>NC_083432.1:6887579-7569094 GCF_020745735.1 Hemiscyllium ocellatum | reverse complement strand
TAAAGTGATTTTTTTTGTTATTGGTATTCCTGTCCTCCAATTAGTTTATTTTCAAAAACAGCGTTGTTAGTGCTTTATTTCCATTTAGCAGGCCCTATTGTTTTCAAAGAGCAAAAGGGATGAGTGAACTAAGCTAAACTATGCTTTTTGTATCATGAAAGTGTCGATGCATGTTGTTTGCCTTTCCCCCTTGTGCTACCTCTCTGAAGTACCAAGTAAAAGATAGATCCTTTATTAGCCACACTGTCTGATTTGCTTTTGGTGATCTGTCTGATTGTAGGTGTAACTAGCTCAAGAAGCAATATTAATAATTGTGTTTTTATAATGCCATAGTTTTGTCATGAACTCTGATTTTTTTACTCAAAAAAATTCTCAAAGGATAGCAGTGAAAGTAATTTTTTCTGATTGATATCATGTAGAGTATTTGCCCTCAGCTGGATGTGTTGTTTTTACTACCTAACCGCATCTGAACACACATACCAGGCAGTGATCACTGAAATAAGCAGGGACATGAGTAAGCGAGACAAAGGGATAAATTCACATTTAAGAAAAGTAAAATTGAGCGATGAGATGTAAAATGAGTGGGTAGAGGTGCAGTGTAGAGAGAGCAAGCCAGAGGTGAGAGGCATTAAGGCATGGAAATGAAGGTGTGCAAATGAAACTCAAAGTTGTAGTGATAATTTTACGTCCCCTCTCATGGCATGTTTGAAGGTGGGAGGGAGTCGTGCAAGCATCCCACCTCTGTCAAACTTAACTCTTCAGTGGGAAGGCCCATGGGTGGACTTGCACCTAACTACCAATTTATGTCTAAATATGACACTAAAGAACTTCGTGTTCCTGCCAGTAATAAGCCAGCCATGAGCAGGCCTGTTACCATGTAATAAGCAGGACTTGAAACTACAGGCTGCTGAGGGGGTCATTGTCCTCTGGTGCTGATCAAAAGACCTGGCATTGGAAAGTTTGGTACCAGGTGAGAGCTACTCACATTCACATTTGTGGGCGGTACGGTGGCACAGCGGTTAGCACTGCTGCCTCACAGCGCCAGAGACCCGGGTTCAATTCCCGCCTCAGGCGACTGTGTGGAGTTTGCACATTCTCCCCGTGTCTGCATGGGTTTCCTCCGGGTGCTCCGGTTTCTTCCCACAGTCCAAAGATGTGCGGGTCAGGCGAATTGGCCATGCTAATTGCCCGTAGTGTTAGGTAAGGGGTAAATGTAGGGGTATGGGTGGGTTGCGCTTTGGCGGGTCGGTGTGGATTTGTTGGGCTGAAGGGCCTGTTTCCACACTAAGTAATCTAATCTAATCTAATCTCATGCTGCCTACCCTCCTACCCTGCCATCTTGCAAAGTGCCCCCTGCCATGAAGCATCTCTGGCTTGGGTTGCTCCTCAATCATGGATCTTGGCTGCTGTAGTTTCTGCCTTCCATTTGACACTGGTGAGCAAAAGAGCCGCCAGCTTCTGATTGAATGGCTCAAAGAGGGCAGCACATTCATTCTGTGCCATGATACTGGGGAAGGCCTGCTAGTGGACACTGTCAGATAAAATGAGGACTGCAGATGCTGGAGATCAGAATTGAAGAGTGTGGTACTAGAAAAGCACAACTGGCCAGACAGCGTCCAAAGAATAGGAGAGTTGACATTTCGAGCATAAGCTCTTCATCAGGAATGAAGGGGTGGCCCAAGGGGGCAGAGATATAAATGGAGGGGATTGGGGCTGGGGGAAGGTAGCTACGAATGCAATAGGTAGATGAAGGTGGGGGAGAAGGTGATGGGTCAGAGGGGAGGGTGAAGCAGATAGGTTGGAAAGAAGATGGTCAGGTAAGATAGTTCAAGAGGGTGGTGCCGAGTTGGAAGGTTGAATCTGGGATAAGGTTGGGGGGTGGGAAATGAGGAAACTGGTGAAGTTCACATTGCTCCCGTGTAGCTGGAGGGTCCCAAGGTGGAAGATGAGGCGTTTTTCCTCCAGGCATCAGGTGGCTAGTTTGGCGGTGGAGGATGCCCAGTACTTGCATGTTCTTGTTAAAGTGGGAGTTAAAGTGTTCAGCCACAGGGTGATGGGGGTTGTTTAGTGTGTGTCTACCAGAGATGTTCTCTGAAATGTTCTGCAAGTTGGCATCCCGTCTCCCCAGTGTAGAAGAGACCACATTGAGAGCAATGGACACATTGGATGTGCATGAAAGTACAGGTAAATCTCTGCCTGATGTGGAACGATCCTATGGGGCCTTGGACGGAGGTGTGCAGGGAGGTGTGGGTGCAGGTTTTGCACTTCTGGCAGTGGCAGAGCAAGGTGCTAGGAATGTCGGGTGGGTTGTTGGGGGGCATGGACCTAACAAGTGAGTCATGGAGGGAATGGTCTCTCCAAATGTAGATAGGGGTGGGGAAGGAAATATATCCCTGGTGGTGGGGTCTGTTCGTAGGTGGCAGAAATGGGAGAGGATGATGCAACATATCCGGAGGTTGGGGTGGAATGTGAGTACTGGGGTGGTTCTGTCTTTGTTGCTTTTGTAGTGTTGGGGTTCAAGGGTGGCGGTGCGAGAAGTGGAGGAGATGTGCTGGAGGGCATCGTCGATCACGTGGGAGGGGAAATTGAACACCGTCTGCACAAGAGGGCCACATATGATCTTGGAGAGAGTGGGTGTGTCACCTACCCTCCAGCTGGCTGTTGGGTCCCTCGACAACTCCATAAAATGCTTCCCTGAGTGCCTGGAATGGTTGGATGAGATACAGCTCAGTGAAAGAGGCAAGTGTTGCTGAAGTAGCAACAGAGATGCTTGTAAAGTGAGGAAAGAGAGAAAGTGAACAAGAGATGCAGAATATATATAGGGAATACAGAGGTGGAGAGAAAAGCTAAGTCTGGAGGGTATACGGTGGAATGCCTGAGGGATAAATGATCAGGAATTGGAGATTTGCGATGAGGCTGAGATTGAGATGAAAAGAAGGAACCAATAGAGAGGAGAAAAAACTGATGAAAAGCAATAACATGCTGGGACTGCAGTAGAGGAAATGATGAGATGAGATGAGGATGAATAGTAACTGAAATATTGAGACAAATAGGGTTGAAAGAGGGAAGATGCACACATTGAAGGAAACAAAATGTATATATTGAGGGAAAGGTAGGGGAGCTGCCAAAATATAAGAGTAAAGGTGTCAAGGTTAGCTGATTAAGAAATGAGGAACAAGATTGGAGTAGTGAGGGCAATACAACAAAACAATGCTGGAAGAACAAATGAAAGGAAAAACGCAGAAAATACTGAACATGCATGGCTGATCCTGTCAAAATATTTTAAGAGTAATTATTTTATCATATGCATGTATAAATCACAAATTGTTACTTTCTGTGAAATTCCAGAACATTAGAATGTTATTTTGTTGTGGTAATAATGTAAATAAAAGTATTTTTAGGTTTTACTATAAACCAGTGAGAAATTTCCTTTGAGTGTGTGGTATGTGTTTCAACATTCTTACAAAAGCACAGGTTGTTAATTTTATTACACACAACTCAAGGAGAAAATGCTTCCCTCAATCACAATACCACAGCTAACAATATTATGGCAGCTGACTGGCACTACATTACTGATTTCAATGCTTGTCATTTCAGGGTGAGTGCCTTTTCAAATAATTTTTACGCTATCGTTTTTATGTTGAATGTACAGTCAACTTTATGAATAAAGTTTGAAAGTATTGAATTTTCCAGGTGATTGATGTAGGTAGGGGAAGCATGCAGGACACTGAGTTAGTGTTACGTTCTCTCTCCAGTTTGACTTGTGGATTACGTTTATGTGCAGGAAGCCTATTTTCGGTACATGGCTGAAAATCCAAATGCTGGTGTGATTCAGGAGGAGGAAGATGATATTGAATATGACAGTGATGGTAATCCTATTCCTCCACTAAAAAAAGTCATTGATCCATTGCCTCCTATTGACCACTCTGAGGTAAGTGGAAACTTGAAAAGTGGTAAAAGTGTTAGTGGGAAAGCAATGATAGTAACTATAGCTAAGTAAGGTTTAAGGTAGTCATGGAAAAAGACAAAGATGGGCCGGAAATAAAAGTTTTGAGCTGGGGGAAGGATGATTTACAAATGATAAAATGACATCTGACCAAAGCGGACTGGAGACAGCTCCTTGTTGGAAAATCTACATGGGAGCAACAGGAGTATTTCAAAAAGGAAATAGAGTGTAAAGCCATTGTGTTGCTGTAAAGGTAGACCAAAAATTCTGGAGAAACCTAAATTGAAAGGAATGTATTGGATTGGACAAGAAAAGAAAGAGAAGGTTATGGTATATACTGAAGGCTCAGAATGCCGGAAGTACATACAGAGAGTACAGGGGTTACTTAAATAAGAATTTAGCGAAGCGAAGAGAAACCATGAAAAAACGTTGGTGGATAAAATAAATGAAAATCCAAAGGCATTTTCTAAGTACATTAGGGGAAAGAGAATAACCAGGGAGAAAGTTAGGGACCAAAACAACAAACTGTGTGGCGAGTTAGAAAATATAAACGAGATTTTAAATTGCTGATTTACATCTGTATTCAAGATTGAGAAGACTAATGTAGGTATAGAAATCCAAGAAAATGTGCTCGAACAAAAGACAATTGAAAGGCCAGACAAACAAGGAGTTTTAGCAGACTGAAATTGGATAGGTCTGCAGACCCAGGTGAGAGACCCCAGGCTGCTGTGGGAGGCAAGAATAATGCCGGGGCCTGACATTAATTTTAATATTCTCTCTGGACAGAAGAGGTGGCAGAGATGATATCATTCAGGAAAGGTGATAGGGATAAAACACAGAATCACAGGCCTGTGAATCTAACATCAATAGTAGAAAAGCAATTGGAAAAAACTTCTGAGGAACAGAATTAATCTCTATTTAGGCAGGCAAGGATTAATCTAGAATAGTCAGCAAACCTTCATTGGAGGGGAATCCTGTCTGACATGTTTAATTGAGTATTTTGTGGAGGTGAATAATGTCTGGATGTACCTGGACTTTAGGAAGGCTTAGGTCAAAGTCTCGCATGGGAGACTGGTCAAGAAGTTGAGAGCCCATGGTTTACAAGACAATTTGGCAAATTAGAACCAAAATTTTCATTGTGGCAGAAGACAGAGGCGATGGTTGAAGAGTATTTTTGTGATTATACATCTTTGACCACTGGCACACCTTAGGGTTCACTGCTGGGTCCCTTGTTCGTATTAATAATACAGACATGAATGGAAGAAGTATAGAGTCCTAGAGATGTGCAGCACGGAAACAGACCCTGTGGTCCAACCCACCCATGCCGACCAGATTTCCTAAATTAATTGTGTCCCATTTGCCAGCACTTGGCCCATAGCCCTCTAAACCCTTCCTATTCATGTACCCATCCAGATGCCTTTTAAATGTTGCAATTGTACCATTCTCCACAACTTCCTCTGGCAGCTCATTCCATACACATACGACCCTTTGCATGAAAAAGGTGCTGCCGAAGTCCCTTTTAAATTTTTCCCCCTCACCCGAATTCCATGCCCTCCAGTTCTGGACTCACTCACCCCAGGGAAAAGACATTGTCCATTTATCCTACCGATGCCCCTCATGATTTATAATCCTCTATAAGGTCACTCCTCAGCCTCCGCTCCAGGGAAAACAGCCCCAGCCTATTCAGCCTCTCCCTTTAGAAACCCTCCAACCCTGGCATCATCCTTGTAAATCTTTTCTGAACCCTTTCACATTTCACAACATCCTTCCTACAGGAGGAAGACCAGAATTTCACACACTATTCCAAAAGTGGCCTAACCAATGTCCTATACATGTACACCATGACCTCCCAACTCCTTTACTCAATGCTCTGACCAATAAAGGAAAGCATTCTAAATGTCTTCTTCACTATCTGCCTACCTGAGACTCCATTTTCAAGGAACTATGGACCTGCACTCCAAGATCTCTTTGTTTACCAACACTTCCCATTAAGTGTATAAGTCCTGTCCTGATTTGCCTTTCCATCATGCAGCACGTCACATTAGTCGGAATTAAACCCCATCTGCCACTCCTCAGCCCATTGGCCCATCTGATCAAGATCCTGTTGTACTCTGAGGTAACCTTCTTCACTGCAATTTTCAGAGTCCTCTGCAAATTTACCAACAATGCCTCCTATGTTCGCATCCAAGTCATTTATATAAATGATGAAAAGCTGTGGACCCAACACTGATCCTACCACTACTCTCCATCTTCTACCTTTGAGCCAGTTCTGTGTCCAAATGGCTAGTTCTCCCTGTATTCTCTGTGACCTAACCTTACAAATCGGTCTCCCATGGGGAACCTTGTTGAACGCCTTACTGAAGTCCATATCTGCCCTCATCAATCCTCTTTGTTACTTCTTCAAAAAACTCAATCAAGTTAGTGAGACATGATTTCCCACACACAAAGCCATGTTGACTGTCCCTAAACAGTATTTGCCTTTTCAAGTACATGTAAATTCTGTCCATCAGGATTCCCTCCAACAACTTGCCCACTACCAATGTCAGGCTTACCGGTCTATAGTTTCCTGGCTTGTCCTTACCACCTTTCTTAAATCGTGGCACCACGTTAGCCAACCTCCAGTCTTCCAGCACCTCACCTGTGACTATCAATGATACAAATATCTCAGCAAGGGCCCAGCAATCACCTCTCTAGCTCCCCACCAGAGTTAGCCACCTTTTGTGTTTTGAGACATCCAGCACCACCTCCTCAAATATGGGCATTTTTCAAGATGTTACCATCTATTTCCCCACATCCTGTACCTTCCACGTCCTGAACTTTGAGGGGCCCTCTTCTCTCCCTAGTTACCATTTTGTCCTTAATGTATTTATAAAATCCCTTTGGATTCTTCTTAATCCTATTTGCCCTCCTGATGTACCTCTTAAGTATACTCCTATTGCCTTCACACTCTTCTGAGGATTCACTTGATCTCTGGTTTCAAATCTGGCATATGCTTCCTTCGTTTTCTTGATCAAAACCTCAACTTCTGTAGTCATCCAGCATTTTCAACACTTACCAGCCTTGTCTTTCATCCTGATAGGAACATACTGTCTCTGGACTCTTGTTACCTTACTTTTGAAGTCTTCTCATTTTCCAGCCATCGCTTTACATGTGAACATCCATCCCCAATCAACGTTTGAAACTTCTTGCCTAATACTATCAAAATTGGCCTTTATCCAATTTAGAACTTTAACTTTTAGATTCTGTCTGATCAATAAGTTTTCAAAATTCATGAAAATTGTGAAATAAATAGTACAGAGGAAAGCCTTAACTGCAGGAAAATATAGACAAACTGAGTAGATGGGCAGGGCAATGGCACATGGAATTTAATCCTGAAAAGTATGAGGTGATGCATTTTAGGGGATCAATCAAGGCAAGGGAGTCTAAGACAAATAGTAGGACCCTAGAAAATGCACATAATTACAAGCACCTTGGTGTACATGTCCACAGATCCTTGAAGGCAGCAGAGCAGACAAATATGCTCTGTGTGGATAGTGGGAGAATATGATTGATCAGAATGGGAGGGTTATGATGAAGCTGAGCAAGAAGTTAGTTAGACCATAGCTGGGGTACTGTGTGCAATTTTGGTAGTCACAAGATGGGAAGGATGTGAAAGCATGAGAGAGTGCCAAGGGAGATTTATGAAGATATTACAATGGCTAGAGCATTTTAGTTATCAATAGAGATTAAATAGACTGGGGTTGTTTTCCTTAAATCAGAGAAGGCTGAGAGAGGGGTAGAAAATTATGAGGGGAGACGATGGGGTAGATAGGAAACTTTTCCTCTTCGACAAATCAGTCACGAAGGTGCATTTTTTTATGATGAAGGACAGGAAGTCTAGAGGGGATTTAAGGGGGAATATTTTTCTAACTAGATTGGTGCATGTCTGGAGAAAACTGGCAGAAGTAGTGATGATTGCAACATATATGTATTTAAATGATAACTTGAAGTGCGATAACATACGCTGCTGTGAGCAAATGTCAGAAAATGAGGCAAGGTTAGATAGGTGCTTGATGATAGAATGGGCTAAATGATCTCTTTCTGTGTTGTAAGGCTGTATGAAAAGTTTCCAAGATGCGTAGTATCTGGCAAATAAACGCAAAGTACTGTGATGCTGGAAATTTGAAACAAATGCTGGAAAAACTCAGCAGGTTTTGCCATATCAGTGGACAGAAAGGCAGAGTTAATGTTTCGAATCATACTGGATTGAAAGAGTCATATTGGACTTGAAGCGCCAACTGTGCTTCTTTGTCCCGATAACTGCCAGATTTGAGTTTCTCCAGTATTCTTTGTGTGTCTGTTGAATTCTATTAAATTCTTTTCTATATGATGCTGTTTGACGTGGGGCATCAGCTGTAAGCAGTTGACTGATGAAGAAAGTTTGATGCAGTTCCTCCTGAACATACTAACTCGCTTCATTAGGCAAGCGTTTTATTTTGGATTTGTTTGTTATTCAATTCAAATTTTATTTGTTATGATGGGAATCAAACCAATGTTCCCAGAACATTAACCAGGGCCTGTAGATTATTAGTCCAGTTAACATTCCCTCTGTTACGCTGCTTACTTTCTTAACAGTTAATTTCAGTACATTTGTTGATTGGCTGACCCATCTTCTTGACAAAGATATTGGGTAAATGTGTGAAGCTCAGTTTAAAAACAAGTCTTCTGAAATGGCTTTGGACCATTTGTAAGGCTAAAACTAATCTAGAGAGCTGGGGGCAGCACAGTAGCTCAGTGGTTAGCACTGCAGCCTCACAGCACCAGGGACCCGGGTTCGATTCCAGCCTCGGGTGAATGTCTGTGTGGAATTTGCACATTCTCCCTGTGACTGCGTAGTTTCCTCCAGGTGCTCCGGTTTCCTCCCACAGCCCAAAGATGTGCTGGTTACGTGGATTGGCCATGCTAAATTGCCCATAGTGTTAGGCGCATTAATCAGAGGGAAACGGGTCTGGATGGGTTATTCTTCAGAGGGTTGGTGTGGACCAGTTGGGCCAGTTTCTGCACTGTAGGTAATCTAATCTTAATTTAGTGAAAACATGCAAGTTGGCATAGTCACAGAAGAAGCTGCTTTCTCATTAGAGAGAAACTGTTGGCAAGTTTAACCTAAAGGTCACCATACCTCAAGCAGGAGCGAGCTTGAGAAGACAGCATTCGTGTGATTTAAGCTGGTATGCAAATTGAACCCGTGCTGTTGCATCACTTTGTATCAAAAACTAGCCACACAGTCCCCTGGGTGAACTAACCCCAAACTAGTGAATGTTTCGTGAATTGTTGGTCACTGATAGAAAACTGCATTGCATTGAGGAAATGCGAGAAGTTTTTTTTACAGAAGATAAATGTCAGATTTTAGTTGTTTGTGACTTTTAATATCATGTTGGAATGAGCCAGGTGATGCTAGTCACTTCTAAATCCTTTTAGATCGAGTACCAGCCATTTGAGAAGAATTTCTACATTGAACATGAAGACTTGGTGAAACTTTCACTCATACCATTAGCTGAACTCCGGCAGAAACTGAATTTGAGAGTAAGTTTAGAATTTTATGTCTTTATACTTTGCAGTATGATAAATGAAAAGTTTGTTTTGTGGTGTTCAAAATATCAGCTGAATCTGCATAAGGAAGTGAGCACCTAATCTTTGAATTCAGGTAGCAGTTTGATCGATGCTGATCAATCTGCTGAATGTTTTCTCTGATTAGCTGAAATGAAGATGTGGGTATATTTTAAGAGAGTTAAAAGCAGCAGAACTACTGGACACAATACCAGTTATTCTCAATGTGTTACTTGGTTGAACAACTCAATTAGCTCGTTGCCTGGAGACAAAAAGCAGGTTTGAATTAGGCCAGTCAGTTTAAACTATACCCCCAAACATACCAAACTCCAATCAAGTTTGAATTGAGTATATTGACGATCTTAAAAGCCATTGACCTAATCTGATGCTTTGGGGCTATAAGACCGTGGAAAATTGAACAGTTGAGAAGAGAACTGTCAAGCCTAGCCTGTAATCAGACTGCTTAAAAAATAGCTCTCTTAAAAGTACTTTCTCGAACAGTAACCTGTAACACAGAAATTCCTAAGAAGAAAAGGCGACACAGGAAGATCCGAATAGAAGCACAAAAGCTGCATGGTTTTGAGATAAGTGTTGTTTTGTAAATCTTAATTGGGCATTTTATTGGATTAGTATTACAGAAGGGAAGGTAAAAAAATAGGTTGGAGGAAGAAATTGTAAATATTGGTTAGTTAATTATTTTCTGTTATTAATTGTTAATTTTTACTTTAAATAGTTCTTGGCCACTTGGATTTTTACAGATTACTGCGCGGGATAAATCTTTTCTGTGTTGCTCGTTTTATGTTCGTGTAATGAGTGATCACATTGTGTTCGTCTGCACCGAAAGGAAGGTTGCCATCATTGAATTTTAGACCATGTTTCAACCCGACAGGGAATCAACTCAGTGTGTTGATTGACTTTTCTGTTCCAACAACACTGCCGAATTTTATGTGAAACACTTACTGTCCACTCCTTATTAGCTATGCTATATTACTACTAAATGTATGTTATGTGAAGTACTTTAAGTCAGCTGCAGTATATTTAGTAAAGTGAGTGTGATTAAGTCTTTTTAAGCTTTGTATTGTTATGGTTCTCCGGATAATTCCGTTCCATGTAATTTTGCATAGTTACATGTCTGTAATGTTTGAATTGTTGATTTGCTGCAATCACTGTTTCAACATTTCAGGTACATTTTTTAAAGAGATTACAGTAATTAAAGAGAAAAAAGTCAGCTATCAAAACAAGTCTGTCCTGAAGTTGATGACCGGAATTTGTTTGCCATAAGGTATTTTGAACAGTATTGAATAGAATTGAATGTTTTCCTCCCCAGGTCTCTGGAGCTGATCCCCCAAAACCTTGCAGTAGTTTTGCTCACTTTGGCTTTGATGAGCAATTAATGCATCAAATCCGAAAGTCAGAATATACACAACCAACGCCAATACAGTGTCAGGTAAGAACTTTGTCATCCTTTTTTTGTATACCTGAAGTTACAAATATAAGAGACTGTTCTCAATCACATTTCCGTATTAATGACTACCTATGATCAATTGAGAAGGGAAGTGAAGATGAAATTAAGACGAGAAACGAAAGAGTGGGAAAATAGAATGGCAGTCCGCATAAAAGGGAGCCCAAAAATTTTCATCCAACATGAGCTACGCTCATCCAGGCAGTAGGAAAATATCCCATCTCTCTCCCCTGACTTGTCCCTTGTGGACAGTCTTTAGGGAGTTTTGAGATTTGTAGCTCAGGTTGAAATTCTGGACGTAGGTTTGCTCGCTGAGCTGGAAGGTTCATTTCCAGATGTTTGGGTTGAACCCAAACATATTAAAAAAAAGCAGGAATTATCAACAGTGCTTCGCCCGGAGGCCCACTTTGTAGGAAATGAACTTCCAGCTCAGCGAGCAAACCTACATCCAGTCTTTAAGGAGTTATTTGCTGCTGAATTCCAATCCTCCTACCTGCTGTTGTAGCCATGGTATTTATATAGCTAGTCCAGCTCAGTTTCTGATTAATGACATCCCTCAGATCAACCACTTGATAGTGATGGGGGGATGGGGTGATGCCATTGCCTATCAAGGGGAACTTATGGCACTTAGATGACGCCAATGTTACTAATGACTTAGCAGCCCAAGCTAGATGAAACATTGCTCTTTACCAATAAATGACAGTCAACGTGTATTATATCATTTAATTTCAAATGTTTTGACTGATTCTTATCTGATTTTTTTACTTTAGCTTTTGATTTAAATAAACATTTTTTCCCTTTATCATGCCCATTTCTACTATAAAATTAGACTTTAAAGTTTCATTATTCATAAGTAACATCCACATCACTTTCATTTTTCACTCTACTTGCCTTCATCCAGTACTGTATTGACGTTGATTCTATCTCCTTAAAATCCACCTGCCTAAAATAGAAGCTCTTCTTTTGTTTTAAGCCTGAAGCTAAAATCTCCTACGTTGTCCCATAGATTCTTTGCATAGCATCTGGTTCTCTTTTGCTCCCTTCCAATGGATTTTCATTAGCAATAAGTCATTTCAGTATTACATTATGAAAAATTGCTTTGCTCCAAGTTTAAGTCATGTGATCTATTCTTGTTCAAGTTGATTACCTTGAGGACAAAGCAAAATGATATGAATTCTGGAAATCTGAAATACAAACTGAAAATGCCAGAAACATTAAGGGCATCTGTCAGTGTTGTCCTTGTTGATCTGAGCTCATGATTAAAAATGTCTCTACTGTAACGTTACTTGGAACAAATTGAGCAGTGTCATTGGAAATGATGGAGCAATGGCTGTTTTTTAAATTGAGCTGTGTGATAAGATTGGTGCACAGTAGAGGAAACTTTGCTGTGTTTTTCACGATGTTCTCCAGGCTAGATAATGCTTGATACTAACACTAAATGTCTGAAATAGCGTGTTTGATTGACTGGCACATCTCCTCATCCATACAAACCAAAATTGAAAACAAAAGCCTTCAATTTCTTACAATCTTAGTTCACAGGATTCTTAGAAAAAGGTTAACTGCACAGTGCTAACTATATATGTATGTTTGAACACAGGGCGTCCCCATTGCACTGAGTGGCAGAGACATGATCGGAATTGCCAAAACTGGGAGTGGTAAAACCGCAGCATTTATCTGGCCAATGTTGATTCACATCATGGACCAGAGGGAGCTGGAGCCTGGGGATGGGCCTATTGGTGTGATTGTTTGTCCAACCAGAGAACTTTGTCAACAGGTACCATCAACAATGTTAATCTAGTTGGGTCCTGCCTCTGCACTGCAGGTAGCTAATGCAGTATCAATTAGAAACAGAGCTTTGCATGCAGTGGCTTCTCAAAGTTCAAAGATTTTTGAGTTATGAAATAATTGTTCTTTACTCTGTAAAAGTTTGTCCTTGAATGTTAAGGCTGAGGTATTAATTTAAAAAAAACTCTCCTGTACAAATCTGCAACAGAAGTACCTGAAATAAGGTAAGGATCACTCTCCATTAAAGCCAAAGTTGAAAGTGTTGCAAACCTAAACAACAGGCCAGTCAGAATCTGCGAAAGAAGACATCAAATTAATTATTGTGATGAATGGCCAAGTGTGAAACATTAAATTGGATTTTACAAAGAAATGGAAGCAGGCACGACAGCAGTTTCTAACTACCGGCTGGCATAATGATTTCTTGCATGTTCCTCCCTCTGGCCTTACTTCAGAACAGAGGTTTCTTGGAAAAGTGGCTGCTGTCTTGGCACAAATTAGATCAGATCAGATGCCAACTGAGAGCACTTTGCAGATGACTGTCAGACCCTTGATATAGCTGGAGCCCATTGCTAGAATGTTGGCAGCGTACAGGGCAAGGAGTGTACGATGCATTGCAGACCAGTGTGTGGATCTGCTGAGCTGATTGGTCATGGTTGTGCAATGTCTGTACGTTGATGGTCTATCAGCTGTGGTCATGGTTTCTTTTATTAAATATGCAATGAACCAATATAGAGGGCTATAATAGAACATGGAACTCTGGGCAAACAGTTAGAAAAGCATCTCTGGGTAGCTTGTGTTAATGGACCACTTATAGCCAGTACGAGCTTGAGACCGCATTTGGCCCCAGCATTAGGATCCCAAAGTCCGCAATAAAATCCAGCCTATTTACTTCATCTGTAGGAATAATAAACGAGTATTGGTAGGAGGTTTTAATTTCTCCTGTATTGACTGGGCTGCACAGCACATAAAAGGCCTGGATGGAATGGAATTTGGCAAATGTGTGCAAGGAGGTTTCCTAAATCAATATGTAGCGGGCCCTGTATGGGAGGGTGAAACACTGGACCTCCCCTTAGGAAACAAAATTGGGCAAGTGACTGAAGTGTTAGTCAGAGAGCAATTTTGGTCCAGTGACCATAACTCTCTTCGTTTTAAACTAGTTATGAATAAAGATAGGATAAGTCCACAGGTTATGTTCTGAACTGGAGCAGGGCCAATTTTGGGGCCATTGGGCAGGATCTAGCAGACGTCAATTGGGTGAGTCTGTTTGAAGGATTGGGAACAACTGGCTAATGGGAGGCTTTGAAAAGTGTGATATCAAGAGTCCAGGGACAGTATGTCCCTGTAAAGGTGAAGGGAAAAGCTGGCAGGTGTAGAATCTCTGGCTGACGAAAGATATTGAGGCTCTGGTCAGGAATGGGAAGAAAGCGTGCATTGGGTCTAAGCTGTCAGGCTCAAGTAAATACCTAGATGACTATAAAAAGTGTAGCAGCACACTTAGGCGAGAAATCAGGAAGCAAAAAGAGAATATAAAGTGGATTGGCAGGTAAGGTTAAAGAGGTTCTGTGGCTATTTTAAGAGTAAAAGGGTTCCCCTTAAAGATCAGCATGGCCATCTATTTGTTGAGCCACAGAAGATTGGGGAGATTTTTAATGAATAATTGTCCTCCATGTTTACTGAGGATGATCCCTAATGATGCTAAGGAAATAAGGGAAACAAATGGGGATGTTTTGGACTGTATGCCTAGCAGAGAAGAGGTGTTTGCAGCCTTAAAACATATTAAGGCGGATAAATCCTCTGGACCTGAACTGGAGGGGCACCAAAATCCTGGGCGGGAGGTTTGCTTAAGCTCTTGAGAAGTGTTTAAACTAGTTTGGCAAGGGAATGGGAACCGGAACCGGAGCATCAGAGGATGTGGTAGCTGGTGAACAGGCAGCTACAGTATGTAGAGAGTCTGTGAGGAAGAATAGACAATTGATAGGTAAACCCATCAGTGTGATGGGTAGAAGTGTGTCTATATTGGCACAAGAAGTGTCAGGAATAAGGGTAATGCACTTAGACCATTAGGGATACTTGGATATCACAGGAATAGGAATGGTTGTGGGATGTTCCACGGTTTAGGTATTTCAAAATGAAAAATGGGGGAGGTAAAATAGGTGGGGGAGTGACATTGCTAATCAGGGATAGTATTACAGCTGCAAAAAGGAAGGTTGTCGAAGATGATTTGTCTCCTGAGTCAGTATGGGTGGAAGTCAGAAACAGTAAGGAAGCAGTCACTTTATTGGGAGTTTTCTGTAGACTCCCCCAATTGCAACAGAGGTATGGAAGAGCAGATTGAGAGGCAGATTTTGGAAAGGTACAGAAGTAACAGGGCTGTAGTCATGGGTGCCATCAACTTCCCTAATATTGATTGGAAACACCTTTGTGCAAATAGTTTAGATGGAGCATATTTCGTCAGGTGTGTCTAGGAAGGAATCCTGACACAGTATGTAGGTAGGCCGAATTTGGTATTAGGAAACAAACCAGGTCAGGTGTCAGATTTCTCAGTGGGAGAGCATTTTGGTGATAGTGATCACAGCTCCCTGATCTTTACTATAGTCATAGAGGGGGATAGGAGCAGACAGTATAGGCAAGTATTTAATTGGGAGAGGGGGAATTACAAAGCGATTAGGCAGGAACTGTGGAACATAAATTGGGAGCAGATATTCTCAGGGAAAAGTACAGCAGAAATGTGGAGGTTGTTTCGGAAGCACTTGCTGCGAGTGCTGGATAGGTTTGTCCCACTAAGGCAAGGAAGGGATAGTAGTGTCAAGAAATCCTTGAAAAGAGATGTGGAACTAGTCAAGAGGAAGAAGGGAGCTTACTTAAGGTTGAGGAGGCAAGGATCAGACAAGGCTCGCGAGGGTTACAAGATAGCCCTAATGAACTGAAGAATGGACTTAGGAGAGCTGGAAAGGGGCATGAAAAAGCCTTGACAGGTAGGATTAAGGAAAACCTCAAGGCGTCCTACACTTGTGTGAGGAACAAGAGGATGGCCAGAGTAAGGGGAGTGCCAGTCAGGGATAGTGGAGGGAACTTGTGCCTGGAATTGGAGGAGCTGGGAAAGGTTCTTAATGAAACAGGCAAATATGCTTGAACAGGTTAATGTTAAGGAGGGTGTGCTGAAAATTTGAAAAACATGAGGACAGATAAATCCCATTGCTCAGACGGGATATACCCAAGGTTACTACAGGAAGTGAGGGAAGAGATTGCCGCACCTTTGTTGATGATCTTTGCGTTCTTCCTGTTCACTGGGGTAGTACTGGATGATTAGAGAGTGGCAAATGCTATTCCCTCCTTCCAGAAAGGGAATAGGGATAATCCTGGGAATTACAGACCAGTCAGTCTGACATCGGTGGTGGGCAAACTATTGGAGAGGATTCTGAGACAGGATTTATGATTATTTGGAAAATAGTTTGATTAGAGATTGTCTGCATAGTTCTGTGATGGACAGGTCATGCCTCACAAGTCTTATTGAATTCTTTGAGGATGTGACAAAACACATTGAAGGTTGAGCAATGGATGTGGTGTATATGAATTTTAGCAAGGCATTTGATAAGGTTCCCCATGGTAGGCTCATTCAGAAAGTAAGGAGGCATGGGATACAGGAAAATTTGTCTGTCTAGATACCGAATTGGCCAGCCCGTAAAAGACAGGGTGTGGTAGATGGAAAGATTTCAGCCTGGAGCTCGGTGACCAGTTGTGTTCTGGAGGGATCTGTTTTGGGAGCTCCACTCTGTGATTTTTATAAATGACTTGGATGAGGAAGTAGAAGTGTGGGTCAGTAAATTTGCCAATGACATGAAATGAGAGATGGAGTTCAACCTGGAAAAGTGTGAAGTGATTCATTTTGGAAGATCAAATTTGAATACAGATTACAGGGTTAAAGGCAGGATTCTTGGCAGTGTGGAGGAACAGAGGGATCCTGGGTCCACATTCTTGGATCCTTTAAAGTTGCCACCCAAGTTGATAGAGTGTTACGAAAGCTTATGGTGCGTTGGCTTTCATTAGTAGGGGGATTGAGTTTCAGAGCTGCGAGGTTACGCTGCAGCTCTATAAAGTCTTGGTTAGACCACAGTTGGAATATTTTGTTCAGTTCTGGTTACCTCGTTATTAGGAGAATGTGAAAACTTCAGAGAGGGTGCAGAGGAGATTCACCAGGATGCTGCCTGGACTGGAGGGCATGTCTAATGAAGAAAGGTTGAGGGAGCTCGGGCTTTTCTCATTGGAGCGAAGAAGGATGAGGGGTGACTTGATAGAGGTGGACAAGATGATGAGGGGAAGAGATAAAGAGGATAGCTAGAGACTTTTGTTATCCCAAGAAGGAAATGTCTATCATAAGGAGGCATAATTTTATGGTAATTGGTGGAAAATGTAGGGGGAGATGTCAGAGGAAGATTCTTTGCTCAGAGAGTGGTGGGTGCATGGAATGCAGTGGTAGTAGAGTCAGATATATTAGGGACATCTAAGCGAATCTTGGATATGCACATGGCTGATAGTAAAATGAAGGGTCTGCAGGTTAGTTCAAGTAGGATAAAAGGTCAGAGCAGTATAGAGGGCTGTACTGTTCTATGTTCTAAGTTCATCCCCGGACATTCTGGCCAGAGCGAAGTACTAGTCATAGAGTCATAGAGATGTACAGCATGGAAACAGACCTTCGGTCCAACCCGTCCATGCCGATTACATATCTCAACCCAATCTAGTCCCACCTGCCAGCATCCGGCCCATATCCCTCCAAACCCTTCCTATTCATATACCCATCCAAATGCCTCTTAAATGTTGCAGTTGTACCAACCTCCACCACTTCCTCTGGCAGCTCATTCCATATACGTACCACCCTCTGCGTGAAAAAGTTGCCCCTTTGGTCCTTTTTATATGTTTCTACTCCCCCTAAACCTATGCCCTCTATTCTGGACTCCCCCCACCACAGGGAAAAGACTTTATCTCTTCACCCTATCCATGCCCCTCATAATTTTGTAAACCTCTGTAAGGTCATCCCTCAGCCTCTGACACTCCAGGGAAAACAGCCCCAGCCTGTTCAGCCTCTCCCCATAGCTCAAATCCTCCAAACCTGGCAACATCCTTGTAAATCTTTTCTGAACCCTTTCATGTTTCACAACATCTTTCCAATAGGAAGGAGACCAGAATTGCATGCAATATTCCAACAGTGGCCTAACCAATGTCCTGTACAGCCGCAATATGACATCCCAACTCCTGTACTCAATACTCAGACCAATAAAGGAAAGCATACCAAACGCCTTCTTCACTATCCTATCTACCTGCAACTCCACTTTCAAGGAGCTATGAACCTGCACTCCAAGGTCTCTTTGTTCAACAACATTCTCTAGGACCTTACCATTAAGTGTATTAGTCCTGCGAAGATTTGCTTTCCCAAAATGCAGCACCTCACATTTATCTGAATTAAACTCCATCTGCCTCTTCTCAGCCCATTGGCCCATCTGATCAAGATCCTGTTGTAATCTGAGGTAACCTTCTTCGCTGTCTACTACACCTCCAGTTTTGGTGTCATCTGCAAACTTACTGACTGTACCTCTTATGCTTGCATCCAAATCGTTTTATGTTAATGAAAAAAAGTCGTGGACCCAGCACCAATCCTCGTAGCACTCAACTGGTAACAGGCCTTCAGTCTGATAAACAACCCTCCAGCACCACCTTTGAGCCAGTTCTATATCCAAATGGCTAGTTCTCCCTGTATTTCGTCAGATCTAACCTTGCTGACCAGTCTCCCATGGGGAACCTTGTCGAACGCCTTACTGAAGTCCATATAGATCACACCTACTGCTCTGCCCTCATCAATTCTCTTTGTTACTACTTCAAAAAACTCACTAGGAAAGCACTTCAGTAGTTCCTGTCCATAGCATCTGTTGAAATGGTTCTTAAGATGATCAGAAGGCTGCTTCTTGGATATCCTTCTCCAGAGATTGTGACTGTTTGCAGGAGGCACACAGTGACTGATTAACCTTTACAAAAGGTCTCTGACTCCGTTAAAAGTCACAGCTTTACAGCAAACACATAAGGAACAATAAACAGGTTAACTTCTTTTACTACAGAGAATAGAGAGTTCCTGAGCCAGTCGAGATCAGATGACTTTTCACTTTCTTGTTCAAAGCTACTTTCTGTTCAAGTACTAATAACCAGTTTTACAGTTGTTGGCTGGCAGAGGGCCTTTAGCATTAGTCTATGGACTCCTGAGCTGTAATTAATCAGCTACTTATTGCCCATAGAATATCCATCCATACATATCATTGACTCCAGCTCATCTGTATCTTCTACTACTGCTTGGACTAGCACCTGTGTAAACAATGTGTGTCAGATATCTTACTTTCAATACCTTCAACTGCCCTTGGTTTTTGAAACATTTTTCCCTCATTTCAGCCCACAATCACAAATTGAGCAAAAAATAAAAAGGGGGTTTTTACAGCTGCACATTGACAGATTGAACCACCAAAGCTTTGGTGGGAATGATAATTTGCACTGCTCTACATCATAATTGTTGTTTAAAAAAATACATTGATACTGATTTAAATAGTGCCTTAATTCACTATTGTTTTCGTTGTCTATTGTACTGACTTTGGATTAGTCCAGACTTTAAAGTCTTCCACTTTGGTTTGTTACGCTTGTCATGTACTTGTGACTAGAAGGTCCGACTTCATACTTTAGATTACTTACAGTGTGGAAACAGGCCCTTCAGCCCAGCATGTCCACACCGACCCGCCGAAGCGCAACCCATCCATACCCCTACATTTACCCCTTATCTAACACTACGGGCAATTTAGCATGGCCAATTCACCTGATCCACACATCTTCGGACTGTGGGAGGAAACCAGAGCACCCGGAGGAACCCGGGGAGAACGTGCAAACTCCACACAGTCAGTCGCCTGAGGTGGGAATTGAACCCGGGTCTCTGGTGCTGTGAGGCAGCAGTGCTAACCACTGTGCCACCATGTCGCCCACTTTAGTGCTTCATAATATAAACTTAGCAACTACAGTCACAGCTGCCCCCAATTTAAGGTCTTGCATTAAAATACACTTTGCATAATGTGATTATAAGTCTCTCTGTATGATGAAACTAAATTCATTCACTTCATGTAATATACAGATCCATTCTGAATGTCGGAAGTTTGGAAAAGCCTACAACCTGAGGTCAGTGGCTGTGTATGGTGGAGGCAGCATGTGGGAACAAGCAAAGGCTCTTCAAGAAGGGGCAGAGATTGTCGTTTGCACACCGGTTAGTATAAAAGGTGGAAAACCTAAAGGGATTTGGTAACCAACTGTTTTCTAGTGCAGTGATTAAAGGGGTAAATAACAGAATTGCTGCTACTGTCAAAATTAGTAAAGCTGTACACTACAGTGTTTGTAAATTGGAATGTCAGTAGCTTTTAACAGGCAGTGACGTAGTGAAGGTGTCACTGGCTAGTAGTCTAGAATCCCAGGTAATGTTCTAGGGGCATGGGTTTAGATCCCACTGTGTCAAGTGGGTGATACTTGAATTCAACAAAAATTTGGAATTAAAAATTTTTTTCTAAATTCACTTTTGGCAGTTATAAAAGCCCATCTGGGTCACTCATGTCCTTCAGGGATGGAAATTTGTCCTCACCCAGTGTGGTCTCCATGTGACTTGAGACCTACAGTAACCCACAGGCAGTGAAGAGTCAGCCACGTTACTGTGGGCAATAAATGCTGGCCTGGCTACTGCCCCCCACTGTGAATGAATTAAAACAGAAACAAAATGTTAACATTGAAGAGCAGCTGATTAGACCATATATTTGTAAAAATAACTCTGTAAAGTTGGCCTTAAAATCTAGATTTTAAAATTATACATTTTTCAGAATTCACGAAGAAGAACGATAAATCCTTGCTTGTACTGACACCTTTCACAAGCATAGGACATTGCAGAAGTGACTTTTGATATTTAATTATTATTGAACTATAATTATTGTAATATAGAGAGCAAGGAAGTCAGTTTGAACATAAGCTCCTATGAACAGAAATCACGTTTTGTGATAATGATTAAGGAATAGACATTGGCTAGAGACTAGGGATAACTCCTTTTGTTCTGAATAGTACCGTCATAGTATCGTGAAATCTTTTACATCCATTTAAGAGGGAAGATGAGACTGCAGTTTAACGTCTCAATCAAAAGAGAGAACACCCCTTCACGACAGCTTTGAAGTGTCGTCCTTGATTTTTGTGCTCAAAACCTGACTTGAACTAACGACTTCTGCTGAAAGAAAAGAGGACAGTTGATTCTAATATAACATGATAGTTCAGTTTTTGTGCGATCTCGCATTACAAGAAAATCACACAGTAGCCGTGCCATTAAAAATAGTGGGGTGGCAATTGCTTTATAGCCAACATAGGTAAGGAAAGTTAGCGTTCTACAAATAACGGCCTTAAGTCTTCAATTCGCAGTGAAGAAACACATGTTATAGCAGAACCGACTATTCTCAACTGAGCCATGGCTGACACTTGATTAAGTTACCTCTCTGCCATTTTGTGTTAGATTGAGAATTATTTTTACCATTTTCTGTCAGTTTTGCTGTAGTTGTCAAATATTTCTTGATGTGGTAATTCAGGACGGATATAAGACTTAAAAATCTGATGTTTGAATAACAGCATACAATTAAATATAAAATATCTCTTGAAATTCCAATCATATTATTATTCCAAATGTAGAAATTGCTGCAAAATTTGTGGTATCCATCTGAACCACAAAACAAATTATTGAACATTACAGTTTGGTTGCTCCTTCTTAGTTTATCCTTTTCCCTAGGGCCGATTAATAGACCATGTGAAAAAGAAAGCCACCAATCTCCAGAGAGTGACCTATTTGGTGTTTGATGAAGCTGACAGAATGTTTGACATGGGCTTTGGTAAGAGATTAAAATGTGTAAAAAGTTAAAAAAAAATGTAATTTTGGTTGACTTAGTGAAATTAACATGGGGGTCTCTTGTATCCTTACATCTTACTGAATAGGATATTCTGTAATTTTACACCAGGACACTTCTTCACATAATTGAAGGAATTCTTCAATGAGCCAGGAATGATGACCTGAATGGGCTCCTTTCAGATTGTACAACCCTGTTTTAAATGCATCTTGTCAAATTGTTGATGCTTCTCCTACCATCATTGTCACAGTACTTTGGAGATACAAGTTCGCTCAAGTGAATGCTTATTTACAATATTAAAGTTATTATTTTAGATTCTTTAATCTAAGAGGGTAAGGCAGTGAATGTTGTCTACATGGACTTTTCTGAAACATTTGACGAGGTCCCTTGTGGTGGGCTGGTCCAGAAGATTAAGCCACGTGGGATCCATGTGAGTTCACAGGTTGGGTGCAAAAGTGGCTTGGTCATAGTAGACAGAGAGTAATTTTGGAGAGGTGTTTTTCTGATTGGAGATTTGTGACCAATGGTGTTCTGCAAGGATCTGTGTTGAGACCACTGTTGTTTGTCATATGTGCAGATGATTTGAATGAAAATGTAGGTGGTCTGATTAGTAACTTTGCAGGCGATATGAATATTCATGAAGTTGTGGATTGTGAGGATGGGGGTTTTCAATAGACCAGTTGAAAGGTCAGATCTCATGGAGTACTGGGAGAACTAGCCATTTGGCTACAGAACTGGCTCAAAGGTAGAAGACAGAGGATGGTGGTGGAGGGGTTTTCAGATTGGAGGCCTGTGACCATGGAGTGCCACAAGGATCAATGCTGGCTCCACTACTTTTTGTCATTTATATAAATGATTTGAATGTGAGCACAGGAGTATAGTTAGTAAGTTTGTAGATGACACTAAAATTGGAGGTATAGAACGAAGAAGGTTACCTCCGATCTTGATCAGATGGGCCATTGGGCTGAGAAGTGGCAGCTGGAGTTTAATTTAGATAAATGCAAGATGCTGCATTTTGGGAAAGCAAATCTTAGCAGGACTTATACACTTAATTGTAAGGTCCTAGGGAGTGTTGCTGAACCAGGAGACCTTGGAGTGCAGGTTCATAGCTCCTTGAAAATGGAGTCGCAGGTAGATAAGATAGTGAAGAAGGTGTTTGATATGGTCTGAGTATTGAGTATAGGAGTTGGGAGGTCATGTTGCGGTTGTACTAGATATTAGTTAGGCCACTTTTGAAATATTGCATGCAGTTGTGGTCTCCTTCCTATTGGAAGGCTGTTGTGAAACTTGAAAGTGTTCAGAAAAGATTTGCAAGGATGTTGCCAGGATTGGAGGATTTGAGCTATACGGGCAGGTTGAATAGGGTTGTTTTGCCTGGCACGTCAAAGGCTGAGGGGTGACCTAATAGAGGTTTATAAAATTATGAAGGACATGGATAGGATAAATAGACAAAGTCTTTTCCCTGTCTTCGGGGAGTCCAGAACTCGAGGTCATAGGTTTAGGGTGAGAGGGGAAAGATATGAAAGAGACATAAGGGGCATCGTTTTCACACACAGAGTGGTGAATGTAAGGAATGAGCTGCCAGAGGAAGTGGTGGAGGCTGGTACAATTATAACATTTAAAAGGCTTCTGGATGGATATATGAATAGGAGGGGTTTGGAGGGATATGGACCGGATGCTGGCAGGTGGACGAAATATCTGGTCGGCATGGACGAATTGGATCGAGGGGTATGTTTCCATGCTGTACATTTGCGACTAAATGGGATGGAATTTAATCCAGACAACTGTTAGATGATGAACCTTGGGAGGTCAAATGCAAAAAGAAGGTATACAGTAAATGATAGAACTCTTAGAGGCATTGATATACCAAGTGATCAAGGGACAAATGTCTGTAGCTCCAAGAAAGGGACAACGCAAGTGATAAGATGGCAAAGAAGGCATTATGAAAATATAAGAGTGAGTACAAAAGTTGGCAAATGATGGTGCAGGTTTATAAAACTTTAGTAGAGTTAATTTGAAGTATCATGTGCTGTTCTGTTCACTATACTAATGGAATGGAGAGCATGCAAAATATATTTATCAGGATGTTGCTTGGATTGGAGTGTACTAGCTATAAGGAGAGGATATTGGACAAAGTTGGATTGTTTTCGCTCAAGAATTAAATTAGATTAGATTACTTACAATGTGGAAACAGGCCCTTCGGCCCAACAAGTCCACACCAACCCACCGAAGCGCAACCCACCCATTCCCCTACATTTACCCCTTTACCTAACACTACAGGCAATTTAGCATGGCCAATTCACCTGACCTGCACATCTTTGGACTGTGGGAGGAAACCGGAGCACCCGGAGGAAACCCATGCAGACACGGGGAGAATGTGCAAACTCCACACAGTCAGTTGCCTGAGTCAGGAACTGAACCCGGGTCTCTGGTGCTGTGAGGCAGCAGTGCTAACCACTGTGCCACCATGCGATAGGGTGTATTAGAAATATACAAAATTATGAAGGGCATAGTTTAGATAAATAGTCAGAGACTTTTCCCCAGGGTGGAAGTGTTAAATAAAAGTTGCATAGATTTAAGATGAGAGGGAAAAAGTTCAAAGATGTGTGAGGCACATTTTTTACGCAGAGGGCAGTAGGTATCTGGGTAAGTGGTAGAAGCAGAGATGATAGCTATGTTTTAGTTTAACTTAGACAAACACATGAACAGGCAGTGAATCGAGTGATGTAGACCATATGCAGGCAGATGGTATTAGAATGGCACAATGGTTGGCACAGTCATGGAGGGCTGAGGGATTTGTTCCTATGCTGTACTGTTCTGGGTTCTTAGAGAATATCAGGTTTTGATGCTATACACACACAATATAATCTTTCTGGATTATGATAAATACTTTATGATATATTGTCTCATGGTAACGTCTTTATCTTTTGCAGAATATCAGGTCCGATCAATAGCAAATCATGTCCGTCCAGACAGACAGAGTAAGTGTTAATGTTTTATTTATTCTTTGTTGTGTGACCAGTGTGAGTTTAGCTAAAATTTACCATTTACAGAACAACCTCAGTTATCCGAACGTGAATTATCAGAATTTCGGACTGTCCGAACAAGAACTCAAGGTCCAGTAACAATGTTATCCATTATCCGAACAAGATACTTCCTACCTGTCTCGTTCAGATTAGCAAGCTTGTTCTATATAGCAGTGATTGTACTGAGGAAAATTGAGTTATTGTTCTTCAATGGCCCAGAATGCTTTGAATTGTTTCGGATTGGGGGGGGGGGGGGGTGAACTCAAAACTAGTCCTGAGAACCTAGGTGAAACACATAAAGAGATGGTGCAATTATGATAATTCATTCAGATACTAATTAGGCTTCTTTCAGGAAAAAGTAGCATTTAAGAATATGTATAATTTGAGAAATGACATGTACTAAGTATAGAATGCTTGGGAAAAATCAAGTGATTGTGTATCAATGAGTCCCAGAGCTCTCTGGTAAAGGTGGTTTTCTGCAGCTTGTCTGGGCTTATTGTGAACTCATTGATAGATTGAGTTGCTTGGATTGATCAGCGATTTCATCATTGCAGCATTTGTTGTACTGGGTTGACCGAAGGTGAGCTGATAGGAGTAACATAGGCCATGTTCATGTAACATGAAAATGGTTGCAGTAATGTAATAAACCTCATTGTTTAATCAAAAAGACACTCTATTTCAATCAGAAAGGTAACCATCCTCATCCAACTTGAAACAGCACAGTAATTACAAGTTTTATTTGTTAGATTGTGGACAGGGAAGTCTCTCATTGATTGTAAGTTAAGAAAAGCAGAAAATCAAACTGAACTCACCTGTCACAAAAATGACTTCAGTCCCATATCCAAGTAGTTCACTCTTCACTACCTTCTGAAGTGGCCTGACCAGATTGTCTCTTTTATTTCATACCATGATTCAACAGGAAGGCCCAATGACACCTTTTTGGGACTCCTAAGTTATAGGCAATAAGTGCTGACTTAACAGCATTGCCTGCCTGCTGAGAATAAATGTTTAAAAAGTGCTGCAGGATTCCAGGGCTGAGAACTTTTTTCATTTGTGGGATATGGGTATACCTGGCTGAGCCAGTATTTATTGCTTATGTTTAGTTGCTGTTGAGAAAGTGGTGATGAATTCCCTCCTTTAACAGCTGCAGTTCATTTGGATTAGAAGAACCATTAGCGGGGGAGTTCCAGGATTTTGACCCAGTGACGCTGAAGGAGCAACGATATCTTTCCAAGTCATCAATATGAGTGGTTTGATGGGGAATTAGCAAGCAGGTGGTGTTCTTGTGCATCTCCTGACCTTGCCTTTTTTTGGTGGTTATGAATTTGGTAGGTGCTGCCAAAGGATCGTTGGTGAATTTCTGCAGTTCATCTTGTAGAGTTTGTATACTCCTGCTACTGAACATCAGTAGGAGAGGGAATAGATGCTGATGAATGTGGTAGCTGCTTTGTCCTGGACGGTATCAAGCTTCTTGAGTTTTGTTGAAGCTGCACTCGAACAGGCAAATGGAGTTTATTCCATTACACGCCTTGTAGGTGCTGGGAAGGCTTTTGGGGGTAGGGAGGTGAGTTGCACCATCATGACACAACTTTATGGACTGACTGCTCTGCACATCCTGAAGTTACCTTTCACCAGTTTATGTTTGGCATTTACAGTCATAGTTGTAGCTTAAGCAATCCTTAGAATCCATTCATTTTTATTTGGTTTAGCAGTGTTTACATCTAAAGTCACTTCCTTTCAGAGTTCCAGTGTGTGATTTTTCTGATTCCTCATAAGCTAAACACTTTCATACTTGAGGTTAAAACATATGAAACCAATGTTTCAGTGGTTTCACAGCCAGGCTGTGTGATTTCACAGATATGTTACCAACATACTCTTAAATTTTGATTGTCTTACAGCTCTGTTGTTCAGTGCTACTTTCCGGAAGAAAATTGAGAGGCTGGCTCGTGACATTCTCGTTGACCCTATTCGAGTTGTGCAGGGAGACATAGGAGAGGTAATGGCCATTTTATTGTTGAACCTGGCTTGATCTTCCATGTTAATATTAAACCCAATAAAGTATGAGCTATTCCCAGCTGTAGTCATGGAATGTATTGAATAGGAGTCAGAGTACTTGAGTTAATATATTAAAATCTTCGGTTAACTGAGTGTCCAAGCTCTACTGCACAAATTTGAAAAGTGTGACGCTGGAAAAGCACAGTGGTCAGGCTGCATCCGAGGAGCAGGAGAGTCGACATTTCAGGTATAGACCCTTCATCTGGAAAACCTTTCATCTGCTGCACAAAGACAGCAAAGGTGGCTTAAGTGTTTCTCCCGGGGAAACAAAAGGGGAATCAAGAGAATTTTATCCCTGTAACTGTTTGAAATGTACCGTGATACTCATGGTCCTTCACTGAGATCCTTCATAATTTTCTGTTTAACATTGTTTCAAAAGGAAACTATATGAACACATCAATTTTTATATCATTTGCAATCATGGCAAACTCATGCCACTTAGATCCAAGCCTAAATTATTGTTGAAAACAAATGGAATCTGGTACATAGCACTGTGGAACCGCACTAGAAAAAAGCCTTCCAGTTGCAAAAATATGAATTGCCTATTCTCCTTTGCTTTCTGAGGCAGCATTTTTAACGTTTGTGAGATGTGAGCTTCACTGGCAATGTCAGCATTTTAATTATCATAACATTCAGCCTTTCAGCTGAATGGCTTGCTTGTCCATTTCTATAAATGATTTATATAAATCATTTGTATGAGAACATAGGAGGCATAGTTCCTAAGTTTGTGGATGACACCAAAATTGATGATAAATTGAAGAAGATTATCTAAGAATATAATGAAATCTTGATCAACTGGGCCAGTGGGCTGAGGAATACCAGATGGAGTTTAATCAGTTAAATGAGATATTGTGTTTTGGTGAGACAAACCAGAGCAGCACTTAGACAGTTAATGATAGGGCCCTGGGGAGTGTTATTGAACAGAGAGACTTAGCAGTACAGGTACATAGTTCCTTGAAAGTGGCGTTGCAGGTAGGGCAGTGAAGAAGAATTTTGGCACCCTTGCCTTCATTGGCCAGAGCATTGAGCATAGAGTTGGAACATCATGTTACAGCAATGGAAGACAATGGTATGGCCACATTTGGAGTACTGTGTACAATTCCCATCGTTTTGCTATAGGAAGGATGTTATTAAACTGGAAAGGGTGCAAGAAATATTAACCAGGATGTTACCTAGACCGGAAGGTTTGATTCATAAGGAGATGCTGGATAAACTAAGATTATTTTTCCTAGAACTTAGGAGGCTGAGAGGTGACATTATAGAGGTTGATGAAATCATGAGGATCATAGGTAAGGTGAATAGCCAAGGTCTTTTCCACAAGGTAGAAAAGTCCAAATGGAAGGGATAAGCTTAAAGTGAGAGAGGAAAAATTTAAAAGGGACATGAGGAGAAACTTTTTCACATAGAGGGCGGTACATTTAGAGAACAAGCTACCAGAGGAAGTGGTTGATGTAGGTACAGTTACAACATTTAAAAAACATTTAAAAGGTTTAGAGGGGCCAAATTCAGGCATAATGCAATAGTTTGGTTTAGGAAACTTGGTTGATGTGGATGAGTTACCCTTTGTTGTATGACTCTTGGACTGCACTTTAAAGGTCAGTTCAGAGTCAGCCATTTCACAGATGGTCGAGTCATGTGTCTGTAAGACTAGGTAAGGTGGCAGATTCCCTTCGCTAAAGGACATCATAACAAAATCCCATCTGGTTCATCAATTGAAAGTCGTTTCAGGGTCACCAGAACTGAGCCTAACTTGTAATTCCAGAGTTTATCAATTGAATTTAAATTCTAATAGCTCCCAGAGTATTTATTGGGCTTGAGGTGAGTAGTTCTGATTCTTCGCCTTAACTAGTTACGTCGAGATCACTTTGCAGATTTATTGCAGGCACCCCATAGTCTAGTGACCCCATAGTCTAGTGACCCCATAGTCTAGTGACCCCATAGTCTAGTGACCCCATATTCTAGTGACATGTATGACATGACAGTGAAACATGGATATGTTTGCAGAGAAACTCCCCTTGATGATGCACAATGGCAATGGCATTGTAGTATTTTTGCTGGATTGGTAATTCAGAGATCCAGTTAATGTGCGAGGGACTCAGGTTTGAATCCTACCACAGCAGATAGTGGAATTTGAACTCAGTTAAAGGCTGGAATTGAAAGTCAAATGATGACAGTAAAGCCATTGTCGATTGTCGTAAAAACATATTTGGTTCACAAGTGTCCTTTGTGACTCCAGATCAATAACAGCGTGGTTAACTCTTAACTGCCCTCTGAAATAGCCTAGTAGGACACTTAGATATATTGGCCTCTAAAAACACTCAGAAGGAGAATAAACATCTCAGACACCTGTAACGATAATAACATACTCAGCCTTTTAAACCCTGCAAAGTCCTCCTTGATAACCTGTTAAAGACCGTGCCAAAATTGAATGAATGATTTATTGTGACTTGCATTTTACAGTGACTAATAAAGTAAAATGCAGTGAAAAGCTTTAACAGTTGCCACAATCTGGTGCCATTTTGAATAATTAAAGAAGGAAAAGAATAAAATATATAGTTGAAAGAGAATCCTGAGCCAGTTCAAGAGCTGCTACCCCTCCTCCACTGCCTTGCCTCCAACGTAGGAATTGCCACTCTTATGTGCCTTCTCTTCACCGCTGGGCCTACGTCATCGATGCTGGGTCCCATGCTGAACCCACACTCAGCAGCCCTCCCCCACCCCTCTCAAACCAGAGAGTCCTGGCTCCAGGCATACCATACTGCAACTGCTGCCTCGCCAAGAGCCCCTGTCCTGGGCCTGTGGCAACCAGCAGTCCCTGACTCGATTGCCAGACCAGGCCAGCACTGCCAACTCGCCAAGAGTCTGCCTCCAGCCATCCTCCTCGGAGATGTCTCCTTGACTGCTCTGTAGTTTTATAGAGCTGCAGCAAAACCTCACGGCTATTAATCTGAGTTCCCATTTTAATGAAAGCCAACACACCGTACGCCTTCTTAACAACCTATCAACTTGGGTAGCAACTTTTGGCAAGCTTAAAAATGGGCAAACCTCCAGATCCAGATGAATTTAGTCCCACTACTTTGGGAGACGAGAGACAACTTACATGAGCTCTGACCCAAATTTTACCCTCTTCAGTCACAGGAGATGCCAGAGGACTAGAGGACAGCAATATGGTATTTTCAAAAAGGGTGGCGGGGATAAATCAGGGAATTCCAAACCAGTGAGTCTCACATGAGTAGAAGAGAAACTATTGGAGAAAATTCTGAAGGAGAGAATTGATCTCCACTTGGAGTGGCAACGTTTGATTCAGGATAGTCAGCACGGCTTTCTCACTGGAAGGTCATGTCTTATAAATTTGCCTTTCTTTAGAGCCAGCGGTCAAATGTGCGGCTAAAGGTCGTGCAGTTAATGTATTTCACATTGATTTCAGCAAAGCCTTTAGCAAGGTCCCATATGAAAGACTGATAAAACAAGAGATCTAGGGTATCTTGGATCCAAAATTGGCTTAGTGACAGGAGACAGACAGTGGTTATAGAAGGCTGTTTGAGTTACTGAAGCCTAGTGTCAAGTTAGACCACACTTGGAATATTGTGTCCAGTTCTGGTCGCTTCATTGTACAAAGGATGGAGATGTTTTAGAGAGGGTTCAGAGGAAATTTACCAGGATGCTGCCTGGATTGGAGGGCATGTCTTATGAAGAGAGGTTGAGTGAGCTCGGGCACTTCACACTGGAGAGAAGAAAGAACAGAGGTGAATTGATAGAGGTGTACAAGGTAATGAGAGGCAAAAGTAGAGTAGATAGCAGTAGTGGGTTCCTTATTGTTTGTGATATACATCTGTAAATAGTACAGTGAGAATATGGGGTGAGGTGGGGTGGGGTGGTGGTGGTGGGGAAGCTGGGAGAAATGTTGCAGATGACCTAAAGGTTGGCCATGTGGTTAACACTGAGGAAAAAGGTCTTGGGTCACAGGAAGATATTGATTGGTTGGTCATTTGGTCAGATCAGTGGCAAATGGAACTTAACCTTGTGAGGTATTGCACTTTGGAAGCAGTAACAAGACAAGGGAGTATTCAATGAATGCAGGGCACTCGGATATTCAGAAGAACAAAGGATCTTGCAGTGCTTGTCCACAGATATCTAAAGGAGGCAGGACATGTTAATGACATAGTTTTGAAGGCATATGGGGCACTTGCCTAAATCAGTTGTGTCATAGATTATAAGAGCAGGGAATTGGAGCTGTGCAAAGCTTTGGTTAGGCCACAGTGGGAGCAGAGTGTGTAGTTCTGGAAGCTACAAAATAGGAAGGATGTGATTGCATTGGAAGGGGTGCATATAAGATTCCCCAGGATGTTGCTTTGGTTGGAGCATTTGAGCTAGGAAGAAAGGCTGGTTAAGCTTGGGTTGTTTTCTGTAGAGCAGAGAAGACTGAAGAGGGATCTTATTGAGGTGTATAAGATTATGAGGGGCATTGGCAGGGTGGTTATAAAGCAGCTGTTTGTAGTTGAAGGGTCACTAATGAGGGGCATAATTTTAAAGTGAAAGACCGGAGGTATAAAGGAATTTGAAGCAACATTTTTAACCTGGAGAGTGATGTTGATCTGGAAAGATAATAGAGGTGGGAAACATCACAACCTTTCAAGAAAAAAATATGTTTGTGCACTTGAAATGTCATAACATTTAAGGCTTTTATAATGGGTTGGAAAGTGGGAATAGTGTGGATAGATTGGTACATACTTGATAGACCAAAAGGCCTGTTCTGTGCTGAAGGCTCTATGACTCTTCACTTTGCAAAAGACGCTCTTATGAGGAGAGATTTGCAAAGTTAGAGTTTTCCAAGGCAATAGCAATATGATTATTACAACCATGGTATGATAGGAAGGGAACAGCTCACAAGAAACAACATTCTAACCTTATTTGCTGATGTAGCAAAACATGGTAAAAATATGAAATTAAAGGCTCTTTACCTGAGTGGTGGAGCAAATATAACAGTATGGAATAATTGATGGCATAATTTTAACTAAATATGACAATGATAGCCACTTCAGAGACAGGGTTACATGTGGTCAAGACTAAGGTTTGCAGATTTAAGAGAAATTTCTGAAGGACAGTAAGGAGAGAAAGGAAATAGGATAGATCTGTTGGCAACGGTGTTCGAAATAATCTTGGTTCAGAAGATCAAGAAGTTGAATAATTTTCGGTGGGGATGAGAAATAACAAAGGAACAAAATCAATGGTGAGTATTTTTGTAGCGTTCCTTACAGTAGTTATGCCTTAGGACAAAGTATTAATCAAGAAATATTGGGAGTTTATATGAAAGTTGCTTGAAGAATACTGGATGATCATATTGGTTTAATTAATCAAAGTAGCAAAGCTAGTATTTAAGATGGGTACACAATGTATTTCTCAGGAGGAGGATGATACAAAGAATTCGCAAAGTGATAAAGTTAGATTTAACCGAGTCGTTAAAATTTTATTTATGGAGTAAAGATGTGGGGAAAAATGAGTGGTTGTCCTTTTTGGCAAGAAGACTCAAATTATTTGTATTCATTATTTAGTATATTTATATACAATTACTGCAGAAAGGCTGTCCTTGTACATGATTTACAAAAAGTTAGCATGAAAGTACAGCAAGTAATTAAGAAGATTTGTGGAATGTTTGCCTTTATTGCAAAAGGTGTAGTGAGTGTAATGCGATCAGCCAGATGGACCTAATAGAATGAGTTGAAAATGTGTTGCTGGTTAAAGCGCAGCAGGTCAGGCAGCATCCAAGGAACAGGAAATTCGACGTTTCGGGCACAAGCCCTTCATCAGGAATGGCTTGTGCCCGAAATGTCGAATTTCCTGTTCCTTGGATGCTGCCTGACCTGCTGCGCTTTAACCAGCAACACATTTTCAGCTCTAATCTCCAGCATCTGCAGACCTCACTTTTTACTAATAGAATGAGTTCCCTGATTGGGGCTGTTAACCTGGCCCAGTAAGGGAACCCTGGCTGATTGGTATAAGCAATAATGTCGGAGGTTCTGTTTATTCTAAGAGCTACCTCTGAGGATGCCAGACCAGTGTCAGCTACTATGCACGTTTAAGTAAAGGGTGACTTTCTGACTGGATACCAGCCTCTGTAGAATTATTTAAAGCAGGCTGGAGTGTGGAGCAGTCAATTTTTCATAGCATTCATTGATGAGACCGGACTTGAAGTGGTGCCTACAATTTTTGTCTCCTTTTCTATGAAGGGATATAATTGTATTGGAAGCAAATTGAAAGAGGTTCACTAGGCTGAAACATGAGAAATAGGCATTAGGCTTATATAAAAAAAAGTTTCAGCAGGTTTGGTCATGCTCATTGAAGTTTGAAGAATGAGGAAGCATGCAAGATTTTGAGGGCCTTAACAGAAAGTTGTTGAGAATTCTGCCATGTATTGAAGAATCAAAAACTAGGGATACAGTTTCTAAATAAGGCACCGTCTGTTTAAAAACTTACACGAGGAGGATTTTGTTTTCTCAGAGGATTATTCATCTTTAGAAGTTTCTAAGATCATTGGTGGTTTGACCATTGTCTAATTTGGCCTTGAATACATTCAAATTTTTGATCTGCGAGGGAGTTAAGGTTATGAATGCAGGCTGGTAAATGGAATTGAAACTACATTCTAAACAGCCATGGCCAAACAAACTTCAGAGGCTGAATGGTCTACTCCTACTTCTATTCCTATGATTTTCTTTTAATGATCTTCCCCTGAACATATTTTAGAAATTCCCCCCAGTTCTTACATTTTATTCTAATTTTTTCCCAGTTGATATAGGCTAACATGTACCCTCATTTCACCACTGTAGTTCTTACTTACCTCTGTGATTGAGTCTGGGTGGGATCCTATTTGGAGAGTAAGATTTGTTGGGTCAAATGGCCTGCTTCCACACTGCAGTGATGCTATGAAAAGGAAGTATTGAGAATAGGAGTTGGGAGGTCATGTTGCAGCTGTATTGGACATTGTTTAGGCCACTTTTGGAATATTGTGTGCAATTCTCCCTCCTATCTGAAGGATGTTGTGAAACTTTAAAGAGTTAAGAAAAGATTTCCAAGGATGATGACCGAGTTGGAGGGTTTGAGGTGGGCCTGTTTTCCCTGGAGTGTTGGAGGCTGAGGGGTGACTTTATACAGGTTTATAAAATAATGAGGGGCATGGATAGGGTAAATAGACAAATAGAGGACATAGGTTTAGGGTGAGAGGGAAAAAATTATTAAAGGGACCTAAGGATTGATTTTTCACGCAGAGCATGGTGCATGTATGGAACGGGCTGCCAGAGGAAGTGGTGGAGGTTGGTACAATCACAATATTCAAAAGACATCTGGATGGGTATATGAATACGAAGGGTTGAGAGGGATATGGGACTAGATTAATTTACGATATCTGGTTGGCATGGACGAGTTAGACCAAGGTCTGTTTCCGTGCTGTACATCTGTATGACTCTTAACGGCGTGTTGGGGTTTTGAGATGTACAAATTGAAATGCAAATGAACAGGAAAGCATATGCCTGGCCTCTGTCAGATCAATCTTGAACCGCGGATGTTTAATTGTAATTGGCAATACAACCTATTTCCACATGGCTATTCGTGCTTGTCTCTCACCAACCTTATATTCATTCTGATTTAGGCCAACGAGGATATTACTCAGATCGTGGAGATTCTTGTAGCTGGTCCTGACAAGTGGAACTGGCTCACGAGGCGGCTGGTAGAGTTGTCATCGAGAGGAAGTGTTCTGATTTTTGTGACCAAGAAAGCTAATAGTGAAGAGCTTGCTGCCAATTTAAACCAGGAGGGATACACTGTTGGGCTGTTACATGGTGACATGGATCAGAGCGAAAGAAACAAAGTAATTTCTGACTTCAAGAAGAAGACAATTCCTGTTCTTGTGGCTACAGATGTAGCAGGTGAGTGTTTCCCTACCCAAGAGGAATTAATTGTCGCCATTTGTCAAAATTACCATTTCGGATGTTTTCTGCCATGCCTACCCAGTGCTTTACAAGTGGAACGACAAAATGTATACTGCAATGTTAGGGCTTTTACTTACACTTGTAAATGAATCACTGTAATTTTCACCATTTATGGGCTGCTCAGTGGTTAGCACTGCTCCCTCACAACATCAGGGACCAGGATTCGATTCCATCCTCAGGTGATTGTCACTGTGGAGGTTCATCTAGGTGCTCCAGTTTCATCCCATAGTTCTAAGATGTGCAGGTTTGGTAAATTGACTGTGCTAAATTGCATCCCATAGTGTCCAGGAATATGCAGGCTCGGTGGATCAGACATGGGAGTGCGGGGTTACAGCAATAGGGTAGTGGGTATGGATCTAGGTGGGATGCTGTTCAGAGGGTCACTGTGCACTCAATGGGCCGAATGGCCTGTTTCTACATTGTAGATATTCTATGAATATAGTCAGTGTGTTAGTCTCGTGCAGTTTATTGATTGAACAAGCAGGATTGTTAATTCAACTGATAGTTCCTGGCCCTAAATAAATTGTAAAATAGCCAAACAATTTCCTACATTTGAAAATAAATGTGCTAGTTTCTTCAGCACTTGGTTATTATTCCTTCAATGAAATCTGTCTAAAGTTCCATTGCTAACTTGCATGGAAAGGGCACAACTTGATCTCCTTGAACACTATGATTTTTTTCATCTTGCAATTATTGTTTGTAAAGGAGCAGGAGTGTCAGTAGTAGCAGCTGCAAAGCAGCTTGAACTCCACTGAAGTTTGACTTGGCTAACCTGGTAAACAATTAATGATTTAAAAAATCTAAAAATAAAATGAAAACAAAGTGTTAGAGAAACATCTGACAGCAAATGTGGAAAGCTAAACAATTACTGATTTGAGTCCAATCTTATACTGCTTCACAACTTCAAACTAGGACTCCCTGGAGCCTATTCTGCCATTTGGTATGATTGTGACTAATCTCATCTCGACCTCAACCTTACTTCCTCACTTGCTCTCCGTAACTTTTCAACCCATTACCAATTAAAAATCTGTTTATTTCCTCCTTAAATTTACTCAAGATACCAGCATTCACCGTACTCTGGAGTAGTGAATTCCCCAGATTCACAACCCTTTGAGAGAAATAATTTCTACTCATTGCTGTTTTAAATCTACTGTACCTTATCCTAAAATGGTGACCTCTCATTCGACTTTGCCCCATGTGAGGAAACATCCTTTCCACGTGTATTTTTTTCAGTCCCCTTTATCATCTTTGGGCCGCATGGTTAGCACTGTTGCCTCACAGCATCAGACACCTGGATTCAGTTCCACCTTTGAATGAATGTCTCTGTGGGGCTTGCATGTTTTCCCTGTGTCTGCGTGGATTCCTACTGGGTGCTTTGGTTTCCTCCCACAGTCCAGAGATGTGCAGCTTAAGTGAATTGGCCAAGCTAAATTGTCAAGGGATGTGGAGGTCAGTGCCTTAATCAGGTAAATGTGGGGTTATGGGAGTAGGTAGGGCTCTGGGTTGGATGCTGATAGGAAGGTGGGTCGATGGGCCAAATGGCCTCTTTCTGCATGGTAGGAATTCTATGATCTCCTATATCTCAATTAGAGCAGAAGAGAGATGGAAAACTGATGGGTATTATGCTCCTGTTAAAGGGCAGAGGAACCAGTGGAACTGAAGGAAAGGTTACACAAAAGTTAGTGTGATGTGGAAGTGCCAGTGTTCAACAAAAGTCCAGTCACATGACATCAGGTTATTGGCCAACAGATTTAGTCCAATGAATCATATGCTTTCGGAGCACTGCTCCTCCGTCAAGTAAAATGAGGGTGTATAGAGAACAAGGGTTCTATCACACAAAAAGCAAAAGGAGTTTTAATGATTATAAAGAGACTAAGCACAAATAACTGATGCCAATCCTATGCCTGGAGCAAAATGCAGAGTTAACTTTTCAGTTTTTTATCATACCCTGTTGTACATTACAGCATTTTCTGCTTTTGTGTCACATTTTCAGCATCCACAGTACTTTGCTGCGTTTTTTAAAAATGCTTCAATTAGCTGTCCTTGAAGTGCTTAGTTGGATTGTCGTAATGGAATTAGTTGGAAAGACAGCTTAATGAGCTGAGAACAACTCACTGAATATCTTTTTCTCCACGGTGTGATTACGATCTTGTTGATTCTTGAGTTTTATAGTCTACTAATTGAACTAAATTGTAAAAATGTGTTAAATGTTCATTCACGGCAGTATCTCACATTAATATTATGTGAATCTGCTGTGACAAATAGCTCTGGTCTTTCCACAGCACTGAGCTAGTTCCAGTCAGACGTCAGTTACAATTATCTTAAACTACAAAGCATTATTTCATTCACATAAAATCATAGAATTATGTCAGACAGAAGTATTTCAAACACCTCTATAAAATGTTCTTTTAACCTTCTTAAAAAAAACAAAATCTCTGAAATGCTTCGTTTCTGATGCCATTCTAGTAAATCAGAGATGTACTATCTCGAAGGCCTTGAAATGCTTATAGTTAAACACATTGCTCCAGCTAAAACCTAATCAGTGTCACATTAGAGCTTAGAATAAATTACTTACTTTTGTACCCTTGCTTCTCTATTGATTTTGCTTCCCCGCATTCTTACATAATTACCAGAGCATATTTGTTTAAATTGCATCAATTTAACGGTGTCCACCTGAGATCTGTTCCTTTTCTCCTTACTGTTTACTATGTTTCCAAGTTTTGTGTCATAAGAATGTAAAAAAATATGAGAATAGAAGGTCAATCAGTCCCTTAAACCTGCTTTGACATTTAGTGAGATCATCTAGGACAAAGTGAGGACTGCAGGTGCTGGAGATCAAAGTCAAAGAGGTTAGTGCTGGAAAAGCACAGCAGGTCAGGCAGCATCCGAGGAGCAGGAGAGTCAACGTTTCGAGCACAAGCTCTTAATCAGGAATGAGGGTTCTCCCAAGAGAGCTGAGAGATAAATGGAAGGGGTTTGGTGGTTGGGGTGTGGGGGGGGAATGTTGGGGGAAGGTCAGAGAGGAGGGTGGAGCAGATAGGTGGGAAACAAGTTGGACAAGTAAGACAGTTCAAGAGGATTGTGCTGGATTGGAAAGTTTATATTGGGGTTAAGATGGGGGGGAGGGGAAATGAGAAAACTGGTGAAATCTCCTGTGTGGTTGGAGGGTCCCAAGGCAGAAGATGAGGAGTTCTTCTTCCAAGTGTCAGGTGGCTTGAGGTTGGCAGTGGAGGTGGCCAAGGACTTGCATGTCCTTGTCAGAGTGAGAGGGGGAGTTAAAGTATTCGGCCACAGGGCAGTGTGGTTATTTAGTGCCTGTGTCCCAGACTTGTTCTCTAAATTTGGAGATGCCAGTGTTGGACTGGGGTGTACAAAGTTAAAAATCACACAACACCAGGTTATAGTCCAACAGGTTTAGTTGAAAGCACACTAGCAAGCTAATGTGCTTCCAACTAAACCTGTTGGACTATAACCTGGTGTTTGTGTGATTTTTAACTTTGTTCTCTGAAATGTTCTACAAGTTGGCGTCCTTTCTCCCCAATGTAGAGGAGACCATACCAAGAGCAGTGGACACAGTAGATTACGTGTGAAAGTACATGTAAATCTCTGTCAAATGTGGAAGGATGCTTTGGGGCCTTGAACAGAGGTGAAGGGGAAGATGTGGGCGCAGGTTTTGCACTTCTTGCGGTGAGAGGGGAAGGTGCCAGGAGTAGAGGGTGAATTGATGGGGGTGCATGGACCTAACAGGGAGTCACGGAGGAATGGTCTGTACAGAACATAGATAGGGTTGGGGAGGGAAGTATATCCCTGGTGATTGGGCCTGTTTGTAGTTGGTGGAAATGGTGTTGGGTGATGAGTTGTATCTGGAGGTCACCAACTCAGCACCACCCTCTTGAACTGTCCTACCTGTCCATCTTCCTTCCCACCTACCCGCTCCACCCACTTCTCCAACCTATCCCCTTCACCCCCACCTTCATCTACCTATCGCATTCCCAGCTACCTCCCCATCCCACAGCTCTCCCATTTATCTTTCAGCCCCCTTGGACTACCCCTTCGTTCCTGATGAAGATCCTATGCTCAAAACGCCAACTCTCCTGCTCCTTGGATACTGCCTGACCCGCTGTGCTTTTCCAGCACCACACTCTTCAATTTAGTGAGATCGCGGCTGATGATCAAACTTGTCACTATTTTGCTATACTATTGCCATATCCCGTAATGGTTGTAATGCAAAGAAATCTACCCATCTCAGTCTTGAACATGCTCAACAACTGAGCCTCCACAGCCCCCTGGATGAAGCATTCCAAAAACTGTCCATCCTGATCAGTCCTAAATAGCCTACCTCTTATTCTGAAACCTCGTCTGCAGCTATAGATCCCCATTTCCACCCTCCACCCAACAACTGACGTCTCCAGTCATGGGAAAATGTGCTCTTGGCATCTTTCATCTACCCTGTTGAGCTATGCAAGAATTTCTCATGCTTGAATGAGATCACCTCATTCTTCTAAACTCGAGAGAGTAAAGGTCCAGTCTATTTTATGTTTCCTCATTGGACAACCTCTACATCACAGGAATGAATTGAGTCACCATTTGTTGCACTCCCTCTCTTGGCAAGTATGCCTTTCCCTAAGGAAGGAGGCCAAAACCCCTCTCAGTACTCCAGGTGAGCACTCACTAAGGCTTTGTATGATTGCAAAAAGATATCCTCACCCTCTATACATATATCCTTCAGTAATAAAATGGAGCCAGCAATCTAGTGATATTATCACTGGACTGTTAATCCAGAGATCTAAATAATGTTCTGGGGACTCAGGTTTAAAACTATGGCAGATAATGGAATTGGAATTCAATAAAAATCTGAGTTTAAGAGTCTAATAATAACCATGGATCCATTGTTGATTATCGGAACACCTACCTGTTCACTTATAACCTTTTGGGAAAGAATCTCCCATCCTTACCTTGGTCTCGCCTGCACATGACTCCAGACCCATGTGGTTAATTCTTTACTGCCACGGGGCAATGAGGAATGGGCAATAAATGCTGGCCTAACCATTGATGACCTCATCCCATGAATTAATTATATATAAAACATTAACATACAATTTGCTTTAATTGTTTGCTGTACCTGGGTGTAAACTTCCGGTGACTCATGAACACGAATTACCCAAGTCCATTTGAGGTTCAACATTTCCCAAACACACTCCATTTATTTTCATTTTTCCTACCAAAGTGGAGAAATACAAGGTTTCCACTTTCTCTACTTTATATTCCTTGACAATTTTTTACCCACTCACTTAACTTGCCCAAATAGTTTCTGATGTGTCTTTGCATCTTCTCCTGCCACAGTCTAAGGAAACATCATCAGTGCATTCAATCTGTCAAGTCCTGTCAGAATTTTATACACTTCAATGAGATCTTCTCTCATTCTTCTAAAGTCCAGTGAATGCAGACCAGGTTGACACTTCATACAGTATGTCAAATTATAGTTCAGGTTTATTTGGAACTACAAGCTTTCAAATAAACCTGTTGATCTATAACCTGGTGTCATGTGATTTTTAGCTTTGTCCACCCCAGTCCAACACCGGCACCTTCACATCATACAATATGCCTGCCATCCCGGGAATCAGTTTGGTGAACTTTGTAGTACACCTTCTATGGCAAGTATGTAAGAAGAGCAAACCTACACACCGCTTTCAGGTGTGGGCTTCCCAAGGCCTTGTTCAGTTGCAGCAAAACCTCCTCACTCCTGTATTCTGAACACTTTGCAAGATAGTCATTGTACCAATTGCCTTCCAAATTGCATGTTGCACCTGCACCATATGTACTTGTTTTCAGTGATTGGTTTACAAGGAAATTTCCTAATCTGTCCCTATTTAAATAGTACTCGGCTGTTTTGTTTTTCCCACCTTATCCACATTATACTACCATGTATATCCATTAATTTGTCTAAATCACTTTGAAGCCTCTTTGTTGTTTCTTCACTAGTTACAATTCCCCCTAGTTTTGTGACCTCAACAAACTGAGAAATTTTCAAAAAATTGAAATATATTGTGAATAGGTGGGTCCAAGTAGTGACCCCTGTGGTACCCCAGAGAAACCACCCTTCAGTCTGAAAAAGATCCACTTATTCCTATTCTGTTCTTGTCTGCTAACCAACTCTCAATCTACTTCTGCTTTAATCTTGTATATTGACCTCTTGCAAGAGACTTTATCAAAAGCTTTCTGAAGATCCAAATAAACCAATCCGCTGTTTGTCCCCTATCTGTTATACTAGTTATATCCTCAAAAAGAAACTCCTATATGTTTGTCAAACAATATTTCCCTTTCATAAATTCATTTTGACTTTGTTTAAACCCCTTGATGCTTACGAAGTGTCCTGTAACCCAACCGTTATCATAGATTCTAGCATTTTTCCTACTATTGAAATAATGTTGACTGGTCTGTAATTCCCTGTTTTCTCACTCACTTTTTTCTTACATTTGTCACCTTCCAATCTGCAGGGGCTGTGCCAGAAGCTGCAAAATTTTGGAAGATTGCAACCAAAGCATCCATTATGTCCATGGCCACTTCCTTGAGTATCCCTGGGTTATAGATCATCAGGCTGTGGAGATCTATTCTGTCCCATTAATTTCGCCACTTTCTTTTTATTATTTCCAGTTTCCTTCAGTTTATACTTCTCAATAGACCCTGGCTTCCTTAAAATTTTGGGATGATGTGTTGTCGTCTTTGAAGACAAACAACTACTTTCGTTCTAAGATGCCATTTCTCTATTTCTGTTCTCCCATTTTAGACTGTAAAAGACCTACACTTATCTTTGCTTAATTTTCTTATCACATTGTTTGAGAATCTTTTGAGATCTACTGTTATGTTCCATGCAAGTTTACTCATGTACTCTTTTTTTTTCCCCTCTTCATCAATCTCTTGGTCCTCCTTTACTGAATTCGAAACACACCTAATCCTCAGCTTTGCTACTCTGCTTTGTAACTTTATGTACTGCCCTTTGCATCAAATACAATCCTTAATTTCTTTTGTTAGCTGTGATTGGATACTTTGTTGTATTTTTGTATCCAAAGGGACTATATACTGTTGAAATACATGCATTTGTTCCTAAACTATTAGCCATTGCCCATTCATCAATATGCCTTTTAATGAATTATCTAATCTGTTGCAGCCAACTCTCATCTTCAAACACATAGTTTCCTGTGTTTAGTTTTAGGACTCTAGGTTCAGATTGGACATCATTTTCTATACAAGTAAAGAATTCTTAAAATTATGGTCACTCTTCCCTGAAGGACCTCTCACAACAAGTTGTTAATTAACCCTTTCTCTTTATGCAAAACCAAATCTAAGATAGCCTGTTCCCTAGTTGGTTCCTCGATATACTGGCATAAAAACAAATCTTGTACACATTGCACCACCATATTATTGGTGTGGTTTGCTCAGTCTATATATAGATTGAAATCACCATTGTTATGCATATCTCTAATTTCCTGTTTAATGCTAAATGCTGTCCCTACCTTACTACTTAGAAGCATTTCATAGCTCCATCCAGACTGATTCTACATCTAAGTTTTCCAAGCCAATAACTTTCTCACAATCACATTGATTTCATCCTTTAATAATAACACCATCCCATCTCCCTTTATCTTTTGCCTGTTCTTGCTAAATTTTGAATAGTACTGGATAGCCAGCTCCCAGCCCGAGTCGCTGTACAGCCATATCTATGTAATCAAAATAATATTATACGGGATTACAATTAATTTCATTTTTAATAAAGCATTTATTGTGAGTGTTCCAAGCAATCTGATATAGTATTTTTAGGTTTGTCAATTTTTAATACTTGTGAATTTACTTTAGGTACAGTTGCCATATTTGTTGCTAGCCCTTATTTCCTCTGCCTTCACTTTTGCTTGCTACTTTTCTATCTTTCATTTCTAACTTTGTTTCCCATTCTTATGTCTCCTCATTAGGTTTCCAATTCACTCTAGTTTAAACCAAGCACTAATACCATTAGTTTGCAAACTGAAAATATGTCTTGTGTTCCCAGTTCAGACCCTTAGTCCCAAGAGCAGAATCCCTCTACTCTGAAATGCATATAAGGAATTAGTACTTGTCAAGTAGCCAACCCAGCAATGCCAAACATTGCCTCCAAGAAGGGGCAGAATAAAAGTTAGTACTTTGTGAAATACTGCCATATGGTATAAATAGATGATCAAAGTGTTCAGTACAGTATTGAAATACACACCCTATGCAAAAAAAAACAAGGTTTGTAATTGTTCTGGGGTGCTGAACATTTTTCAATATTGCCTATTTTGATGTTGTTAGAATAATCTCTTTGCTCTGTTTTCATAGCACGTGGTTTGGATATTCCGTCCATTAAAACAGTGATTAATTATGATGTGGCTCGTGATATTGATACACACACACACAGAATTGGGCGTACTGGCAGAGCAGGTAAGCAGGTGTTAACTTTTGCAGTGTGCATGTAACATAATGTCCAGCCGAAGACTCAAAAAATCTGCATTATTTTGCATTGTCTAGGAATTATCATGAGGGGTGAATATGCACTTCATAGACTCTATTAATACTAGCTTAGCAGAATTCTCCAAGTAGCATGGAATTCTGGTCAGTGTAACAGTTCAGTTTCATCGTTTTTCTACAATTTTCAGGTTGTTCACTTCAGAAATTTTGTACTAGATATCTTCCAACAGCTTTTCAATCATTTTTCCTTACATCTTTCAAACATTGCATCATTCTATAAATTCAGCAGTAACTGTTTCATAGTAAGCTGCAGAATTAAAGGATCTTTTTCTAATTCATTTCAAACATCAGCAGTAAAGTAGGTGAACATATATAAAAATTAATTTGTATTGTTACAGCAAGGTTATAGAGAAACAGTGATTCCTTTTCAGTCTCATCCCTCCACCGGTCATTTTATCGCATTAAAGCTCCATAAAAATTGTCTTCACTTTTAACAACCTGGTTTAAAAACTCCCTCGAATGCCACTTTGCCAAAACTGCCTCAATGACTGTTTATTCTCTGGTTCACTTTCCTTTCCAGTAATTATGCTCCCCGGATTCTTAGAAACTGTACTCAAGCAATAACTCTGACGCAACTCTAATTTTTCACAAGCAGTGAGCTTCACCAAACCAGTACTGTTCCTGGGTTTGTTTCCTGAACTCTAATGTGGATCATTTATACAAAATGAATACTGCTTGTGTGTTTCCATTGACCTTGCTTACAGCTGCACTGAATGTTTCGTGGTACTCTGCTTAAGAACATATGATCTAGGCATAGGAGTAGGTGTTTGGCCCTTTGTACCTTCTCCACCATTCTGTTAGATCATGGTTGATTCACATTTTCTCATGTCCACTTTTCTTCTCTTTCTCCATAACCCTTGATCCCTTACTAATCAAGAATCTGTCTATCTCATTTTAAATGTACACATATGCACAAAGGGTCTGCTCCCACAGTTCTCTGCAGCAAGGAGTTCCAAAGACACTCAACTCTCTGAGAGAAGGAATTCCTTCTTATCTCAGTCTTAACTTTGCACCCCTTTATTCTGAGACTATGCCCTCCGGTCCTAGACTCTCCCATGAGGGAAAACATCCTCTCAGCACTTACCCTAGCAAGTCCCTTAAGAAAGCATTCCACTTCTTGTCTACCTTACATGCTGTTCCCCACCACAGGATCACTGTGAAACGCCAGCACTGCAGTGACTTCAGTGCTTTTGGAAATCAGCTTACTGACCCCTATTTGAATGTGCCACCTTGCCTTTAAAGGTGGTTGTCAATTTGAAATGTAGTTACTATTGTCATGTCAACAAATGAATAGCACTTGTGCACAACAAACTCTAGCGAATAGCAATAGGTTAACTAAAGGATGTGATCTCTTGCTGGTACAGGAGATAATATCAGCCAGGACACTGGAAAGAACTTCCCTGCTGCTATTCAAATCATGCCATAGAATATTGTACGGGTAAACTAAAGCATAGTTTAAATTTTCATCCAAAAGAAAACACCACCTGAAGCATCAGCCTAGATATTTTTCTCCAGTCTCTAAAGTGAACCTTCAGTTCTTCTGATTTAAAGATGAGCCGACTCCCAGTGTAATGGATGGGAAGGTACCTGACCTCGAAAGCCTGACCATTATATCGGCATGGCTCACTTGTACCATGCTAATACATATGATGACAATTCATTGCAGTACAGAGGGAGTGCTGCATTATTGAAGTTGCTCATTTTGGATAAAACATTGAAAAGGAAGTAAAAGCAACCAGTGCCTGTTGTCCCCTGTCCACTAATGTGTATTCCTCATGTAACATCAGCAAAGCAGATTAACTTGTAATTTCTATTTTTGCATGACTTTGTTGTGCACAATAAGCTGCAAAGCTTGTCTTCATTTTGGTGACTGTAAGTAAAACAAAGAACTGCAGATGCTGGAGATCTGAAATGTCTCTTAAGCCTCCAATTGCCTGCCACTTCAATACGCTACCTTGTTCCCATGGCAATATTTCTGTCGCAGTGTTCCAGCGAGCCTCCACGCAGGCTCAAAGAACAACATCTCACTTTCCGCTTGGGGACCCTGCAACCTCGAGAGTTCAATATCAAGTTTAATAACTCTAGAGCCTGACTTTGTCCTTCCATATTTATCCACTCTGCACCAAGTCTTGTTATGATTTGAGTTGCTTTAGTACAGTCACCCATTCTCACATACTCTCATGTCTCTTATATATGGGTTACCTTCTTATATGGGTTACGTTCAGCACAGCAACCCATTTTCTCCTACTCTTGGCTCTTAGAAGAAAAACTGAAGAAGAAATACTGTTTTATATCTCTCTCTCACTCTGGACTCCATCTCCAACTATCCTCCCACTTGCTCCCCTTTCCTCACACCACTCCCCAACTTCAGCTTCAGCATTCTCCTAGCCACTTAGAGTTCTGATAAAGAGTCACTGGACTCGAAATATTAACTCTCCTTCCCACAAATGCTGCCAGATGTGTTAAGCTTCTCCAGCAATATCTATTTTTGTTTCACGGGCCCTAAGATATTTTGTGAACTTCAAAGGCATTATTTAAATAGAAGTTTGTTTTGAACGAGAATGCATTCCCCTCCCTAAACCACCTCCTCACTCAATCATTTAAATCTAGCCTCATTATAAGGATATTTTAATCTGCCACATTTTTTTTCTGTTTCTCCCTATTCAGGAGAGAAAGGTGTTGCATATACGTTGATGACAAGCAAAGACAGTAATTTCGCTGGAGATCTTGTTCGCAATTTGGAAGGAGCCAACCAGTATGTTTCCAAAGAATTATTGGACCTAGCAATGCAGGTACATGCAAATTGCAAACCATTTGTTTCACTGGTACCGAACTTTCTTTGCTGTATTTGAAAGATTTAAAATGTGCTTAAGATATAAATATGTAAGCACATTCAGACCACTAAGCCTATCAGCCAAGGTCTATGTTCAGTTATCTTAGGTTTGTCTCCTAGGCCTCTTTAAAAGGCTTACTATTCCAGATAACACTTTTTCTTCTCTCAAATGAAAACCAAGTAACGTGGATGCTGAAAATGAAAATTAAAGTAGCTGGGGAAACTCAGCTGGCCAGGCAAATCTGTACAGAGGGGAACAAAGTTAATGTTATCTTTTTTGTAATTCTCTTAGCAGCTCTCCAAGAGGGAGGAAATCTGAAATGTAGCTGAGAAGTTCCCTTTTTCCCATTTTCTACTCCTGTTACCTTACCCATCTTTTATCCATTACTTATACCATGAACTCTTAACTTGTGTAGAAACTATTGATGAGACACTTCACCAAATTTAGGTTTTGGAAAACTAAGTACACAGGTTCCCCCTTATTTCACCTTGCTTATAACTTATTCAAAAAACCTTGAAGTTAGTAATCACAATTTCCTTCTTCCAGAACCATGTTGACTCTGCCTGATCCAATTATGATTTTCTCTGCATCCTGTTATGACTACCTTAATATTCGATTCTAGCAATTTCCCTATGTCTCCTTACCGCCTCCCTCCCTCCTGTCTCCTTACCGCCTCCCTCCCTCCTGTCTCCTTACCGCCTCCCTCCCTCCTGTCTCCTTACCTCCTCCCTCCCTCCTGTCTCCTTACCTCCGCCTCCCTCCTGTCTCCTTACCTCCTCCCTCCCTCCTGTCTCCTTACCTCCGCCTCCCTCCTGTCTCCTTACCTCCGCCTCCCTCCTGTCTCCTTACCGCCTCCCTCCCTCCTGTCTCCTTACCGCCTCCCTCCCTCCTGTCTCCTTACCTCCGCCTCCCTCCTGTCTCCTTACCTCCGCCTCCCTCCTGTCTCCTTACCTCCGCCTCCCTCCTGTCTCCTTACCGCCTCCCTCCCTCCTGTCTCCTTACCGCCTCCCTCCCTCCTGTCTCCTTACCTCCGCCTCCCTCCTGTCTCCTTTCCTCCGCCTCCCTCCTGTCTCCTTTCCTCCGCCTCCCTCCCTCCTGTCTCCTTACCTCCGCCTCCCTCCTGTCTCCTTTCCTCCGCCTCCCTCCTGTCTCCTTTCCTCCGCCTCCCTGTCTCCTGTCTCCTTACCTCCGCCTCCCTCCTGTCTCCTTTCCTCCGCCTCCCTCCTGTCTCCTTTCCTCCGCCTCCCTCCTGTCTCCTTTCCTCCGCCTCCCTGTCTCCTGTCTCCTTTCCTCCGCCTCCCTGTCTCCTGTCTCCTTTCCTCCGCCTCCCTCCTGTCTCCTTTCCTCCGCCTCCCTGTCTCCTGTCTCCTTTTCTCCACCTCCCTGTCTCCTGTCTCCTTTTCTCCGCCTCCCTCCCTCCCTCCTGTCTCCTTTCCTCCGCCTCCCTCCTGTCTCCTTTCCTCCGCCTCCCTGTCTCCTGTCTCCTTTTCTCCGCCTCCCTCCCTCCCTCCTGTCTCCTGTCCACCTCACACCTTCCTGTTTCCTTTTCTCCTGTCTCTCTATCTCCTTTTCCTCCTGTTTCCCTCTTTCCAGTCTGTCTGTGTCCCTCCCTCTCTTCGGCCGTTCTATTTGTCTACCTCACACTCTTTTTGTTTTTCTCGCCTTCCTTGAATTAGCAATGTTACATTAGCAATTTTCCAATCTGCTGTTCAAGAATTTGAGGAATTCTAGAATATTGTAACCATCTCTGATCCTTCCTCTATGACCTTAAGATACATATCATCTGATTCTGGAGACTGGTTCTAATATTTTTCGCAGCACTTCCCTGATGCTGGTGATAATGCAATCCTTCCTTGCTCCTCTTGACTTTCACATTTAGAAAGTTTCCCCAGTGACCTACTGTGTGAAAACAGTCCTGTTCATCACTTCCACCATTTCCTGGTTTTATAGAATCATAGGATCCCTACAGTGTGGAAACAGGCCATTTGGGCTGTGGGGAATGGATTTGAGTGGGATACTCGTCAGGAGGAAATAGGACCAACAAGTCCACATTTACCCCTGACTAATGCACTTAACGTACACATCCCTGAACTCTATGGGCAATTTAGCATTGCCAATTCACCTAACCTGCGTGTCTTTGGTTTGTGGGAGGAAACCTGAGCACCTGGAGGAAACCCACACAGACACAGGGAGAATGTGCAAACTCCATATAGACAGTCATCCAAGGCTAAAATCAAATCCAGGTCCCTCACACTGTGAGGCAGCAGTGCTAACCACTGCGCCACCGTGCTGCCCGTTTTCTATTATCAATTTCCTAAACCCCCTCTCTGGAAGACTAATGTTGGCTCTAGTTATTCCTTTCCTATTTAAATACTTGTTGAATCTTATTGTTTTTAATTAGCTTTCTCTCATACGTTTTATTTTTAGCAAAACTGATTGCAATCTTGTTCTTTCAAGCTAAGATCATTTCTCATCCATTGTACTAATGTCCTCAATTAGCTGAGCAACCCCGTTCTTTTTCTGGCTTCTGTCTTTTCAAAATGCTCGTTTGCTGACTGTTAACTGTCAAATATGCAAACTTCAGTTAAGACCAAAATTTATCCCTGGCTGTAAAGCTTTTACATTAACATGTTGCACAAGCTGATCATGAAACCTGGATCATTGATCAAGTACAAAATAACGAATCCTTCAAAAAAAATTACCATATGAATATCAAGACAAGAATGGGAAAAAAATATCACTCAATGTAATTGTATTTCCAGGTCAGGTCCACAGATGGTCACTGATTAAACAGGGTGTGCTTAAAAATTCAAATGCAAAGTGAGAGTTGAAGATGTAATCTTTCTGATCCAGCTCACTTTGCATTTTTCCCTAACTCATTGATGATACTAAGCTTGCCCTTTGTATGATTCATCGGAAATTCATTATTCTTTTATAGTATACAGTGTCCAACATCAAATAAAATTCCCTAAGCTCTTTTAACGGGGTTTCCTGCAAAATGTTAAGAACACTTTTTTTAAAGTGCTAGTTCCTACGAATCTAAGCACTTGCGTAAAGGGCAGCACAGTGGCTCAGTGGTTAGCACTCTTGTCTCAGTGCCAGGGACCCAGGTTCGATTCCAGCCTTGGACTGGATATATAAATCCTGCCCTGATTTGCCTTTCCAAAATGCAGAACCTCGCATTTATCTAAATTAAATTCCATCTGCCATTCCTTAACACATTGGCCCATCTCATCAAGATCCCATTGCACTCTGAGGTAACCTTCTTTGCTATCCACTTCACCTCCAATTTTGGTATTATCTGTAAACTTACTAACTATATCGCCTATGTTCAAATCCAAATCATTTATATAAATGATGAAAAGCAGTGGACCCTGCTTCAATCCTTGTGGCACACCACTGGTCACAGGCCTCCAGGCAGAAAAGCAACCCTCCGCCTGTCTTCGATTTTCAAGCTAGTTCTGTATCCAAATGGCTAGTTGCCCTGTATTCCATGTGGTCTAACCTTGCTAACCAGTCTACCACGAGGAACCTTATCAAATGCCTTATTGAAGTCGATATAGATCACATCGCCCACTCTGCACTCATCAATCCTCTTCGTTACTTCTTCAAAAACCATGTATTAGTCTGTGGGGTGAATTTGTATTTGCAGATACATTCTATTTTGTTCAAAAAGTGCACAATCTGTAGACAGTCAATCTATGTCACATTTTATAAATTCCTACTTTGGAAATAGAATCAGCCTGGGCAGGTTGGGCAACAGACAGACTCTAACCTCCCACCTTTAATACATTGTCTGAGCTGAGATGTCTTTTTTTTATATACTGATAAAACCTTAATTTACCTCAGGACTGTGACTTGAAAGAAATTCTGGGATTTACATATTAATCAATTGAAACCTGCATCCCCATTCTAAGTGAATAAAGACTTGACAGCAATCTGGGTTTGTTCAATACATCACATCAGTTGTATGACACTTTGATCTTTTATGATTAATTTTGTTTTTAATGATCCTGCCCCACTCACTACCTGATGAAGGAGAAGCGCTCCGAAAGCTTGTATCTTCAAATAAACCTGTTGGACTATGACCTGGTGTTGTGTGAATTTAACTTAATCAAGTTAGTGAGACATGATTTCCCATGCACAAAGCCATGTTGACTATCTGTAATCAGTCCTTGCCTTTCCAAATAAATGTAATTCCCTTCCTTCAGGATTTCCTCCAACAACCTGCCCATGCCAGTGTCAGATTCACCATGGTTCCCTGACTTTTCCTTTCCTTACCTTGCACCACTGTCTGCTTCACTAATGTTTGTCATGGCCAGGACATGGTGCATCCACTATCTTAACCATGAATGACGATAGAAACAAGCAAATAGGACCAAAACAACTAGCTTCCTACATTTAAAGGATTGCCTTCAGTTTGTTACTGTGTGTACCAGTTCTTTAATAAAAATATTTACTTTTAATTTCTTACTTTGTGTGCTACTATTTAAATTTAGAATAAGCATTTTAACAATTTTTGTAATTGTCAGAACCCGTGGTTTCGAAAGTCTCGTTACAAAGCTGGGAAAGGGAAGAGGATGAATATCGGAGGAGGAGGATTAGGCTACAGAGAGCGTCCTGGGCTGGGTTCAGATAGCTCTGTAAGTACTGTAAATAATGGGTTTGATGTTATCAACGTCAATAAATATTCATGAGTTGAAAATAGTGTAGTCGCTGTCACACTGAAGCACTGTTAGTTTTTACTGCTGTATGCAAGTATGAGAGAATTTGTGTGTTGAAAACTACCATTAATTTTATGTTCTGCTTAGGACTGGTCTAATTTACGTTTCCCAACCACACTAACGTCCAAAACAGATTGAATTAATGTTCTACTTTTTGTGTTTAGACTACAATTGGACTGTAATGCTGTGGAATCCTTTTGAATATTCAAGACTGTTAAGCATTGTTCAGATATGCTGAGCCATGAAAACCAATTGAAGTTAAACCCGATTTCAGAGTCCAGTGAATAAAATAAATTAGGTTATAAACAGATACTTGGAAGTGCACGTACCTGTTACTGGAAAACTGCTTGGAGAAGAGCAAAAATGCAGCTCAACATTGCTACACACAGGATTTCAGACAGGAAATTGGAATATAAAGGAAGTGGGTGTTTTAATATTTAACAAAGAAAATTTTCACATCTGTGATTTATCATAGAAGTGATAATGCTAGAAGGGTCATCAAATGTATTCTTATGGAATATAAAAAAGGTACATTTGGAGCTGTGCAATAGGTCCTGAAGTCATCTGAGTAACAGAAAGACAAATGTTTGCAACATGCTGAAAAAGCAGAAGCGATAAAGATATTTATACAATAATATGAAACTAAAAACTGTTGATGATGGAGATTTGAAATGAGCAGAAGTTGTTGGAGAAATTCAGCAGATCTGGCAGATGTGTGAGAGGAAGAGTTAACATTTTGAGTCCGGTGACATTCGTATTGTGCTTTGCGCAACCATCTGATGTCTGAAAGCACTCTACAATCTTGAAAATTTTTCATTGGTTATAGTTCAGTAATAGTAGGATTTCGATTATCGGAAATATATAGGAAAAAGAAGGTGTCGAGTTCTTCAAAAACAATTAGGGAAATCTTTATTAATCAGTACGTAGCAAGACTAACAAATATTGAATTTGGTTTTAGAAAATGAAGTTGATCAAGAACGGTTTAGTAAAAGTGATCGTAATTTAACAGTATGGAAGATGACAAAATTGGATCAAAAATGTAAGTTTTAAATTGGGGAAAAGTCATTTTTTTTTAAGCTGAGGTATGATTCGGCAAAAGTAAAGTATAAAAAGGTACTGCAAGATAAATTAATATCAGAGCAGTGAGAGACCAAGGAAATATATGTTCCCACAAAGAAAAAGGATGGGTCTGCCAAATCTATACAACTCCACCCTGGAAATTGAGTGGATACAGAGAGGGATAAAACAAAAACAAAGTCTGTGTTAGATACCAAGGGCTTAGTACTGTGGAAAGTATTGAGGAATTTTGAAACTATAACCTTGCCATAAGAAAGAAAGTTGGGAAAGCAAAGGCTGAATAGAAAATTACTGACAAGTGAAATGGAGGAAAACCACAAATGTTCCATAAATACATGAAGAGGCTAACTAAGGAAAGTCAAATGTTTATTAGAGATTTGTGTAGAGAGGCAGAAGATTTTAACATGGTTCTTAATGGAAACATTGTGATTATCGTCACAAAGAGGAGGATAATGCAAACTTTATAGCTGGAGCAATGTGAAATATTGGATGGAATAAACGTAATAATAGAGCACATATTAAGGTGTTTAGCATCTTTGAAAGTGGATAAATTGCTGGGCCCAGTTAAAGTGTATGCCACTCTGCAAAGAGAAGTTGAAGAGGAAAGAGCCTCTGACTATCATTTTCCAGTCTGACTGTAAATGTGGTGTAAAAAGATAGGATGATCGATATTGTGCTCATCTGTAATCAGCCTAATCTTTCCTCTCTTTTAAAATAAGAGAGAAGAAAATAAGTAATGACAGGAAAACTATTGAAAATAAAGTATTCATTAGCATAAATCATGGCATGGGCTCATCAAGGAAAGTCAGAAAGGCTTTGTAAGGGAAAGTCATGTCCAACATACTAGCAACTTTCCTTAATTGGCTGGGACCTAGAATGTAAGAATTATAGAGGGGTATAAAACACTAGCTAGACCACAGTAGGGTATGATTCTGGTTACAACATTGCAGGAAAGAAATGATTGCAAGGGAACAAATTAAATTCATGATACTGTTTCCTACAAGAGAGAATTTTAGCTTTATGGAAAGATTGGATGGGCTAGTGTTTTCTTTGGAATAAAGAAAGCTGAGGGGAGCTTTAATTGAGTTCTATAAAATTATGTAAAGAGCATAATGTCTTCCTTAACAGTGACTTAATCACCACATTACAATCCGTTTATATAAGCCCTCTGTCAAATTCTAACATGGCATGTTGTTCAGCTCATGAATTTCTACTATTTTGTAAATTTTGTGATGATTTATTTGTTCTTGCATCGTGACCAAATGGTTAAGTGTGTTTGTCTTATATAGGACAGAACATCAAGCAGTGTGCTGTCTAACTATGAAGCATACAAGCCATCTACAGGAGCAATGGGCGATAGAATGTCAGCTATGAAAGCAGCATTTCAGGTAAAGATTGTTTGATGGAGCTGAGTATTGGGTTTGGTAAACTGTTGCTACTGAAGAAAATTGATTTGAGTTCCTGTGATTATAAAAATGATCATCCTCATATTTTTCACTTGAAGAGAACTTTAAATGACTGGTAATATAACGCTCAGAAAGTTGGCACTTTTGAGTTGAAATTGAATCCATAAAACTGGCCTTCTGATTGAAGGCATTTAGGTATTAGTGAGCATTGCTAGCTGTTCAATGAGGCATTGTTGGAATCTTTTACAGTTAATCAGTTGAAGATGACTAGTGGTCCGCTTGTGGTATGAATAGTCATCTGAAATCAAAATCTTGTAGAAGGTTACTGAATTATTAATCTGGGGACTGCCACAGGATGAACTGGACTAAACTGAAGCAGCATAATGTGAAATGATTTGTGATTTCTAAAAGTAAATACTGATCAGCAATAAGACCCGGGTTCAATTCCCGCCTCAGGCGACTGACTGTGTGGAGCTTGCACATTCTCCCCGTGTCTGTGTGGGCTTCCTCCGAGTTCTCTGGTTTCCTCCCACAGTCCAAAAATGTGCAGGTTAGGTGAATTGGCCATGCTAAATTGCCCGTAGTTTTAGGTGACGAGATAAATGTAGGGGAATGGGTCTGGATGGGTTGGGCTTGGGCGGGTCGGTGTGGACTTGTTGGGCTGAAGGGCCTGTTTCCACACTAAGTAATCTAAATCTAAAGTCATTACAATTAATTTGTTGAACGGAATTGCACCAAGTAAAAACGTCTGAAAATGCCAGTGGCTCTGTGGAGACAACACAGATACCCATTTGTACAATGTTCAGCCCAATCCAAATAGTTGTTTCTCGGAGGATTGCTTTTAAGCATTACACCAAACTAGATCTCTTTTAAGGAAATGCTTACAATAATCAGAATTGTGCATGACCTTTGTGGTTCTTACAACCAAGTTTTGAGTTTTTTTGAGAGGTCAGCAGTACATTACAGGTTATTTGGAAGAGAATTCTACACAGACCAAATTTAATGTGTCTTTAATTTAATCTCATTCACCTGTCCTTTATTCTGTTTGCGTTCTCTTTCCCAACACTTCAATTCAAGAAAAAATATGTTGTTCCAGCTCACTTTGTGCACCAGATTTAGTTCCTGGTACCTGCTGCATTAGTTGTTCTCAACACTGGGTTTAGAATCAGTGTGCTGGTAGAAGGAGTAGATTCTCTAGGTTCCCATTGCAACATAATGGCTAAGGACAGGAATGAGCTATAATCCCCTCATTGAAGTTTAATAGGTTCATGAGGAGAACATCCAACTGTTCTCAATCGTGTTAGGCTCATCTGCAGAAGGTATCATATGATATCTGAGACATTCCAATGTGACACAGAATTGCTGGTATTTCCCTTCAACTTTGATTTAGTAGGTTCAATCATTGACAGTACTACTACTGACAATACCAAGTTTAGCATTGACTAATTATGTAACCTGAGTCCTCCTGGTCTTTAAGGCTTGCTACTACACACTAGCTGGACATATGATGAGCAGTGACCTAGCGCTACCATAATTCCACTCCGTGAATGCAATGTGCTGTAGCTCTATCACACTGTGCAAACAGTTTAGTTTCACCTCAAAACCAACAACAAAGCAGCAATCAATCCTTTTTTTGTGAACGCCATGAGGCGTCAGGTGAATGTGTCGAATTGTAGGTTTCTTAAGACAAGTGACCCAACAAAGTGTTCTGCAATAATGGAAAGTATCTAAGGCTGACTGAATCACATGCATTGTACATTCAGTTTCTGCAAAGGAGGATCACTCAAAAGTCTCAATTTTTATTTCAGTCACAAACAGACCTTTCTGATATGTTAATTACATTGTGTGCAACATGAAATAGTGACACATCATAGCTCAATCCATTGATCCAGTTTTTTTGGATACACGTTTAGTATCTGCAGTGCTAAAGCTGGTGTTTTACAAATGTAAACCACTGCATACTAACATATACTTATTTTATTCCACCAGTCACAATACAAATCGCACTTTGTTGCAGCCACTGGTAGTGCTCCTAAGATCACAGGTTCTGCTGCTGGTACTAGCAACTGGACAAGTGCTGGGAGCCTCAGTATTATTCCTACTTGCCCTCTGGGCAATCCAGTCACCAACCAACTGCAGGTTCCCAGCAGTAACAGTGGAAGTAGCACTCGGAATAAAGACAGCAACAGTCGTCCTGCGGAGGTCAAGAGCAATCGTCTTGTTGATGGCAGCTCTAGCCGTTTTGAAAGCAGCAGTCGTCATAGTGACAACTTTGGTCGTCATAGCGATGGTGGCAGCCGTTACAGTGATAGCAGCAGTCGTCACGGTGATTCCAGCAGCCGCCACTCTGTCAGCAAGTACAACGATCGCGGAGGTGACGGCAGGCACAGTGACCGGGGCAGTGAGAGGCATGGTGATCGGAACAGTGAACGGCATGTTGATCGCAGTGACAGCCGACACAGCGACCGGCGCAGCGACAGTCGGCATGGTGACAGGCATGGTGAGAGTCGAAGTAGTGACAGTCGGCATTGTGAGTCCAGGAGTTCCAGCCAAAACCGAAGTGGTGGGGACAGCGGGAGCATGAATGAGACCGGGAATAGCGGAGAGAACAGGAGCGGCAATGAAAGCAGGAATGGAGACAGCAGAAGTGGCAATAGAACCAATTCTGCTGAGAATGATGGCTTTGCTGTGCCAGAACCACCTCCCAGAAAGAAGAGGAGCAGATGGGACAATTAAATCCCAGCAATTGTGTTTCACACATTCTCTTGCAGGCAGAAAAATGCTTACATTTTCAATCTCTGTTAGAAACTTCAGTGATAGTTTCATCTGCATAACCATCAATACAAAAAGGGACACTACAGGATGGATTTTTATTTAGAATAGTAAACTATGTATCTTGTATGTTAGTGCTGGTCTTTGAAATGGAAAGAACTTTTTCATATTGTCGACTACTTTGACTATATTCTGTTTCACTTGTTTTGTCTTTGCTCTGTTCTTTTTGAAACAGTAAAGTCATCTCAAATGTTTATGGAATTGTCCTGAATCCTGTCTGCTTTTGGTTTCTGCTGATTTGCATTGTGAAATGCCACATCGTTTGAGTTGACATTGCTATTCTGACAGGAGAAGGCCATAGAGAGAGAACTTTCTTATTTTCTTTTCCCCAGGTTAGAGCCAACAGAGTCCGGTCGAAGCCTGGTCACCAAATTGCGCATATGTTTGAGAATATGGCTCTTTTATGAAATAAAATTTTAAAAGGATGTTCCAAATAAATGTTTAAAAGAAACTCTTTTAACTGATCTACATGCTAACAATATCTAAGAGCAGCTATGTGCTGCGGCTTTGGTGTTGTGCTTGTTGTTATCTTGTGCTGTTTGGGTGAATGAAAGGAAAAGGTATAAAGCAGTGATACATGGTATGAAGAAATGAGGTATAGGTTGGCAAGCTTCAGGGCATTATTCTTACCCCTAGACAGCACATGTTTAAATCAGACTTTTCATGGCCTTGAACAGTGTATAGTTGGGAACTTAGGGCAAGAAAATTAGATGCCTTGATGTTAGTTTTTTTCAGCTTGTATACCAGTTCTGAGGTCCCAGCACTCTTGCAGCTCTTGGGTTCTCAAAAGAGGTGCTCACAAATCAAGTACTAGTGCAAGAAAAGTCATTTGGACTATACTGTTTGTGATTTTTGGATGTCCAAAGCACTTTATAACCAATAACACATTTCTGAAATGTTCCGTATAAGAGCAAGTACTTTAAGTTCTTCCCGTTTTCATTTCCTGATTCTGTTGCCATTTTTAAAAAATATAATTTTGAGAAACCTTAACAAATTTACAAAATTATGCATAATCTGATAAAGTATGAACTTGGGAAAGGGGAAGCCTTTTTTGACAAATATGTTGGAAAGTTTTGAAGGTGGAGCCAGTAAAGGACACCAGTAGATAGATTTCCAAAAGGCATTCAGTAAAGTTGCCTTAGGCTAATGGTTCATGAATTTCATGTATTATCATAGTTGAAGGATTGGCTAACTGGCAGGAAATGGCAAGTAGGGATAAGTGGAGCATTTTCAAGTTGGCAGCTTGTTAACTAGGGGAGTGCTGCAAGAATCAATGTTGGAGCCTTACAATCTGTATTAATAACTTGAGATAAAATACCAAGAATGATATCTCCAGGTTTGCTAACATTCCAAGCCTAGATGGAAATGGTAGTTGTGAGAAAACCCAGGAGGCTGCAAAGAGATGTAAATTAGTTAATTGAGTAAGTTAATTGGTCAAAGAGCTGAAACAAATAATATTTGGCTCTCCTTTACAGTTGCTTCCTCATACGCAAAAGTTGTCTGGTGTGATCACAAAAAGGCAGATCTATTATGTAGAGCACCACTGAGATCTACGTCTTTTTTCTAGTGAAATACAGTCCCACGTTTGAACTGTCTGTGCTCCCAGTAAATCCACACTTGCTGTTATGCCACTTGTCTGTTGCCACAGGACTTGTAACAGATTGGCAAACGTTAGAAAGGTGGAAATGGGACTTGTACATGAATTAGATTCTAGTGCAGGGCGATTTGACCATCGTCCGTTTTGCTCTGTCATCTTGTTCTATCTTGATCCAGTGGCAAGATTAACCTAATGGAGAGAGATCCAGATACAGCGGGTGGTTTTGCAATCTTCTGTGCATTCCATAAGGTAATGCTCATCTGTCTTCAACACCACTAGACCTTAGAATGGTCTTATTCAGCCTATCTGCTGAAATTAACTTTCTCTTGCCTAATTAATCAGTCCAATAACTCTCTTGAACTCCATCTACAATAATGGTTCACTTTTTCCATTGGAAAATAGTGGTCATAGCAAAGTACCCTAAAAAAGACACAAATGGACCTTCTAATGGGCAATTAGCAGCATCTGCAACTCTCCCAAAAAAAGTCTTCCAAGTCCAGTTTGGAGGTGCCTGACTCTTGTACCTGTATGCCTTTCAGCAAAGGTTAGAGAAATTAAAACCTGTTCTAACTTCTGATTATTGTAAAACTGATACTGACTCTCGAACCCTCTTACTTGCTGCCCTACTCCCTTTTGCCCACTTATCTTCCCTCTATAGCTTGTGAAAATGCCTTTGGAACCTTTAAACCTTTAACACTTGGTTAGTGTCGAAAAATGGGGCATGGCTTTGTGTTCAACATAGATCTTGCACTTTATTGGAAGACTCCAAAAACAGATACAACCCACGTTTTTCAAGAGGCCTGGACCGGAAATGTAGAGCTCCTGGGCAAGGTAAGAAAAGGGAGTGTATAAGCAAACTGATGATAATTGCCATTTGTCAGATTTAGTCCATTATTTTAGATAGTACACAAAACACTCAGGCAATATCTGTAGAGCGAGAAATAGGATTACATCTCTGGTCAGTTGCTTTCTTTAGAACATAGAACAGTACAGAACAGAACAGGTCCTTCAGCCCACGATGTTTTGCCCGAACATTGATCCTCATGTATGCACCCTCAAATTTCTGTCACCATATGCATGTCCAGTAGTCTCATAAATGTCCCCAATGACCTTGCTTCCACAATTGCTGCTGGCAATGCATTCCATGCTCTCTCAACTCTCTGCATAAAGAACCCACCTCTGACATCCCTCTATGCTTTCCTCTAACCAGCTTAAAACTATGAACTGTTAGCCATTTCTGTTCTGGGAAATAGTCTCTGACTATTGACTCTTATCTATGCCTCTCATTATCTTGTATACCTTAATTAGGTCCCCTTTCCTACTCCTCGGAAAAAAAGTCCGAGCTCAGTCAACCTCTCTTCATAAGATAAGCCCTCCAGTCCAGGCAGCATCCTGGTAAACCTCCTCTAAACCCTCTCCAAAGCATCCACATCTTTCCTATAATAGGGCGACCAGAACTGGACGCAGTCTCCAAGTGCGGTCTAACCAAAGTTTTATAAAGCTTTAACAAGATCTCACGACTCTTAAACTCAATCCCCCTGTTAATGAAAGCCAAAACACTATATGCTTTCTTAACAATCCTGTCCACTTGGGTGGCCATTTTAAGGGATCTATGTACCTGCACAACAAGGCCCCCCTGTTCCTCCACACTGCCAAGAATCCTATCCTTAATCCTCTACTCAGCTTTCAAATTCAACCTTCCAAAATGCATCACCTCGCATTTATCCAGGTTGAACTTCATCTGCCACCTCTCAGCCCATCTCTGCACCCTGTCAATGTCCCGCTGCAGCCTACAACAGCCCTCTATATTGTCAACGACACCTCCAACCTTTGTGTTGTCTGCAAACTTGCTGACCCATCCTTCAATCCCCTCATCCAAGTCATTAATAAAAATTACAAACAGTAGAGGCCCAAGGAAAACCACTCATCACTGACTTCCAGGCAGAATATTTTCCTTCGACTACCACTCGCTGTCTTCTGTTGGCCAGCAAATTCTGTATCCAGACAGCTAGGTTCCCTGTATCCCATTCCTCTAGACCTTCTGAATGTGCCTACCATGGGGAACCTTATTAAATGCCTTGCTGAAGTCCATACACATCACATCCACAGCTCGACCCTCATCAACGTTTCTAGTCACATCCTCAAAGAACTCGATAAGGTTTGTGAGGTATGACCTGCCCCTCTCAAAGCCGTGTTGACTGCATTTAATCAAGCCATGCGCTTCCAGATGGTCACAAATCCTATCCCTCAGAATCCTTTCTAACACCTTGCAGACGACAAACGTGAGACTTACTGGTCTGTAATTGTCAGGGATTTCCCTATTTCCTTTCTTGAAGAGAGGAATTACATTTGCCTCTCTCCAGTCCTCAGGTATGACTCCAATGGAGAGAGAGGATGCAAAGATCTTCGCAAATGGCGAAGCAATTGCATTTCTCATTTCCCAAAGCAGCCGAGGACAAATCTGGTCCAGGCCTGGCGACTTGTCAATCTTAATGTTTGACAAAATTTTCAGCACATTAGCTTCCTCTATCTCTATGCATTCCAGCATGCACACCTGCTCTTGAAAGGTTTCATTTACTACAAAGTTCGTTTCTTTCATAAAGACAGAAGCAAAAAACTCATTTAGGGCTTCCCCTACCTCCTCAGACTCCACACACACATTCCCAATGCTATCTCTGATCGGCCCTACTTTTTCTTTGACCATTCTCATTATTCCTCACATAAGTGTAAAAATGCCTTTGTGTTCTCCCTAATCCGTTCTTCCAAGCCTTTCTCGTGCCCCCTCCTGGCTCTCCTCAGACCATTTTTGAGCTCCTTCCTCGCCTGCCTGTAATCCTCTAGAGCTGAGCTTGACCCTAGCTTCCTCCACCCTATGTAAGTTACCTTCTTCCTTTTGATGAGAAGCTCCACTGCTCTCGTCATCCAAGGTTCCTTTATCCTACCCCTTCTTGCCTGTCTCAGAGGGACATATTTATTCATCACTTGCAACAACTGTTCCTCAAACTGTCTCCACATGTCTATAGTGCCTTTACCATGGAACAATTGCTCCCAGTCCATGCTTCCTAACTCATGTCTAATCGCACCATAGTTTCGTCTTCCCCAGTTGAATATCCTCCCATTTTGCCTAATCCTCTCCTCCTCCATAGCTATGTAGAATGTGAGGCAGTTGTGGTCACTATCACCAAAATGCTGTCCCACCACAAGATCTGATACCTGCCCTGGCTCGTTTCCGAGCACCAAGTCTAGAATGGCTTCTCCCCTCGTCATCCTGTCAATGTACTGAGTTAGGAAACCCTGCTGAACACACCTTACAAAAACAGCTCCATTCAAATCTTCTGCTCGAAGGAGGTTCCAATCAATATTGGGAAAGTTAAAGTCACCCATTACAACAATCCTACTACATCCACACTTTTCCAAAATCTGCCGACCTATGCTTTCTTCCATCTCCCTGCTGCTATTGGGGGGCCTGTAGTAAACCCCTAACGAGGTGACTGCTCCCTTGCTGTTTCTAATTTCCACCCATACTGACTCAGTAGGCAGATCTTCCTCGACAATGGAAGCTTCTGTAGCTGTGATACCCTCTCTGATTAGTAGTACTACACCCCCTCCTCTTTTCCCCCCCTCCCTATTCTTTTTAAATACTCTAAACCGTGGAACATCCAGCAACCATTCCTGCCCCTGAGAAACCCATGTCTCTGTTATGGCCACAACATCATAGCACCAGGTACTGATCCATGCTCCAAGTTCATCACTTTTATTCCTGATACTCCTTGTGTTAAAGCAAACACACTTTAACTGATCCCTTAGTTCCTTCCCAGGAAAATCCTTCCCACTAGCTGGTCTACCTCTTGCTATTGCCTCATCTGCATCAACTCTCACCTCCGTTATACAGCTCAGGTTACCACCCCCCCGCCATACTAGTTTAAACCCTCTTGAACCACTCCAGCAAATCTTCCACCCAGGACATTGGTCCCCTTCCAGTTCAGAAGTGTAAGAAGTTCAGGATGTAACAAGTTTCAAGCAAGTACAGGGGTAGGGAAAGGTAGGAGAAACGGAAAAGAACAAAAGAGAGGCCTGAATGGAAGACAGGAGTGAGTAAATTACAAAAAGATTCTTGCAAGGCAAAATAAGATTATTTCCTACATAGAACAATGTCTCAAGGCTGCTGATGTACTTCTAACAAAAGAAAAAAAGTGATCCACGTTATACTGGATAAGAAAAGAATGAAAATATCTCATTATGTATGTCAGAAACATTTACCCCCTTTCTCTCAGCAATGTACTTAGATTCAAACCTCAGTGAAGGGACAAGCCTATTTTCACGCGAAGATTTATTGCTCAGCTGGTGCAAGTGTAATCAGTTTTCTTTCAGCAAGTGTCTGGACATTCATTAGATGCTGTTTTCTTTGGTCTCTCCCTGAAATCCTAAAGTCAAATTTCTGACTTGGCTCACTATTTAGCATTGTTTTTAGACTTCCTAATCCATTTTAGTCATTCCTCTTCAAGGCCCCAATGTCCTGTTTCTGTGGAATTGCTCTCCGGAAATCTGCCTGTTATTTGCTATAACCAACCAATCTGTATCTTTTCAACACCATTAACTTTCTTTTACTCTGGGCATTGTCATCATCTGTTCCACTTCTCCCCTCTTTTTCTGTAGCATAAAACCCACCACTTCGCAGTATCTTTTAGTTCCATGTAAGAATAATGTTGGACTGAATAATGTTTTTCTGTTCACAGATTCTGCTGGAACTGTTACGTTCTCCAGAACTTTGTTTTTACTACTTAGCATAGATTCTCTAAACTATTATCTTCAATTTTGTAGGGTAGCTTATCCTCTGGCAACCCACAGCCTTCTGCTTTTGGAGGTTTTGTCCCACTGACTGCTAAGCTGCTCCAATTCCAGACTGCTAAGAACAGCCCAGGACTGCTGTTACGGGCCTCCCACCCCCTGCATGTGCCTGGTTGTAGCTCCCCCTCAAGGTGACACAAACTCAAGTCAACAAACACCTGAGTAGTTTTCTTGCTGGCCAGGCAGCTGAAATCACATGATTTATTGTAAATATTGTTTTGAGCTCATGTTTAGGTGGCTTTTTTGACAATTTAAAAAAGACGATTTTCACAGAACTGAAAACTAAAATCAATTTCTGTCCACTTTGGAACCCAAGTTTTCAAATAATAAAATATGAACCTTCATAACCTCTTGTGACCAATGCTCAAATATTGTCAATGCAAGCTCAGTGGTTAGCACTGCTGCCTCACAGCGCCAGGAACCTGGGTTTGATTCCAGCCTTGGGCAACTGTCTGTGTGAATTCTGCACATTCTCCCCGTGTCTGGATGGATTTCCTCTGGGTGCTCTGGTTTCCTCCCACAGTCCAAAGATGTAAAAGTTAAATGAATTGTTCATGCTAAATTGCCCATAGTGTTCAGAGATGTGCAGATCAGGTGCATTAGTCAGGGGAACTGCAAGAGGGTAGGGGAATAGGTTTGAGTGGGATACACTTCTGAGGTTTGGTGTGGACTTGAACCAAAACAGCCAGATTCTACACTGTGGGGGTTTTATTCTATTTTATAACTTTGCAAAGTCATCTTTTATTCCTGAAAGCTGGTTCTATACATTGAACAGATTTTTCTTTAATGGAGCCTAGTTCGTAATGGTGTCATTGACATTCTGTTTCTGATACGAATTTCTCTTGATGTCAGCCTAGTCATTTTTCTACTTTATCAAGTGTAGCCTTAAGAGCTGGGGTTATAGCTATGACACAAGCAGGGAACTGTCCAGGATATTCATTTTACCAAATCTGTTTCTCTTCAATTGTTCTCTTGAAACTTTTGGAAAAGACAAGGATTTCATACCAGCCAAATCATCACCCCTGTATAAAGTGCACCCCTTCAATATTTCAACTAGGAACAATTCCCACAGTAACATTTCTATCTACTAATCACTTTAGAAATTAACTTGGTTTAAAAGTGCCATTTGAGAGATGTGATAAATATCTTTTTCATCGAACGATCCGGAACGTAAATTGTACCATTAGCCACCACAATGACTGACCTGACGCACCGACTCTCAAAATATTAATTTGTTTACTTGTGATGTCGGAAGAGTAAGTAAATATTTCTCCCTTGTAGACAAAACCTCTTTAATCTCCGATAATCACTCATTGTGGCAGTGTTCAGGGAAGAATTTTCTTGGCTATCCTGGGCTCATTTCAGTAGGTTTTAAAGAAACTCATACCTTGTGCACATTTATCCTCACTAGCACCCATTTCTATTATTTCTCAAGACTACTTGAGTGTTGGTATTACTCCCACTCTTTTACCTTGTTAAATTGCAATGCAATTCCAACAATTTGCTTGTACATGTCCTGTCTAATAATAGTCAAAACTTACAGGTTTTCTAACATAATGTTTATTCTTCATGCTATCACTTCCATTGACTGGACAATTTATTTTAAAGCATTTAACTTACACCTTATCCAGTTTGTGCTTTCTGTTTTTTCTTTGAGGTTCTTTTTCTCTCTCCTTATCTCGTTCCTCCAAAGTCAATTTTTCTTTTTTCCTTTAACACTTCTTAATTCTGAGAGCTAGATACACACGGTATGTTAACTGTAGATTGTACTACTGTTCTAATATTGTAAAGCTACTTTGTTCAAAACCATGAAATCATGTCACTTTCCTCTCTTAGTAGGGTAAATGTAGGGGAATGGGTGGGTTGCGCTTCGGCGGGGCAGTGTGGACTTGTTGGGCCGAAGGGCCTGTTTCCACACTAAGTAATCTAATCTAATCTTTTCTATTTCAAGCTGCTTCATTAACAGATGCATTCTAGTCAATTCAGTCTAAGTCCCGTTTGAGTTAGACTCTTGTCTCAACTAACTCTCCTTTCGTAACCCTTGTTTTTAATTCCACCTCCAACCTTTCTGCTAATGCTGTAGCCTTAATTAATTCTAGCAAATCACTCAGGATAAATCATCCCTTCCTAGAGAAGTCATAGGAACTGACGAAGCCATTTTTAATTTTTAACTTGTATAGTAAAATTCACCATGAAGATCTTAACCTATTTCTACCTCAGCAAATTATCCAAATCACGACTACTAATTACAATCTCAGACCAGATAGCCAAATTTGTTACGAACTGGATAGGGATCAATAACATTTTTAAAGTAGACAAAGTATGAGATCCAAGGGACCTACTAAGAGAGGAAAGTGACATGATTTCATGGTTTTGAACAAAGTAGCTTTACAATGTTAGAACAGTAATACAATCTACAGTTAACATACCGTGTATATCTAGCTCTCTGAATTAAGAAGTGTTAAAAATGGTAATAAACTGTGATCAAACCCCCTAGAATACATGTCAGATTGCAAATATACTCAAGGCAGATCCATGAATTTCTCAACAATTCATCATAAAAATCACACAACACCAAGTTAGTGCACCAGGTTTATTTGGAATTATTAGCTTTCAGAGTGCTGCTCCTTCAGGTAGCTGTGGAGCAGGATCATAAGACACCAAATTTAGCAAAAGATTACAAGGTCTGTACCTAATCTTGAGCCAGACTGGTTCTATTTCCAATGTAGGAATTTATAAAATGTTACATGGGTTGACTGCATGCAGATTTTGTGCTTTTTGGACAAAATTTCTATTGTACCTGCAGTTAGAATTCTGAAAATGCAAATGCACCCCAAAGTCTTATATCTGTGTACATGTGTGTGTAGGAGAGAGTGTGTGTACGTGAGTGTGACAGTGTAAGCCTGTGAGAGAGTATGTGGCGGGTGCATGTGTGTGTGTGTGTGTGTCTGAGAGAGGGTGTGTATGAGAGAAGGTTTGCGTGAGTATGTGGGAGTACTCACTACACAGACACCCTCTCACAGGCTTATAGTCTGTCACACTCTCACGCACACCTTACCAAGCACGCAAACACACTCTTTCCCCCCACCCCCAACACACACGCACTCACTCTCACATGCACGCATGCACATATGAGTCTGAGTGAATTTGCATTTGCAGATACATTCTATTTTGTTCAAAGAGCACACAATCTACACGGTCAGTCTTTGTAACATTTTGTAAATTCTTACTTTGGAAATAAAACTAGTCTGACTCAAGATTGGGATACAGACAGACTCTAACCTCACACTTTTAATGCATTATCTGAGCTGATATGTCACTTTTTAAATATAAAACCTTAAGGTATCTCGGAACTGTGACTAGAAAGAGCTTCTTGGGTTTACATATTAATGAACCGAAACCTGAAACCCATTCTAAAAGATGGAAGCTTTAAAGGTAATCTAGGTTTGTTCAATATATCAGTCACATGATGCTGAGATCTTTTGCTATAAATTGTGTCTTATGATCCTGCTCCACAGTTATCTGATTAAGGAGCAGTGCTCCAAAAGCTAGTACTTCCAAATAAACCTGTTAGACTATGACCTGGTATTGTATGATTTTTAACTTTTTCCACGCCAGTCCAACACCAGCACCTCCACATCATAAATGTTAATGACAGGGTGGGTCGTTAAATCTCACAAGGGATCACAGTCCTTCATTTTTGTCAGTTTGGCCTTTATCATCTTCTTGTGAACTGCCTCAATGGTGGTTTCCATTCTGCTCAATCTCCCTTTCTTTTATGCGGTTAAACTTGCCTGGATTCCAAATTTGCATTCTAGTACACATTTTAGATTAGATTAGATTAGATTAGATTAGACTTACAGTGTGGAAACAGGCCCTTCGGCCCAACAAGTCCACACCGACCCGCCGAAGCGCAACCCACCCATACCCCTTACCTAACACTACGGGGAATTTAGCATGGCCAATTCACCTGACCCGCACATCTTTGGACTGTGGGAGGAAACCGGAGCACCCGGAGGAAACCCACGCAGACACGGGGAGAATGTGCAAACTCCACACAGTCAGTCGCCTGAGGCGGGAATTGAACCCAGGTCCCTGGCGCTGTGAGGCAGCAGTGCTAACCACTGTGCCACCGTGCTGCCCTAAACGTATATCCAAGTCTTCACCGACAGCAAGTTTCATCAAGCCAATTCTATACTGGGTGTGTCCCCAAGCTCCACTCTTAGTCAGTTGCATCAAAAACTACTGTGAGCCTTTCACCCCTAACTCCACTCTCTTTCAAAGCTGCCAAGGTTCCAGAGAGTCATTACAGAGGTGACTGTTAATGATTTAACCTGAGGGTGACCATACCTCCAGAGAAAAGGATGAGGTTGAGTAGAGTTTTTCATGGTAACGTCAGCCAGTGCGGGAGTTGAACCCATCTTGGCATCACTTTGCCTTGCAAGCCTGCCCTTCAAGCTAGCCCATCTCGTCTCTTAACTGTATTGAAGTTTTAATGCTCAAAGGCTTCATCATTGTTCCTCAGTTCCCCTTAACACAGACACTAATCTTCTCACTTTCTCAGTTCTCCAGGATTACTTCTGAATCCTAACACCAGCACTTCAGCTACCTTCTAATTTCTAGAACTTCTTGTCGAGTTTTAATAGCACAGAGACGTCCAGCTGCTCTTGATACCTCACTGAGCTCCCCCATGCCTAATTTGTGTCATTCAGCTGCCTTCCTAGCAGTACAGCCAATTGCAGCATTCGTTACTCATCCAGTATTCTCACTCACAACCTGGAACCTTCTAACTCCTCTTTAGTAACCCCTGAACTATACCGTGTGATCAAAAACCTTGCAATAAGCTCCTTCCTGATATGTGGTTGGGATTAAATTGCTGCTGCTACATCTTGGAGACAAACAACTGAACCAGATCAGCTTTTCTACCTCTGTCTTCACAACACAGTAAAATTAAAAGCTTCAAAGACTCTCAAAATTTACCACAATGGTCAGACTTTTGAATCACCAAACCCAAACTCCGTGAATAATGAATTCCACACACTAGTTTGTTCCATAAGCAAAAAAATTAGCTATTTATTAACCATGTAGGAACTTTAGCAGATTAAAGTTAAACAACAGTTACCTAATTGTGTGGTGCTTTTCAAAAGCCTTTGTTTTCAGCCCCATTAGCAACAAGCAGACAGACATTTAAAGGTAAAATAAAGGAACAAAACAGGTCACTTTGCTTAAATGTTTTACAACATGTACTTTTCCACAGGCATAAATAGAAACAGACTGCTCAGTTCAACTCCTCAATACCATTTAAAAGGTGAATAGAAAGGTTTGAGACGGATATTGGCCAAATAATGGCTACTGCATGTCCTTGATAAGTATATACCTGTCAGAATGGGAGGAAGTGGTCAAGCGAGGGAGCTTACCAAAGAAGTTGAATCACTTCTCAAGAGGACGAAGAAGGCTTATGTTAGGATGAGAAATGAAGGCTCAGTTAGGACGCTTGAGAGTTACACTTAGCTAAAGTAAGAGCTAAGGAGAGCCTGGAGGGGACGTGAGAAATCTTTGACAGGTAGGATCAAGGAAAACCCTAAAGCTTTCTATAGGTATATCAGGAAAAAAAGAACAACTAGAGAAAGATTAGGGCTGATCACGGATAGTAATGGGAAGCTGTGTGTGGAATCCAAGGAGATGGGGAAGCGCTAAATGAATTTTTTTTGCAGTATTCACACTGGAAAAAGACAATGTTGTTGAGAAGAATGCTGAGATACAGGCTACTAGGTTAGACTAGATTGATGTTCGCAATGAGACGTGTTAGCAATTCTGTAAAGTGTGAAAATAGATAATCCTCTGAACGGGATGGGATTTGTCCTAGGATTCTCTGAGAATCTAGGGAGGAGATTGCAGAACCTTTGGCTTTGATCTTTTTCATCATTGTCTACAGGAATGCTGGCAGAAGACTGGAGGATAGCAAATGTTGTTCCCCTGTTCAAGAAGAGGAGTGGAAACAACCCTGGTAATTACAGACCAGTGAGCCTTACTTTGGTTGTTGATAAAGTGCTGGAAAAGGTTATAAGAGATAAGATTTATAATCATCTAGAGAGGAATAAGTTGATTAGGGATAGTCAACATGGTTTTGTGAAGGGTGGGTCGTGCCTCACAAACTTTATTGAATTCTTTGAGATGGTGACCAAACGGGTGGATAAGGATAAAGTGATTGACATGGTGTATGTGGATTTCAGTAAGGCGTTTGATAACATTCTCCACAGTAGGCTATTGCATAAAATACAGAGCCATTGGATTGAGGATGATTTGGCAGTTTGGATCAGAAATTGGTGAGCTGAAAGAAGACTGAGGGTTGATGGGAAATGTTCATCCTGGAGTTCAGTTACTGGTGGTTTATCTCAAGCATCTGTTTTGGTGCCACTGCTTTTTGTCATTTTTATAAATGACCTGTATGAGGGCGTGGAAGGATGAGTTAGTAAATTTGAGGATAGCACTAAGGTTGGTGGAGTTGTGGATATGCTGAACAATGTTGCAGGTTACAGAGGGACATAGATAAACTGCAGAGCTGACCTGGTAGGTGGCAGATGGAGTTTAATGCGGAACAGTGTAAGGTAATTCACTTTGGAAGGAGGAACAGGAATAAAGAGTACTGGGCTAATGGTAAAATTCTTGGTAATGTAGGTGAGCAGAGAGATCTCTGTGTCCAGGTACATAGATCCGTGAAAGTTGATAGGGTTGTTAAGAATGCATACGGTATGTTAGCTTTTATTGGCAGAGGGGTTGAGTTTTGGAGCCACGTGATCATATTGTAACTGCACAAAACACTGGTGCAGCCTCACTTGGTCACCGCATTATATGAAGGATGTGGTAGCTTTGGAAAAGCTTCAGAGGAGATATCCTGGAAAGTTGCATAGTACGGAGGGAAGATCCTATGAGGAACGGCTGAGGGACTTGAGGCAGTTTTCGTGAGAGAGAAGGTACATAGATGAGTTAATTGAGACATATAAGATAATTAGAGGGTTAGATACAGTGAACAATGAAAGCCTTTTTCCTCAGATGATGATGGCTAACTCAACGGAACATAGCTTTAAATTGAGGGGTGATTGACATAGGACAGATGTCAGAAGTAGTTTTGCTACTCATGGAGTGGCAAAGATCTGGTACACACTGCCTGCAACAGTAGTGGACTTGCCAACTTTAAGGGTATTTAAATGGTCATTGGATAAACATATGGATGAGAATGGAATAGTGTAGGATAGGGGGCCTTCAGATTGGTTCCACAGGTCAGCACAACATCGAGGGCCAAAGGGCCTGTACTGTAATGTTCTATGTATAAATTAAACTCGATCTGCCAATCCTGGGTTCATCAGTCCATCAAATCAAAGTCCCATTGCACTCTTGAGATAACTTCTTCACTGCCCACTACACCTCCAATATTGGTGTCATCTGCAAACTTATTAACCATTCCTCTTAAGTTCACATCCAAATCATTTATGTGAATGACAAAAAGCAGTGGACCCAGCAGCCATCCTTGTGGCATACCTTGGGTCACAGGCCTCACATCCAAAAAAAAACTTTCCACCATCACTCTCTGTCTCTTACCTCCAAGCCAATTTTGTATCCAAATGACTGGCCCACCCTGAACTCCATGTGATCTAATCTTGCTAACCAGTCTCCTATGCAGAACCTTGTCAAATGCCATGCTGAAGTCCATATATACAACATCCACTGCTCTGCCCACATCACTCTTCTTTGTCTTTTCTTCAAAAAGCTCAATCAAGTTCGTGAGATGATTTCCCATACACAACCATGTTGACTATCCCTAATCGGTCCTTGCCTTTCCAAATACATGTAGATCTTATCCCTCAGAATCGCCTCCAGCAACTTATTCACCACTGACATTGAGCTCACCAATCTATAGTTCCCTGGTTTGTTCTTACACCTTTCTTAAATAATGGCACCATTAGCTACTCTGCAGTCTTGCAGCACCTCATCCAGTGGTGATCGTTGGCAGTAATATTTCTAACTTAGTTTTTTTTAATTCTCTGAGCTCCCAAGAGCAGCACATGGGTGTTTAGGCAGGGAGCTTTCAAATCTTCATCCCAGATTCCTTTTCACCAAAAACACAGTCCAAAACCGATTTTGAACTCTGACCACTTCCTGACAGACTGATCGTCTCCTCCATGAGGACCCAGTTACCATACAACACCTGCCATCTGCTTGAGTGTAAGGTCTTTTCCATACTGTTGGAACCAGTTCCCAGGTATCAATCTCACTTCTTATAATCAACTTCTGTTATTTGTTTAAGCAGCGACCCGGGTTCAATTCCCGCCTCAGGTGACTGACTGTGTGGAGTTTGCACGTTCTCCCCATGTCTGCGTGGGTTTTCTCCCGGTGCTCCGGTTTCCTCCCACAGTCCAAAGATGTGCGGGTCAGGTGAATTAGCCATGCTAAATTGCCCGTAGTGTTAGGTAAGGGGTAAATGTATGGGTGGGTTGCGCTTCGGTGGGTCGGTATGGACTTGTAGGGCCGAAGGGCCTGTTTCCTCACTGTAAGTCTAATCTAATCTAATCTAATAATATTCTCCTCCAGTAATGAAGTGTTTGTAGAACCTTTTGACAAGAAAACAAACTCTAATTAACCTTCATGAATAGCCAAAAGCTTGTTTGGTCTGTTTTCCTTTTAACACAAGTTGATATCCACAGTCTAAAAGTCATTTTTAGCTCACAGTTCCCAGTTCACAGCTCCAAGCCAAAATTGATATAATAAAGAAAATGAAAAATTAGTGAGGGCCCTAACACTACTCTTGGAACTAAACATTCCATAAATCATAGATTGCTGGTTTGCTCAGTTACACCTTTGACAGCACTTGCCAGAGGAGAAGTCTTCCTCCATGTCTCAGCCAGGGGGATTGCTTTATTACATAATGACACCAATGTTCCTCCAATGGTGTGAAGTGGGATGTTATGAACTGGTGAATGAGGAGTTTTAACAGTACATTCACTGTGCCATCACATTAACTGGATCATTTACCCTGCGATGTTCTTGTTCAGGTCCTAAGTAGATTTTCAAGTAACATCATTTGGAGATGACTATATGGATGGAGTTTTTAACTTGTACTGTTGCGATTAACAGCCAGTATTGCTAAGCCAAGCATTGTTGTTGAATCTGATGCAGTGATATGTGAAAGCAAGACGTGATGCGTTTGTGGGGACTGATGATTTACAGTGAACACTAAAGATAGATGTCAGAGTAAAGTGTAGCAAACAGAATTCACAGACAACAGAAAGCCCTGAGGCCCTGCAACCTGACCAACATGTTCCAGTACATTTATTCTTTATATAAGTTTCCTTAAGTGCCTCAACTATTCCTGGTAACAAAGTACTCAGAAAGGTCAATGGGGAAGGTAGTTGTTTACTGTCAATTATGAAGTGAAGAATGTAAAGCTGGGACTGAGAGGTGCACGTGACACAGAGCAGTGATGAGAGGAAAGCTTCAGTTGCATTGCTTATTTTGTTTGTCTTCAATTGAATCCAGGTAGTTTGATAAAATCCCAATTCCTCTTGCTCCTTCTCTCACCAACTACAAGCCTGCTTCAGAAAAAGAAGCTACAAAGAATATTGGATTGCAAAAAGTACAATGTTGGGTATCTTTTAACTCTCTTCATTGGAAAACACATTTAATTTGTAAATACTGAATTCAAATTCTGATTACAAAATGGATTAGCTTGTTGCATTTCTTGTCATGTTACTGATGTCAACTTTTCATGGAAGGAAAAAACTTCTATCACATGTAGAGTTAGACAACTGACAATTGGTATGAAGAATCTCTTCAGCACCTCACCCTTCATTCGTCACATCTTGATGTGATTTGTTATTGTCACATGTATATTTTGTTTTACATGCAGTGCAGGCAGATCCTAACAAACAAGGACATACAGAGCATAGGGTGTTTAGACAGAGTGAAGCATACAAGGTTACAGCTGCAAGGGAGATGCACAAAAGCAAGATTAACATTAGATTTGAAATTAGGTCATTCAGTAGTCTAGTAACAGCAGGGGAGAAGCTGTTCTTGAACCTGTTGTACATGTGTTTACACTTCACTGCCTTCTGCCTGAAGAAAGAGGTTGGAAGAGAATATACCGGGGGTGGGATGGGTCTTTGATGATGTTGGTTACGTTTCCATGGCAATGTGAAATGTAGATGGAGTTAATGGATGGGAGGTTGGCTTGTGTGATGGTCTGGGCTGTGTTCACAACTTTCTGTAGCTACTACTTCTGTCATCCCTCCTTCACTCAGAGTTCTCAGCCTTGTGGTTGATTTCAGAAGCAGATTCATTTGTGCGCATGTACCCTCTCAACCTCTGCCCTTAATTAATTATTCATTTCATTCCAAAACTGTTGATAGATCCTATTGACACTTTGATGGGTTTTAAAACAAAAGAGAAGAAAAGATCAGTTTAAAATCTAGGTTATATCATCTCAAGCATGACTTTATATCAAGCCCTGAATTGCAACAACACATCAAAATTGAGCTCCGATGAGCATGCTTTCAAGGCACAGTGGCTCAGTGGTTGGGACAGCACAGTGACTCAGTGGTTAGCACTGTTGCCTCACAGCGCCAGGGACCTGGGTTTGATTCCAGCCTTGGGCAACTATCTGTGTGGAGTTTGCACCTACTCCCTGTGTCTGCATGGGTTTCCTCCAGGTGCTCTGGTTTCCGCAATCCAAAGATGTGCAGGTTAGGTGAACTGCCCATTATGCTCAGGGATGTATAGGTTAGGTGCATTAGCCGGGGTAAATGTTAGAGTAATAGGGGAATGGGTCTGGTGGGTTACTCTTCAGAGGGTCGGTGTGGACTTGCTGGGCTGAAGAGCATATTTCCACACTGTAGGAATTCTAACTCAAAAAGACAGGTTATGCAGCATTTTGTGTGAGGCTCAGAGTAGGGAATTTTGTCCTGCAATTTGGTATTGCAAAGTGATCCCAGACAGCGCTGTTAAAATGCTCCCAGTTGCTTTGTGTGATTCTGGAGGAATCCCCTGACACCCCTGTGGGCCCCCTGAACACTAATCTGTGATCTTAATAAGAAGGCTTTCAATGACAGGTGTAAACCAACCTTTTACAGCAGCGTCAGTTTCAACTAGCGATCAATACTGTTTGAATCTGGTTATTTCATTGAATCTGGTTATGTAGCCTCCTGTCTCAAATTTAGACAGTTTACAAATCTCTCATCATATCTGATTTCACTGTGGTGCCAGTGGGAGTGAAATTTGCTTTGTGATGCCAGTGTTTAGCTCATATGGGGAAGGGCCTCACCTTGCTATAACTGTTGGGCAGACACCTGGCTTAACTTTGGTTATATAGTTTCTCAGATGCAGAAACAGTCCTCTATGGTCTGTTGTCACAGGCAGAAACCTTCACCCCAGGATGTCGAAAACACAAATAAAATGGCAATCTGAAAGCCAACCACAGAACCTGCAAGCTGGATCCCAAAGTATGAAGAAACAACCTCGAATGGATCGAAACGGGAATATGTGTCATCAGACGATTTCAGCATTTGAGGAGAACATAGTCAAGTGTCTCCGCAATGATTGAGAACAAGTAAAACAAACACCATCCATCCCCTGAACTTCATGTGCATATTTGCATTCAGTTGTGCAAATCACATCTAGATCCACCTTCACCCAAAAGGACATCAATCTAGACTGTAAACTGGTCTTTACATTGTTGTTTGAACACTCATCCATCAAAGTGACAGGAGAATCCATCACAGTTTTGGAATAGAATGAATGACTAATTAAGGACAGAGGCTTAGAAGGAATTCAGGGTCAGGACTTGGAAGAATGAAGGTAAGGTGGTGAAAATGTTCTTGAAACAAATTATCAGTTGTCCCGCTCCAGAAGCAATAGATCTTCTTTTAATACAAAACTGGCATCAGAAACAAGCTGGTCAAGTTTTCTAATCAGAATCTGTATCCAGTATTTACAAATTGAATAGGTTTTGCTATGAAGGGAGCTATATAGCATGTTGGACTCGTTGCAGTCCAATTTCTTTTTCTGTGCTTAGTTTAATCTTCTGCTAGTTGGTGTTAAGAATAAACAGGAGGAGAAATCACAGCAATCAATGCTGGTCCTTGCCTGGGGCACAGTTTTCCTACCCTGATCACAGCAACACTGACGCCACCCAGCATAGTGGTCCCAGTCCCGCCCTGAGCTCGGTGACCCCAGTCCCACCCTGAGCTCGGTGACCCCAGTCCCACCCTGAGCTCGGTGACCCCAGTCCCACCCTGAGCTCGGTGGCCCCAGTCCCACCCTGAGCTCGGTGGCCCCAGTCCCACCCTGAGCTCGGTGGCCCCAGTCCCACCCTGAGCTCAGGGAGTCCAGTCCCGCCCTGAGCTCGGTGACATCAGTCCCACCCTGAGCTCGGTGGCCCCAGTCCCACCCTGAGCTCAGGGAGTCCAGTCCCGCCCTGAGCTCGGTGACACCAGTCCCACCCTGAGCTCGGTGGCTCCAGTCCCGTCCTGAGCTCAGGGAGTCCAGTCCCGCCCTGAGCTCGGTGGCCCCAGTCCCACCCTGAGCTCGGTGGCCCCAGTCCCACCCTGAGCTCGGTGGCCCCAGTCCCACCCTGAGCTCGGTGACCCCTGTCCCGCCCTGAGCTCGGTGACCCCTGTCCCGCCCTGAGCTCGGTGACCCCTGTCTCGCCCTGAGCAGGTGGCTCCAGTTCCGTCCTGAGCTGGGTGGGCCCTGTCCTGTCCTGAACTTGGTGGCCCCAGTCCCGTCCTGAGCTCGGTGGCCCCAGTCCCGTCCTGAGCTCGGTGGCCCCAGTCCCGTCCTGAGCTCGGTGGCCCCAGTCCCGTCCTGAGCTCGGTGGCCCCAGTCCCGTCCTGAGCTCGGTGGCCCCAGTCCCGTCCTGAGCTCGGTGGCCCCAGTCCTGTCCTGAGCTCGGTGGCCCCAGTCCCGTCCTGAACTCGGTGGCTCAGTCCCGTCCTGAGCTCGGTGGGGCCTGTCCCATTGTGAGCTCGATGAGCCCTGTCCCGTCCTGAGCTCGGTTGCCCCAGTCCTGCCCTGAGCTCGGTGGGCCCTGTCCCGGCCTTAGCTCGGTGGGCCCTGTCCCGGCCTTAGCTCGGTGGCTCAGTCCCATCCTGAGCTCTGTGGGGCCTGTCCCGTCCTGAGCTCGATGACGCCAGTCCCGTCGGAGCTCGGTGGGCCCAGTCCCGTCGGAGCTCGGTGGGCCCTGTCCCGTCCTGAGCTCAGTGACCCCTGTCCCGTCCTGTGCTCGGTAGCCCCTGTCCCGTCCTGAGCTCGGTGACCCCTGTCCCATCCTGAGCTCGGTGACCCCTGTCCCGTCCTGAGCTCGGTGGGCCCTGTCCCGTCCTGAGCTCGGTGGCCCCAGTCCCGCCCTGAGCTCGGTGGATTCTGTCCCGCCCTGAGCTCGGTGACCCCTGTCCCGCCCTGAGCTCAGTGACCCCTGTCCCGTCCTGAGCTCGGTAGCCCCTGTCCCGTCCTGAGCTCGGTGACCCCTGTCCCATCCTGAGCTCGGTGACCCCTGTCCCGTCCTGAGCTCGGTGGGCCCTGTCCCGTCCTGAGCTCGGTGGCCCCAGTCCCGCCCTGAGCTCGGTGGATTCTGTCCCGCCCTGAGCTCGGTGACCCCTGTCCCGCCCTGAGCTCGGTGGGCCCTGTCCCGTCCTGAGCTCGGTGGGCCCTGTCCAAACCTGAGCTCGGTGTGCCCTGTCCCGTCCTGAGCTCGGTGGGCCCTGTCCCGTCCTGAGCTCGGTGGGCCCTGTCCCGTCCTGAGCTCGGTGGGCCCTGTCCCGTCCTGAGCTCGGTGGGCCCTGTCCCGTCCTGAGCTCGGTGGGCCCTGTCCCGTCCTGAGCTCGGTGGGCACTGTCCCACCCTGAGCTCGGTGGGCCCTGTCCAAACCTGAGCACAGTCACCCCATCTCGTCCCGAGCACGGTGGCTCTGTCACATCCTGAGCGCAGGACCATGGTGCCTATCTCGGTCACAAAGGCCCTGCTGTAGCAGAATGGTGCCCTAAAGTTGCAGGACTCACTTATTGAGTCCTGCTATATTCCCGTCCTGAGCTCGGTGGGCCCTGTCCCGTCCTGAGCTCGGTGGGCCCTGTCCCGTCCTGAGCTCGGTGGGCCCTGTCCCGTCCTGAGCTCGGTGGGCCCTGTCCCGTCCTGAGCTCGGTGGGCCCTGTCCCGTCCTGAGCTCGGTGGGCCCTGTCCCGTCCTGAGCTCGGTGGGCCCTGTCCCGTCCTGAGCTCGGTGAGCCCTGTCCCGTCCTGAGCTCGGTGGCCCCAGTCCCACTCTGAGCTCGGTGGGCCCTGTCCCGTCCTGAGCTTGGTGGCTCAGTCCCGTCCTGAGCTCTGTAGGGCCTGTCCCGTCCTGAGCTCGGTGGGCCCTGTCCCGTCCTGAGCTCGGTGGGCCCTGTCCCGTCCTGATTTCGGTGGGCCCTGTCCCGTCCTGATTTCGTTGGCCCTGTCCCGCCCTGAGCTCGGTGGCTGCAGTCCCGTTCTGAGCTCAGTGGATTCTGTCCAGTCCTGAGCTCGGTGGGCCCTGTCCTGTCCTGAGCTCGTCGGGCCCTAACCCGTCCTGAGCTCGGTGGGCCCTGTCCTGTCCTGAGCTCGGTGAGCCCTGTCCAAACCTGAGCTCAGTGGGCCCTGTCCCACCCTGAGCTCGGTGGGCCCTGTCCCGTCCTGAGCTCGGTGGGCCCTGTCCCGTCCTGAGCTCGGTGGGCCCTGTCCCATTGTGAGCTCGGTGGGCACTGTCCCACCCTGAGCTCGTCGGGCCCTAACCCGTCCTGAGCTCGGTGGGCCCTGTCCTGTCCTGAGCTCGGTGGGCCCTGTCCAAACCTGAGCTCAGTGGGCCCTGTCCCACCCTGAGCTCGGTGGGCCCTGTCCAAACCTGAGCACAGTCACCCCATCCCGTCCCGAGCACGGTGGCTCTGTCACATCCTGAGTGCAGGACCATGGTGCCTATCTCGGTCACAAAGGCCCTGCCGTAGCAGAATGGTGCCCTAAAGTTGCAGGGCTCACTTATTGAGTCCTGCTATGTTCCTGAGTCCAGGTCTCAGGCAAAAGGCATTGCTCCATGCTCAGCATGTTCCTGAAGCAGCACCTTTTACTGGGTTTGTTGTACTGATTAAATTGCTCACTGAGACATTCATTAATAATGATATATAATAAACATGTTGAGAAGAACAGTCAGTATCCACAGCTTTCTGTCTAATCTACCCATTGCTGACATAGCCATTGGTCACACTTCTCTCACAAAATAAATCAATTCAATTCTTTGAATCATAGAATTTTACAGTAGTAAAGGAGGTCATTGGACCCATCATGGCTGTACCAACACCCAAACAAGCTACCCAGCTAATCCCAATTCCCCAGACCCATCTCCATAGCCCTCGAAATTCATCCCTTTCAAATATAGAGGAACCTCAATTATCCAGCATTCGATAACTGAATTTCGGATGATCCAAACAAGATCAAAAGGTCCCGATGCTTGGCTAAACTATTGTCCAGCATTCGATTAACCGAATAAAATACTCCCGCCTGTGTCCTTCGGATAATTAAGTTTTCTCTGTATATCTCCAGCTCCCATTTGAAACCTCCTCTGGAATTCACCTCCACCTCTCCCAGGCAGTGCATTCTAAATCCTAACAACTCTCGAAAGACATTTCTCCTTATCCACTACTAGTTCTCTTGCTGACAATCTTGAAATTGTGATCTCTAATTTATAAGAGAAGTAAGCAGGGGGAGAACATACCATACACTGAGATGAGATCAGCTCTTGATTTTCTCTGCTACAATTTATCTACAACCCCTCATTGTTGGTATCATTCGAGTAAATCTCCTTTGTACTCTCTCCAAGTTTTTAACATTCTTAAATAAGGTGGCCAGGACTGAACGCAATACTTGAAACAAAAAGCCAAAGAGTTGCAGATGCTGGAAATCAGAAACAGCATCTTTCCTATAGCAGGGAGATCAGATTGAACACAGTATACCAAAAGTGTCCTGTACAATGCACTGATCAATAAAGACAAGTGTACCAAAAGCCTTCTTTACTGCGCTGTCTACCTGTGACTCCACCCCCAAGGTCTCTATGCTCGGTTACACTCCCCAGGACCCTACCATTAGCTATATAGGTCCTGCCCTGATTTGCCTTATCAAAATGCAACATCTCATATTTATCTAAATTAAACTCCATCTGCCACTCTTCAGCCCATTGGCCCATGTGATCAAGGTTCTGTTATACTCTGAGATAACTTTCACTGTCCACTCCCACCACCAATTTTGGTGCCATCTGCAAACTTACTAACCATTCCTTCTATACTTTATCTAAATTGTTTATATAAATTACAAAAAGCAATAGATCCAGCAGCTTTCCTATTCACAGGCCTCCACCACCTCTTTCTGTCTCCTACTTTCAAGCCCATTTTATATCCAAATGGCTAGCTCTTCCTGGATCCAATGTGATCTAATCTTGCTAATCAGTCCATCATGTGTTACCCTGTTGAATGCCTTGCTGAATTTCATATACACAATGTCCATCACGCTGCCTTCATCAGTCTTCTTTGCCCCTTCTTCAAGAAACTCAACCTAGTTAGTAAAACTTGATTTCCCACACACAAAGCCATTGTTGACTATCTCTAATCAGTCCTTGCCTTTCCAAGTGCATGTAGATCCTATCCTTCAGGATTCCCTCTAACATCTTGCCCACCACAGATGTCAGGCCCAGCGGTCTATAGTTCCCTGTATTTTCCTTACCACCTTTCTTAAATAGTGGCACCATGTTAACCAACCTCCAGTCTTCTGACACCTCACCCGTGGCTATCGATGATACATATAATTCAGGAAAGAGCCCAGCAATCATTTCCCTAGCTTCCCATAAAATCCCGGATACACCTGATCACATCCCAGAGATTTGTCCACCTTTATGCACTTTTAAGACGTCCAGCAGCCCCTCTTCTGTAATATGACCATTTTTCCAGATACCACTATTTATTTCTTTAAGTTCTCTAGCTTCCATATCCTTTTCCAAAGTAAATACTGATGTGAAATACTCATTTAGTATCTCACCCATCTCCTGCGATTCCAAAGATAGACAGCCTTGTTGATGTTTAAGGGGCTCTATTCTCTCCTTAGTTACTCTTTTGCCCTTGATGAATTTGTAGAATCTCTTTGAATTCTCCTTAGCCCTTTTTGCCCTCTTGATTTCCCTCTTTACTAAATTCCTACTGCCCTTATACTCTTCCAGGGATTCATTCATCCCATTTATCTATACCTACCACATGCCGCCTCCTTTTTCTTGGCCAGAGCCTCAGTTTCTCTAGTCATACAGCATTCCTTGCACCTAGCAGCCTTGCCCTTCACATTAATAAGAACATATTGCCTCTCGACTCTCACTATCTCATTCTTCAAGGCCCCCCACTTTCCAACTGTCCATGTAATTGTGAATAGCCTCTCCCAATTAAATTTTGAAAGTTTTTGCCTAATACCATCAAAATTGATCTTTCTCCAATTTCGATCTTTAACTTTTAGATCCAGTCTATCCTTTTCCATCACGATTTTAAAACTAATAGAATTGTGATCATTGGCCCCCAAAATGCTCCCCCATTGACAGCTCAGTCACTTTCCCTGTCTTATTTCCCAAGCGAAGGTCAGGTTTTGCTCCTTCTTTAGTAGGTAGATCGACATACTGAATCAGAAAAATGTATTGTACATATTTAACACATTCTTCTCCATCCAAACCCTTAAGACTATGGCTGTCCCAGTCTATGTTTGGAAAGTTAAAATCCCCTACCATTACAATGCTTTCAATGGGGTTGTTGGTCAGTTCAATTAAAAGATTAATTTTTTTGCAAACATTTTGTTCCCCGAACTGTGTGACCTCTTCAGTGCCATGTAGCCTCTGGGTGAAGTGCTGTTGTTATGATCTGCTCAGAATTTATGTGGTTCTATCTGTCACAGTGGATAGTTCTATTTCTGGTTTTGTACTGTAGTGGTCTATAGGTGGGGGTCTATTTCAACATGTTTGCTTATGGCACCAGTGGATAAATACCTGGCTACCAGGAATTCCCAACCTTGTCTTTGTTTAGCCTGCCCCAGTATCGTAGCGTTGTCCCAGTTGAATTGGTGTCCTTCATTGTCAGTGTGTATTGACTTGAGGGAGAACTGGCCATGTTGCTTTATCGCAAGCTGATGCTCATGCATTCAATTGTCGAGTTTCCTGTCCACTTGTCCTATGTAATGTTTCTCATAGTTGCTGCATGGTGTTTCATATATCACATTCATCTTACATGTTGTGGATATGGGGTCTTTTGTCCTGGACAGTAGCTGGTCAAGTGTGGCTTTCATTTGTGTGCTGTCATTATTCCCAGAGGACATGGAAGTCTTGTAGTCAGTTCTGAGACATTTCTAATATAGGGTAGGATGGTCAGTGTGCTGGGGCGCATGGTGTCTTTTTGGTGTTTGTCTGCTCGGCATCGGCTGTTGAAACTGTTAGGTTACCCATTATTAGCAAAGACTCTGTATAGGTGTTCCTCATGTTTGCAGAGCTCTGGGGTGTTGCAGTGTGTTATAACTCACTTAAACAAAGTTTTGACCATAGCTCTGTTTGTGGGCATTGTGGTTGTTACTATTGTAACTATGAATCTGGCCTGTATGTTCCACAAGTACATCTAAGAATGTCTAAGCCCAATCTATGGATCAGATATGTGGACGATACCTTCATTACCATTAAATGGTCTAAGTTAGAAAGCACGCATCACCTTATTAATAGCATATTCACTGGGATGAAGTTCACCAGAGACGAGAACGACAACTAAATCCTGTTCTAAGACATACTGGTGGAACAAACAAACAATGGCGAATTCCTTACCAGAGTGTATAGAAAGGATACACATACAGACCAGATTCTTAATTACAACAGCAACCACACCAAAATCCACAAACAGAACTGTCAAGGCTTTGTTTAAATGAGCTATAACGCACTTCAACACCCCAGAGCTCCTCAAAACAGAAGAACACCTATGCAAAGTCTTTGCTAATAATGGATACCCTAACAACTTTTCTGAGCTATGCCAGCCTCAGACTTCTCTCTTTTGATGTCCATCCCATCCAAGAGTCCCATGTCGCACAAGCAAATCTCCCACCAGGATATTGGTCCCCTGTCAGGACAGGTCACTGCTCCTGCAGAAGGGATTCCAATTCTCCAAAAAGGTGAATCCCTGCCCTCCTCAGCCACACATTCGTCTGCTCTATCTTCTTATTACTATTTTCACTAGCACATAGCACCTAATGAATCCAGATATTACTACCCTTGAGGACCTACTTCTTAACCTCCTGCCTAATTTCCCACATTCTGTTCAGAACCTTGTCCCTTTCTCTTCCTATGTCATTTCTACTAAAGTATACAATGACCTCCTGGTCACTCTTCATTTTGAGAATATTCTGCAACCACTCTGGCATCAGGGAGGTAACACATCATTCTGATGTCTCGCTGTTAGCTGTAGAAGCATCTGTCCGTGACCCTGAATACAGAGTTCCCTATCACAATTGTTTGGTTGGAACGTGACCTATCCCTCATTAATAGTAGAGCTAGTATCAGTACCATAAACTTGGCTGTGAGTGCTACATTCCCCTAAGAGAGTCCATCACCCCCTATGTTTTATAGAACATACTTGTTTGAGATGGGGATGGCCAGAGGAGACTCCTGCACTACCTACCTACCTACCTCTCTTACCTTTCCTAGAGGTAACCCATCTACCTGACTACATCTGTAGTTTTTTTCCAATTTCCGGAAACTTCCATCTAGCATAATGCCTGGTTCCTGTGAATTCCTCATTGTCTGTAACTGCCAGTCTGAGAAATGCACATCTATACTTATCCTCCTTTTCCTACCTTCTAGGCAACTTCCAATCCAAGCATCCATCAACATCAAATATTTCGAATTTACCAAGCAACCTGCTATGTGGCACCATATTAAATGCTTTCCGAAAGTCTAATTGCCAGACATTGTTTATATTTTAAACAGTTCAGTCTTATTGGTCAAGGCATTGCACTTCAAAATGAATCAGTAAGTGGCTACAACCTGTTTTGTTGAGTTGAAACAATTGCAGTGTTTGTATATATTAGTCCTGTTTGTAAAAAATAGAGCCCTGTGTATCCTGTTAGTTATTAGTATGCATGTTGTACTTTCTACAATTTCGTACACTATAAAATTGGCCTTATTGTCAAACTCCCAAATATCGTCCAAGAGACTTGTTCAGCGTGAAGGCTAGATGCTGAAATAAGTCTTATCAAAGTCATCCTGATCAGACCATTTCTTGCTAAATATCACATAATTCGTAAATGGCCCTGAAGTCCTGACAAAAGCTCATGTTACCCTGGAGCAGTAAGGTCTCTCAAACATTTGAGCAACAGATGAAGCCAGTGCTTTCACACTGCTACTATGCAGTGACAACAAAAGTAGTGTTCACTACTTTTCACAAAAGTAGAAAGGGGCGGCACGGTGGCACAGTGGTTAGCACTGCTGCCTCACAGCGCCAGAGACCTGGGTTCAATTCCTGACTCAGGCGACTGACTGTGTGGAGTTTGCACGTTCTCCCCGTGTCTGCGTGGGTTTCCTCCGGGAGCTCCGGTTTCCTCCCACAGTCCAAAGATGTGCGGGTCAGGCGAATTGACTATGCTAAAATGTAGGGGTATGGGTGGGTTTCGCTTCAGCGGGTCGGTGTGGACTTGTTGGGCCGAAGGGCCTGTTTCCACACTGTAAGTAATCTAATCTAATCTAAAACAGGATGCTGGTTTCAAGCCAAAAGAACAATCTGAATATTGCATAACAATGTGGCATATGAACGTCAATGCTGGTGTAATGACAGCAGTGTTGATATTTGTCACAAAGGCTATCATATCGATTTGATCAGCATGTACCTGTTTACAGCAAGCAAGCTACTGTACTACCAGACAACTATGTTTATGCATACTTAAAAATCACACAACACCAGGTTATAGTCCAACAGGTTTAATTGGAAGCACACTAGCTTTCGGAGCGACGCTCCTTCATCAGGTGATTGTGGAGGGTTCGATCGTAACACAGAATTTATAGCAAAAATTTGCAGTGTGATGTAACTGAAATTATACATTGAAAAATTGATTGTCTGTATTCTAATGAAAGGCTTAACAGACAATCAATTTTTCAATGTATAATTTCAGTTACATCACACTGAAAATATTTGCTATAAATTCTGTGTTACGATCGAGCCCTCCACTATCACCTGATGAAGGAGCGTCGTTCCGAAAGCTAGTGTGCTTCCAATTAAACCTGTTGGACTATAACCTGGTGTTGTGTGATTTTTAACTTTGTACACCCCAGTCCAACACCGGCATCTCCAAATCATGTTTATGCATGTTCTTCAATTTTAGAACCCAAGTTTTCAAATAGTGGAAAATATATATCATGAGCCTTCAATCATAACACTTGTCTAAATTGCTATTTGCTGTGCACTATCATCGCTAAAAGATTTCCTGAGGCTAAATTGTCAGACCTATTGATGTTGAGTTTATACTTGCTCCCTTTTTGAAAAAAGATTTAGCATTGGTGATTCTATAATTTCATGTTACCATCCCCACATGTGAAGAATATTGTGAGATTATAACCAGTGCCGCCACAATTTTCTCCTTCACTTAGTATCCTTGACTACACCCCATCCCTGTCCTGGAAACTTGTCAATTTTGAAGTAAACTGTTCTGTTCACTTCTCTACCAATTTTAACCAATACATTGTCTCAATTACTTCCTTTTTCACTCTGTCTTTGGCCCCCACTTCGTCCGTGGTAAAGACAAAAACAAAGGGCTCATTGAATATCCTGGCTCTAGCCTCTCCATGTAGATCCCCTTTTCTAATCCCTAACTGGCACATTGCTTTGCTTTCTACCTTTTTCCAATTTCTATATGTGCAGAAGACATTTATGTTTGCTGCCAGTCTTTTCTCATACACTGCCTTTCCCTTTCTTATTTCCTTTTCCAAATTCCCTCTCAGTGTTCTATATTTGGCCCAGTTTTTTATTGTTATTATCAAACTACAGTTATTTACAATGATTTGGAAACAGGTGGGAAGGCATGACACAAGGGGCCTGCAGAGGGATATACGTGTAGATAGGTTATTCAAGTGAGCAAAACTTAGCAGTTGGAATATATTGTGTGAGGTTATGCACTTTAGCACAAAGAACAGAAAAGCGAACAATTATTTAGATGGAGAAAGACTGCAGAAAGCTGCAGCACAATAGGATTTGGGGGTCGTTGAGTGTGAATCACAAAAAGCTAGCATCTAAATTCAACAAATTATAAGGAATTCAAATGAAACATTGACCAGACGGGGGTTAGTTCAGTCCTCCACCTCCTGATGCTGCCTGGCTTGCTGTATTCTTCCAGCCTCCTGCTTGTCTACCTTGAATTCCAGCATCTGCAGGTTTTTTTTGTCTCTAAGTAGTCAGACCACATCTGGAGTACTATGAACAGTTTTGGGAGCTCTGATTGAAAGAAAAATATACTGGCATTGGAGACCAGAGAAGGTTTCCTGGGTTAATCCTCAGTATAGAGGATTTATTTTTGTGAGGAGATGTTGAGTACCTTGAGCCTGTATTCATTGACATTTAAAAGAATGAGACAAGGCCTTATTGAAGCATGTAAGATCTTTATGGGGGGCTTGACAGGGTAGATGCAGAAAGATTTTTTGCCTTTGTGAGAGAATCTAGCACCTTATGATATTGTTTTCCTATTGTGGATAATTTGTGTCGCAGGTAAACAGATCCAGTTATCCTTCTTTCCTCGCTGAGTTGGGAGCATAATGATCAAGAACCTTCTCAATAACATTCTTTGAAAACTCTTCTCATTCCTGCCCTTTACACTAATGCTATCTCAGTTTATATGTATGAATTATTAATGTACCCATTATAACTCTCTAAACTTCCTCTAATTTCCTTTGTGAACATTGATTGGAGTGCTCATACAGTTGTAGAGCAGGGAAACAGACCCTTCAGTTCAACTCGTCCATGCCGACCAGATACCCTAACCTAATCTAGAACCATTTGTCAGCACTTGGCCCATTTCCCTCTAAATCCCTCCTAATCATATACCCATCCAGATGCCTTTTAAATGTTGTAATTGCACCAGCCTCCACCACTTCCTCTGGCAGCTCATTCAATACACGCACTACCTTATGCATGAAAACTTTGCCCCTCAGGTTGCTTTTAAATCTTTCCCCTCTCATCCTAAACCTAGGCCATCTAGTTCTGTACTCCCCCAGCCCAGGGACTTCTGTTTCCTAACATTGCTGAGACATCGGAGGTCCATGCAAGTGCTCTTAACTTTAGAGGGTGTGTTACTTAGGAAGCACAGTTCAATTGTCCACAACATGACATGACCCTTTTCTTCTGTTAGACTTTCTGTTCTTCCATCTCTTTTGACCAGGTTTCTTCACTTTTTCACTAGAGGCACAGGGTAATTGGTTCACAAACGGAGAAGTCTTTTATTTGCTTGTTAAGAACAACAGTGGGAGAAAATAACTAGCCCTCTCCAGCTTTCAGGTCTTTTTACTGTACTATACAGAGAGAGAGGGGAAGGCTGGGAGACACCACATGGCCTTCCTCCTGTCCCAAAATGCACTCTATGAATTCTTCCTCGTTACCTGTTCCGATTTGAATTTCCCAATCTACATTAAAATTAAAGTCTCCAATTATTACTGTATTGCCTTTTTCAAATGGACTTGTTTCCTGATTTGTCCTATGTCCTACTATATAGCTACAGTTACAAGATCTATAAACGGCTCCTCATATTTTCTTCCCCTCGTTATATCTTCCTCAACTCAAATGCAGTCTACATCTTCTTATTCAAGATCATTTCCTATCCCATACTATACTAACAATGTTACCTCACTATCCTCTCCTTATTGCCTGTCCTTTCAAAAGCCACACGTCTGAATATTTAGTTCTCAGTTTTGATCTCCTTGTAACTGTGCCTTTGTAATAACTGAAGAGTGTGGTGCTGGAAAAGGACAGCCGGTCAGACAGCATCTGAGGAGCAGGAGAATTGCCGTTTCAGGCATAAGCTCTTCATTAGGAAAGGGCTCAGTCCTGAAGTGTTAATTTTCCTGCTCCTTGGATGCTGCCTGACCTGCTGTGTTTTTCCAGTACTACACTCTCAAATTTGATATCCAGCATCTGCAGTCCTCACTTTCTCCTCTTTGTAATGACTATATGATCATATTCTTTGACCTCTATTTGTACTGTTCATTTTTTAAAACCCTAGGTGCATTCAAGTAAAGACACATTAATTTAGTTTTTTTTACTATTCTTTCCCCATTTGACCCCTATTGACTGCTGTTTTTCAATATTCTATCCCTTCCTATTTTATGCCCGAAACATCGAATCTCCTATTCCTTGGATGCTGCCTGACCTGCTGCGCTTTTCCAGCAACACATTTTCAGCTCTGATCTCCAGCATCTGCAGACCTCACTTTCTCCCTTCCTATCTCACCCTTGGTATCATTAATCAAATAGCTACTGTGTAATGGTGCCATATCCTCCTCTTTTATAAGCCTACATTTCCCTTCTCCCAAACCTTCTCCCCATCTAAGATTAAACAGCCCTTGTTTAAACAATTCACAAGGACACTGGACCCTGTGCAGTTCAAGTGAAGTCTGTCCCACTGGAATATCGCCCTTCTACTCCTCCTGTGGTTGCAGAGATGTTTGTCTGTTCCTCCAGCTACCAGAACGCCTATTATCACTCATTTCCAATCTTCCCACTGTCCCTCTGCACACCAGAGCCAAATGTGGACTCTGGTGGCATTTACCAGGAGAACCAGCACTCTTACAAATATTCAGCATTGGGTTCCAATTGGAGAGTGAAATACATTGAGACTTGTGTAACTGTTTAATTCTGTTGGATGTCCCTGTCACAATGTTATATGTAAAATCCATTTTCAATTTTCTAACTTCCAGCGAATGCAAGCCCATCCGAGGAATCAGTTTGATCAACATTTGCTGCACGTTTTCTTTTTCTTAGGTAAGGTGACCAAAACTACACACAATCTACCAAGTGTGGTCTCATGAAGTCCCTGTACAGCTGCAATAAGACTTCCTTGCTCCTATATTCAAACCATCTTGCCATGAAAGCTAACATACTATTTATCTTGTTAACTGCTAGTTACACCTGTATGCTTGCTTCCAGTGTACAAGGATATCCAGATTGCTTTCCACATCCACATTTCCCAGTCTATCACCGTTTCAGAAATACTCTGCCATTCTATATGTCCTACCAAAGATGACAACTTCATACTTATCCACATGATAAATATTTAAACTAATGCAGCAGGGAGATGGGAACCTGAATTGTAGTTTCAGTGTACAGGAGGTTGAGGGTAGTGAGGTCGGGGATAGGTTTACAAGATAACAAGATGGCACCGACAATCAGGATGTTAGTTTGAAATGTGTTTACTTCAATGACAGGAGCATCTTGAGTAAGGTGGGTGAACTTGCAGCATGGGTTGGTATCTGGGGTTTCGATGTTGTGGCCATTTCAGAGGCTGCAGGGACAGGAATGGTTGTTGCATACTCTGGGATTTAGATGTTACAAAAAGAACAGATGATGGTAAAAGGTTGGGGGGGGGGGAGGTGGGGTGGTGGGGTGGTGGGGGGGGGGGGGGGGGGAGTGGTGGCATGATTTAGCGTGGCATTGTTAGTCAAGGGTTGTATTACAGCAGCTGAGAGAACATTTGAGGACTCATCCACTGAGGTAGTATGGGCTGATGTTAGAAACAGGAAAGGAGAGGTCACCCTGTTGGGAGTTTTCTATAGGCCTTTGAATTGTTCCAGGGATGTAGAGGAAAGGATAGCAAAGATGATTCTCAATAGGAGCGAGAGTAACAGGGTAGTTGTTATGGGGGACTTTAACTTCTCCAATATTGACAGGGAATACTATAGTTCAAGTACTTCAGTTGGGTCAGTTTTTGTTCAATGTGTGCAGGAGGGTTTCCTGACAGTATGTAGACAGGTCAACAAGGGGTGATGCCATATTGGATTTGGTACTAGGGAATGAACCAGGTATTAGATTTGGAGGTAGGTGAGCACTTTGACGATAGTGACCATAATTTGGTTATGTTTACAATAGCAATGGGCAGGGATAGGTATGTACACAGGGAAAGAGGTATAACTGGGGGAAATGCAGTTTTGATGCGATTAGGTATGATTTAGGATGCATAGGATGGGAAAGGAAACTGCAGGGGATGGACACACTTGAAATGTGGAGCTCATTCAAGGAACAGATATGCAGGTCCTTGATAAGTATATGTCTATCAGGCAGGGAGGTAGTTGATGAGAGAGGGAGCCATAGTTTACTAAAGACATTGAAGCTCTTGTCAAAGGAAGAGTAAGGCTTATGTGAAGATGAGGCATGAAGGATCAGTTCGGGGCTTTAAAGTTATAAGTTAGCCGGATTAGGGATAGTCATCCAAATCATTGATATGCTCCTCTTGCTCAATGTGTGAGCTCAGGGGCGCAGCTGGTGTCCCTGACTCCCTCACATGCAGGAAGTGCGTCCAGCTGCAGCTCTTGTTAGACCGCATGACGGCTTTGGAGCTACGGATGGACACACTTTGGAGCATCCATGATGCTGAGGAGGTCGTGGATAGCACGTTTAGTGAATTGGTCACACAGCAGATTAGGATTGCTGAGGGAGAAAGGGACTGGGTGACCGAAAGGCAGAGGAAGAGCAGGAAGACAGTGCAGGTGTCCCCTGCAGTCATCTCCCTCCAAAACAGGTATACCGTTTTGGATACTGTTGGGGGAAGATGGCTCACCAGGGGAAGGCAGCTGTAGCCAAGTTCATGGCTGTACAGAAGGGCGGGAAAAAGAGTGGAAGGGCTATAGTCGTAAGGGAAGTAGGCAGTTCTGTGGTCGAAAACTAGACTCCTGAATGGTATGTTGTCTCCCAGGTGCACGAGACAGGGATGTCTCAGATCGGCTGCAGGACATTCTGAAGGGGGAAAGTGAACAGCCAGCTGTCGTGGTGCATCCAGGCACCGATGATGTGGGTAATAAACAGGATGAGGTCCTACAAGCAGAACTTAGGGAGTTAGGAGCCAAGTTAAAATGTAGGACCCCAGAGGTAGTGATCTCAGGGTTGCTATCAGTGCCACTTGCTAGTCAGAGTAGAAATGAAAGAGTAGGCAGGATGAATGCATGGCTTGAGAACTGGTGCAGCAGGGAGGGGTTCATATTTTTGGGACATTGGGACCGGTTCTGGTGGAGGTAGGACTATTACAAATTGGATGGTCTACACCTGGGCAGGACTGCAACCAATGTCATTGGAGGTGCTTTTGCTAACTCTGTTGGGGAGGGTTTAAACTAATGTGGCAGGGGAATGGGAGCCAAATGAGGAGGGTAGTAGACAGTTAGGAAGTGATAACTAATGCCTGTAAGGAACTAAATAATGACATCAGCGTGACTAAGGGGAAGAGTAGACAGGGAAAAGATGATGAACGCAAAGGGACAGGTGGTCTGAGGTGCATTTGTTTCAATGTGAGAAGTGTGGTAGGTAAGGCAGATGAACTTAGGGCTTGGATTAGTACCTGCGAGTATAATGTTATTGATATTACTGAGACTTGGTTGAGGGAAGGGCATGATTGGCAACTAAATATCCCAGGATATCGATGTTTCAGGCGGGAAAGAGAGGGAGGTAAAAGCAGTCACACTGCTTTATAGGTCAGAGAGGATATCACAGCTGTGCTGAAGAAGGGCACTATGGAGGACTTGAGCAATGAGGCAATACTTGAGCTGTTGTTTGTGATATACATAAAATGATCTGGAGGAAGGTATAGGTGATAGGTGACACTTAGATTGGAGGGGTAGCAGATAGTGAAGGGGACTGTCAGAGAATACAGTGGAATATAGATAAATTGGAGAGTTGGGTGGAGAAATGGCAGAAGGAGTTCAATTGGGGCAAATGCAAGGTGATGCATTTTGGAAGGTCCAATTCTAGAGCGAACTATACAGTAAATGGAAAAGCCCTGGGGAAAATTGATGTACAGAGAGATCTGGGTGTTCAGGTTCATTATACCCTGAAGGTGGCAACGTAGGTCGATAGAGTGGTCAAGAAGGCATGCTTTCCTTCATTGGATGGAGTATTGAGTACAAGAGTTGGCAGGTCATGTTATAGTTGTATAGGACTTTGATTTGGCTACACTTGGAATACTGTGTACAGTTCTGGCCACCACATTACCAAAAGCTATGAAGAGAAGTTGAGTAGATTGAGGAGATTTACCAGGATGTTGCCTGGTCTGGAGGGAAGGTCTTATGAGGAAAGGCTGAGAGGCTTGAACCTGTTCTCATTGGCAAGAAGAAGGCTAAGAGGGGATTTGATAGAGACATATAAGAGGATCAGAGGATTAGAAAGGGTAGACAGTGAAAGTCTTTTTCCTAGGATGATGACGTCAGCGTGTACAAGGGGGCGTAACTACAAATTGAGGGGTGATAGATTTAAGACAGATGTCAGAGGCAGGTTCTTTACACAGAGAGTGGTAAGGGTGTGGAATGCCCTACCTGCTAATGTAGTCAACTCAGCCACATTAAAGAGATTTAAACAATCCTTAGATAAACACATGGATGATGATGTGATAGTATAGGGGGACGAGCTGAGAATAGTTCATAGGTCAGCACATCGAGGGCCGAAGGGCCTGTTCTGCGCTGTATTGCTCTATGTTCTATGATTAGGACTGTTTTCATTAGAGAGACAGAGGTTGAGGGGGGACCTGATTGAGGTCTACAAAATCATGAGAGGTTTCAACAGGGTGGATAGCTAGAAGCTTTTTCCCCAGAGTGGAGAACTCAATTACTAGGGGTCACAAGTTCAAGGTGAGAGAGGAAAGGTTTAAGGGTGATATGCTTAGAAAGTTCTTTATGTAGAAGGTGGTGGGTGTCTGGAATGCATTGCCAGCAGAGGTAGAGATGGGCAGGATAGAGTCACTTAAGATGTATCTAGACAGATACATGAATGGGCAGAGAGCAGGGGGATACAGATCCTTAGAAAATAGGTGACAGGTTTAGATAGAGATCTGGATCAGCACAGACTTGGAGGGCTGAAGGGCCTGTTCCTGTGCTATAATGTTATTTGTTAATTGTATACATTTTGTGGATAGTTGTGGCCCAGGTTCTGATCCATGCAGTTCCACATTTACCTTCCACTCCAAAAGTGACCCATTTATCCCTAGTCTCTGCATCCTGTCCGCTAACTAATTCTCAATTCATGCCAAAATATTACTACCAACCCCATTTGCTTTGTTGTTGTAATCTTATAAGCTTCTTATAATCTCATAATAGAATCTAAATACATCACATCCACTGGTTTTCTTTCATCTAGTCTACTAGTTACATTTTCATAAAGATTCCAGTATGGGAAATTGTGTTTGACAATCTTTCATAAACCCATATTGACTTTATGTTGGTATTTTCTAAGTATCCAGTTTTCACAACCTTAGTAATAGACTCCATCATTTTCTCTGCTACTGATGTGAGGTTAACTGTCCATAATTCCCAGTTTACTCCCTCCTTCCCTTTTTAAATATTTAGGTTAATTTGTGATCCTCCAGTCTGCCGGGACTGTTCCAGAATATACACTATTTTCGCAGCCACCCAACCCCACCCCTTCCCCCCCCCCGGTAATTTTCATAGCCACCTCCTGCTGGGATGGTAGATTATCAGGTCATGGTATTTATCAGGTTCTAGTCCCTCAGAAACCTGAAGGGTGAATGTTGACAAAACATGAGTAACTTAACGGAGTGGGTCCAGAGAGAATTTTTCCTCTTATCGTGGTGGGTAAATCTAGAGGCCATCAGTAAACGACATTCAGCAAGTAATCCAATTGGGAATTCAAAAGAAGCTTTACCCAGATAGTGGTGAGAATGTGCAACAGGGAGGGATTGATGTGAATAATATTGATGTCTGGTCCCTGAAATGCAATGAGGGAGAAAAGAGTAGATTTTGATGAGGAAAAAGTGGGAGGAGTCACCAGAAGAGCACGAGGTTGAGCTGAATGTTCTGGTTAATATCAACATTTTCTTAGCTACTATCTGCTCTGAAGTAAGGTCACTGGATCCAAAATGTTAACTCTGATTCCTATCCACGGATGCTGCCAAACCTGCTGAGTTTTTCCAGCAATTTCTGGTTTTCATAGTATCATAGAATCCCTACAGCGTGGAAACAAATCCTTCAGCTCAACAAGTCCACACTGATCCTCCAAAGAGTATCCCACCCAGACCCATTCCCTTACCTTATTACTCTACATTTACTCCTGACTAATGCACCTAACCTTCATTCTGCTGTACAGTATGGACAATTTAACATGACCAATTCACCTAACCTGCGCACCTTTGGATTGTGGGAAGAAATTGGAGCACCGGAGGAAACCCACGCAGACACGGGGAGGATGTACAAACTCCACACAGTCACCCAAGGCAAGAAACAAACCCAGTTGGCTGGTGCCGTGACGCAGCTGATTTCCAGCTTTTGCAGTTCTTTCACTTTTTTGTCCTGGTTCTGTGTTGCGTATCCAAAGTACACCTTGTATTGCAATAACCAAAACTACTAGAAAATAGCTCTCCTTGCGCTTCCTCCTCTACACCTCTTCCTGCAAACTCCTGGTTACTGAGTGCTGCAAGCCGCTGCTGCCTTCTCTCAGGTTGGATGTAATCACATTCCCACCTTAGCTATTCCACAAAGCCAAGCTGCCCAGACTGCTGCCACTCGTGCCCCAGGAACTGCACTGTAATGCCAGACCTTCAAAATCCAGAGCTGATCAAGGGTGTTCTGCAAGAATTCTTCCACAGCATGAAATTGTCAGCCCTCCGCCATACCACATCACCAAGTTTGATGCGACTCTTCAAATATGGCCAGGATAAAAACACCACAGTGGCTGCTAAAGTAGGATATTGGCCTAATGCTGTGTGCGTATAAAAGTCAGGAAAGTTTGCTCATGCTGCCTAAAAGATTAATGATGTGACAAATAAAAAACAAGTGAAAAGTTCGTGTCCATCAATGTCAAGCGTGTTTCCTCTTTCCAGTTTGTTTTTCCATATTTTCTGGGGTTTTGCCAATTCTTGATCTGCGTGAAATACAAAGTTTAATTACTGATGAAATCAAGTTGCTGGGGCAGCAAATTGCATTTTATGTGTGTGAATCATGACTATAATCAAATGATATTTAACTCAGACCGTGGACTACAGGTGAAGCAGAACAAACGATCTGTGATGGAGTACATCAAAAGGTGCAGTTTAATGCTGGTTAGTCACCAGTCAACATGATGCAGACCTTCACATTTTAAAGCTAATTTAATGGAACAATCTGTATCCATTACACTAAAAGCTTTTAAAATCTTTTCCAATTGATGGTTTCTACCTATTGTGCTTTTATGTGCAGTTATGAGTTTGATTTCCTGATGTCTGAGATTCAATATCAATGGAATAGAAATGTAAAATGAGGGCAGATTGGAATATTTACTTTTGAAGGTACTACTGTCATAACTTTAATCTCTTGCCTGACATAAATGCCAGTATTGTAATGTTATAAAACGGTGGTTGACTTCCCACTGAGAATTAAAGCTGAATTACTCAAAAAGGAGCACCTATTGTTATAATCTGTTAAAAGGAATGTGAAAAGTGGTGTAACCTGCTCGTCAGCAATGTCTCATGGTTAAATAAAATAAATCTGTGACACTCACTTTAAAATCAACAAGTAACAATTTGTTTATCTAACTGTGAACAAATTAACTAAACTAATTATTTCATAGAATTTATGTGGTGATATTTTTAAGCAAGGCATTTGCAGTAATAATTTTGTGAATTGTGGTGGAGCTCTGCTGTTTGTACTGAGAGCTGGAGCCAGTGTTGCTGTGACAGGTGGCCAGACGTGGATGGTGAATAATCAAGAAGGTGCTGGCTGGTCACTAGCCAATTAATGGGATGGCTCAATCCGAGGAGCTGACTGTGAAATCAGAGTGAAGACCAACTTTTCTTTGGTCGGCGCAACATCGAGGGCCGAAGGGCCTGTTCTGTGCTGTATTGTTCTATGTTCTATGTTAATAACAAATCGAATAAATCTTCTAAATTTCTGAATACAAGATTTTAATGGTATGCTGTTCCAATGAAATACAAGTCCCAAATATATATAAAAAAATAGAATTTAGTCTTTTGGAAGTACAACCAAGTTACTTCTTCTAGAACTTTGTATGTCTTCTTCCATCTGTCGAATCCTCCTCCAGGAACGCCTCCTCCAATTCTTCTATCAGGAGTGCCTTTCTTTCCATCGTTTCTTCATCATTGGTACCATTGTTATTTAGATGGTTCTTTCCCTACTACATAGATGACTGTGAGAGCTGGTTAGTCACCAGTCAACATGATGCAGACCTTCACATTTTAGAGCTAATTTAATGGAACAATCTGTTATCTCTTACCAGATGGCAGTTGGCTCTATCTGATTTTCCAAATGCCCTCATCTTTTATACCTTGATGACCTACTAATTTCTTTACATTTAGATTGGTTTGAGGTAGTCAAAACCATCAGATTTAAATTTAATTGTTTTTTAATATTCTGAGGGCTTGATTTAAATTGATTGGCTAAATGTAAAAAGACTTGTCTTTTTAGGAGCTCTCTGTACACCTGCACTTTACCCATTTTAACTCAAAGCACTGGGGAAAAGAAAACACCATCTTTTAAAGGGACTGTGCAATACTTTCCCCCAGATTACAAATCTTACAATTTTACACACACCAACTTTGCAACAGTAACAATTCTGATGGTTTGTTCAGCAGCATTTAACACGTTTAGTCCAGCACTTAGACTGGGTGTGGAAGGACGCAGCCATGTATTTGAGGTTTAAGGTTTGATTTTGAGTCAATGTTCAGATTCTACCTGAAATGAAAAGCAGCCTGAATCCAGTTCCCAGTGGATCTTGGACCATGACAAAATGAAGCTGTACCTAAATTGACAATATCCAAGGGGACAAAGTAACAACTGGCAGGAGAGATGGTAAAATGCCACTGAGGTGATTTCATTGAATGGAATGCTGCTGCTCAACTTGATACGCTGCTGTAATTGTGCTGTGTTCACAGAGACTGTTCGCCTGGTCCTAGGTGTATAGCCAGCACTATTCATATCTGCTCCATATTTGCTTACAAATTTGGGAAATAAGGTGTTCCTGCTGAAAGCTGGGGAGGTGCACACCAACTGCAGACATCAGGCAATGCTTAGCTGAAGAGAAATAGCTATGAGATCTAGAAGTCTCCTGCCAAGCCCTTTGTTGCTGAGGTGAAGCTTCACATCCAGGATTGGAAGGAGAAAGGTGAACCTCTCCTTATCAGGAGGCATCAGACATGGCCTCCGTCACTGTAGCATCCCTATCTCTAGACCAGAAGGTCTGGGTTCAAATCCCACATTCTCCAGTGGTGTGTCATAACATGTCTGAACAAACCATATATGAACATCAATCACTGAAGAGGTGACTGATTAGGTGTTTCCGTGCTTAGGACTCTTGTGGCACAAGTGGGAGTGCTCCTACCTCTGGGCCAGAAAGCCTGGATTCAAGTCCCACCTGCTGCAGAGATGTGTCAAAATGCATCTGAACAAGTTGATTAAAAATATCTGGGGTAAAAGGTTATTAAAGATGTTAATGCCAAGAGCTTAACTCCCCGGGTATATATGCAATGTTGCAAAAAAGTTCCAAGACTTCACTGGAGTTGCCAAGATAACAACTGCACTGTCCTATCATTTGCTCACTGCCCTTCTGAGTGCAGCTTCACAGCCTTCTGTCCCTTCTAGCCTCAGCATTTGCATTACTGTGACCCTCCTGCCTTTGTTACAATGATGATCAAAACCCAAAATAGCCATTTTCAACTTATATCTCCAACTTTTTTTTGTTAAAAAAAGGGGACTGCTACAAAAATGAACTGTGGAGGTAAATTCAGTAACTGTCTGGAAAAGCCCTCTGTAAAGCTAATGGAATGTCACCCATGTAAAATGTCAAGGAATTAAAAAGAAGAGATAATAGGGAGGGAGTTGAATTACTGCATCTTCCCTATCTCAGCAAATGCTATCTCTTACAGTTAAGTCTGTTTTAGAGTCAGAGTTTTACCGCACAGAAAGAGGCCCTTTGACCCATAATGGCCATACCGGTCATCAAGCACCTATTTACCATTGTCCTCCTTTCTAGCACTTGAGAGCTAGCCTTGTATGCAATGGTATTTCAAGGGCTCATATAAATAATTCTTTAATGTTGGTGATTGTTCCCACGTCTACCATCCTTTTTAAGTTGTGTGTTCCAGTTACCCATCACCCCTTGGATGAATAAATCTTCCCTCTAAACCTTCTGGTTCTTACCTTAAATCTATGAACCTGGTTTTGATCTCTTTAATACGGTATAGGGAAATCTTTCTTCCTAATTACCATATATGTGCCCTTCATAACTTTGTACACCTTAATCAGATTCCCTCCTCAGTCTTCTCTATCTAAGAAAAATAACTCCACCCTCAGTTTCTCTTCATAGCTGAATTGCTGCAGCCTAGGCAACATCCTAGTGAATCTCCTCTATACCAAGATGATGGTGCAATCCATTAAATTGGTTGGATTTGGATCAATAATCCTTCTTGAACTTTCTGCTTGTTGTCTCAAAATGTGTCCTAGATACACTTGATGAATTGGCTATGGAAAATAAAGAATTGACTAAGTATTCGTAAGAAGAAATTGTATTGGAGAAATTAATGGGGCTGAAAATTGATAATTCCCCAGGACCTAATGCTGTTCATGCCAGAGTTTTGAAGGAGATAGCTACAGAGATAGTCAATATATTAGCAATTATCTTCCAAAATTCTATAGATCCTAGAAGATTCCAATGGATTGAAATGAAGCAAATGTCACCCTATTATTGAAGAAGGAAATGAAAGAGAAAATAGAGAAATACAGATCTGTTAGTCCTACACCAGTAGTAGGGAATTGCTGGAATCTATCGTAAACAGTGAAGTTTTCAAATCCAAAGAACAATACAATACAGTAACAGGCCCTTTGGCCCTCCAATATGATTTCTTCACAACAGAAGTGTCATACCATACTCAAGATGTTAACTCTGTGCCTCTCTCCATGGATGCTGCCAGACCTGCAGAGTTCCGCCAGCATTTTGTGTTTGTTTTAAGTTCCATCATCTGCATTATTTTGCTTTTATTTGAATAATATTGATTAGATTTGTGAACAGGAAAACATGTTCGATGAACTTCTTGGAATGTTTTGAAGGTGTTACCAACACAGTTGATAAAAGAAACCTAATGAATGTGGTATTTATGTAGCATTTCTGTAGTGTTAGAAGGATTTAGATAAAGTCCCCCGCCCCCCCCCCCCCGCCCCCCCACAACTGCTACCTGCCGCCAGAAGATACTTGTGAGAAAGATTAAAGCCCATGGGATGGGAGCTATGACTGGCATGGCTAACAGACAGCAAGCATAGTGCAGGAATAAATGGGTCATTCTTGTGTCAGCAGGTTATGACTAGTGGGGTCATAAGGATCTGTGTTTGGGCTGCAGCTGATTATAATACATGTCAATAATTTGGAGATTGGGAAAAAATGTAATATCTCCAAACTTGCAAATGATTCAAAGCTAAGAGGGAATGTATGTTGTCGGGAAGATGCAAAGCTGCTTCAGGAGGATTTGGACAGGTTTCATGAATGGGCAAGAACTTAACAGATGGAATATATTGTGGAAAAACGTGAGGTTCTCCACTTTGGTAGGAGGAATAGATGTGCAGTATATTTCTTAGATGGTAACTTTCTTGGAAAGTTACCAAGGGACTCTTGTGTCCTTCTCAAGTCACTGAAGGCTAACATGTAGGTGCAGTAAACTGTTAGGAAGACAACTGGGATATTAGCATTTATCACATAGGGAGGTGAATACAGGAGCTTTGAAGTCTTGCGTCAATTGTAAAGGAGCTAGGTTAGACTGCACCTGGAGTACTGTGTGAAGTTTTGGTCTCCTTATCTCAGGAAATATATTACTGCTACAGAGGGAGTGTGACAAAGGTTCGCCAGACTTATTCCTGGGTGGCAGGATTCTCCAATGAAGAAAGACTGGGCAAACTGCCTGTATTTTCTTGAGCTTCAAAGAATGAGATGTGATCTCACTGAAATGTATCTAATATCCATTGGAATAGACAGGGAAGATGTAGGTAAGATATTTCCTTGGATGAGTATTCTAGAACCAGGGAGCACAATGTTAAAAACAAGGGGATGCCACTTAGGACTGAGATAAGAAGAAACATTTAGCTCAGAGATTAGTGAATTCTTTACCACAAAGGACTGTGGAAGCTCTGAGTATTTTTGAAATAGAGATTAATTGATTTCTGATTATCTGTGATGTACAGGGTTATGGGGGCAGGGTGAGGAAAAGGCACTGAAGTATCTGGTCAGCCAAGATCATACTGAGTTGTGGGGGTAAGCTCAGTGTGCTGAATGGCCTCGCCTTAATCCTGTGTTCCTAATTCATCCCCCTCCAAGCCTTTCACATTTTGTTAATCCTTGTTACTACTGGTGTATTATTGCATTATTACCCTAGTGTTTTTACATTTCTCTGAAATTTGTTTTTCTATCTCTCCCTGACTGTTTGGGGATCTCCTGTACACTTCTCCTTTGTATTTTTATGGCCTACCCATGTTGAGGAAACTTCTATGATGTCCAGCCTTACTGCAGTGAATAACTGCTTCATCAATACTGCGATATCACTTCCTCTTTTATGTCCCCACCTCCCCATCATACATAAAGAATCTATATTTAAGAATATCGAACTGTCAGTCCTGTCCAACCATCAGCCATGTCTCTGTAATAACAATGTTATCACACCCCCATGCATCACTCAACAACCTCAACTCATCTGCCTTATCAAAGAATAGTACAGCACTTGACCAGGCCCTTCACTAACACATGGCGACTTTCTGAACTAAAAACCTAATGCCTCTACACAGTCCATATCCTTCTATTCTCTGTCTATTCATGGATTTATCAAGACACCTCTTAACCTTTCCTATTGTCTCTGCTTCTATTACCTCCTCTGGTAGGTGATAGAAGCAGAGACAATATCGATAATATCTCATACACTGCGGGCTAGGATGCCCTGAGGCCTGACACATTGGTGAGACCAAGCAGATGCTACAACGACAGATGAGTGGACACCGTGCAACAATCACCAGACATGGGTGTTCACTCCCAGTCAGGGAACACTTCAGCGCTCAGGGATATTCAGCCTCGGATCTTCGGGTGACCATCCTCCAAGTGGACATTTGGATAAACAACAATACAAAGTGGTCGAGCAAAGGCTGTTAGCCAAGTTCGGTGCCCGTGGGGATGGCCTCAACCGAGACTTTGGGTTCGTGTCACATTACAGGTCCTAACCTAGTACACGATACACTCCCTCTCTCTCTCTCTTTCACACATACACACACACTCTTACATACTCACACACTCACGCAGACCCTCTCTCAGACACACACTCTGTCTCATACATATGCACACACCCTCTCACAGGATTATACCCCATCACAACCACACAGTCACTTCCAAGCTTGCACACATGCAAACACACACTCTCTCACATGCACTCACACTCACATGCACACACTCACTCTCTTTCTCTCCTTATGCACATGCGCACACATACAAGTTTATGAGGTGAATTTGTACTTGCATATACATTTTATTTTGCTCAAAAAATACCCAATCTGCAAGCAGTCAATCCATATAATATTTTGTAAATTCCACTTTGGAAGTACAGCCAGTCTGACTCCAGACAGAGACACAGACAGATTCTAACCTCACACCTTTAATGCATTGTCTGAGCTGAGATGTCTTCTTTGGTTATAAAACCTATCTCAAGAAGGTGATTTAAAAGAAGTTCTGGGATTTATATACTTATGAACCAAAACCTGCAACCTATTCTAAAAGATAAAAGACTTAAAAACAATCCAGATTTGTTCAATATATCATTTCAGTTGCATGACACTGTAATCTTTTGCTGTAAATTCTGTGTCTTATGATCTTATACTTGTGGGCGGCACGGTGGCACAGTGGTTAGCACTGCTGCCTCACAGCGCCTGGAGACCCGGGTTCAATTCCCGACTCAGGCGACTGACTGTGTGGAGTTTGCACGTTCTCCCCGTGTCTGCGTGGGTTTCCTCCGGGTGCTCCGGTTTCCTCCCACAGTCCAAAGATGTGCGGGTCAGGTGAATTGGCCATTCTAAATTGCCCATAGTGTTAGGTAAGGTGTAAATGTAGGGGTATGGGTGGGTTGCGCTTCGGCGGGTCGGTGTGGACTTGTTGGGCCGAAGGGCCTGTTTCCACACTGTAAGTAATCTAATCTAAAAAAAACCATCTGATGAAGGAGCAGCGTCTGAAAGCTAGTGCTTCCAAACAAACCTGTTGGACTATAAACTGGTGTTGTGTGATTTTTATCTTTGTCCACCCCAGTCCAACACCAGCTCCTCCACATCTCGGCACCTCTGGTAGTACATTCCAGGCACTTAGCACCTTTTGCGTAAAAAAACTTGCCTCTCACATCTTTAAATTACCCCCTTTTACCTTAAATCTATATCCCTAAGTTATTGACATTTCTACCCAAGGACGAAAACTCTGACTATCCGTTCTATGCATCCCATAATATTGTAAACCTCTATCAGAAAAGAGGTGCAACCAACAGAGTCTTTGCATTAAAATAAACGCATCAAATCTCGCTGTGCTTGATTTTGCCTTAACTTGACTACATATACTCTGTCTTCCAGACCCATTTGATTTTTCTCTCATATTTGACTGTGCTGCATTACCGGCCTATTCTACCTCCATTCTGAATCCCATTCCTTGCCAAATTAACTTAAAACTATATCAGCAGCACTTGCAAACACATCCCCCAGCAAGGATGTTGGTCATAGTTCAGTTCAGGAACAATCCATCAGACTTGGACAGAACTGGGAGAAAGTGAGGACTGCAGATGCTGGAGATCAGAGTCGAGAGTGTGGTGCTGGAAAAGCACAGCAGGTCAGGCAGCATCCGAAGGGCAGGAAAATTGATGTTTCGAGTATAGGCACATTGCCGATGAAGAGTTTATGCTCGAAACATCGGTTCTCCTGCTCCTGGGACAGAACTAGACCCAATTATCCAGGAATATAATGGTCTCTCTCCTGCACCACTCTTTATCTTATCTTTCATCTGTTCCATCTGCCTGTTCCGGTACACACTAGCACGTGGAACCAGAGTAGTCCAGAGATTACAACATTTCAGGTCTTACTTTTTAATCTACTACCTAACTGTCTTATTTGTTGTTGCAAGAACTCATCCCACTTTCTACCAATGTGAAACGTAATATCTGTTTGCACTCTCCTTCAGAATGCACTTTAATCGCTCAGTGATACTCTTTACCCTGGCATCAGGGAGGCAACCCGGCATCCTGGAGCCACATATGTGACTGCAGAAGTGCCGTTTGATATACCTCACTATTGACTCTCCTTTCACGATTACTCTTTTCCCTGTCCCCATGTGTAGCTCCAACTGCACTTCTCAGAGGAACATCCTGGAAATGGTACTGAAGACTTGTAGTTCAGAACTTGTCACTACCCTAGCCAAGCTCTTCCAGTACAGCTACAACATTAGCATCTACCCAACAATGTGGATATTTGGTATGTCCTGTACATAAAAAGCAGGACAAATCCAATGCAGCCAATTACCGCCCCATCAGTCTACTCTTGATTTTCAGTAAACTGATGGAAGGTGTCATTAACAGTGCTTTCAAACAGCACCTGCTCAGCAATAACCTGCTCAGTGACCCCCGTTTGGGTTCTGCCAGGGCCACTCAGCTCCTGACCTCATTACAGCCTTGGTTCAAACATGGACAGGAGAGCTGCATTCCAGAGGGGAGGGGAGAGTGACAGCCCTTGACACCAAAACCACTTCAATTGAGCCTGAGCAAAACTGGAATCAGTGAGTATCAGGAGCAAACTCTCTGTTGGTTGGGGTCAGACCAGGCACAAAGGAGGAAAGTTGTGGTTGTTTGAGTCACTCATCTCAGTTCCAAGGCATCTCTGCAGTGATTCCTGTGCCTAACCATCTTCAGCTGCTCCAGCAACAACCTTCCCTGTGTCATAAGATCAGATGTTCATTGATAATTATAGTACTCAGGACCTTTCATGACTCCTTACACATTGAGTCTGGCTGTGTCCAAATGCAGCAAGAGCTGGACACCATCCTTGAGCTTAGGCTGTTAATTGGAAAGTCATATTCATATCAGGGTATAATCATCTTGAGTGGGAGAGAATCATTTCATGGTGTTACCATCAGTGAATCTCCCACTCTCAATATCCTGGAGGTTATCACTGATTAGAAAATGAAGTGGGCTCTCAATAAAACAGCAATGACTACAAGAGCATGTCAGCGGCTAAAAATCCTGCAGCAAATAACTCACCTCCTAACTCCCCAAAGCCTGTCCACCACCTACAAGGCACAAGTCAGAAATGTGATGGAATACTCTCCCTTGTGTGAATGAATGTAGCCTGAACAACACTCAAACAACATCCGGAAAAAAGCAGCCTGCTTTATTGGCATCACATCCACAAATTCCAATCCCTCCACCACTGACGTTCAAAAGCAGCAGTGTGTACTCTCCACAAGATGCAATGCAGAAATTCAGTTAAGCTCCTTAGCACCTTCCAAACCCATGACACCACCACCTCCAAGGACCCCTCCAAGCCATTCCCCTGACATAAATATATCGGAGGCAGTTCAATGAGTTTGGTTTATGAGAAAAAAATCAGACTCCTCGGTTCATTTCCCCTGGAGTTTAGAAAAGCTATGGGCAATTCGATTGAAGTTTACAGTATCCTGAATGGTCTTGTTAAGGTGAACATGGAAAGGATGGTGGGGCACCCTTTCAAGATAGAAATGAAGGCAATTTATTTTTCTCTCAGAGGCTCTGTGTATTTGGAACCCTATGCCTCAGAAGGTGGTAGAGGCAGAGCCATTGAATATTTAAGGTGTAGGTAGATAGATAGTTTCTTGTTAGGCAGGCAACCAGTTGTTATCAGGAATGTGTGGGAATATGGAATTCTAAACACATAGATCAGCTGTGATTTTACTGAATGGTGAAGTAGACTTGAAGGGCCGAAGGGGATACTTCTGCTCCTAATTCAAATGCTCATAAATGTTTGTAAATCTATCACATTCCTTCAATGTTTTTGGGTCAAATTCCTGAAGCTCTCTCCTAACGGAATCCACCCATCACACAGGGACTGCAGCAGTTCAAGAAGGTAGCCAGTTCTGAGCAAGGGTCACCAGATCTGAAATATTAACTCTAATTTCTCCGCACAGATGCTGCCAGACCCGCTGAGCTTTTCCAGCAACTTCTGCTTTGTTTCTGATTGACAGCATCCGCAATTCTTTCAGTTTTTACTGCTTTCTCAAAGACAACTAGGGACAGGCAATAAGTGCTGACACAGCCATTGCTGGACAGGCTGAATATTTAAAGCAAGCTCCTGATTTTGCTCTTATATCAGATATATTCCCTTATCCACTGGGGAGGTGTCAGAGACTGAACACAGCTGTACAATAGACAAGCTTCATTCAGGAATAGGCTTCCCAATGTCTATCCAGACTGGTGATAGTGAAACACAACACGCAGAGTAAGAGTCTATCTCCCCTATGGCCTCTCCCCATTCCCCATTCTGCTCTCCCATATGCAGTATAGCCCCCATCTCTCCCACTCCATTGCTTAGTGTTAACATTTCTGAGTTGAGTTCATCTGGGTTCCTGGCCCATGACTGAGGCAACATCGCTATACATTGCTGTAATAATTCATCACCCATTGCCTTGGGAGTGTGGGGTCACTATTCATAAACATTGGTGCTGTTAATTATCACAGAGTCTGCAGGTTCACATGGTTACAGCTAACACTTCACCTCCATTTGCTGAAAACCAAAATTTCATTTTGGGGAAATTAGTTTAATGATTGAGGTCTTCACCTTCCAATCCATCAAGTTGTAATCTATCAGAGTCTGACCCACTCTGTGAATCAGTCCTTTATTGAGGACAGGAATTGTCTCTTGAGAAATATTTTGTTGTCATGACACATCGATGCTTGGGAATCACGATCCTCTTTCTAACTCCCATGTAAGCATTCTACATCAGTAGATTTCACCTTGAAGTAACAGTCATAGACTTATACAGCTCAGAAACAGACCTGTCAGTCCAACCCATCCATGCCAACAGGATATCCTAAACTAATCTAGTCCCATTTTCCAGCATTTGCTCCATATCCTTCTGAAGCCTTCCTCTTCATACACCCACCCAGATGCCTTTTAAATGTTGTAATTGTACGAGTCTCCATCACTTCCTCTGGCAGTTCATTCCATACACACACCACCTTCTGCATGAAAACGTTACCCCTCAGGTCCCTTCTAAATTGAGTCATAGAGTCATAGAGATGTACAGCATGGAAACAGACCCTTCGGTCCAACCTGTCCATGCCAACCAGATATCCTAACCCAATCTAGTCCCACCTGCCAGCACCCAGCCCATATCCCTCCAAACCCTTCCTATTCATATTCCCATCCAAATGCCTCTTAAATGTTGCAATTGTACCAGCCTCCACCTCATCCTCTGGCAGCTCATTCCATACACGTACCACCCTCTCCATGAAAAAGTTGCCCCTTAGGTCTCTTTTATATCTTTCCCCTCTCACCTTAAACTTATTCCCCCTTGTTCTAGACTCCACTACAGTAGGGAAAAAGACCTTGTCTGTTCACCTAATAAATGCCCTTCATGTTTTTATAAACCTCTATGAGGTCACCCCTCAGCCTCCAACACTCCAGGGAATCAACCCCCAGCCTTTCAACCTCTCCCTTATAGCTCAACTCATCCAGTCTAGACAACATCTTTGTAAATCTTTTGTGAACCCTTTTAAGTTTCATGATATCTTTCCTATAGCAGGGAGACCAGAATTGAACACAGTATTCTAAAAATGGCCTCATCAATGTCCTGTACAGCCACAAGATGACATTCCAATTCCTATACTCAATGCACGGACCAATGAAGCCAAGCGTATCAAACACCTTCTTCACTACCCTGTCCACCTGCGATGCCACTTTCAAGGAACTATGCGCTTGCACCTCTACCCCCTTTCCAGGGTTGTATTGTCTATGTCATGCCCTGGTTTGCAATATCTCACATGTATTTAAATTGTTGGATGGTTATCCTGATCAGAGTGGGGAGCTGGCTGTGTTGGACTATCTGACTGAAGGAGATTTGTACCTCGCCTATCTGATATGAAGTTATTTCAGAGAGATGAACCTGCAATATTGAGAGGCTGGAACTGGCAGAAAATTGTACCAATGGGTTAAAATGCAGAGATTTTCCACTGTCACAGTTCTCCTGATCTGTGATCCTTAAAGCAAATGTAGCATCACACATTTATTCCACAAATTAATACAGGCAATAGGCACAATATACATGATTTGCCGAGATACCAATTCTGAATGGGGCACAGGTCCTTATACACTTAGTCTCACAGGGGTATGGGTCCCTCACACACTGACTCTCACTGGAGTACAGCTCCCACACACACTATTTCTCACTAAGGTTTGGTTGTTAAGTGTTAGATATACACTAAAGTGGCGTAATTAGTGAGTCAATGTTGGTTGGATATTGTGCTTCTGAGTCTATTCCAATGTGTCCCCCAGCTCATTTCCACACGCTAATCAGAGGTTCAGGTCCAAATCTTAGCTTCACACAGAGGAAACCTATACATTCTGCTCTCTGTGGTCAGACCAAACTGATACATTCCTGAGATCTTTTATTTGTGTCACTTTGTTTGCTCAGGACAAAAATACTGTAAATTCTCATCTTTGAATGGATGAATTCATTTTGGGATTTTTTTTATTCATGAAGACTCTGAGTAGGATCAAGTCTGTTGCTTGTCCACCATCTAACAATATTTGTTTTGTATACTTTCCAGTTGATGTAACTCAGAATCTGCAATTGTCAAAACAAGTTACCCTTAAATTTCAAGTACAGTGACTGACTGGAAGAGGTTACATTCAGCAATGTTAGGAACTCTGAGGCTACGTTCATTTCTCATCCCGTCTCCTGTAGGTTATAACGAAAGCACTGACTGTCCTCAACAATGTGACCAGTCTTCAAACATAGATCAGATTATGAATGTTGCCAAACAATTGTAAAATGAGTGAGGTTCTAGCTGTGTATTCACTCAATATTGTCTGTGGAAGGAGCAATGGGTGAGGGTTTATCAGTGATCAGCAATGAGCAGTTAAGCACTATCTATAATTATTAACAGCATGCAGTCTTTGCTCAGCAGCAGGAACATTACTTGGCCATGTAACTGCATTCAGCTGATGATTATCTAACAGGGCCGTTTCACTGCAGTCTCTCTGTCAAGAGAAAGTTTGCTTCATCAGCAGAATTGCTGGTGTCAGAATTAGCACCCAACTGTGAAATCAAACTGCAGGAGCTGACATCAAGATGTTTAACAAAATGCAAAACAAAGTCGGGTCTGTCACCTCATTGTGGCTGCAATAGTTGTCAGAATCATGTACAAGTGTTACTCTCTCAAGGTTTCCTGTTACACACAGTCAACATATGGCAAAGTTTCAAACAGGAAGCAAACTGTGATGACCCCCAACCTCGGGTTAGCATTAGGGCAGTTGACATATTAATGTTGACACTATATTGACAGGAGTGTCGTTTTCCCCTGAATTAATTTCTGCAGTCAAGTAAATAGTCACCCATTCCCCATGTACATCCAAACTTGTCTGGAGCAAAAACCACAAACATTCGTGAGATACACTGACTCCAAGCTGTGGATCTTTGTGAATCCCTCCTTCATACTCACTTCACCTTAAACATTACTCAGTAGCACTGTTTAGCTCAAATGCAACATTATTGTTTAATCAATAAAGGAATGTTTCAAGCTATAACACCATCTAAACTTTTCATAACACTGTTTCCCATTGATTGTGGAGAGGGATCTTCAGTTTCTGCTGTTCCTCATTTGCAAAATGGTCCTTGCTTTCTCCCTTCCTCATGATGCTATGCAGGGTTGGAGAAGCCAGTGAGCTTTCTGACTGTGATGTACTTGTGATGTAGCCAGGCAGCCTGGAGAGTGAGGGTGGCTGTGGTACAGAGTGCCTGGTGTTTGTGTGCAGGGTAGACACTCCTCTGGTAGCCAGGCTGTTGCTGATACTATTGGTAACGTGAGAGGTCACTGCTCCATAAAGGCAGCTGCTGCCAGTTCTCATCTTCTGATTAAAGTTCAGAGCGAGATTCCTCCTGAACCAGGATTTCTTTATTTCTGCCTGAACCTGGTGAGTACAGAGTACAGAATAAAACAGCTACAGCACACAGAATACAACATAGAGTTACAAGGCACAGTGTGAAACACACAGTTACAGAGCTCAGAATAAAACACAGCACATAACCGAACACATGTTGAGGGGAACACGATGTTGTTGCAATGTTGTAGGCAAGATTAAGAGGCCACTGAATTGCTACTTATACTCTTGCAACTCCTTAGAGTGCAATCCATTTTCTCTGTAGCAAACCCTCTTGACTCCAAAAGCAGAACATCATGGGTTCAGGCCCAGCCATGGTCACTGCATTTAGTTAGAAATTGAATTGAGTGCTTTTTGGCTTCAGATGACCAGTGCCATATGAGGGCCTCACTGCAGGAATGCAGCTGGGGAGTTTGAATACAAGCTACACTGTGCACCATGAATGTGTGTAGCATAGTTTCAGCAGTGGAGTTGAGACTGAGAGTTGAAGAGCTGTAATAGGAGGGAAGCTAAGATTCAGGACAGAAATCACAGGTTCAGTGCTACTCCAGGCCCACACCCTCAGTCCCAACTGCAGCCCCAATCTGAGCTCAGTGTCCCTGCATCCAGTCCTGAGCACTGTGGGCCCCTAGAATACTGTGACCTGGTTATTGAGTCTTGGTGTGCCCCCTGTTCTGAACTGAGCACAGCAATTAAAAGTGAAATGCAGAACTGTTCAACACTCTTAAAAGTCACTGCAAGCTACTGACAAGGATAAATGAGTAAGAAGCAAGCTCCAGGTGAAGCACTGGGAGACTCCTGTCAAAGTGAGTGGCATCATGAAACAGAACTACCTGCAATAGCAAAAATACGAGATTATGACACATTTCCTGAATAAGTCCAAGCAATGTGGAGAGGCAGTTCAGACAGCGCAGTGTGTATGACAATGAGGAGCAAAGTAGCAAATATCCACAGAACAATGAGCAGGAAGACCAAGGCTAAGGGACAAGTTGCCAATATTATGAAGAGAAATACAGAAAAACAAAGACAGCACATCCATTGCATGAAGCATAGTGTTTTATCTATGAGAGCTTAACCACTTTTCAAAGTGTTTAGCTCAGAAGAAAATAAATACACCTCTAAAATCTATGGAAATTATTGCAATGGAAAGGTTGGATGATGGTTCTGACAAATTGAGTGTGGGTATAAGGTAGATACTGGATACGATGGCACAGTGGTTAGCACTGCTGCCTCACAGCGCCAGAGACCCAGGTTCAAGTCCCGTCTCAGGCGACTCTCTGTGTGGAGTTTGCATATTCTCCCCGTGTCTGCGTGGGATTCCTCCAGGTACTCCGGTTTCCTCCCACAATCCAAAAATGTGCAGGTTAAGTGAATTGGCCATGCTAAATTGCCTGTGGTGAAAGGGTAAAACGTAGGGGAATGGGTCTGGGTGAGTTGTGCTTCGGAGGGTCGGTGTGTTCTTGTTGGGCCGAAGGGCCTGTTTCCACACTGTAAGTAATCTAATTCAACTGACATCTTAGAGCAGGTTGGTAACATCAAGTCTCAAAGAGAAAACTGGTTTGTAATTATTCTGATAAAGACAGTGGAAGGAGAGAATAAAACAATATAAAATGCAAGTTGGACACTGATCCTTCCACCAAGCTTCACAGATCCACGTGCAGTAACACCAGGAGATGATATGAAAGGCTGTGATGTCTGAACAAAAAGGTTTTCCCTCACATTTTGCTAACGGTTTTGCATCCTCCATATTCCAAATAAATATGTCTGTACTGTGGGTGTCTGAACAGTTCTTCGGAAAATCGAAACAAAAACTTAATCTCCATAGGACTGTCTCTCTTTCAAGAGAAATGACTCATGATAGTTTAGGTTGAGGGTCACTTGTGTCAGGTGAAAGGAGAGGTTGAGGGCAGTCCTTCATGGTAACCCCGGCCTGTGCGGGAATTTAACTCGTGTTGTTGGCATCACTCTGAATCACAAGGCAACTTAGCTAACCAGCCCTCTTGGGAAAATATCATTTGCACAGAAAGAGGAGGGCATTCAATTTCTTGATCCTGTTCAACAATTCAACTCTATAACAGTTGGCCTGTAGAAATTCAGAGTACAGCAGAGAAAAATGCTGTACTAGTGAAGAAAAAGTTATGAGCCATCCATTCTATTCCCACCTTCCAGTGCCATGGTCCATAGCCTTGGAAGTTAGAATAATTGGATGCAGATCCAGACAGATACCTTTTAAATGACTTGAGCTATGAGGGTAGAAACAAGGATCAGGAAGAGAACATATTGCCCCTTGAGCCTGCTCCACCATCCAATAGGATCATGGCTAATAGAACCACATTCCTGTCTGCCTCTGTTAACAGTTCACCCCTTGCTTACCAAGAATCTTCAAAAAATTCAAAGACTGCTTTCAGCCATGCAGAAGAATTCATACAGTGTATTCAGAACAGTTTCTGTGAAAATAATGTTGTGGATCCAAACAGGGATCAGGTTATTTTGATAATGAATTTGACGATGTGTAATGAGGCAAGTTTGAAAAAAAAATAATCTGAGTAAAATATCCCCAAAGGCACATTGACTGTTACATGGTAGAATTTAGCATTCCGTTTGTGGAGGAGGAACTTAGGTTGGAAAAGAATTGTACTGAACTTATGTAAGGGTAATTATAAAGGAATGAGGGCACAGCAGGCTGGAGTGAACTGGGACAGGGGTTCAGCAGCAAAGACAGTCAAGGCACGATGACAGGCAGGAGGCTGGTTTGCATTCCAGTCTTTTTGTCTCTAACCAGGGTACACTGACAGACATGGCTCAGAGCAAAGATATATCCCAGTGAGAAAGGAGAATTTAGAAAAGGGATAACCCAACCAAGATTTACCAGGGATATTAACGACAAGGCAGTCTTGATCAGACAAACTAGGCAGGGCTTGCACATTTAATGATAGGGCCCTGAGGAGTTTTGTCAAACAGAGACACCTTGGGGTGTAAGTTAACTGTTCCTTCAACGTGGCAGCATAGCTAGAAAGATCATGGATCAGACCATTAAGAACAGGAGTTGAGACGTCATGTTCTAGCTGGAGATGACAATGGTAAGGCCACTTTTGGAGTACTGCGTGCAATTCTGATTGCTCTTCTGTTGAAAGGACATTATTAAATTGGAAAGAGTGTGAAAATGAATAAGCATGTTACTGAGACTGGAAGGTTTGGATTATAGGGAGAAGCTGGATAGATTAGGAATTCTTTTCCCCAGGAATGTAGGAGGTTGAGTGGTGACATTTAAAAGACACTTGGACAATGAAAGGAAAGATTTAGAGAAATATGGGCCAAATGCAAGAAAATGGGACTAGAATAATTTAGGACAAGTTGGGCCTCGGGGCCTGTTTCTGTGCTGTACATCCCTATGACTCTAACTCGAAGGTACACTTGAGTCTCTGTGACAGGAGGGTGCTCAGCCTGAGAGAACTCAGTGCTGACTGTAGTGGCAAAGACTGGAGATCTGGAGTCCCAGAGAATAGGCACCAGGCAAAGCCACACATCTCAGCAGGAGCAAAGTGAGAGCTTAGATGAGTGTCCCAGACACTCCACCAGAGATTAACAGTGTTCCACATGCCACATGGATTGATAAACAGTCAAACAAACAAGTGCAGGAATGCAAAGGAAACCTGATACCAAAGTCACAAAACGACAAGATTGGCTTGTCAGATACAGTGAACACTAACAGAAGGATGTGTCTAAAGCAACAGAGGGAGCTGGGGCGATTTTGAAAACAACCCAGAGAGCACATCATTCCAACCAGCAGGCCTTCCAAGAAATTGTTAACAACTGCATGTGCACCATCACACAAGATGCACACATTTTAAAAGTCATGTATACCATGTGTAAAGAGAGTGACAAAAGAGGGACGTATTAGAATAATATAAAACAATGAACTGCAGATGTTGGAAATCTGAAACAAAAACAGAAATTGCTGGAAAAACTCAACAGGTCTGGCAGCATCTGTGCAGAGAAAGCAAAGTTAAAAAATTTAGTTTTATCCCCCACACACCAACTTCAATGAATTTTGGGTATGGCATGAGGTTGAACTCTTCTGTTGCCTTTGTCTCCATGCCCATTTCTTTGGACAAGAGTCCTGTTTCATCTTCACCTGCCACCCACACTCTCCTTCCACCTGGACCCTTCCCTTTGGCCTTTTAGCTGCGCTTGACCTGTTCATCAAGAACTGTCGAGATGACATCGATTGACCTAATGTCTCTGACTCCCTTACCCATTCTAATCTATCTCCCTGTGAACTTACTGCACTCCATGCTCTCTGATCCTGACTGTGTAAACAAGCCAGCTGACAAAGGTGGGGCTGTTGCTGTCTGGCATACTAACCTCGACAATATGGAGGCTGAGATACATCCTCCTGTCTCTCCTTGGACCTTGACCCCATCATTGAACATCAGACTATTGTGTCCACGATGGTCACTAATTTCATCTTCTCTGAGAAGCTATTAACCTCCCAGCTCATAGCCTCCTAACCCCATACAGCCCCACCCAGCCCACTTCTACCTCCTTCCTAAAAATCACAAACAGGATTGCCTGGGCAGACCCATAGTTTCTGCCTGATCCTGTTCCACAGGATTCAGCTCATCTTACACCATCCTACATTGATTTATTCTCCTTTGTCCAGTGCCTTCCCACTTAAACCATGATTCTTCTGATGTTTTACATCAGTTTCAAAATTTCCTGTCCACAGACACCAGCTGCATTCTCTTCATTATGAACCCACAAGTCTTTACACATCCACCCCCATCAGGTTGGTCTCAGGGCTCTCTGTTTCTTCCTGGGAAAGGCCTGAACTGTCCCCATGTGCCACCACCCTGCTCTGCCTGGCTGAGTTTGCCCTTACTTTGAACAACTTTTCTTAACTCCTCCCACTTTTTTCAGATCAAACTGGGAACCCGCTTAGGACCCAGTTTCTCCTGTCTGTTTGTGGGGTACGTGGAACATTCCTCGTTCTAGTCCCCTCCCACAACTCTTTCCCTGGTACATCAATTATATCATTCATGCTGCTTCCCTCTTTCATCTAATTGGACAAATTTCTCTCCCAATTTTCACCCTGCGCTTACCTTCATCTGGTCTATCTGACTCCTCCCTCCCCTTCCTTGACATCTCTGTTTCCATTTCTGGGGATAACTTGACCACTAATATCCATTTCAAACCCACTGACTCCCACAGTTACCTTAACTATAAATCCTCACACCCTGCTTAATGTAAAGAGTCCATTCTGTTCTCCCAGTTTCTCTGTCTCCGTCACATTTGTTCTGAAGATGTTATCTTTAAAAAGGGGGGTCTTTGAAATGTCCACCTTTTTACTCAATCAAGGATTCCCAATCACCATGATTTTCGGAGGCCCCAGCTATCTCTGACCCAACTCCAGCACTTAGCTTTCACTCCTTCTCCTCCCTCCCACAAGTACAAGAGGATGTCCCTCATCCTCACCTGACTATCCAACCAGCATCCACATACAAAGGATCACGAGCTGCCATTTCTGACACTTCCACTGGGATGGCACCACCAGACACATATTCTCCCTTGTCAGCCTTCCATTGGGACTATTTCCGCTGGGACACCTTGGTCCACTCTTCTTCCACTCCCAACATCTCCCCACACCACCTCAGTACCAATTGCAGAAGGTGCAACACCTGCCTATTCACTTCCTCCCTCCTCACAATACAAGGCCCCAGACATACCTTCCAGGTGAAACACTGATTCACCTGCACTTCACTCACCTAGTCTGCTAATCTATTCAATCTATTCTTTGCTCACAATGTGGTCCCCTCTACACTGGGGAGATGAAATGCAGACTGGGTGATGTTTTGAGGAACATTTATGTTCTGTCAGCAAAAAAGCTTCCTGTTGCCTGCCACTTCAACATATCTCTGTGTTTCCTGGCCAACGCCTCTGTCTCAGGCTTGCTGTAGTGCTCCAGCAAAGCTCAGTGCAAGCTGGAAGAACAGCATCTCACTTTCCACCTGGGGACCCTGCATCCATCAGGACTCAGTACGGAGTTCAATAATTTTAGATCCTGAACATGTTCTCCCATGTACTGTACCCACCCCAGCAGCCAAGACTTTCAGCACAGCCACCCTATTTTCACCTATTCGTTTCTCCTTCCCTGCCTTACTATTTCCCATTCCTTTGTCTGCTTACCTTTCTTCCTCCACTCTGGGCTCCATTTCCATCTATCCCCTCGCTCATTTTCACCCTGCACCCTCCTGTCATCAGCATAAATACCACCCCTTCTTAGCTTGTATTAATTCTGAAGAAAGGTCACCACACAAAATGTTAACTCTGTTTTCTCTGCCTGACCTGCAGAGTTTCTCCAGCAATGTTTAGTCATGTTTCTCATTAGAATAACAAGCAGTTCTGCCAATGCATGGGAAAGGTTGTTTGCAAAGTGAGTAACTCAGAGTGTAAGTGCAATGTGTGTAAATTCCTTTTTATCTGTGTTTTTTTTAGATGAAAAGGGTATGTTTGGATGGAAATGTAACATTGTACAAATGTGCTCCATGCATGACATAGTCATGTGGCCAACGCCATGAAGAGCACTCACTGTAGGCAATCACCTCACAGGAAGCTCCAGCAGAAGCAGAAAGCACACAGTGTAGCGCAGGAACATAGAGCTCCATGTCCCAGACAGACTGCCCCCGACTCACTGTCCCATTCTTTGAGTCATGGAGATCTGTAGTACAGAAAAAGGCCCGTCGACCCTTCGCTTCCATACTGGTCCCAAACAATCACCTAATTATTCCAATCTAATTTTCCAGCCGGTGGCCTTGCATGCCTTGGCATCGTACGTGCACATCTAAATATAAATGTTATGAGGGTTTCTGCCGTTACCACTCTTAAAGGTGATGAGTTCCAGATTCCCATCACATCTTCCTGCCCCTTACCTTAAAACTATGTCCCCAGGCATTGACCCTTCCTCCATCAAGGGGAAGGAACATAAGAACCAGGAGCAGGAGTAGGCCATCCAGCCCTTAGAGCCTGCTGCGCCACTCAATAACATCGTGGCTGATTTTCTTGTGGCGTCAGCTCCACTTACCTGCATTTTCACCAGATCCCTTAATTCCTTTATGTTTCAAAAATTATCTACCTTAGTCTTAAAAGTGATTACTAAGGTAGCGTCAACTACCTCCCTGGGCAAGGAATTCCATAGATTCACAACCCTCTGGGTGAAGAAGTTCCTACTCAATTCTGTCCTAAATCTGCTTCCTCTAATCTTGAGGCTATGCCCTCTTGTCCTAGTTTCACTGCCAGTGGAAATATCCTCTCTATTTCTATTTTATTGATTCCCTTCATAATTTTATATGTTTCTATAAGATCCTCCCCTCATCAATCTGAAATCTAATGAATATAATTGTAGTCTATTCAGTCTCTCTTCAAAAGCCAACCCTCTCAACTGTGGAATCAAACTAGTGAACCTCTTCTGCACCCCCTCCAGTGCTTCCTCAAGGAAGGAGACCAAATCTGCACACAGTACTCCAGGTGTAGTCTCACTAGCACCTTGTACAGCTGTAACATTACCTCTCTGCTTTTAAACTCAACTCCTTTCGCAATGAAGGACAAATTTCCATTTGCCTTCCTAATTACTTGTTGTACCTGCAGACCGACCCTCTGCAATCCATTCACAAGGACATGTTGCAACCTTTTACTATTCACGTCATATTCCTTTTTACTGTTGCTCCTACCAAAATGTATGATTTCACATTTATTAACACTGTATTCCATCTGCCAGACCTTTGCCCACTCACTAAGTGTATCTATGTTCCTTTGCAAAGTTTTGGAAATAATTGTGGTTTGAACACTGATCCCTGAGGCACACCACTAGTTACAGATTGCCAGCCAGAATAGCACTGATTCATCCCCACTTTTTGCTTCCTGTCAGTCAACTAATCCTCTATCCACACTAATACTCTATCCCTAAAACCATGCATCCTTATCTTATGCAGCAACCTCATGTGTTGCACCCTCTCAAAGGTTTCTTCAGGTCTACCCTACCTATTTCCCTCATAATTTCATTCATATCAATCATGTCCCTACAGTGTTTGGAGCGTGGTCAGCCAGATGGATCTCATAGCACATGAGTTCCATGATTGGATCAGATTAACTGCGCAATCAGGGAGTCCTGGCTAATAGATATAAATAGGAGTGTCAGGGGTTCCGCTCACTCTAAGAGCCGGCTCTGTGCTAGCTGGATCAGTGTCATGTATTATGTAAATAAAGGGTGACTTGGTGATGGGAAGCGGGCTTTTGTGGAGTTATTTTAGTCCCCTCTCAATCTCCTCTGCTCCAAGGAAGACAATGCCAGCCTGTCCAATCTCTCAGACTGAAACTCTCCAGTCCAGGCAACATCCTGATAAATCTCCTATGTACCCTCTCTTGTGCTATCACATCCCTTCTATAATGTGGATTATACACTTCCATCATAACCTGCCTGCTCTTAAACTCTATGCATCAGCTAATAATGGCAAACTTCCTTTATGCCTTATTAACCATTTTATCCATCTGCTCCGACACCTTAAGGCACCAGTGTATATGCACACCACGATCCCTTTGATCCTCAGTGTCCTATTGCTCATCACGTATTCCCTTACATGTTTATTCAGATTGAATTCCATTTGCTACTAATCAGCTCATTTGACCAGCCATCTTCCTCAATTATTTACCAAAATGTTTTGTATCATCTGTGAAACTACTGATCAACCTTCCTCCATTGAAGTCTAAATCATTTATAAAAACAACAAACAGCCAGGGTACCAACAGTGACCCCTATGGGACCCCCCTGGACACAGACCTCCAGTTTAAGAAACTCATCTCAATCATCACTGTCTGCTTACTGCCATTCAGCCAGTTGTGAATCCAATTTACCAAAAGGTTACCCTTGCTGTCAGGCTTCCTTGCAGGACCTTATCAAAAGCCTTGCTGAAACATTGCCTTCATCTACACATACTTTCCCAGACAGCTCTGACCCAAAGACAATGCTTGAATATTCTGAGCGATTGGCCTCTGCAGCCACACTTTCCCCGTAATGGTAGGAATTCTGATTTGTCATTCAGTAATGTTTCATTGATGTGAACCCACTGTTTGTAAGCATTGAAGCTATGAAAGTATTGCAGTTGGCTGGTGGGGCTAGGTCATTAAGTATGTTCAACAAGGAGATAGACAAATTTTTAATCAAGGAATTAAAGGAAATCAAGGGTTATAGGGAAATGGCAGGAAAGTGGAATTGTGGTATACCAGATCAGCCATAATCACACGGACTAGTGGAGCAGACACCATGGGCTGAAAGGCCTTCCTTTGCTCGTGTGTCCTCCAGTCTTATCATCTTAACAGGGCTTGTTACAGATTTGTGTTCTATGTCACAAATCAACAAATGGTCACAACACATTGGTTGAATTATAGAAAATGCTGGAAGTACACAACAAGACATCTAATATTTGCACAGAAAAACAGCAGATTCCTGTTTCACGAATAGACCAGATGTAAGAATATACAGGGTAAGGTTAAACTGGAAAGTCCTGCACGGTAGTACTGGACAAGACAGGAAAATGTCAGGAATAAAATCAGATAGAATTTGGTATGCAGCTACACAAAGGCAAGTAGATAAAAGTTTTTTTCCTCAAAGGGATGGATTTTTAACCAGTGTCCGAATCAACATCGAAATATCGATGTCACACTTCTGATTTGCAGTTTTCTTTACCTGAAACTTCAATGACTCACCTCCCCATTGCAGAAACAGTAAATAAAAGCAACAAAAAAGCCCTGTTTGGGGAAAACAAAACAAAATCATTATCAAAATCATCAAATAACACTTAAGAACATTCAGCCCACTTAATCAATACTAACACTTTCCAAGAGTAAATCAGTTGCTCCCTCCAACCCCACCCACCCCACCCCAACATCCCCACCCCCACACCATTCTTTTCCAGTGCGCTTGCATGTTGTTCTGCTGTAAGTAAGTTTCCAATTCTGCCTCGGGAGTTAAGATTGAACATATATCCACCATCCTATCAGGCAGTGTACTCTACATCTTTACCACTCATTGTACAAAATCATTTCTCTTCAAGCCAGAACAAATACCAACATGGTTCTTCTGCCAATCACCTTGAAAGTGTGCCTTAGTAATTGACCCTTCAAATCATTGGAAGCTGTTTCTAACAATTTACTTTCTCTAAACCCTTCATGATTTGAATCCCTCAATCAGATCTGTTTTTTATTTTCTTTGTTCTAAAGTAAACAATCCCAGTTCCTCTACTGTAACTGCACAAACCCCTCATCCCTGGAACCATTGCAGTAAATATCAGCTGCACTTCTCTCCAAAGACATCACATCCTTGCTGAAGTGTGGTGCCCAGGCTGGACACAATACTCCAGTTGGAGATGAAACCATTTTTCTATAAAATATAGAAAATCGGTGCAAGAGTAGGCCATTTGGCCCTTCAACTCTGTACCACCATTCAATACCATCATGGCTGACCATGCAATTTCAGTATCCCACTCCCACTTTCTATCCGTATCTCTTGATCCCTTTAGCCAGGAGGCCAGAATGTGGCCCTACACCAGCAAGTGCCATGTCCAGCTCCTTCTTGAATGTATCTAATGAACTGGCCCCAACAGCTTCCTGTGGGAGAGAATTCCACAGGTTCACAACTCTCTGAGTGAAGAAATTCTTCTTCATCTCAGTCCTGAATGACTTACCCCTTATTCTTAAACTGTGACACCTAGTTCTGGACTTCCCCAACATCGATTAAGTCCAACTTCCTGATTTTGTGTTTGCCTCTATTTTTAAGTCCAGGAACCTGTACAGTTTATTCACAGCTTTGTAATCAATCCTGCCAATTTTAAAGATTTGGTTACAGCAGTCGTCCTATTTAGCCTGCTTTGTAATTGCTCATTTTTTCAACTAAAATGTATCACCAAATGTCCCTGTCATGCATTGAATTCCATGTACCGTGTTTGCACCAATTTCCATTCCCTCAGCCTGTCTCTGTGAAGCCTTTCACTATTTTCTTCCTAGCTTTTATCCAATTCTAAGTTTCACACTACCTGCAAATTTCAGAATTGTGCCTTTTCTGTGTCTTCCCATATGTTTCTGTGAGAGTATCCTTATTCGCTCACCTTCCCCATTTTGCCATGGTGGAGTGGATGGATTTGTTAAAAGAATGGCAGATTCCTTACAGCTGTACAGACTCTCCCTCTATGACATGCCCAAGTACAAAACAGGGGGAAGAAAGTGTGAAATGGAAGTGATGGTCTGGCAGCTTTCAGCTTCTTTTTGTTGCCTTTGCTTGGGCTCCCATTGTTGTTGAAATTTGTAATTCCCACCATACACCCCTACAGCTTCCAGGCCAGCACTACATACAAAAACACCTTCCCTACCCAATTGACTGGCAATATCCTGGTCTAATCTAATGTGGAGCCTGACTTCAATCCCACCACCTTAAGAGAAATGTTCGAATGATACTAGAAATACAGAGAATGCTGGAGAAACTCTGCAGGTCTGGAAACATCTGTGGAGAAAGAAACCAAATTAACTGGATGTAGGTTTGTTTGCTGAACTGGAAGGTTTATTTTCAGTCGTTTCATCATCATACTAGTTACATCTTCAGTGAACCTCCAGATCAAACACTGCTGGTGTTTCCTGCTTTCTATTTATGTGTTTGGGTTTCCTTGGGTTGGGGATGTCATTTCCTGTGGTGACGTCATTTCCTATTCTTTTTCTCAGGGGGTGGTAGATGGGATCCAAGTCAGTAGGTTTGTTGACAGGGTTCCGGTTGGAATGTCATGCTTCCAGGAATTCTCGTGCATGTCTGTGTTTGGCTTATCCTAGGATGGATGTATTATCCCCGTTGAAGTAGTGTTCTTCTTTATCTGTATGTAAGGATACTAGTGAGATAAGATCATGTCGTTTTGTGGCTAGTTGATGTTCATGGATCCTGGTGGCTAGTTTTCTGCCTCTCTGTCTAACATAGTGTTTGTTACAGTCCTTGCATGGTATTTTGTAAATGACATTAGTTTTGCTTGTTGTCTGTATAAGGTCTTTCAAGTTCATTAGCTGCTGTTTTAGTGTGTTGATGGATTTGTGGGCCACCAAAAAATCCCACCAACACACTAAAACAGCAGCTAATGAACTTGAAAGATCCTATCCAGACAACAAGCAAAACTAATGTCAGAGGCGGCACGGTTAGCACTGCTGCCTCACAGTACCAGAGACCCAGGTTCAATTCCCACCTCAGGCAACTGACTGTGTGGAGTTTGCACCTTCTCCCTGTGTCTGCGTGGGTTTCCTCTGGGTGCACCAGTTTCCTCCCACAGTCCAAAAATGTGCAGGTCAGGTGAATTGGCCATGCTAAATTGCAGGTAGTGTTAGGTGTAGGGGGATGGGTCTGGGTGGGTTGCACTTCGGCGGGTTGGTGTGGACTTGTTGGGCCGAAGGGCCTGCTTCCACACTGTAAGTAATCTAATCTAAATTTACAAAATACCATGCAAGAACTGTAACAAACACATGTTGGACAGACAGACAGAAACTAGCCACCAGGATAGATAAACATCATCTAGCCACAAAACAACATGACCCTCTCTCATTAGTATATTTACATATAGATGAGGAAGGACACCACTTCGACTGGGACCACACTTCAATCCTAGGACTGCCAAAGACAGATACACACGAGAATTCCTAGATGCATGTCATTCCAAACAGAGCTCTATCGACAAACACATTGACTTGGATCCCATCTACCACCCCCTGACAAAAAGAACAGGAAACTACATCACCATAGGAAATTACATTGCCACAGGAAATGATATCACCAACCCAAGGAAGCCCAAACATATATATAGAAAGCAGGAAACATCCGGAGGCTCACTGAAGATGTTACCGAGTATGGTGAGGAAACGCCTGAAAATGAACCTTCCAGGTCAGCGAGCAAACCTACCTCCAGAACCTCAATCTGAGCTACAAATCTTCTCAAAATTCGCAAACAGAATTAACGTTTCAAGTCCAGTATGAATACTTCAGAACAACTGTTCTAATATTCCTGAACTAGTAATGCAGAGGGCTGGTCTAATAATCTGAGTTCAAATCCCACCAAGACAAGTATGGGATTTAAATTCTGTCAACTAAATAAATCCAGGATAAAAATCGAGTATCAATAATGCTGACCAGGTAACCACCAGATTGTTGTTAAAATCCACCTGGCTTACTCATGCCCTTTAAGGAAGGAACACCTGCTGTCCTTGCTCAGTCTGATCTACTTGTGACTTCAGCAATGACGTTGACTGCTTTTCAAAATTGCTGTTCTCAGTTGCTTCAAAATAGCTGTCAAAATCAAGTGTAAAACATAATGGACCACCTGGCACCAGATTAAGCGCTGGATTTGGGAATGACAAAGAGCACGATCTTTCCAGTCAACCCCGACTGCATTCCCCTTATTAACAATTGGGGCTAATGCCAAAACCGGAGGAACTGCCGGACAGACTGGTCAAGCAATAGTCTGACACAGTCACACACATATTCAAACTCCTTCATCATCGCTATCCCTGGGTAGGCTCTGCCCCACTGGCAGGACAGGTTCAGTACAGTGGGGTACAGTCAGGTGGTGGTTGTTCTGGGAGTCTTCAACATTGAGACTGTACCCCATGGAGTGTCATGGCAGCAAGTCAGATATGGGCAAGGAAATATCCTCCTGATTTCAACCTAATAACCCCCTCAGCTGATGAATCAGTACTCCTCCATGCTGAACAACACTTGGAGGAAGCACAGAAGATGGCAAGGGCACAGAATGTACACTTGGTGAGAGACACCAAGAGAAGCTCAACAGCAGCACTACTGACCAAGCTGAGCCAGTCCTAAAGCTGCTAGACTGGATCTGCAGGTGGCGGTGGGGGAACCAACAACAGGGAAAAACATACTTGACTTCATCCTTACTAATCTGCAGGCTGCAGATGTATCTGTCCATGGTAAGAGAGATCACTGCACAGTTCTTCTGGAAACAAAGTCCCGCTTTCACATTGAGAATACGCTGTATTGTGTTGTGTGGCACTATCACTGCGGTAAATGGGACAGAGTTGGAACAGATCTAACAACTCAAGGTTGGGCATCCATGAGGCACTGTGGACCATCAGCAGTGACAGAAATGTACTCCAACACAATCTGTAACATTAGGCCCAGCATATCTCCCACTCAACCTTTACCATCAAGGTTGGGGGTGGGGGAGATTAGATTAGATTTAGATTCCCTACAGTGTGGAAACAGGCCCTTTGGCCCAACCAGTCCACACCGACCCTCCGAAGAGCAACCCACTGAGACCCATTCCCCTACATTTACCCCTCACTAATGCATCTAACACTAGAGGCAATTTAGCATGGCCAATTCACCTGACCTTTGGATTTTTGGATTGTGGGAGGAAACCGGAGCACCTGGAGGAAACCCACGCAGACACGGGGAGAATGTGCAAACTCCACACAGACAGGCAGGAATCGAACCCAGGACCCTGGTGCTCTGAGGCAGCAGTGCTAACCACTGAGCCACCGTGCCGCCCATATGCTGGTTCAATGGAGAGTGCAGGAGGGCATGCCAGGAGCAGCACCAGGCGTACCTAAAAATGAAGTGTCAACCTGGTGAAACTATAACAACTTGCAAATCAAACAACATAAACAACATGCAATAAGCAGGATTAAGCAAGCTCTCCTACACTCAGATCCAATCAAGCTCTCCTACACTCAGATCCAATCAAGCTCTCCTACACACAGATCCAATCAAGCTCTCCTACACTCAGATCCAATCAAGCTCTCCTACACTCAGATCCAATCAAGCTCTCCTACACTCAGATCCAATCAAGCTCTCCTACACTCAGATCCAATCAAGCTCTCCTACACACAGATCCAATCAAGCTCTCCTACACACAGATCCAATCAAGCTCTCCTACACACAGATCCAATCAAGCTCTCCTACACTCCATGAATCAGATCCAAACAACTTTGTGAATATTTCCAACCCTAATGATAGGGAAATCAAAAAAGTATGGCACTGAAAAAAGCACAGCAGATCAGGCAGCATCTGAGGAGCGAAAGAGCTGACATTTTGGGCTTAATGCTTCATCAGAATTCATGAAGGGTCCTGTCCAGCACCACACTTTATTGACTTTAACCCCTCCAACATCTGCAGTCCTCACTATCTCCTAATGATAGGAGAGTCTAGCACATTATTGATACAAAAATTAATACAAGGTATGTTGTCCTTGTTTTTATTTTCAAAAAGGGTTGTAAATGGCAGAGGTTCCAAAATGTCTGGACCTATCTACTTGAGAAAGCTTCTAAGTTTGTTTTTAACACTTGTACAATGAAACTTGTACATTTGTATACTTGTACATTTCAGAGGCAAGAGTAGAGCAGGGACAGGAATGTCTGTTCCAGGTTACAGAATTTAGATGTTTCAGTAAGAACAGGGAATGTGGTAAAAGAGGGGCAGATGTGGCATTGTTAGTCAAGCACAGTATCACATTAGTAGAAAGGAGGTTTGACAAGGACCCATATAATGAGGCTGTATTGGCTGAGGTTAGAAACAGGAAAGGAGTGTCACCCTGTTGGGATTTTCTTTCCTCTGAAAAGTTCCAAAGATGTGGAGGAAAGGATTGCAAAGATGACTCTGGACAGGAGTGAAAGTAACAGGATAGTTGTTATGGGGGACTTCAACCTCCCAAATATTGACTGGGAATATTATAGTTCAAGTACTTCAGATGGGTCAGTTTTTGTCCAGTGTGTGCAGAAAGATTTCCTGACACAGTATGTAGACAGGCCAACAAGGGGCAAGGCCACATTGGATTGGTACTGGGTAATGAAACTGGCCAGGTGTGGGGTTTGGAGGTAGGTGAGCACTTTGGTAATAGTGATCACAATTCGGTTATGTTTATTTTAGCGATAAAAAGGGATAAGTATATACTGCAGGGCAAGAATTATAGATGGAGGAAAGGCAATTATGAGGCAATTAGGCAAGATTTAGGATGCATAGGATGGGGAAGGAAACTGCAGGAGATGGGCACAATTGAAATGTGGAGCTTGTTCAAGGAACAGCTACTGTGTGTCCTTAATAAGTATGTACCTGTCAGACAGGGAGGGAGTGATCGAGTGAGGGAACTGTGGTTTACTAAAGAAGTTAAATCTCTTCTCAAGAGGAAGAAGGTGTCTTATGCAAAGATGGGATGTGAAGGCTCAGTTAGGGTGCTTGAGAGTTACAAGTTAGCCAGGAAAGACGAGAGAGCTAAGACGACAACCAGAACTGACAACCGGAAGTGGCAGATACAAATCACTATAAATACCGGAGGAAACATTACAGAAGCACTTCACAGGAAGTGAGGATCCCAAGCACTGAGGATGTCACCTAGACAGGGGACGAAATGTCTGCAACACAAATTCCCAGCTCGGCGAACAGAACCACAACAACGAGCACTCAAGCTACAAATCTTCTCACAAACTTTGAAGAGCTAAGAAGAGCCAAGAGGGGACAAGAGAAGTCGTTGGCACGTAGGATCAAGGAAAACCCTGAAGCTTTCTACAGGTATATCAGGAATAGAAGGATGACTAGAGTAAAATTAGGGCTAGTCAAGAACAGTAGTGGGAAGTTGTGCTTGGAGTCCGAGGAGATAGGTGAGGTGCTAAGTAAATATTTTTCATCAATCTTCACACAGAAAAAGACAATGTTGTTATGGAGAATACTAAGATACAGGTTATTAGACTAGACAGGATTGAGTTTCATAAGGAGAAGGTGTTAGCAATTCTGCGAAGTGTGAAAATAAGATAGGTCCCCTGGGCCAGATAGGATTTATCCTAGGAATCTCTGGGAAGCTAGAGAGGAGATTGCAGAACCATTGTCTTTAATGCTTATATCATCATTATCTACAGGAATAGTGCCAGAAGACTGGAACGTAGCAAATGTTGTCAAGAAGGTAAGTAGAGACAACCCTGGGTAATTATAGACCAGTGAGCCTTACTTCATTTGTGGAAAGGATTAGAAGAGATAGGATTTATAATCATCTTGAAAGGAAAAATTTAATTAGGGATAGTCAATACGGTTTTGTGAAGGGCAAGTCATGCCTCACAAGCCTTATTGAGTTCTTCAAGAAGGTGACCAAACAGGTGGATGAGAGTAATGTGGTTGATGTGGTGTACATGGATTTCAAAATGGCATTTGATCTGTTATCCCACGGTAGGCTATTGCAGATAATACGGAGGCAAAGGATTGAGGGTGATTTACTGGTTTGAATCAGAAATTGACTGGCTAGAAGAAAATAGAGGGTGCTGGTTGATGGGAAATATTCATCCTGGAGTTCAGTTACTAGTGGTGTACTGCAAGGATCTGTTTTGGGGCCACTGCTGTTTGTCATTTTTATAAATGACCTAGATGAGGGTGTAGAAGGATGGTTAGTAAATTTGCAGATGACACTAAGGTTGGTAGAATTGTGGACAGTGCAGAAGGATATTGTGGATTAGACAGGGACATAGATAGCTGCATACCTGGGCTGAGCGTTGGCAAACGGAATTTAATATGAAAAAGTGTGAGATGATTTGGAAGGAGTAACAGGAATGCAGAGTACTGGGCTAATGGTAGGTTTCCTGGTAGTGTAGATGAGCAGAGAAATCTCGGTGTCCAGGTACATAGATCCCTCAAAGTAGCCACCTAGGTTGATAGTGTTGTTAAGAAGCATATGGGGTATTAACTTTTATTGGTAGACAGACTGGGTTTTGGAGCCATGAGGCCATGTTGCAGCTGGTGTGGCTGCACTTGGAGTATTGCGTACAGTTCTGGTTGCCGCATTACAGGAAGGATGTGGAAACATTGGAAAGGGTGCAAAGGAAATTTACCAGGATGTTGCCTAGAGGGAAGGTCTTATGAGGAAAGGTTAAAGGACGTGAGGCTGCTTTTGTTGGAGAGAAGAAGGGTGAGAGGTGACTTAATAAGGACATACAAGATGATTAGAGGATTATATAGGGTAGACAGCCTGAAGGTGACCTCGGATGGTGATGGCTACCTTGAGGAGACATAGCTTTAAATTGAGGGGTGACAGAGGTCAGAGGTAGACTCTTTACTCAGAGTAGTAAGGGCATGGAATGCACTGCCTGCAACAGTAATAGACTTGCCAACTTTAAGGCTATTTAAATGGTCATTGGATAAACATATGGATGATAACGGAATAATGTCGGTCTGACGGGCTTCAGATTGGTTCCACAGGTTGGCACAACATTGAGGGCCGAAGGGCCTGTACTGCACTGTAGTGTTCTATGTTTTATGAAAGGGGAGTGGCCAGTTGACTGGGTTTTCCAATAGGTTAAGTTATTGTAAATTTGGTTCTTTTTCACTCATGTTTCATTCAGCAGTCTATAAATAAATTCTGTTTAGTTTAAAACTATGTGGTTGGGCCTGCTGCATCTCTCCTGGAATATCCACTTTACACCTGCTTAAAACAACTAGAAATGTTAGGGTCCGGGCTACCTTCTTGAAATGCTTTGAGGGGGTCTGGCCCGGTCCATAACAATACAGAGCTGACAACAGGCTTGTGAGCAAAGTTAGAGCTCATGAAATAAAGAGGATACTCAAAACATGGATACAAAATTGACCAAGAGACTGGAAACAGTAATAGTTAATGCAAGTCTCTCAAGCTGGGGGAAGACTTGTTCCCTGGAGTCAGTGGTGAGAAACTGGCTTTTTCTAATAGACATTGATGACTTTGTTCAGGGAACACAATTTCAGTGAATGCATAGCCTATGAAAGTTGGCAGCTTTGTGAACTGTGAGCAGGATAGTGTAGACCTTCAAAAAGACACAGACAGAATGGCAAGATGGGCGACAGATGATATATGAAGCTCAATGCACAGAAGGTTCATTTTGAAAGGAACAGCATGGATGGCCAAAAGAAAGGGCATACAATTTTAAAGGAGACACAAAGAGGCTAAGAAATAGATGGGTCATTCTCACATTGGCAGGCTGTGATTAGTGAAGTATCACAAGGAGCAGTACTTGGACTCCAGTTGATCACAATTTCTATCAATGATTTGGAGGTGGCAACCAAATATAAAATTTCTAGATTTGCAGATGATACAAAGCTAAGTGGGAGTGTGGGTTGTGAGGAAGATGAAAGCATCTTCAAAAGGACTTGGACAGGTTTACTGACTGGACAGGAACATGGCGGATAGAATATAATGTGGAAAATTGTGAGGTTATCCACTTTGGTAGGAACAGATGTGCAGAGCACTGTATTAAATTGTAGGAGTTTGTAACATCTAGATATACAAATGGACCTGGATGCCTTTGTCAATAAGTCATAGAAGGCTAACATTCAGGTGCAGCAAGCTGTTAGGAGGGTTAATGGAATGTTAGCTTTATCACAAGAAATATGTGTACAGGAGTAGTGAAGTCATGCTTCAATTGTATAGGAGCTTCATTCGACTGCATCTGGAGTACTGTGCGAGTTTTGTCTCCTTATCTCAGGTAAGATATAATTGCCATTGAGGGAGTGTAATAAATGTTCACCAGAGTTGATCCCAGGGTGGCAAGAGTGTCCTATGAAGAGATATTGGGTAAGCTGAGCCTGTGTTCTCTACAGCTTCAAAGGATGAGAGATGATCTCATTGAAATTTACAAAATGCTGAAAGGGATAGACAGAGTCGATGCAGGTAAGATGTTTCCCTTGTTCAAATAAGATGCCACTTACGCCTGAAATGAGAAAAATCTTTTAGCTCGAAGGGTTGTGAACTTTTAGAATTTTCTTACCCAGAGAAGTGTGGAAGCTTAGTCTTTGAGTATAGTTAGAGCAGAGATTGATAGATTTCTGTTATCGATGGCATCATTGAGTTAGAAAGCATGGAAATAGTCCCATATGGTCCAACCAGTCCCCACCAACCATGTTTCCAAACTAAACTAATCCCACCTGCCTGCACTTGGCCCATACCCTTCTAAACATACTCATGAAGTTACCCGAATGTCTTTTTGACATTGTAACTGTACCCATATCCATCACTTTTTCTGGTAGTTTATTCCACACATGAAACACACTATGTAAAAAAGTTGCCCCTCATATTCTTTCTAAATCTTTCTCCTCTCACCTTAAAAATATACCCCCTGGTTTTGAACTCCCCCACCCTAGGGAAAAGATCCTGGTCATTTACCTTATCTGTACCCCTCATGATTTTATAAACCTTTATAAACCTTAACCTCCTATGCTCCAGTGAAAAATGTCCCAATCTTTCCAGTCTATTTTAATATCTCAAACCCTCCATTCCTGGCAACATCTTGGTAAATCTTTTCTGACCCCTCTCCAGGTTAATAGTATCCTTTCAGTAACGGTGACCTGAACAGGATACAGTACTCCAGAAGAGGCCTCACCAATGTCCTGCACAACCTTAACATCTCATCCCAACTCCTACAACTGAAAGGTCTGAGCAATGAAGTAAAGCATGCTAAGCACCTTCTCAACAACACTGTCTATCTGTAATGGGGTAATGGGATGGATACAAGACAATGAAGTGTTTGATCAGCAGTGATCATATTGACTAGTGGACAGGCTCAATTGTCTGAATGGCCTACTCCTGTTCTGATGTTCCGATGAAATGCAGGAGAGAGGAACTAAGTCATTAAAGGTGATAGGATAGTTTGAGAGGATTGTTAATAAAGTAATCAATATCCTGGGATTTATTAATAGGTGCTTAGACTACAGGAACGAGGTGGTGATGTTGAACTTGTACAAGATATTTGTTTAAACTTCAGCGAGAGTACTGTGTCCGATTCTGGGCACCACCCTTTAGGAAGGATGAGAAGGCAATTCGAGAGAGTACAGAGAAGACTCATGAATATGACTCCAGGGTGAAGAATTTCAGTTTTGATAATCAATTGTAGAAGTTAGAACTGGTTTCATTAGAGGAGACATAGCTGTGTGGAAATTTAACAGAGGTGGTCAAAATCTTAAGGTCACTGGCAGAAGTAAATATGGAGAACGAAATCCCATTGGTGAAAGAATTGAGAAGCAGATAAGCAATTACTGAAGGTAATTGGCAAAAGAGACAGCATGAACATGAGGAAGTGGTTAGGATCCGGAATGTCATCCGAGAAAGTGTGGTGGAGACAGGGACAATCAAGACATTCAGAAAGGAATTAGAATGATATCTGTACAATGTAACACAGAAAAGGGAATTAGACTGTCAGTGGTACAGTGTTACAGAGAGAAGGGAATTAGACTGATATCTGCACAGTGTTACAGAGAGAAGGGAATTAGACTGATGTCTGTACAATGTTACAGAGAGAAGAGAATTCGTCTGATACCTGTACAGTGTTACAGAGAGAAGGGAATTAGACTGATATCTGAAACAGTGATACAGAAAGAAGGGAATTAGAATGATATGTGTACAGTGTTACAGAGAGAAGGGAATTAGACTGATATTTGTACGGTGTTACAGAGAGAAGGGAATTAGACTGATAGCTGTACAGTATTACAGAGAGAAACGAATTAGACTTATATCTGTACAGTATTACAGAGTGAAGGGAATTAGACAGATATCTGTGCAGTATTACAGAGCGAAGGAAATTAGACGGACATCTGTACAGTGTTACAAAGAGAAGGGAATTAGACTGTCATCTGTACAGGGTTACAGAGAGTACAGAATTAGACTGATGCCTGTACGGTATTACAGAGAAAAGGGAATTAGACTGATATCAGTACAGTGTTATAGAGAAAAGGGAATTAGACTGATATCTGTACAGTATTACAGAGAGAAGGGAATTAGACTGATGTCTGTATGGTGTTACAGAGAGAAGGGAATGAGACTGATGTCTGTATAGTATTACAAAGAGACGGAATTAGACTGACATCTGTACAGTGTTACAAAGAGAAGGGAGTTAGACGGTCTTCTGTTCAGTGTTACAGAGAGAAGAGAATTAGATTGTCATCTGTAGAGTGTTACAGAGAGAAGGAAATTAGACTGATATCTATACAGTGTTACAGAGAGAGGGAATTGGACTGATATCTGGACAGTGTTCCAGAGAGAAGGGAATTAGACTGATGTCTGTATGGTGTTATAGAGAAAAGGGAATTAGACTGTCATCTGTACAGGATGACAGAGTGAAGGGAATTAGACAGATATCTGTGCAGTATTACAGAGTGAGGGGAATAAGACTGATATCTGAACAGTGTTACAGAGAAAAGGGAATTAGACTGTCATCCGTACAGTGTAACAGAGAGAAGGGAATTTAACTGATATCTGTGCAGTATTACAGAGAGAAGGGAATTGGACTGATATTTGAACACGGTTACAGAGAGAGCCGAATTAGACTTATAATTGTAGAGTATTACAGAGTGAAGGGAATTTGACAGATATCTGTACAGTGTGACAGAGAGAAGGGAATTAGACTGATACCTGTACAGTGTTACAAAGAGAAGGGAATTATATGGACATCTGTACAGTATTACAGAGAGAAGGAAATTAGACTGATATCTATACAGTGTTACAGAGAGAAGGGCGTTAGACGGTCTTCTGTACAGCGTTACAGAGACAAGAGAATTAGACTGTCATCTGGTCAGTGTTACAGAGAGAAGGAAATTAGACTGATATCTGTACAGTGTTACAGAGAGAAGAGAATTAGACTGATATCTGTACAGTGTTACAGAGAGAAGAGAATTAGACTGATACCTATACAGTGTTACAGAGAGAGGGAATTGGACTGATATCTGGACAGTGTTGCCGAGAGAAGGGAATTAGACTGATATCTGTACGGTGTTACAGAGAAAAGGAAATTAGACTGTCATCTGTACAGGATGACAGAGTGAAGGGAATTAGACAGATATCTGTGCAGTATTACAGAGAGAAGGGAATTGGACTGATATTTGAACACTGTTACAGAGAGAGCTGAATCAGACTTATAATTGTACAGTGTTACAGAGAGAGGGGAATTAGACAGATATCTGTACAGTGTTACAGAGAAAGGGAATTAGACTGATATCTGTACAGTGTTACAGAGAGAGGGAATTAGACTGACATCTGTACAGTGTTACAAAGAGAAGGGAGTTAGACGGTCTTCTGTTCAGTGTTACAGAGAGAAGAGAATTATACTGATATCTACACAGTGTTACAGAGAGAGGGAATTGGACTGATATCTGGACAGTGTTCCAGAGAGAAGGGAATTAGACTGATGTCTGTACGGTGTTATAGAGAGAGTGAATTAGACAGATATGTGTACAATATTACAGAGAGAAGGGAATTAGACTGATGTCTGTACAGTGTTACAGAGAGAAGGGTATTAGATTGATATCTGTACAGTATTACAGTGTGAAGGGAATTATACAGATGTCTGTGCAGTATTGCAGAGTGAGGGGATAAGACTGACATCTGTACAGTGTTACAGAGAGAAGGGAATTAGACGGACATCTGTACAGTATTACAGAGAGAAGGAAATTAGACTGATATCTAAACAGTGTTACAGAGAGAGGGAATTAGACTGATCTGTACAGTGTTACAGAGAGAAGGGAATTAGACTGATGTCTGTATGGTGTTACAGAGAGAAGGGAATGAGACTGATGTCTGTATAGTGTTACAAAGAGAAGGTGATTAGACTGTAATCTGTACAGTGTTACAGAGAGAAGGGAATTAGACAGATATGTGTACAATATTACAGAGGGAAGGGAATTAGACTCATGTCTGAACGGTATTAGAAAGAAAAGGGAATTAAACTGATATCTGTATAGTGTTACAGAGAGAGCTAAATTAGACTTATAATTGTAGAGTATTACAGAGTGAAGGGAATTTGACAGATATCTGTACAGTGTGACAGAGAGAAGGGAATTAGACTGATACCTGTACAGTGTTACAAAGAGAAGGGAATTATATGGACATCTGTACAGTATTACAGAGAGAAGGAAATTAGACTGATATCTATGCAGTGTTACAGAGAGAAGGGAGTTAGACAGTCTTCTGTACAGTTTTATAGAGAAAGGGAATTAGACTGACATCTGTACAGTGTTAAAAAGAGAAGGGAGTTAGATGGACTTCTGTACAGCGTTACAGAGACAAGAGGATTAGACTGTCATCTGTATAGTGTTACAGAGAGAAGGGAATTAGACTGATATCTGTACAGCGTTACAGAGAGAAGAGAATTTGACTGATATCTATGCAGTGTTACAGAGAGAGGGAATTGGACTGATATCTGGACAGTGTTCCAGAGAGAAGGGAATTAGACTGATGTCTGTACGGTGTTACAGAGAGAAGTGAATTAGACAGATATGTGTACAATATTACAGAGAGAAGGGAATTAGGCTGATATCTGTACAGTGTTACAGAGAGAGGGAATTAGACTGATATCTGTATGGTGTTACAGAGAGTAGGGAATTAGACTGATATCCGTATAATGTTACAGAGAGAAGGCAATTATACTGATATCTGTGCAGTATTAAACAGTGAAAAGAATAAAGCAGATTTCTGTGAAATGTTTCAAAGAGAAGGAAATAAGATTGATATCTGTTCAGGATTACAGAGAGAAGGGAATTAGACTGTCATCTGTAAAGTATTACACAGTGAAGGGAATTAGACTGATATCTGTACAGTGTTACAGAGTGAACGGAATGAGACAGATATCTGTATCGTGTTACAGGGAGAAGGGAATTAGACGCTTTATGTACAATATTACAGAAAGAAGGGAATTAGATTGTAATCTGTACAGTGTTACAGAGAGAAGGGAATTAGACTGATGTCTGTATGGTGTTACAGAGAGAAGGGAATGAGACTGATGTCCGTATAGTGTTACAAAGAGAAGGTGATTAGACTGTAATCTGTACAGTGTTACAGAGAGAAGGGAATGAGACAGATATGTGTACAATATTACAGAGAGAAGGGAATTAGACTCATGTCTGAACGGTATTTAGAAAGAAAAGGGAATTAAACTGATATCCGTATAGTGTAACAGAGAAAAGGGAATTAGACTGATATCTTACAGTATTACAGTGTGAAGGGAATTAGACAGATATCTGTGCAATATTACAAAAAGATGGGAATTAGACAGATACCTGTACAGTGTTACAGAGAGAAGTGAATTAGACTGATATCTGTACAGTGGTACAAAGAGAAGGGAATTAGACTTTCATCTGTACCGTGTTACAGAGAGAACGGAATTAGACTGATACATGTACATTATTACAGACAGAAGGGAATTAGACTGATGTCTGTACGGTGTTACAGATTGAAGGAAATTAGACTGATATCTGTACCATGTTAGAGAGAGAAGGGAATGAGACAGATATCTGTACAGTGTTACAGAGAAGGTAATTAGACTGATGCCTGTACAGTGTTACAGAGCGAAGGGAATTAGACTTATATCTGCACAGTGTTACAGAGAGAAGGTAATTAGAATGATATCTGTACAGTATTACAGTGTGAAGGGAATTAGGCAGATATCTGTGCAATATTACAGAGAGAAGGGAATTAGACTCATGTCTGAACGGTATTAGAAAGAAAAGGGAATTAAACTGATATCGTATAGTGTTACACAGAGAAGGGAATTAGACTGATATCTTACAGTATTACAGTGTGAAGGGAATTAGACAGATATCTGTGCAATATTACAGAGAGATGGGAATTAGACAGATACCTGTACAGTGTTACAGAGAGAAGTGAATTAGATTGATATCTGTACCGTGTTACAGAGAGAAGGGAATTAGACTGATATATGTACATTATTAGAGACAGAAGGGAATTAGACTGATGTCTGTACGGTGTTACAGAGCAAAGGAAATTAGACTGATATCTGTACCGTGTCAGAGAGAGAAGGGAATGAGACAGATATCTGTACAGTGTTACAGAGAAGGTAATTGGACTGATGTCTGTACTGTGTTACAGAGAGAAAGGAATGAGGCTGATATCTCTACAGTGTTACAGAGTGAAAGTAATTAGAATGATATCTGTACAGTATTACAGTGTGAGGGGAATTAGACTGATATCTGTGCAGTATTACAGAGAGAAGGGAATTGGACAGATATATGTACAGTGTAACAAAGAGAAGGGAATTAGACTGTCATCTGTACAGGGTTACAGAGAGTACAGAATTAGACTGATGCCTGTACGGTATTACAGAGAAAAGGGAATTAGACTGATATCAGTACAGTATTATAGAGAAAAGGGAATTAGACTGCTATCTGTACAGTATTACAGAGAGAAGGGAATTAGACTGATGTCTGTATGGTGTTACAGAGAGAAGGGAATGAGACTGATGTCTGTATAGTGTTACAAAGAGAGGGAATTAGACTGACATCTGTACAGTGTTACAAAGAGAAGGGAGTTAGACGGTCTTCTGTTCAGTGTTACAGAGAGAAGAGAATTAGACTGTCATCTGTACAGTGTTACAGAGAGAAGGGAGTTAGACGGTCTTCTGTTCAGTGTTACAGAGAGAAGAGAATTAGACTGTCATCTGTACAGTGTTACAGAGAGAAGAGAATTAGACTGATATCTATACAGTGTTACAGAGAGAGGGAATTGGACTGATATCTGGACAGTGTTCCAGAGAGAAGGGAATTGGACTGATATTTGAACACTGTTACAGAGAGAGCTGAATTAGACTTATAATTGTACAGTGTTACAGAGAGAGGGGAATTAGACAGATATCTGTACAGTGTTACAGAGAAAGGGAATTAGACTGATATCTGTACAGTGTTACAGAGAGAGGGAATTAGACTGACATCTGTACAGTGTTACAAAGAGAAGGGAGTTAGATGGTCTTCTGTTCAGTGTTACAGAGAGAAGAGAATTATACTGATATCTATACAGTGTTACAGAGAGAGGGAATTGGACTGATATCTGGACAGTGTTCCAGAGAGAAGGGAATTAGACTGATGTCTGTAAGGTGTTACAGAGAAAAGGGAATTAGACTGTCAACTGTACAGGATGACAGAGTGAAGGGAATTAGACAGATATCTGTGCAATATTACAGAGTGAGGGGAATAAGACTGATATCTGAACAGTGTTACAGAGAAAAGGGAATTAGATTGTCATCCATACAGTGTAACAGAGAGAAGGGAATTAAACTGATATCTGTGCAGTATTACAGAGAGAAGGGAATTGGACTGATATTTGAACACTGTTACAGAGAGAGCCGAATTAGACTTATAATTGTACAGTGTTACAGAGTGAAGGGAATTTGACAGATATCTGTACAGTGTGACAGAGAGAGGGGAATTAGACTGATACCTGTACAGTGTTACAAAGAGAAGGGAATTATATGGACATCTGTACAGTATTACAGAGAGAAGGAAATTAGACTGATATCTATACAGTGTTACAGAGAGAAGGGAATTAGACTGTCATCTGGACAGTGTTACAGAGAGAAGAGAATTAGACTGATACCTATACAGTGTTACAGAGAGAGGGAATTGGACTGATATCTGGACAGTGTTCCAGAGAGAAAGGAATTAGACTGATATCTATACAGTGTTACAGAGAGAGGGAATTGGACTGATATCTGGACAGTGCTCCAGAGAGAAGGGAATTAGACTGATGTCTGTACGGTGTTACAGAGAAAAGGGAATTAGACTGTCATCTGTACAGGATGACAGAGTGAAAGGAATTAGACAGATATCTGTGCAGTATTACAGAGAGAAGGGAATTGGACTGATATTTGAACACTGTTACAGAGAGAGCTGAATTAGACTTATAATTGTACAGTGTTCCAGAGAGAAGGGAATTAGACTGATGTCTGTACGGTGTTATTGAGAGAGTGAATTAGACAGATATGTGTACAATATTACAGAGAGAAGGGAATTAGACTGATGTCTGTACAGTATTACAGTGTGAAGGCAATTATACAGATGTCTGTGCAGTATTGCAGAGTGAGGGGATAAGACTGATATCTGTACAGTGTTACAGAGAGATGGGAATTAGACTGATATCTGTGCAGTGTTACAAAGAGAAGGGAGTTAGACGGTCTTCTGTTCAGTGTTACAGAGAGAGGAGAATTAGACTGTCATCTGTACAGTGTTACAGAGAGAGGGAATTGGACTGATGTCTGAACGTTGTTACAGAGAGAAGTGAATTAGACAGATATGTGTATAATATTACAAAGAGAAGGGAATTAGACTGATAACTGTATGGTGTTACAGAGAGTAGGGAATTTAGACTAATGTGTGTTGAGTGTTACGGAGAGATGGGAATTAGACTGATACCTGTATAATGTTACAGAGAGAAGGCAGTTAGACCGATATCTGTGCAGTATTAAACAGTGAAAAGAATAAAGCAGATTTCTGTGAAATGTTTCAAAGAGAAGGAAATAAGATTGATATCTATTAGAGAAGGGAATTAGTCTGATATCTGTACAGTGATACAGAGAGAAGGGAATTAGACTGATGTCTGTACTGTGTTACAGAGAAAAGGGAATTAGACTTTCATCTGTACAGGATGACAGAGTGAAGGGAATTAGACAGATATCTGTGCAGTATTACAGAGTGAGGGGAATAAGACTGATATCTGAACAGTGTTACAGAGAGAAGGGAATTAGACAGATAGGTGTACAATATTACAGAGGGAAGGGAATTAGACTCATGTCTGCACGGTATTAGAAAGAAAAGGGAATTAAACTGATATCCGTATAGTGTTACAGAGAGAGCCGAATTAGACTTATAATTGTACAGTATTACAGAGTGAAGGGAATTTGACAGATATCTGTACAGTGTGACAGAGAGAAGGGAATTAGACTGATATCTATACAGTGTTACAGAGAGAAGGGAGTTAGACAGATATCTGTACAGTGTTACAGAGAGAGGGAATTGGACTGATATCTGGACAGTGTTCCAGAGAGAAGGGAATTAGACTGATATCTATACAGTGTTACAGAGAGAGGGAATTGGACTGATATCTGGACAGTGTTCCAGAGAGAAGGGAATTAGACTGATGTCTGTACGTTGTTATGGAGAGAGTGAATTAGACAGATATGTGTACAATATTACAGAGAGAAGGGAATTAGACTGATATCTGTACACTGTTATAAAGAGAAGGGAATTAGACTGGTGTCTGTACAGTGTTACAGAGAGAAGGGAATTAGATTTATATCTGTACAGTATTACAGTGTGAAGGGAATTATGCAGATGTCTGTGCAGTATTGCAAAGTGAGGGGAATAAGACTGATATCTGTACAGTATTACAGAGAGAAGGAAATTAGACTGATGTCTGTATGGTGTTACAGAGAGGAGGGAATGAGGCTGATGTCTGTATAGTGTTACAGAGAGAAGGGAATTAGACGCTTTATGTACAATATTACAGAAAGAAGGGAATTAGATTGTAATCTGTACAGTGTTACAGAGAGAAGGGAATGAGACTGATGTCTGTATAGTGTTACAAAGAGAAGGTGATTAGACTGTAATCTGTACAGTGTTACAGAGAGAAGGGAATCAGACAGATATGTGTACAATATTACAGAGGGAAGGGAATTAGACTCATGTCTGAACGGTATTAGAAAGAAAAGGGAATTAAACTGATATCCGTATAGTGTTACAGAGAGAGCCGAATTAGACTTATAATTGTACAGTATTACAGAGTGAAGGGAATTTGACAGATAGCTGTATAGTGTGACAGAGAGAAGGGAATTAGACTGATGCCTGTACAGTGTTACAGAGCGAAGGGAATTAGACTTATATCTGCACAGTGTTACAGAGAGAAGGTAATTAGAATGATATCTGTGCAGTATTACAGTGTGAAGGGAATTAGGCAGACATCTGTGCAATATTACAGAGAGAAGGGAATTAAACTCATGTCTGAACGGTATTAGAAACAAAAAGGGAATTAAACTGATATCGTATAGTGTTACACAGTGAAGGGAATTAGACTTTCATCTGTACCGTGTTACAGAGAGAAGGGAATTAGACTGATACATGTACATTATTACAGACAGAAGGGAATTAGACTGATGTCTGTACGGTGTTACAGAGCGAAGGAAATTAGACTGATATCTGTACCGTGTTAGAGAGAGAAGGGAATAAGACAGATATCTGTACAGTGTTACAGAGAAGGTAATTAGACTGATGCCTGTACAGTGTTACAGAGCGAAGGAAATTAGACTGATATCTGTACCGTGTTAGAGAGAGAAGGGAATGAGACAGATATCTCTACAGTGTTACAGAGAAGGTAATTAGACTGATGCCTGTACTGTGTTACAGAGAAAAGGGAATGAGACCGATATCTGTACAGTGTTACAGAGAGAGGGAATTGGACTGATATCTGGACAGTGTTCCAGAGAGAAGGGAATTAGACTGATACCTGTACAGTGTTACAAAGAGAAGGGAGTTAGCAGGTCTTCTATACAGTGTTACAGAGAGAAGAGAATTAGACTGTCATCTGTACAGTGTTACAGGGAGAGGGAATTGGACTGATATGTGTACAGTGTTACAGAGAGAAGAGAATTAGACTGATGTCTGTATGGTGTTACAGGGAGGTGAATTAGACAGATATGTGTACAACATTACAGAGAGAAGGGAATTACACTGATATCTGTATAGTATTATAAAGAGAAGGGAATTAGACTGTCATCTGTACAGTGTTACAGAGAGAAGGGAATTAGATTGATATCTGTACAGTATTATAGTTTGAAAGGAATTAGACAGATATCTGTGCAGTATTACAGAGAGAAGGGAATTAGACAGATATATGTACAATGTTACAAAGAGAAGGGAATTAGACTGTCATCTGTACAGGGTTACAGAGGGAACAGAATTAGACTGATATCTATACAGTGTTACAGAGAGAGGGAATTGGACTGATATCTGGACAGTGTTCAGAGAGAAGGAAATTAGACTGATGTCTGTACGGTGTTACAGAGAGAAGTGAATTAGACAGATATGTGTACAATATTACAGAGAGAAGGGAATTAGACTGATATCTGTACAGTGTTACAGAGAGAAGGGATTAGATTGTGATCTGTACAGTATTACAGCGTGAAGGGAATTAGACTGGCATCTGTGCAGTATTACAGAAAGAAGGGAATTAGACTGATATAGACAATAGACAATAGGTGCAGGAGTAGGCCATTCAGCCCTTTGAGCCTGCACCACCATTCAATATGATCATGGCTGATCATTCCTAATCAGTATCCGCTTCCTGCCTTATCTCCATAACCCTTGATTAGAGCTATCTTTGAGAGCTCTATCCAACTCTTTCTTAATCAAGAGACTGGGCCTCCACTGCCCTCTGGGGCAGAGTATTCCACACAGCCACCATTCTCTGGGTGAAGAAGTTTCTCCTCATCTCTGTCCTAAATGGTCTACCCCGTATTTTTAAGCTGTGTCCTCTGGTTCGGCACTCGCCCATCAGCGGAAACATGTTTCCTGCTGCCAGAGTGTTCAATCCTTTCATAATCTTATATGTCTCAATCAGATCCCCTCTCAGTCTTCTAAACTCAAGGGTATACAAGCGCAGTCGCTTCAGTCTTTCAGCGTAAAATAATCCCTCCATTCCAGGAATTGACCTCGTGAACCTACGCTGCACTCCATCAATAGCCAGAACGTCTTTCCTCAAATTTGGAGACCAGAACTGCACACAGTACTCCAGGTGTGGTCTCACCAGGGCCCTGTACAGTAGCAGAAGAACCTCTTTGCTTCTATACTCAATTCCTCTTGTTATGAAGGCCAGCATGCTATTAGCCTTCTTCACTACCTGCGGTACCTGCATGCTTGCCTTCATTGACTGGTGTACAAGAACACCCAGATCTCTCTGTACTGCCCCTTTACCGAAATTAATTCCATTGAGGTAGTAATCTGCCTTCCTGTTCTTGCCACCAAAGTGGATAACCATACATTTATCCACATTAAACCGCATCTGCCATGCATATGCCCACTCACCAAACTTGTCCAGGTCACCCTGTAATCTCCTATCATCCTCATCACATTTCACCCTGCCACCCAGCTTTCTATCATCAGCAAATTTGCTAACGTTAATGCTGAAACCATCTTCTATATTATTATATAGAAGATGGTATCTGTACTGTGTTACAGAGAGAAGGGAATTAGACTGTCAGCTGTACAACGTTACAGAGAGAAGGGAATTGGACTGAAATCTATACAGTGTTACAGAGAGAAGGGAATTAGACTGATGTCTGTACAGTATTGGAGAAAGGATTTACATTGATACCTGTACAGAGTTACAGAGAGAAGGGAATTAGATTGACATCTGTACAGTATTACAGAGTGAAGGGAAAAAGACAGATATCTGTGCAGTATTACAGAGAGAAGGAAAGTAGGCTGAAATCTGTACAGGGTTACAGAGAGAAGGGAATTTGACTGGTGTCTGTACGGTATTACAGAGAAAAGGGAATTAGACTGATATCTGTACAATGTTACACAGAGAAGAGAATTAGACTGATACTTGTACAATGTTACAGAGAGAAGGGAATTAGACTGATGTCTGTATGGTGTTACACAGAGAAGAGAATTAGATTGATATCTGTAACAGTATTACAGTGTGAAGGGAATTAGACTGATGTCTGAATGGTATTACATGGAAAAGGGTATGAGTCTGATATCTGTACAGTGTTACAGAGAGAAGGGAATTAGACTGACATCTTTACAGTGTTACAGAGTGAAGGGAATTAGACAGATATCTGTGCAATATTACAGAGAGAAGGGAATGAGACTCATGTCTGAACCGTTTTACAGGGAAAAGGGAATTAGACTGATATCTGTACAGTGTTACAGAGAAAAGATACTGATATCTGTACAGTATTAGAGAAGGGAATTAGACTGAAATCTGTACAGTGTTACAGAGAGAAGGGAATTAGACTGATATCTGTGCAGTGTCCCAGAGAAAAGAGAATTAGACTGATATCTGTACAGTGTTACAGAGAAAAGGGAATTAGACTGATATCTGTGCAGTGTTACAGAGAAAAGAGAATTAGACTGATATCTGTGCAGTGTTACAGAGAGAAGGGAATTCGAATTGTGTCTGTACGGTATTACAGAGTGAAGGGAATTAGACTGATGTTTGTCCGGGGTTACAGAGAGAAAGGAATTAGACTGATACCTATACAGTGAGAGAGAGAGAGAAGGGAATTAGACTGATATCTGTACAGTGTTACAGAGTGAAAGGAATTTGACAGATATCTGTGCACTATTACAGAGAGGAGTAAATTTGACTGATATCTGTACAGTGTTACAGAGAGAAGGGAATTAGACTGATGTTTGTACGGTGTTACAGAGAGAAGGGAATTAGACTGAAATCTGTCCAGAGTTATAAAGAGATGGGAATTAGACTGTCATCTGTACAGTGTTACAGAGAGAAGGGAATTAGACTGATATCTGTATAGTATTAGAGAAGGGAATTAGACTGATATCTGTATAGTATTAGAGAAGGGAATTAGACTGATATCTGTACAGTATTACAGTGTGAAGGGAATTAGACCGACGTCTGAACGGTACTGCAGAGAAAAGGCTATGAGACTGATATCTGTACACTGTTACAGAGAAAAGGGAATTAGACTGCTATCTGTACAGTATTAGAGAAGGGAATTAGACTGATATCTCAACAGTGTTACAGAGAGAAGGGAATTAGATGTTTTATGTACAATATTAGAGAGATAAGGGAATTAAACTCAAATATACAGTGTTACAGAGAGAAGGGAATTCGACTGATATCTGGACAGTATTACAGAGAGAAGGTAATTAGACTGAAGTCTGTACAGGGTTACAGAGGGAAGGGAATTCGACTGGTGTCTGTACGGTATTACAGAGAAAAGGGAATTAGACTGACATCTGTACAGCGTTACAGAGACAAGGGAATTAGACTGATATATGCACAGTGTTCCAGAGTGAAAGGCATTAAACGGATACCTGTACAGTGTGACAGTGGGAAGGGAGTTCTACTGCATTCTGCACTGTGTTACAGAAAGATGGGAATTAGACTGATATGTGTATAATATTAGAGAGAGAAGGGAATTAGACTGTCATCTGTACAGTGTTACAGAGTGAAGGAAATTAGACTTAAATCTGCACAGTATTACAGAGAGAAGGGGGTTCGACTGACATCAATACAATATTACAGAGTGAAGGGAATTAGACTGATATCTGTACTGAGTTACAGAGAGAAGGGAATTAGACTGTTATCTGTACAGTGTTGGAGAGAGAAGGGAATTAGACTGAAGTCTGTACAGGGTTACAGAGGGAAGGGAATTCGACTGGTGTCTGTACGGTATTACAGAGAAAAAGGAATTAGACTGTCATCTGTACAGCGTTACAGAGAGAAGGGAATTAGACTGATATATGCACAGTGCTCCAGAGAGAAGGGAATTACACTGATACCTGTACAGTGTTACAGTGGGAATGGAGTTAGACTGCATTCTGTACAGTGTGACGGAAAGATGGGAATTAGACTGATATCTGTACAGTGTTACAAAGAGAAGGCAATTAGACTGATATATGCACAGTGTTAGAGAGAGAAGGAATTAGACTTATATTTATACAGTGTTACAGAGTGAAGGGAATTAGACAGATACCTGTTCAGTATGACAGGGAGGAGTAAATTAGACTGATATCTGTGCAGTGTTATAGAGAGAAGGGAATTAGACTGATATCTGTACAGTGTGACAGTGAGAAGGGAGTTAGACTGCATTCTGTACAGTGTTACAGAAAGTAGGGAATTAGACTGATATCTGTATGGTGTTACAAAGAGAAGGTTAACAGACTGATGTGTGTATGGTGTTACAGAGGGAAGGGAATTAGACTGCTATCTGTCCAGAGTTACAAAGAGATGGGAATTAGAGTGTCATCTGTACAGTGTTACAGAGAGAAGGGAATTAGACTGCTATCTGTACAGTGTTTTAGAGAGAAGGGAATTAGACTGATACCTGTAAAGTGTGACAGTGAGAAGGGAGTTAGACTGCTTTCTGTACAGTGTTACAGAAAGATGGGATTTAGACTGATATCTGTATAGTGTTACAAAGAGAAGGTTAATAGACTGTCATCTTTACAGTGTTACAGAGAGAAAGGAATTCGACTGATACCTGAACAGTGTTACAGAGACAAGGGAATTAGACTGATATCTGTACAGTGTTACAGAGAGAAGGAAATTAGACTGTGATCTGTACAGTGTTACAGAGACACGGGAATTAGACTGATATCTGTACAGGGTTACAGAGAGAAGGGAATTAGACTGTCATCTGTACAGCATTACTGAGACAAGGGGATTAGACTGATATATGCACAGTATTAGAGAAGGGAATTAGACTGATATCTGTACAGTGTTCCAGAGAGAATGGAATTAGACGTTTTATGTACAATATTAGTGAGAGAAGGGAATTAGACTGTCAAATGTACAGTGTCACAGAGAGAAGGGAATTCAACTGATATCTGGACATCTGTACAATATTACAGAGTGAAGGGAATTAGACTGTCATCTGTACAGTGTGTTAGAGAGAGAAGGGAAGTAGACTGATATCTGTGCAGTGTCCCAGAGAGAAGGGAAGTAGACTGATATCTGTGCAGTGTCCCAGAGAGAAGGGAAGTAGACTGATATCTGTGCAGTGTCCCAGAGAGAAGGGAAGTAGACGGATATCTGTGCAGTGTCCCAGAGAGAAGGGAAGTAGACTGATATCTGTGCAGTGTCCCAGAGAGAAGGGAAGTAGACTGATATCTGTGCAGTGTCCCAGAGAGAAGGGAAGTAGACTGATATCTGTGCAGTGTCCCAGAGAGAAGGGAAGTAGACTGATATCTGTGCAGTGTCCCAGAGAGAAGGGAAGTAGACTGATATCTGTGCAGTGTCCCAGAGAGAAGGGAAGTAGACTGATATCTGTGCAGTGTCCCAGAGAGAAGGGAAGTAGACTGATATCTGTGCAGTGTCCCAGAGAGAAGGGAAGTAGACTGATATCTGTGCAGTGTCCCAGAGAGAAGGGAAGTAGACTGATATCTGTGCAGTGTCCCAGAGAGAAGGGAAGTAGACTGATATCTGTGCAGTGTCCCAGAGAGAAGGGAAGTAGACTGATATCTGTGCAGGATTACGGAGAGAAGGGAATTCGAATTGTGTCTGTACGATATTACAGAGTGAAGGGAATTAGACAGATATCTGTGCACTATTACAGAGAGGAGTAAATGTGACTGACATCTGTACAGTGTTACAGAGAGAAGGGAATTAGACTGATGTTTGTACGGTGTTACAGAGAGAAGAGAATTAGACAGAAATCTGTCCAGAGTTATAAAGAGATGGGAATTAGACTGTCATCTGTACAGTGTTACAGAGAGAAGGGAATTAGACTGATGTCTGTACAGTATTACAGTGTGAAGGGGATTAGACTGATGTCTGAACGGTATTACAGAGAAAAGGCTATGAGACTGATATCTGCACACTGTTACAGAGAAAAGGGAATTAGACTGCTATCTGTACAGTATTAGAGAAGGGAATTAGACTGATATCTCAACAGTGTTACAGAGAGAAGGGAATTAGATGTTTTATGTACAATATTAGAGAGAGAAGGGAATTAGACTGATGTCTGTACAGTATTGGAGAAAGGATTTACACTGATACCTGTACAGAGTTACAGAGAGAAGGGAATTAGATTGACATCTGTACAGTATTACAGAGTGAAGGGAAAAAGACAGATATCCGTGCAGTATTACAGAGAGAAGGAAAGTAGGCTGAAATCTGTACAGGGTTACAGAGAGAAGGGAATTTGACTGGCGTTTGTACGGTATTACAGAGAAAAGGGAATTAGACTGATATCTGTACAATGTTACACAGAGAAGAGAATTAGACTAATACTTGTACAATGTTACAGAGAGAAGGGAATTAGACTGATGTCTGTATGGTGTTACAGAGAGAAGAGAATTAGATTGATATCTGTAACAGTATTACAGTGTGAAGGGAATTAGACTGATGTCTGAATGGTGTTACAGAGAGAAGGGAATGAGACAGATATCTGTGCAATATTACAGAGAGAAGGGAATGAGACTCATGTCTGAACCGTTTTACAGGGAAAAGGGAATTAGACTGATATCTGTACAGTGTTACAGAGAAAAGATACTGATATCTGTACAGTATTAGAGAAGGGAATTAGACTGAAATCTGTACAGTGTTACAGAGAGAAGAGAATTAGACTGATATCTGTACAGTGTTACAGAGAGAAGAGAATTAGACTGATATCTGTGCAGTGTTACAGAGAGAAGAGAATTAGACTGATATCTGTGCAGTGTTACAGAGAAAAGAGAATTAGACTGATATCTGTACAGTGTTACAGCGAAAAGGGAATTAGACTGCTATCTGTACAGTATTAGAGAAGGGAATTAGACTGATATCTCAACAGTGTTACAGAGAGAAGGGAATTAGATGTTTTATGTACAATATTAGAGAGAGAAGGGAATTAAACTCAAATATACAGTGTTACAGAAAGAAGGGAATTCGACTGATATCTGGACAGTATTACAGAGAGAAGGGAATTAGACTGATATCTGTACAGGGTTACAGAGGGAAGGGAATTCGACTGGTGTCTGTACGGTATTACAGAGAAAAGGGAATTAGACTGACATCTGTACAGCGTTACAGAGACAAGGGAATTAGACTGATATATGCACAGTGTTCCAGAGTGAAAGGCATTAGACTGATACCTGTACAGTGTGACAGTGGGAAGGGAGTTAGACTGCATTCTGCACTGTGTTACAGAAAGATGGGAATTAGACTGATACGTGTATAATATGAGAGAGAGAAGGGAATTAGACTGTCAACTGTACAGTGTTACAGAGTGAAGGAAATTAGACTTAAATCTGCACAGTATTACAGAGAGAAGGGAGTTCGACTGACATCAATACAATATTACAGAGTGAAGGGAATTAGACTGATATCTGTACAGTGTTACAGAGGGAAGGGATTTCGACTGGTGTCTGTATGGTATTACAGAGAAAAGGGAATTAGACTGACATCTGTACTGAGTTACAGAGAGAAGGGAATTAGACTGTTATCTGTACAGTATTGGAGAGAGAAGGGAATTAGACTGAAGTCTGTACAGGGTTACAGAGGGAAGGGAATTCGACTGGTGTCTGTACGGTATTACAGAGAAGAGGGAATTAGACTGTCATCTGTACAGCGTTACAGAGAGAAGGGAATTAGACTGATATATGCACAGTGCTCCAGAGAGAAGGGAATTACTCTGATACCTGTACAGTGTTACAGTGAGAATGGAGTTAGACTGCATTCTGTGCAGTGTGACGGAAAGATGGGAATTAGACTGATATCTGTACAGTGTTACAAAGAGAAGGCCATTAGACTGATATATGCACAGTGTTAGAGAGAGAAGGAATTAGACTTATATTTATACAGTGTTACAGAGTGAAGGGAATTAGACAGATACCTGTTCAGTATGACAGGGAGGAGTAAATTAGACTGATATCTGTGCAGTGTTATAGAGAGAAGGGAATTAGACTGATATCTGTACAGTGTGACAGTGAGAAGGGAGTTAGACTGCATTCTGTACAGTGTTACAGAAAGTAGGGAATTAGACTGATATCTGCATGGTGTTACAAAGAGAAGGTTAATAGACTGATGTGTGTACGGTGTTACAGAGAGAAGGGAATTAGACTGCTATCTGTCCAGAGTTACAAAGAGATGGGAATTAGAGTGTCATCTGTACAGTGTTACAGAGAGAAGGGAATTAGACTGATACCTGTACAGTGTGACAGTGAGAAGGGAGTTAGACTGCTTTCTGTACAGTGTTACAGAAAGATGGGATTTAGACTGATATCTGTATAGTGTTACAAAGAGAAGGTTAATAGACTGTCATCTTTACAGTGTTACAGAGAGAAAGGAATTCGACTGATACCTGAACAGTGTTACAGAGACAAGGGAATTAGACTGATATCTGTACAGTGTTACAGAGAGAAGGGAATTAGACTGTCATCTGTACAACTTTACTGAGACAAGGGAATTAGACTGATATATGCACAGTATTAGAGAAGGGAATTAGACTGATATCTCTACAGTGTTCCAGAGAGAATGGAATTAGACGTTTTATGTACAATATTAGTGAGAGAAGGGAATTAGACTTTCAAATGTACAGTGTTACAGAGAGAAGGGAATTCAACTGATATCTGGACATCTGGACATCTGTACAATATTACAGAGTGAAGGGAATTAGACTGTCATCTGTACAGTGTGTTAGAGAGAGAAGGGAATTAGACTGATATCTGTGCAGTGTCCCAGAGAGAAGGGAAGTAGACTGATATCTGTGCAGTGTCCCAGAGAGAAGGGAAGTAGACTGATATCTGTGCAGTGTCCCAGAGAGAAGGGAAGTAGACTGATATCTGTGCAGTGTCCCAGAGAGAAGGGAAGTAGACTGATATCTGTGCAGTGTCCCAGAGAGAAGGGAAGTAGACTGATATCTGTGCAGTGTCCCAGAGAGAAGGGAAGTAGACTGATATCTGTGCAGTGTCCCAGAGAGAAGGGAAGTAGACTGATATCTGTGCAGTGTCCCAGAGAGAAGGGAAGTAGACTGATATCTGTGCAGTGTCCCAGAGAGAAGGGAAGTAGACTGATATCTGTGCAGTGTCCCAGAGAGAAGGGAAGTAGACTGATATCTGTGCAGTGTCCCAGAGAGAAGGGAAGTAGACTGATATCTGTGCAGTGTCCCAGAGAGAAGGGAAGTAGACTGATATCTGTGCAGTGTCCCAGAGAGAAGGGAAGTAGACTGATATCTGTGCAGTGTCCCAGAGAGAAGGGAAGTAGACTGATATCTGTGCAGTGTCCCAGAGAGAAGGGAAGTAGACTGATATCTGTGCAGTGTCCCAGAGAGAAGGGAAGTAGACTGATATCTGTGCAGTGTCCCAGAGAGAAGGGAAGTAGACTGATATCTGTGCAGTGTCCCAGAGAGAAGGGAAGTAGACTGATATCTGTGCAGTGTCCCAGAGAGAAGGGAAGTAGACTGATATCTGTGCAGTGTCCCAGAGAGAAGGGAAGTAGACTGATATCTGTGCAGGATTACGGAGAGAAGGGAATTCGAATTGTGTCTGTACGATATTACAGAGTGAAGGGAATTAGACAGATATCTGTGCACTATTACAGAGAGGAGTAAATGTGACTGACATCTGTACAGTGTTACAGAGAGAAGAGAATTAGACTGATGTTTGTACGGTGTTACAGAGAGAAGAGAATTAGACAGAAATCTGTCCAGAGTTATAAAGAGATGGGAATTAGACTGTCATCTGTACAGTGTTACAGTGTGAAGGGGATTAGACTGATGTCTGAACGGTATTACAGTGTGAAGGGGATTAGACTGATGTCTGAACGGTATTACAGAGAAAAGGCTATGAGACTGATATCTGTACACTGTTACAGAGAAAAGGGAATTAGACTGCTATCTGTACAGTATTAGAGAAGGGAATTAGACTGATATCTCAACAGTGTTACAGAGAGAAGGGAATTAGATGTTTTATGTACAATATTAGAGAGAGAAGGGAATTAAACTCAAATGTACAGTGTTACAGAGAGAAGGGAATTTGATTGATATCTGTATAGTGTTGCAGTGAGAAGGGAATTCGACTGATACCTGGACAGTATTACAGAGAGAATGGAAATAGACTGATATCTGTACAGCATTACAAAGAGAAGGGAATTCGACTGGTGTCTATAGGGTATTACAGAGAAAAGGGAATTAGACTGATACCTGTACAGTGTTATAGAGAATAGGGAATTAGACTGATATCTGTACAGTGTTACAGAGACAAGAGAATTAGACTGATAGCTGTACAGTTTTACAGAGAGAAGGGAATTAGACTGATGTTTGTATGGTGTTACAGAGAAGGGAATTAGACTGATGTTTGTATGGTGTTACAGAGAAGGGAATTAGACTGATATCTGTGCGGTGTTACTGTGAAGCGAATTAGACTGACATCTGGACAGTGCTACAGAGAGAAGGGAATTAGATTGATATCTGTATAGTTTTACAGAGTGAAGGGAATTAGACAGATATTTGTACAGTATTACAGTGTGAAGGGAATTAGACAGCTATCTTTACAGGATTACATTAGATTACTTTTTTTAGATTACTTTAGATTACAGAGAGGAGGGAATTTGGCAGATACCTGCTCAGTATTACAGAGAGAAGGGAATTAGTCTGAAATCTGTACAGTGTTCCAGAGAGAAGGGAATTAGACTGATGTCTGTACAGTATGACAGTGTGAAGGGAATTAGACAGATATCTGTGCAATGTTACATAGGGAACAGAATTAGACAGATATCTGTACAGGATTACAGAGACAAGGGAATTCGACTGATAGATTTGCAGTATTACAGAGAGAAGGGAATTAGACTGACGCCTGTACAGTATTACAAAGTGAAGGGAATTAGACAGATACCTTATACAGTGTTACAGAGAGAAGAGAATTAGACTGATGTCTGCACGGTGTTATAGAGAGAAAGGAATTGACTGATACCTGTACAGTGTGACAGATAGATGGGAATTAGACTGATATCTGTACAGTATTAGAGAAGGGAATTAGACTGATAATTGTGCAGTGTTACAGAGAGAATGAAATTAGACTGATATCTGTACTGTGTTAGAGAGAGAAGGGAATTAGACTGTCATCTGTACAGTGTTACAGAGAGAAGGCAATTAGACTGATGTTTGTACAGTATTACAGAAGGGAATTAGACTGTCAACTGTACCGTGTTACAGAGAGAAGGGAATAAGACTGAAATCTGCACAGTATTACAGAGAGAAGAGAATTCGACTGACTTCTGTACAATATTACAGAGAGAAGGGAATTTGACTGATACCTGTACAGTGCGACAGTGAGAAGTGAGTTAGACTGCATTCTGTACAGTGTTACAGAAAGAAGGGGAATAGACTGATATCTGTATAGTGTTACAAAGAGAAGGTTAATAGACTGTCATCTTTACAGTGTTACAGAGAGAAGGGAATTAGACTGATATCTGTACAGTGTTACAGAGGGAAGGGAATTCGACTGGTGTCTGTACGGTATTACAGAGAAAAGGGAATTAGACTGACATCTGTACAGCGTTACAGAGACAAGGGAATTAAACTGAAAAATGCACAGTGTTCCAGAGTGAAAGGCATTAGACTGATACCTGTACAGTGTGACAGTGGGAAGGGAGTTAGGCTGCATTCTGCACTGTGTTACAGAAAGATGGGAATTAGACTGATATGTGTATAATATTAGAGAGAGAAGGGAATTAGACTGTCATCTGTATAGTGTTACAGAGTGAAGGAAATTAGACTTAAATCTGCACAGTATTACAGAGAGAAGGGAATTCGACTGACATCAGTACAATATTATAGAGTAAAGGGAATTAGATTGATATCTGTACAGTGTTATAGAGGGAAGGGATTTCGACTGGTGTCTGTACAGTATTACAGAGAAAAGGGAATTAGACTGTCATCTGTACAGCATTACAGAGAGAAGGGAATTAGACTGTTATCTGTCCCGTGCTACAGAGAGAAGGAATTAGACTGAAATCTGTACGGTATTACAGAGAGAAAGGAATTAGACAGATATCTGTGCAGTATTACAGAGAGAAGTGAATTAGACTGATGTTTGTACGGTGATACAGAGAGAAGGGAATTAGACTGAAATCTGTCCAGAGTTATAAAGAGATGGGAATTAGACTGTCATCTGTACAGGGTTACAGAGGGAAGGGAATTAGACTGATATCTGTATAATATTAGAGAAGGGAATTAGACTGATATCTGTACAGTATTACAGTGTGAAGGGAATTAGACCGACGTCTGAACGGTACTGCAGAGAAAAGGCTGTTAGAGAGAAAAGGGAATTAGACTGCTATCTGTACAGTATTAGAGAAGGGAATTAGACTGATATCTGTACAGTATTACAGTGTGAAGGGAATTAGACCGACGTCTGAACGGTACTGCAGAGAAAAGGCTGTTAGAGAGAAAAGGGAATTAGACTGCTATCTGTACAGTATTAGAGGAGGGAATTAGACTGATATCTCAACAGTGTTACAGAGAGAAGGGAATTAGACGTTTTATGTACAATATTAGAGAGAGAAGGGAATTAAACTCAAATATACAGTGTTACAGAGAGAAGGGAATTAGACTGGTGTCTGTACGGTATTACAGAGAAAAGGGAATTAGACTGAATTCTGTACAGCGTTACAGAGACAAGGGAATTAGACTGATATATGCACAGTGTTCCAGAGTGAAAGGCATTAGACTGATACCTGTACAGTGTGACAGTGGGAAGGGAGTTAGACTGATATGTGTATAATATTAGAGAGAGAAGGGAATTAGACTGTCATCTGTACAGTGTTACAGAGTGAAGGAAATTAGACTTAAATCTGCACAGTATTACAGAGAGAAGGGAATTCGAATGACATCAGTACAATATTACAGAGTGAAGGAAATTAGACTGATATCTGTACAGTGTTACAGAGGGAAGGGATTTCGACTGGTGTCTGTACGGTATTGCAGAGAAAAGGGAATTAGACTGTCATCTGTACAGCATCACAGAGAGAAGGGAATTAGACTGATATATGCACAGTGCTCCAGAGAGAAGGGAATTACACTGATACCTGTACAGTGTTACAGTGAGAATGGAGTTAGACTGCATTCTGTACAGTGTGATGGAAAGATGGGAATTAGACTGATATCTGTACAGTGTTACAAAGAGAAGGCAATTAGTCTGATATATGCACAGTGTTACAGAGAGAAGGAATTAGACTTATATTTATACAGTGTTACAGAGTGAAGGGAATTAGACAGATACCTGTTCAGTATTACAGGGAGAAGTAAATTAGACTGATATCTGTGCAGTGTTACAGAGAGAAGGGAATTAGACTGATACCTGTACAGTGTGACAGTGAGAAGGGAGTTAGACTGCATTCTGTCCAGTGTTACAGAAAGAAGGGGAATAGACTGATATCTGTATAGTGTTACAAAGAGAATGTTAATAGACTGTCATCTTTACAGTGTTACAGAGAGAAGGGAATTAGACTGTGATCTGTACGGTATTACAGAGAGAAAGGAATTAGACAGATATCTGTGCAGTATTACAGAGAGAAGGAAATTAGACTGATATCTGTACAGGGTTACAGAGAGAAGGGAATAAGACTGATATATGCACAGTATTAGAGAAGGGAATTAGACTGATATCTCTACAGTGTTCCAGAGAGAATGGAATTAGACGTTTTATGTACAATATTAGTGAGAGAAGGGAATTAGACTGTCAAATGTACAGTGTTACAGAGAGAAGGGAATTCGACTGATATCTGGACATGTGTACATCTGTACAATCTGTTCAATATTACAAAGTGAAGGGAATTAGACTGTTATCTGTACAGTGTTACAGAGAGAAGGGAATTAGACTGTCATCTGTACAGTGTTACAGAGAAAAGGGAATTAGACTGATATCTGATTTCAACCTGACTGCAAATCCCCTTCCAAGGATGCCTACCTTGAAGAAGTTCTCCTCCTCTCTTAATAATGATCTTAGTGAGTGTCTCTCTCACTGCAACTCCCAGGTCATCTCCTCTGCCCTGAAGCTCTTCAACCACATCCTGAAACAGACTCGCTACCACAGCCACATCTCCTTCCTCAGTGCCTGCCTCCGAAAGCAACTGATCCCACAAGGACACTTGATCCACATTCAGACATTCCTGATGAAGGGCTTTTGCCCGAGACGTCGATTCTTCCTGCTCCTTGGATGCTGCCTGACTTGCGGTGTGTAATGGAAAATTATCCATTTACTGTGAAATTAATTATCCATTTACTGTGAAATTTAAAGTGAATGAGTCAATTTCAAATCAATGCTGTGGTGAGCTTTATAAATGATGCTTTGATGAAGGTTTGCAGTTAGCTTATATCTGTTTGAATTCTGTAAACATTCAACTCGACCTTGCGATAGACCAAATCAGCAAAAGGTGAACAACTGTTATGTCTAGGACCAGGGGATGATAGGATAACAACTTGAGTTTCCCCAGTCTCTGCCCTTGAGTGTGAGATAAGGAACGCCATAAGGCAGGCGTCTGCGTAACTTTTTGTTACTCATTGCATTGAGACATATCACCCTTTGTGTGAAAAACTTGCCCCACACATCTCTTTTAAACTTGATCCCTCTCGCACCTTAAACCTGTGTCCCCTAGTAATTGACCCCTCCAACCTAGGAAAAAGCCTCATACTTTCCACCCTATCCACGCCATTCACAACCTCTACTAGGTCACTCCAAAACTTCCTGCGTTCCTGTGTATCCAACCTTCCTTCATCACTAAAATCCCCCACACCAGGCAACATCCTGGTAAACATTTTCTGTACCCTCTCCAAAGCATGCACATGTGTGGTGACCAAAACTGTACACAATATTCCAAGTGAGACCTAACTAAAGTTCCATAAAGCTGCAGTATAACTTGTCTGTCCTTATACTCAATGCCCCTTCCATTGAAGGCAGGCAAGCTGTAGGCCTTTTTTTACCACCTTATCTTCCCGCGCTGCCACCTTAGTGATCTGTGGACCTGCACACCCAGATCCCTCTGCATATCAATAATCTAAGGGTACTGCCATTCATTGTACAATTTCCATCTATACTTGACCTTCCTCAGGTAAGTATTTCCCGTGACTGGGGTGGTTTTAAACTAGGATAGCAGGAAGGTAGGAACCTAAGCAGGGTGACAAGGAAAAGAGAAATGAGGACAGCAATAAAAGAGAAAACAGTGAAATGCAAAAACAGTAGACAAGGTTATTAGGGCACTAAACAAAATGAGCAACAGCACAAAGAAAAGTTAGGATGACTAAAAATGCCAAAAAGGTAATGTATAAAGGCTTTGCATCTAAATGCATGAAGTATTTAGTAGAAGGTCTATGTACCCATGGCGCAAACTGAAGAAAATGGAAATGATTTTGTAGCCATTACAGAGACATGGTTACAAGGAAACCAGAACTGGGAATTTAACATCAGGGATGTTTAACCTTTATTGAAAGACAGGAGGGATGGAAAAAGTGGTAGGGTAGCAATATTAGTAAGAGATTAAATGAGGACAGTTGTACGAGATGATCTTGGTTTGGATGATGTCCAGTCCATTCAGGTGGAGGTAAATAACAGCAAAGGAAAGCCAACATTAGGAATAGATCCCATCCCCCAGAAAAAAAGCCACACTGTAGGAAAGAGTATTAATCAGGACATAATAGGAGTATATAAAATAAACACAGAGCAATAATTATGGGTGACTTTAATATTCCTGTTGATTGGATCAATCAAGTTGAAAAGGGTAGTTACAGCAGTACATTTATAGAGTGCATTAGGGATAGTTTCCTGGAGCAATATGTCACAGAGCCAACCAGAGGTATCCCCGTTCTGTTAATGAGTATAAGGAGGTATAATAAATGACTTCAAAGTCAAAATCTCCTGGGAAGTAGTGATTACATTTATGAAAGGTTAATAAAAGGCTACATGAGTGTAAGGATGTTATGCTTCAGTTATAAAAGCCATTGAGGCATATCTTGAATACTATTTAACGAAAGATGTAAGTGAATTGGAAGTGGCTCAGAGGAGGTTTAGATTGATATCTGGAACGTGGTGGGTTGTCTTGGGGGGGTTAGTTGGACAGGTTAGTTGGGCTTGATTTCACTGGAGTTTGGAAGATTGCGATGTGACTTGATTGAAGTGTACAAAATCCTGAATAACCTTGCTAGGTGGATGAGGGAAGGATGTTTTCTCTGGTAGGGCAGTTTAGAACTAAGGGGAACTATTCTATAATGAGAGGTTGGCACTTTAGGACAGAGAATGAAGCAATTTTTTTCTCTGTCTCAGAAAGTTATGTGACTTTGCAACTCTGTGTCTCAGAAGGTACTGGAGATGGGGTTGTTGGATATTTTTGACAGAGTTGGAAATATTCTGTAAAGCACCAGAGTCATGGGTCAACACAGCTAGATAGGAATGTGCAGTTTGGAACTCATGTGCAGTATGGGTGGCACGGTGGCACACTGGTTAGCACTGCTGCCTCACAGCGCCTGAGACCTGGGTTCAATTCCCGACTCAGGCGACAGACTGTGTGGAGTTTGCATGTTCTCCCCGTGTCTGCCCCCTCCGTGTGCTCCGGTTTCCTCCCACAGTCCAAAGATGTGTGGGTCAGGTGAATTAGCCATGCTAAATTGCCTGTAGTGTTAGGTAAGGGGTAAATGTAGGGGTATGGGTGGGTCGGTGTGGACTTGTTGGGCCGAAGGGCCTGTTTCCACACTGTAAGTAATCTAATCAAACAGATAAGTCACCATCATTACTGAATAATGGAGCCGCTTGAAGGGTCAAATAGTCTGTTTGCTCCTATTTTGGATGAATCTGTTCAGATGGAAATTGAAATTTCTGTGCTAGTAGCCTGACCTTATTGTCAAGAGTATGGTGCTGGAAAAGCACAGCAGGTCAGGCAGCATCCAAGGAGCAGGAGAGTAGGCGTTTTGGGCAAAAACCCTTCATCAGGAATGAGGCTGGGAGCCTAGGGGGTGGAGAGATAAATGGGAGAGGGGTGGGGCTGGGGGGAAGGTAGCTGAGAGTGCGGATGGAGGTGGGGGTAAAGGTGATAGGTCAGAGGGGAGACAGGTGGGAAGGAAGATGGACAGATGGGACAGGTCAGAAGGATGGTGCTGAGCTGGAAGGCTGGAACTCGGGTAGGGTGGGGGGAGGGAAAATGAGAAACTGGTGAAATCTACATTGATGCCCTGGGGTAGGGGGGTCCCAAGGCTGAAGATGAGGCATTCTTCCTCCAGATATCAGGTGGTAAGGGAGTGGTGATGTAGGAGGCCCAGGACCTGCATGTCCTTGGCAGAGTGGGAGGGGGAATTGACCTTTGTACAACTGACCTTAAACTGAATTGAATTAGCTTTATAAATATGGCTTCAGGAGCAGGCCAGGGACTAAGAATTCTGCAGCAAATAATTCACTTTCTGACTCCCCAAAGCCAGTCCAACATCCACAAGGCATAAGTCAGGACTGTGATGTAATAAATAATGCTTGGATGGGTATAATTCCAACAGCACTTAAGAAGCTCAAAACCATCCACGAAGCAACTGGCATGATCAGCATTATATTCACTATTTCTAAGATTCATTCCCTTTGCCTCTGACATTCAGTAGCAGCAATGCGAATCTTTACAAGTGCATTGCAAAGTTCACCAAAACCCCTTACACAGAACCTCTACCATCTCAAAGGACAAGAAGATCAGATGATGGGGAACACCACCATGTGAAGTTCCTCTCCATGCCTCTCATCATCACTCGGAAGTTTATCGTTGTTACTTTAGTGTCACTGGGTCAAAATCCTGGAAGTCTAACCCCAAATAACATTGTTGGTGCATGGACACCACAGGTAGTGCAGCGTTTCACAAAGGCAGCTTACTACACATTCTTCAGAGCAATTAGAGATGGACAATAAACGTTGGTCTTGCAGGTGCCTCCCACATCCTGTTCATGAATACTTTTTTAAAAAAAATACAGACCTCTACAGAGTCCCAATCTTCCACCTTTCTCTCCATAGCTCCATAATTCTTTTCTGTTCAGATAATGATAGAATTCTCTATTTGAAACACCAATTTTATCGTTTAGATCAGACCCTTCAGAAGGAGAGATTATGGCTGAGATGGTATGTCAATGGATGAATATTCTAATGGTCTGGTGATATGGGTTCAAATGTCCAGTCAGCAACCAGGTTACATTTAAATTAATGCATCTGGAATTGGAAACCCATCTCAATCATGAAAATCATGCAACTATTATCAATTATCATCCAGATCCATGTGGTTCACTAATGTTGTTTAGGGAAGGAATCTGCCATCCTTACCTGGTCTGGCCTACATATGACTCCAGACCCACAGCAATGTGGTTGACTCTTGATTGTCCTCTGAAATAGCCCAGAAAGTCACTTTGTTGAAGGACAATTGGGTGATAGAGTTCACCTTCCCAATGTCATCCACATCACATGAAAGATCCTGATCTTAGCCACTTTTTGTATGAGAGGCTTTTCCATCTTGAATTTATGCCCCCTCTGCTTTTTGTTTCTTCTACTATTGATAACAGTTTAACTCAAGCTACTCTGTTCACACCCCCTCATGGTTCGAGATAGAGACAGATTAGAGTGCAAACACAGAATACAGAGCTGAAAGACCAGATGTGCCCAGAGCCTAAAACTCAAGGCTTGAATCTCAGAACTTAGTTCCCATCACCCAAAACCTGAGGCTTCTAGACTGCCCCCTGAAACCACTACTGAAGTAACTGTACATTAAAGCCCCAGAACTTGAAACCCAGAGATAGGAGAAACCAGATCGCAAACCAACATCCAGTGCCAAGGATCCTGCATTCGGTCACCTACCTGAGAGGAGTTGAAGAACATCTCATAATGCATTTGGATCTGCCAAAGAATTCCAGACACCTCAGAGTAGGGCATCGCCATGAAAATCACATAATGGACCCCAAACAACGGCATCAGTACAAGTGTGGACTTCAGCAGTTTCCTTTCGGAGAAACAAAACCAGTTGAAAGACAGAGTGAGTATCAGAATGGCAGAATGAGCTGTAGCTAACTTGAAGCTACACTCCAACATCAATGTACAGAGTACACAATACAGAGTCCAAAGCCAATCACTGAACACTATTCCAATAAGTTTATGCATGTGTCAGTGTGTGTGTGTGTGTGTGTGTGTGTGTGTCAGGGCGGTGACAGCTGCCCTGAAATGCAAATAATGTACTCTGTACCTGGGTGAAATCTCAAGTTGCCTTCAGTTCTATGTGAACGTCCTCCTGCTCTAAAAGGTACTACAACTGGTTCCATGTTTTAGGCTTAGGGCTTGGGAAACATTCAGAGAGCACTCAGGTATCATATAAGACTATCCAAAACAGAATTTCGTTCAGAAGATTTGGTGTATTATTAAAATGGGTTGCCATAGAGAATGGAAAGGCTCTGGTAACACTGATTGTAAGACAGCACATCATAGAGTCAGTGAGATGTACATCACGGACACAGACCCTTCAGTCCAACTCATCCATGCCAACCAGGTATCCTAAATTAATCTAGTGTCACTTGCCAGCACTTGGCCCATGTCCTTCTAAACCCTTCCTATTCACATACCCATCCAGATTAGATTAGATTACTTACAATGTGGGAACAGGCCCTTCGGCCCAACAAGTCCACACCAACCCTCTGAAGAGCAACCCACCCAGACCCATTCCCCTACATTTACCCCTTCACCTAACACGATGGGCAATTTAACATGGCCAATTTTTGGACTGTGGGAGGAAACCGGAGCACCCAGAGGAAACCCACGCAGACACAGGGAGAATGTGCAAACTCCACAAAGAGAGTTGCTGTGAGGCAGCAGTGCTAACCACTGTGCTATCGTGCCGCCCCTTTTAATGGTGCAATTGTACCAGCCTCCACAAATTCCTCTGGCAGCTCATTCCATACATACACTAATCTTTCCAAGAAAATGTTGCCCCTTAAGTCCTTTTTAAATTTTTTTCCCCTCTCACCCTCTAGTTCTGGACTTGCTCCACCCTGGCAAGAGACCTTGTCTATTTACCCTAACCATGCCCCTCAATGTCATAAACCTCTGTAAGGTCACCCCTCAGTCTCTGACCCTCCAGGGAAAACAGCCCCACACTCTTCAGCCTCTCCCTGTGGCTCAAACCCTCCAACCCTGGCAAAATCTTTGTAAATCTTTTCTGAACTCCTTCAAGTTTCACAACACCCTTCCTACAAGAGGGAGACCAGAATTGCACACAATATTCCAAATGTGGCCTAACTAATGTCCTGTACAGATGCAACATGACCTCCCAACTCCTACACTCAATGCTCTGACCAGGAAAGGAAAGCATACCAAACACCTTCTTCACAATCCTCTCTACCTGAGACTCTACTTTCAAGGAGGTCTGAACCTGCACTCCAAAGTCTCTTTGTTCAGCAGCACTCCCCAGCACCTTACCATTAAATGTATAAGTCCTGCCCTGACTTGCCTTTCCAAAATGCAGCACCTCACATCTATCTAAATGAAACCTCACCTGCCACTCCTTTCTGAAAACTGTGTCCGATGGAAATATGCCTTTTATGTTGATTAATCCGGGTGCCAATGGACAAGAGAGATTTTAAAAATCACCTTTCCAGTCTAACATCTGTATCACTCAGCTGCTCTTCAGCATGCTTCACTTTAACTATGTCTCACCTGCAAGGACATCTTCAGTCCAAAACCCCTGGTGTAATAAAGCTGGTTACCCATTACTTGGTACCTCCAAATGAATCCAAACTCTCCTGACCCAGCCTATTCCTTTCACTTTATTCTCTTTTTTTAATTTATCCCCAACTTCATTGACAGCCCTCAGAACTTCAGATTCATCAGGACTACTGTTCCTTGTTCTGTTAAGAGGCTACCTTATAATTCTCATGTCATTGTGTAATCCATGGCTTTTGCTTTGTTGTCAGTCAAGGTGACTGTTCTGAAAGCAACCTCTTGCAGTATTGAAGGATTTTTCTGTGGTTTGTGATCTTTTCTGAGTTGATCTTTTCCAGACCCGCTATAGGTACTGTCAGTTTAATCTCTAATCTTTCCCCTCTAATCCATGGTCCATGCTTCTTGGTCATCATTTGGAATATTCAACCAATGTTTAAACATATTACTTACCTGAATGTCCCACAATTGTTACATCCCTCCACTCACTAGAATTCACTTTGTTATCCATCATTGCCAACTTGTCTTTAAATCTGATAGTTCTGCCCCATGTACCAGGATTACCCACATCAGGGGCGACATGGTGGCTCAGTGGTTAGCACTGCTGCCTCACAGTGCCAGGAACCTAGGTTCGATTCCCGCGTTGGGCAACTGTCTGAGTGGAATTGGCATATACTCCCTGTGTCTGTGTGAGTTTCTTCCAGGTGCTCTGGTTTCCTGCCACAATCCAAAAATATGCAGGTCAGGTGCATTGGCCATGCTACATTGCCCATAGTGTTAGGTGCATTAGTCAGGATAAATATATAGGGTAGGGGACTAGGTTTGGATGGGTTACTCTTTGGAGAGTCAGTGTAGACTTGTCGGGCTGAAGGGCCTGTTTCCATACTGTAGGGAATCAAATCTAATCTAAAAAATTAGAGACCAAAAAAAGCTACAGATGCTTCAGGCAGAGGCTAGAAGAACACAGCAAGCCAGGCAGCCTCAGGAGATGGAGACATCAACATTTCGAGTATAACCCCTCTTCAGGATTCACTTTACCTGTGTTACCATTATCCAACTCTTGATCTACAATATCAATTTCTCACAATTTTCATCCAAAGACACATGAGCAAGGAATAGCAGGAAGGAATAGGAGGATAGAGCAGATGAATGCATGGCTGAGGAGCTGGTGTATGGGAGAAGGATTCACATTTTTGGATCATTGAATCTCTTTTGGGTAGACGTGACCTGCACAAGAAGGACGGATTGCACCTAAATTGGAAGGGGACTAATATACTAGCAGGGGAATTTGCTAGAACTGCTTGGGAGGATTTAAACTAGTAAGGTGGGGGGTGGGACCCAGGGACATAGTGAGGAAAGAGATCGATCTGAGACGGGTACAGCTGACAACAGAAGTGGGTCAAACAGTCAGGGCAGGCAGGGACAAGGTAGGACTAATAAATTAAACTGCATTTATTTCAATGCAAGGGGCCTAACAGGGAAGGCAGATGAACTCAGGGCATGGTTAGGAACATGGGACTGGGATATCATAGCAATTACAGAAACATGGCTCAGGGATGGGCAGGACTGGCAGCTTAATGTTCTAGGATACAAATGCTACAGGAAGGATAGAAAGGGAGGCAAAGAGGAGGGGGAGTGGCATTTTTGATAAGGGATAGCATTACAGCTGTGCTGAGGGAGGATATTCCTGGACGTACATCCAGGGAAGTTATTTGGGTGGAACTGAGAACTAAGAAAGGGATGATTACCTTATTGGGATTGTATTATAGACCCCCCAATAGTCAGAGGGAAATTGAGAAACAAACTTGTAAGGAGGTCTTAGCTATCTGTAAGAATAATGGGGTAGTTATGGTAGGGGATTTTAACTTTCCCAACATCGACTGGGACTGCCATAGTGTTAAAGGTTTAGATGGAGAGGAATTCCTTAAGTGCGTACAAGACAATTTTCTGATTCAGTATGTGAATGTACCTACAAGAGAAGATCCAAAACTTGACCTGCTCTTGGGAAATAAGGCAGGGCAGGTGACTGAGGTGTCAGTGGGGGAGCACTTTGGGAATAGTGACCATAATTCTATTCGTTTGAAAATAGTGATGGAAAAGGATAGACTAGATCTAAATGTTGAAGTTCTAAAATGAAGGAAGGCCAATTTTGACAGTATTAGGCAAGAACTTTCGAAAGCTGATTGGAGGCAGATATTCGCAGGTAGAGAAACGGCTGGAAAATGGGAAGCCTTCAGAAATGAGATAACAAGAATCCAGAGAAAGTATATTCCTGTCAGGATGAAAGGGAAGGCTAATAGGTAGACAGAATGCTGGATGACTAAAGAAATTGAGGGTTTGGTTAAGAAAAAGAAGGAAGCATATGTCAGGTATAGACAGGATATATCGAGTGAATCCTCAGAAGAGTATAAAGGAAGTAGGAGTATACTTAAGAGGGAAATCAGGAGGGTAAAACAGGGACATGAGATAGCTTTGGCAAATGGAATTAAGGAGAATCCAAAAGGTTTTTACAAATATACTAAGGACAAAAGGGTAACTTGGAAGTGAATAGGGCCCCTCAAAGATCAGCAAGGTGGGCTTTGTGTGGAGCCACAGAAAATGGGAGAGATACTAAATGAATATCTTGCATCAGTATTTACTGTGGAAAAGGATATGGAAGACGTAGACTGTAGGGAAATACATGGTGACATTTTGCAAAATGTCCATATTACAGAGGAGGAAGTGCTGGATGTCTTGAAATGGTTAAAAGTGAATAAATCTGAGAAGTGGAAGTGGAAGATGGAGTTTTATTCAGATAAATGCGAGGTGCTGCATTTTGGGTAAGCAAATCTTAGCAGGACTTATACACTTAGGGAGGTGTATAAGCAGGTCCTAGGGAGTGTTGCTGAACAAAGAGACCTTGGAGTGCAGGTTCATAGCTCCTTGAAAATGGAGTCACAGGTAGATAGGATAGTGAAGGTGGTGTTTGGTATCCTTTCCTTTATTGGTCCGAGTATTGAGTACAGGAGTTGGAAGGTCATGTCACGGCTGTACAGGACATTGAACATAGAACATAGAACATAGAAGGATACAGCGCAGTACAGGCCCTTCGGCCCTCGATGTTGCACCGACCGAATCCTACCTAACCTATACTAGCCCAATAACTTCCAAATGCCTATCCAATGCCCGCTTAAATGACCATAAAGAAGGAGAGTTCACCACTGATACGGGCAGGGCATTCCATGAATTCACAACCCGCTGTGTGAAGAATCTACCCCTAACATCTGTCCTATACCTACCACCCCTTAATTTAAAGCTATGTCCCCTAGTAACACCTGACTCCATTAGCGGTAAAAGGTTCTTAGTATCTACCCTATCTAAACCCCTAATCATCTTATACACTTCTATCAGATCTCCCCTAAACCTTCTCTTCTCCAATGAGAACAGCCCCAAGTGCCTCAGCCTTTCCTCATAAGATTTTCCTACCATTCCAGGCAACATCCTGGTAAACCTCCTCTGCACTCGTTCTAAAGCTTCCACATCCTTCCTATAGTATGGCGACCAAAACTGCACACAATACTCCAGATGAGGCCGCACCAGAGTCTTATACAACTGCAACATGACCTCAGGACTCCGGAACTCAATTCCTCTGCCAATAAAGCCCAGTACACCATATGCCTTCCTCACAGCACTATTTACCTGGGTGGCAACTTTCAGAGATCTGTGTACATGGACACCAAGATCCCTCTGCTCATCCACACTACCAAGTAGCCTACCATTAGCCCAGTAATCCATCATCTTGTTATTCCTACCAAAGTGAACGACTTCGCACTTAGCTACATTGAATTCCATTTGCCACATTTCCGCCCAGCTCTGCAACTTATCTATATCCCGCTGTAACCTATCACTTCCTTCCTCACTATCCACAACTCCACCGACTTTTGTGTCATCCGCAAACTTGCTTACCCAGCTTTCAAGTCCTTCCTCTAGATCATTTATAAAGATAACAAAAAGCAATGGTCCCAAAACAGATCCTTGTGGTACACCGCTAGTAACTGCGCTCCAAGATGAACATAATCCATCAACTACTACCCTCTGTCTCCTTCCAGCCAGCCAATTCCTAATCCAAACCTCTAATGTATCCTCAATGCCATACCTCCGAAGTTTTAGCATTAGCCTACCATGGGGAACCTTATCGAACGCCTTACTAAAATCCATATACACAACATCTACTGCTTTACCCTCATCCACTTCCTTGGTCACCTTCTCAAAGAACTCAATAAGGTTTGTGAGGCACGACCTGCCCTTCACAAAACCATGCTGGCTATCCCTGATCACGTTATTCCTACCCAGATGTTCATAAATCTTATCCCTTACCATTCTCTCTAAGACTTTGCCCACCACTGAAGTCAGACTCACTGGCCTATAGTTACTAGGGCTATCCCTACTCCCTTTCTTGAACAATGGGACCACATTCGCTATCCTCCAGTCCTCTGGTACTATTCCCGTTGACAACGACGACATAAAAATCCAGGCCAATGGCTCTGCTATCTCCTCCCTAGCTTCCCATAGAATCCTGGGGTAAATGCCATCAGGCCCAGGAGACTTATCTATATTCATCCTTTCCAATATTCCCAAAACCTCTTCCCTGCATATTTCCAGGGCATCCATTCTAATTATTTGTGATTCCATATTCACATCAGCAACAGTGTCCTGTTCCTGAGTGAATACTGATGAAAAGTACTGATTTAATGTCTCTCCAATCTCCTCCGCCTCCACACACTACTTCCCACTACTATCCTTGACTGGACCGATACCTACCCTAGTCATCCTTTTATTCTTGACATACCTATAGAAAGCCTTTGGGTTTTCCCTAATCCTACCAGCTAAAGACTTTTCATGTCCCCTTCTCGCTTCTCTTAGCTCCCTCTTTAGCTCCTTCCTGGCTACCTTATAACTCTCAATCGCCCCTACTGAACCTTCACGCCTCATCTTTACATATGCCGCCTTCTTCCCTTTCACAAGGGACTCCAATTCCTTACTAAACCACGGCTGCCTCACAAGGCCCTTTACACCATGCCTGACTGGTACATACCTATCGAGGACACGCAGTAGCTGCTCCTTGAACACTCCCCACATCTCATTAGTGTTCTTCTCTTGAAGCCTGTTTTTCCAATCCACACATCCTAAGTCATGCCTCACAGCATCATAATTTCCCTGCCCCCAGCTATAGCTCTTGCCCTGCGGCGCACGATTATCCCTCTCCATCACTAAAGTAAAAGTCACCGAGTTGTGGTCACTGTCCCCGAAGTGCTCACCTACCTCCAAGTCTAACACCTGGCCTGGTTCATTACCTAGAACCAAATCCAATATAGCCTCCCCTCTTGTTGGCCTGTCGACATATTGTGTCAGGAAACCATCCTGCACACATTGTACAAACACCGACCCATTGGTTGGGCCACTGTTGGAATATTGTGTGCAATTCTGATCTCCTTCCTATTGAAAAGATGTTGTGAAACTTGAAAGGGTTCAGAAAAGGTTTACAAGGATATTGCCAGGCTGGTGGATCTGAGCTACAGGGAGAGGCTGAACAGGCTGGCACTGTTTTCCCCAGAGCATCAGAGGCTGAGGGGTGACCTTATAGAGGTTTACAAAATTATGAGGAGCATGGATAGGATAAATAGACAAAATCTTTTCTCTGGGGTCGGGGAGTCCAGAACTAGAGGGTATAGGTTTAGGGTGAGAGAGGAAAGATGTAAAAGAGACCTAAGGGCAACATTTTCACACAGAGGGTGGTACGTGTATGGAATGAGCTGCCAGAGGATGTGGTGGAGGCTGGTACAATTGCAACATTTAAGAGGCATTTGGATGGATGTATGAATAGGAAGGGTTTGCAGGGATATGGGCTGGGTGCTGGCAGGTGAGACTAGATTGGGTTGGGATATCTGGTCGACATGGAGGGGTTGAACCGAAGGGTCTGTTTCCATGCTGTACATCTCTATGACTCTATGAGTCTGTCTTGGACACAAAGCAGCCTGCTTTCTTCTATCAGCTGCTCAGAGTCTGCGATTTTATAACGATTCACCATTAATCATGAAAGATAACCTAAACAGTTTGATTTCAATCAGGAAATGACTTGAACATTTAATGTAAGGTCCTAGGGAGTGTTGCTGAACAAAGAGACCTTGGAGTGCAGGTGTGGCTCCTTGAAAGTGGAGTCGCAGGTCGATAGGATGGTGAAGATGATGTTTGGTATGCTTTCCTTTATTGGTCAGAGTATTGAGTACAGGAGTTGAGAGGTCATGTTGTGGCTGTACAGGACATTGGTTAGACCACTGTTGGAATATTGTGTGTAGTTTTGGTCTCCTTCCTATCAGAAGGATGCTGTGAAATTTGAAAGGGTTCAGAAAAGATTTACGAGGATGTTGCCAGGGTTGGAGGATTTGAGCTATAGGGAAAAGCTAATAGATTGGGGCTGTTTTCTCTGGAGCATCAGAGGCTGAAAGGTGACCTTAAAAAAAAGGTTTATAAGATAGACAAGGTCTTTTCCCTGGATTTGGGGGAGTCCAGAACTAGAGGGCAGAGATTTTAGGTGAGAGGAGAAAAGTTTAAAAGGGACTTAAGGGACATTTTTTTCACACGAACAGTGTTGCGTGTATGGAATGAGCTGCCAGAGGAAGTGGTGGAGACTAGTACAATTGCAACATTTAAAAAGTACCTGGATGGGCATATGAATAGGAAGGGTTTTGGAGGGACATGGGCCAAGTGCTAGCAAATGGGACTACATTAACTTAGGATATCTTGGCAGCACGGACGAGTTGGACTGAACGGTCTGTTTCCGTGCTGTACATCTCTATGACGTTGTGACTGTTTCTGAAACAATCCAAAGGAGCAACAGTCACAGAATAAAAATGATGAAAGTAAAGCAAAAATACCTCCATAATCTGAATGATGCCTTCAGGGTGCAGTATTTTTCAGTGAAATCTGCTTTGCTTGAAGCAGTTTGTATTCAACTAAAAGTAGATGCTACACTGTTTGACTGATGTCCTGAAGGAACACTTACAGGCAGCACCACAATGCAAGCTGATGATACAGTGGTATTATGGAGTTTGAAATATATCATCTTAATAAGACTGGAGTAGCAGTTAACACTAGCAGTTAGGCTTATGGGATTTTTAAATGTTTGGTTTCAGTATAAAGCAGCATTAGTCTGGAAAGACTTTAAATCAACAATCTGGTTGAGAGAATATTACTCACATCTAGGCTAATCATTCCAGGGCTTCTCAGAAACACCATATTGTCTCTAAACAAGAAAGAGAGCAATTCTGAAGCAGCTATCATATTGTTTTATAAAAAGGATTGAGGAAGAAATTGCTCAGAGTACCTGGGGAGGAAATCTTATAAGATGACATTTTGAACATTGTATGAGGGGTAAGATTTAATTTATTTTGAAATGTAACTGTATGTATTAACTCTAATTTTCAGTTTAGGAGTACTAAGGAAATCTATTAATTGAATATTAATTGAATTCAATTATATACACATGTAGACATTCAATTGAGCCCTTGATAATTAGCAAAGAACTAGAAGCAGTACATCTCACGAAGCCCTGGTGGCTAAAATGGTGCTTTGTTGTGTTCATAAGCATATGTTTGCAATGTGCTGGAAATAGATAAAAGTGTAATAATTGAAACGAGTTCAATCCTTCACCAAGTGGATTTCTGGGATAAAACAGTGTGGCACAAATACACCATACAAGACTTTATTTTACTTGTCCTCAATTCTCCTTACAAGAAAGGTCTATATGCTTCTGCTTTTCTGCTGTGCTGTTTGTAACCATTGAGTTTTTTTGTTCAAGTACACCCATGTCTCTCTGAACATCAGCATGTCAATCTGTTTCATCTTTGAGCAACCACATTATGCTCTATATATTATATTGCTATATACTATATTCCCTATTCAGCTACCTATACCTCAGTTCAGCCTTTGTTTTCTCCTATTCTCAACTTGCTTTGTGCTGTCAGCAAATTCTGATATACTATTCTTCATCTCCACATCTAAATTATGAATATAGATTGTAAATAATTCAGTTCCCAGCACCAATCTTCTTTACTTCACAAATTACAGCCTTTCAACTGGAAATAATCTCAGTTCTCCCTACCCTCTGCTTCCTGTCCATTAACCAAATCTCTAGTCACATGTCCCTCAAGTCCATGAGCCCTTGCCTTATACAGTAAACTTTTGTGGTATCTTACTAATGCCAGACTAGGTAAGTCTTCAAAAAACTTTAACGAGCTTGTCAAACACTATCTCCCTTTCATGAAACCATGCTGACTGATCATGTTATGATTTTTCCAATTCATTGCGAAGACTCCCTTAATAATAGATTTCAGAATGCTGCCAATGATTAGAAAGGCAAATGCAATGTGCGCATTCATTTTCGGAGGGCTACAATACAAAAGCAAGGATGTACGGCTGAGGCTTTGGTCAAATCACATTTGGAATATTTGAGCAGTTTTGGGCCCTGTCTCTAAGGAAGGATGTGCAGACATTGGAGAGGGTCTACAGGACATTTACAGGAATGATCCTGGAGATGAAGGGTTTGTCTTGTGAAGAGGGGTTGAGGACTCTCAGTATGTACTTAAAGCAATTTTTAATGACAGGGGAGTAGGGTGCAGAGAGAGTTCTCATTTTAACTTACAGAATATTGAGAGGCATGGATAGAGTTGACGTGGAGAAGATGTTTCAACTATTAGGAGAGACTCAGCCCCGAGGTCTTACCCTCAGAGTGAAGGAGGAATTTCTTCAGCTAAAGGATGGTTAATCTCAAGGTTTATGTAAAGATTTAAAGCTCAGGTGGTAGTTGCAGTTGTTGTGGGTATGTTCACTGAGTTGGGAAGTTGGTTCGCAGATGTTTTGTCCCTTTTCTAGGTGACATCCTCAGTGCTGTGGAGCCTCCTGTACCATGCTGTTTGGAATTTATTTGGTTTAATTCATGCTTCCAATTACTGTTTCCAGTTGATTGTTGCAGGCCCCAGTATATTGGCTCTAGATCAATGTGTTTATTGATGAAGGCTGTGGATGAGTGCCATATTTCTAGGAATTCTCTGGCTGTTCACTGTTTTACTTGTCCTACTATTGTGGTGTTGTCACAGTTGAATTTGTGGTCCTTGCTGTCTGTATGTATGGATACTAGGGCTAGCTGGTCGTGGTGTTTAGTGGGTAGTGATGTTCATGAATGTGGATCACTAGTTGTCTGCCTGTTTGTCTGATATAGTGTTTTTGTGCAGTCTCTGCATGGAATCTTGTACACCACGTTTGTCCTGCACATGATGGTATTGGGTCCTTTGTTCTGGTGAGTTGTTGTCTGAGCGTGGTTGTCAGTTTATGTGCCACACATGAGGATGTCACCTAGACAGGGGACAAAACGTCTGCAGACCAACTTCCCAGCTCAGCGAACATACCCACAACAACCAGTGGGGAATCTGTGGAACTCATTGCAGCAGAAGCCTGAGGAGGCCAAGTAATTGAGTATATTTAAGACAGAGTTGATTGGTAAGAGGGAATCAAGGGTTACAGGGAGATGGCAGAAAATGGGGTTGAGAAACATTTAGCCATGATCAAATGGCAGAGCAGGCTCAATTAGTTGAGTGGCCTAATTCTGCTCCTGTATCCTCTAGTTTTATCACGGTCTTAACTGATGGCAGACTAACTTGCTAATTCCTTGTTTATCTCTCTCACTCTCTCTCCTCTATCTTGAATAGCAGTGTAATGTTTGCTAACTTCCAATATACTAGAACTGTTCTTGGATACAAGGGATTGAGAAAATCATAACCATACATCGGCCATTGATACAGCTACTGGTTTTGAGACCACAGATTTGTTAGTCTCAGAAGATTGTTTGGATAAATATCTTCTCACCTGTACTGTTGCCGTGGGTCCAATTTTCCTGCATTTGTCTCCCATAGTTTTGATGCCAAAACTCTGACAATGTTTATGAACAGGAAGAAATTCAGCTGAAAGAAAGAACAGTTTTACTCACTCCACATCTCTGAGTCCTCTTCCTGCCTTCTGTTGGAGACATTTCTGTACATCTTTCTCTTATTGATGGGCCGGTAGGACTCAATTTCTGTAAAATATTGGCCCATGATTTTGTGGATCCCTAAACCAGCTGGATAGGACAGAAGGCAGGTGATAAAACTCTGACAAATACGGGGGCTTGATGTTTACAGAAACTTTTTAAGGAAGTTTTTTTAATTGTTGTTTTCCTGCACTATTTAAGGTGATTGGCGATTGGCTTTGGTCCTTTAATAGCAGTTGATTCACTACACTTTATTACCCATTACTGACCATTTGTCAGACCCCACCGATGCAGCCCCTCACTTACCACAATGGCAGTGAGAATGGGAACCTGGTAAATCCACTTCAAGTTTCCAGCACTTAGATCCCAGCAGCTGAAAAGAGAAAAATCAGAGGGCTGTTTTTAAGTTGGTCATGGAGTCAAAACAGTCTCAGCTTCTGTCTTTTTCTTTATTTATTGACAGGAAATGGGCAGCACTGGCTTGGCTAGCATTTCTTGTCTGTCTCTAACTGCCCAGGTGCCCAAGATTTTAGGTGCAAAAAGACAAGCCCAGATGAACAATTTGTTGGTTGGCTTCATGCAGGTAGACTGCGGTCATTAACTTTCCTGCTTGGTGTGGAGGGTGGGGGTGTGGTGGGGGGGGAAGTGGGGGGGGCGGGGAGTGCGGCAGGGATAGGTGCGAAGGAAAATCTCAGCAACAGTTGGTAGTTGTGTCCTGCTGATGATGGAGCTCAGAGAAGCCCAGGAGCATGGCAAGCTCAATGAACTGTCTGCTTAGTGCAGGTAGAGAGCTAGGATTATGCTGGTGTTTTGATGCTGTGGTGCAGCCTTGTGAACCCTTTGCATACTTGGGAAAAGATATTGGGCTCATGGGGTGTGGGTGTCACTGGCTAGAACAGCATTTATTGCTCATCCTTCATTGAAAGGTTGATGCTGAGCTGCCTTTTTGAACCACAATAGTCCATTTGGTCTAGGCAGACCCACAATGCCATTAGGGAGAGCATTCCAGAACTTTGACCAGCAACTCTGAAGGAATGGTGAAATATTTCCAAGTCAGAATGGTAAGTCGCTTGGAGGGGAACTTGAAGGTGGTGATGTTCCCATCTGCCGCCCTTGTCCTTCAATATGGTAAGGGTTGTAGGTTTAGAAGATACTGTCTAGAGAGCCTCAGTGAACTTCTGTGGTGCATCTTGTACATAGAACACCCTGCTGCTATCACCAGGGGCAGTGGTTAGATTGTCTTTTATTGGAGATGATTATTGCCTGACATTTGTATGGTTTGAATGTCACTTACCACTTGTCAGCCCAAGCCTGAATATTATCCCAGTGTTGTGTACTTGGAGTGCTTCAGTATCTGAATGGTGCTGAACATTGCACAATCATTGGTGAATATCCCACTTCTGACCTTATGATGGAGGGAAGGTCATTGATGAAGCAAGTGAAGATGGTTGGGTTGGGGACACTAGGTTGGGACACTTTCTCGTCTCATTCCTGATGAAGGGCTTATTCCCAAAACGTCGATTCTCCTGCTTCTCGGATGCTACCTGACCTGCTGTGCTTTTCCAGCACCACACCCTTGTATCTGATCTCTAGCATCTGCAGTCCCCACTTTCTCCTGGGACACTATCCTGAGGAACTCCTCAGATGTCCTGGAGTGAAAATGACTGACCTTCAACAATCACAACCATCTTCCTATTGTGGGAGATATGGTTCCAGCTAGTTGAGAGACATCCTGTAAGAATTTTCCAGTTTTGCTAGGCCTCCTTGATGCCATACTCAGTCAAGTGTGGCCTTCTGTCTCACTGTAGGAACTGTGACACAGCAAGATTCCATAAACAATAATGTGGTAATGTCCAGACAATTTGTGATGAATGTTGAGGAACAAACATTGTTGAGAACACCAGGGAGACACCAAAGAGAACTCTTTCACTCATTTTGTAAGAAGCAATATTGCTGTTCCCAGCTTTACTTTAAGGACTGATACGTTTTGGGTGCCTGAACTAGTACTGGGTCCCAGCTATGCCTGCCTCTTCATAGGATATGTGGAACAGTCCATCTTCTGCAGCTACACTGGCACCACCCCCCACCTTTTCCTCCACTACATTGATGATTGGCGAGGTCTCGTGCTCCCATGAAGAGGTTGAACAGTTCATCCACTTTACCTTCCACCCCGACCTCAAATTTACCTGGACCGTCTCAGACTCCTCCCTCCCCTTCCTAGACCTCTCCATTTCTACCTCGGGTGACCGAATCAACACGGACATTTACTATAAACCGACCGACTCCCACAGCTACCTAGACTACACCTCCTCCCACCCTGCCTCCTTTAAAAACACCATCCCATATTCCCAATTCCTTCGTCTCTGCCGCATCTGCTCCCAGGAGGACCAGTTCCAACACCGCACAGCCCAGATGGCCTCCTTCTTCAAAGACCGCAATTTCCCCCCAGACGTGATCGACGATGCCCTCCACCGCATCTCCTCCACTTCCCGCTCCTCCACCTTTGAAACCCGCCCCTCCAATCGCCACCAGGACAGAACCGCACTGGTCCTCACCTATCACCCTACCAATCTCCACATACACTGTATCATCCGTCGTCATTTCTGCCACCTCCAAACGGACCCCACCACCAGGGATATATTTCCCTCCCCTCCCCTATCAGTGTTCTGAAAAGACCACTCCCTCCATGACTCCCTTGTCAGGTCCACAACCCCATCAACCCAACCTCCACTCCCGGCACCTTCCCCTGCAACCACAAGAGATGCAAAACTTGCGCCCTTACTTTCACCCTTAGTTCCCTCCAAGGCCCCAAGGGATCTTTCCATATCTGCGACAAATTCACCTGCACCTCCACACACATCATTTACTGCATCTGCTGCACCCGATGTGGCCTCCTCTATATTGGGGAGACAGGCCGCCTACTTGCGGAATGTTTCAGAGAACACCTCTGGGACACCCGGACCGACCAACCCAACCATCCCGTGGCTCAACACTTCAACTCCCCCTTCCCATCCACCAAAGACATGCAGATTCTTGGACTCCTCCATCGCCAGACCATAGCAACACGACGGCTGGAGGAAGAGCGCCTCATCTTCCACCTAGGAACCCTCCAACCACAAGGGATGAACTCAGATTTCTCCAGTTTCCTCATTTCCCCACCTCCCACCTTGTCTCAGTCCCAATCCTCGAACTCAGCACCACCTTCCTAACCTGCAATCTTCTTCCTGACCACTCCGGCCTATCACCCTCACCTTAACCTCCTTCCACCTATCGCATTTCCAACGCCCCGCCCCCAAGTCCCTCCTCTCTACCTTTTATCTTAGCCTGCTTGGCACACTTTCCTCATTCCTGAAGAAGGGCTCATGCCCAAAATGATTCTTCTGCTCCTTGGATGTTGCCTGATCTGTTGCACTTTTCCAGCAACACATTTCCAGCTCTGGTCTCCAGTATCTGCAGTCCTCACTTTCTCCCTGAACCAGTACAAGGTCTGTTCCATTTCAACATTTTCCTAACTAGCACTGAGTTAATCAGACCACGATTGGAGGTTATTTTAAATAAAAAAAGCTTGTTGTCAAGAAACATTTTAAACACAACCAGGTTTCACTAAGGAATGGTATTAGCGGAAAGAAAAACATCAGGGTCAGTAGCATATCGGGAAAACTGTCACAAGGCAAGATGACAAATTTGAATTGGACACTAGGAAAGGAAATAGACATGAAATTTAAGGAGCTCCCTTACCTTGACCTCCTTCCACCTATCACATCTCCATCGCCCCTCCCCCAAGTCCCTCCTCCCTACCTTTTATCTTAGCCTGCTGGACACACTTTCCTCGTTCCTGATGAAGGGCTTATGCCCAAAACGTCGAATTTCTGTTCCTTGGATGCTGCCTGACCTGCTGCGCTTTTCCAGCAACACATTTTCAGCTCTGATACTGCAGCATCTGCAGACCTCACTTTCTCCTTCATGAAATTTAAGGATTAATGTTTGGAAGAGGAGCTGGGTGAGGAGTGGATGAACTGGTGTTCCTGTCATCTTGCTACAGTGACCACATCTCTGATTCTGAAATATCTTAAAGTAATTAAAACTGAATAGAGAATAGCTGGTTTTTGATGTTATTAATGACAACCTTACATATGGTCAGGTGCCTCCTATCAATTCATATTACAATGACAAAATTTGATTCCTAATGTGCCTTTCAAAACTTCAAGAGTTTCCAAAATGCTTTACATTCAATGGAGTCAGAGAATCACAGAATCCCTACAGTGTGGAAACAGGCCATTTGGCCCAACAAGTCCATACTGAACCTCCGAAGAGTATCCCACCCATTCCCCTATCCTATTACCCTACATTTCCCATGACTAATGCACCTAACCTACATATCCCTGAACAATTTAACATGGTCAATTCACCTAACTTGCACATCTTTGGATTGTGGGAGGAAACTGGAGCACCCAGAGGAAACCCCACAGTCACAGTTGCCCGAGGCTGGAGTCCTTGGTAAGGCTTAGTCACTGTGGTGCAGGAAAATCGCTGTCAATTTCCACGTGGCAATCTCTGACAAGCAACAATGTAGTAACTGACTAGATGGTTTTATTGAAGTTGCCTCTCTAAATTTTTGACTTTGTTCTTGGGGAGCAGACTGCGACTTGATTCATACTACCTCCTTCCGCAGTGCACCCGTCTCAACATCATTCTCGAATGTTATGCGCTCAAGTCTCTTGCATGTGATACCCCACTCCCATCCGGCTTTGGTCAGCCTCATTCTCAAATTTGCTCAAATGTTTAAATAATTCCAAATATTTCAGGAATCGCACAGAATCTCTGCTGTTGGTACCAACAATGTACATACCGTGTATCAGCTAATGATGCTCTGGTACTCCCCCATACAGTCACCACCATTGCTGGGACTCCTGCAGAAAATGCAGAAACACACACCTGAGATCTCAAATCTAACAGACCCTATGTCTTCACTCATTCAATACACATTGCAACTAACAACAAATAATTTGCATTTATATAGAACCTTTAAAGGACTAAAATGTCACATGGAACTTACCAAGCATAATTTGGACACATAAGGAAAGAATACAGGACGTGAATTTAAACAATTGTCTTAAAAGAGGATAGTGGCATCTATGGAGGGAGTTCCAGAGAGTATGGTCCAAGCAGGTAAAGGCAGAGCCAACAAAGGCAGAATCATGACAATCATGAGGATCAAGAGTTAAAGCTTGATATATATTTTGGTGAAAAATAGGCCTGGAAGAGATTGAGAGATGTGAGGCCATGGAGAGATTTGGAAACAAAGATGGGATTTTTAATCGAGACAATGTTTAAACAGGTGCTGGCTATTATAATGCAGAAAGCCAGTCAGTGAAAGTTGTGCTGGAACCATCTTTACTCAGTCCAACATTTATTTACAGAATAAAACATGGCAAATATTCACCTCCTCATTCATCCATCAGTGAGTGTCTCTTATGCTGAAGTGAAATCCCAGTTAAGGCCCTCAAACCACATATAATTCACAAAATAAAGGTACAAATAACACCAGTTTGCGTCAGTAAGCATAGGGTGACTGAGACATGGTGCTAGTCAGAGCTTGGGTATCAAACTCTTGGTTGATATCAAGTTTATTGCTTCTTCACAGTTCACCCAAGCTGACACTAGTCAATGTCATTACAAATCTGCTTACAAAGATTGCAAAACAGAAATAGACTATTTCCAACCAATCTCTCTCCATGATTGACCTCTGCATGAGCAAACAGATTATAATTGGACCATTCCTTCCGGTTCCCATCATTCACCTGTACAATCTCACCTTCGATGTTCACTCACTCACTCACTCACACCCTGGAAATGAATTCTGAGTCCTACAACTCTTTTCACAAGGAGATTTCTTCTGTGTTTTCTAAATCTCTTCTATTTAATTGTTTATTCATGTCTCCTCACCTTGCCTATTTTAATATCACCTCTATTTTTAACACCCCTGTTTCTCCAAATCATAGATAAAACAGAGCGAATAGATATGATTCCAGAGTTGGACGCCTCATTTCTAAGTGCACTGAAAAGCTGTCTTTAACCTGCATGGTTATTAATGCTTCCTACCCGTCTGTTTTATTTCTTGCATCCCATATGGTTTTTTTTCTAATGGGTGGAGTTTGTTCCCTGAGATTAAATACTATTGCATCATGTGGTTAAAATGGGCTTTGGTAATTTTTCCAGCTATCAATTCACCAGAGGAATGGAACTTGACTGGACTTTAACTCTTGCCCAACATTAAAGCTAGTGTGGTCACTGTACTTCCCATTTTTATGCGTTACCATTGTTCACAGAATCCCTACAGTGTGGAACAGGCCCTTCGGCCCAACAAGTCACACTAACCCTCCAAAGAGTATCCCATCCAGACCCATTCCATCAGTCTACATTACCTTTGACTAATGCACCCAACTTACATATCCCTGAACAATACAGGCAATTTAGCATGGTCAATTCACCTAACCTGGCTATCTTTGGATTGTGGGAGGAAACCAAAGCACCTGGAGGAAACCCACACAGGCACAGGGAGAATGTGCAAACTCCACACAGACAGTCACCCAAGGCTGGAATCAAACCCAGGTCCCTGGCACTGTGAAGCTACAGAGCTAACCACTGAGCCACCATGCCACCCAAATTGTATTTAGCATTAAAATTCCACTGACAACACTGAAATAAGCAATGTAACTTTATTGAAGTCAACATGAAGTACTACAATATGTTATGTAGTCTGTGCATTTTCTGTCCCATTTCTGGACATTGCCTCCGCCCCCCACTCTGCATGGTGATATCTGGACAATCCCTTCCACCCCTCCCCCAATCCCCCCCCCCCCCCCCCCCACTCTGCATGGTGATACCTGGACATTGCTCCCCCCACTCTGCATGGTGATACCTGGACATTGCCTCCCCCCGCTCTGCATGGTCATATCTGGACATTGCCTCGCCACCCCACCCCCCCACTCTGCATGGTGATATCTGGACTATCCCCCCCCTCCTCCCCGATTCTGCATGGTGATCATCCTGATATGTGTCAGGTGGATAGAAAGTTAATATTATAAGATGAGCAATAATGTGTAGGTTTGAGGGTAATAGCAGAGAAATATCTGAAATGACTGCGTGTATAAAGAGTACACCAACAAACATAGTCAGAGTAGATAAAAGGGAGAAGAAAGCTCTTCATGTGAATGCATGAAGCAGTCTTAATTAAATGGATGATTTGGTAGCATGAATAGAAATAAAATGTTATACTGTAATAAAGTGGACAAAACAGAGACACATTCGCAAAGTGAGCAAAGCCAGGAACTGAATAGTCCAGTGTGTTTGACCTTTCAGTATGATAGGAAGGAAATGGAATGAGGAGAGGCAGCTCTCCAAATAAAGGTTGCTATCAGTACACATGTGAGAAATGATTGTAATTCAGAAGGTCAAGATGTAGAATCCATTTGGGTGGAGACACAAAATAGCAAAGAAAAGAAATCATTACAGGGTGGCTGGAGTAGTTTACAAAGTCCCTAACAAATACCTACAAGATAGGACACAGTATAAATCAAGAAATAGTGGTGGTTTGTAAGAAACAATTGCAACAATAATGGGAGACTTTTATTTTCACAGAATCAAGTTTCTGAAAATAACCTTTAGGATGAGTGTATTGAGATTATTCAAGACAGTTTTATTTTAGAACAATGCATTCTGCAATCAGCCAAGGAAGATGAAATTGGGTAATGAAACAGGACTAATCAATGATCTCCCAGTCAAGGATCCTCAAGGCAAAAATGATCATAACACGGTATAATTTCAGATTCAGTTTGAAAAGTAAAGCCGAAACAGAATTGCAGAATTATTACAATACAAAATGAGGCATTTTCAGGCCTTCACACACTCAACTTCTCATGCACCAATCTCAATCATGCACACATAAAAACTACATCTCACATAAAAATTGTGACACCGAAATACTCTCTCACACCCCCGAACAGTCAGACACACACATATATTTTTACATAAACACACACAGACCCACACTCAAATATTCTTGCCTGAATCCATGTTAGAGAAGAATCCATCTCTCCCCTTACTCAGACACACACACACTCCCACATTCTCACATGCACTGAGAGCAACACACTCACACAAACACACACGCACAAATATTTGAGGTGGATTATTCCATCTGGGAAGTTGGTTTTATTGCTGATGTATTTTTGTTCATTTTTAGACAGCACACAACTTGAAGCTGTGGTAGAACAATGTGGTGTTTTCTAAATTTCTGTTTTCAGGATAAAACAAACTGAGAAAGATTCTGAACAAGGCCTTACATCTCCAGGTCAGAAGCTGACTGACACACCACCTTTCATATATTCCTATCCTTTTGCCTGTTTGAAGTTTGGAATGTTAGACACACTGTGCTAGAAGCATTTAATTATCTTGGGGCAGTAGCTTTAAATAGCTTCTGGAATTTGCATCTTATTTAAGTGAAACTTGCACATCCTTTCTGACAGAGTTCTCCATCTCCTGCTTCTGTAAAGCAAGCTGACATTTCTAAAGTGCAGGAATGTACGAAAGAAAGCAGCTTTTCATTTGCATTTCCCCTATCATGTGCTGACGGAATTCCAGAGTCGAACTGAATGTCTCTCTGTTCCTGCACTCAGTTTAACATTGTACTGTTTAGTTTATATTGTCTCTTCTCAATCTAATAGCCAAAACGCATTGGTTCACATCTCATTGTATTCTGTTTGCAGGAGGCTGAGAGATGATAACGTACAAATATGCGATGTTTTAATCTGCAAAGTAAGGATGAAAGATTCAGAAGCTGTCAGTCAGCCATTTTGGGTTTGTTCATGGCAGCCATTTCATACTAGAACAGCACTGACATTGACTTTATGAATAGAGAAAGGCAAGAAAGAGTGGGGACTTGGGAGTCTGTGTATATTTGAGTGCAGCATAGATTTGACAGAATGGTAGCTGGACAGCAAGGGTTTCATAGCAAGGGAGTGAAATGAGCAAGGGGTATATTCCTGAAAGTTAGAAGGATCTGAGATGACTGAAGTTATCAAGAGAATATTATAAATTGTTGGGAGAGAGAGAGAGAGAGAGAGAGAAAAGCTTCTTGCTGCATCTGTATCTAAAAATTAGGATCATTGTCTTAAAATCTAATAGCCTGAAACCCTTTCAGAGATTTAGTTTCGTATTTATACTTAAACATATACATTTATAATATGCAAGACATATTTTATATAGAGACATAAACATGATATAGTTATGCAACAAACACGAAATATCGTTATAAATCTCATGTCTCAAACATACCCAGGATAGGGACAGCATGGGGAGCTCTTTCAATGAGGTCACAGACAAATATTTGAAGGACAGGCATAATCCGAGCAGAGTTAAACTCCGTCTTAACTGTCTCTGTCACACACCACACCCACTAACACATAGGTATAAACAGCTGCATCTAGATAGTCAAGAGACCATCTAGCGACACCATCTTGAACCCTCAACTGTGATGCAGCTGACACCAAAATTGGTGGTGCAGTGGACAGCGAAGAAGCTTTCCTCAAAGTACAATGGGACCTTGACCAGAGGGGCCAATGGGCTGAGGAGTGGCAGATGAAGCTTCATTTGGATAAATGTGAGGTGCTGCATTTTGGAAAGATAAATCAGGGCAGGACTCATACACTGAGTGGTAAGATCTTGTGGAGTGTTGCTGAACAAAGAGACCTTGGAGTGCAGGTTCATAGTTCTTTGGAAGTGGAGTCGCAGGTACGCAGGATAATGAAAAAGGCATTTAGTACACTGAATATAGGAGTTGGAAGGTCATGCTGCGGCTGTACAGGACTTTGGTTTGGCCACTTTTAGAATATTGCATTCAATTCTGGTCTCCCTCCTACCAGAAGGATGTTGTGAAACTTGAAAGGGATCAGAAAAGATTTACAAGGATGTGGCCAGGGTTGGAGGGTTGGGCTATAGGGAAAGGTTGAATAGGCTGGGGCTGTTTTCTGTGGAGCATCAGAGGCTGAGAGGTGACCTTATAGAGGTTTATAAAATCATGAGGTACATGGAAAGAATAAATAGGCAAGGTATTTTCTCCAGGGTGAGGAGTCTAGAACTAGAGGGCATAGATTTAGGGTGAGAGGGAAGAGATTTAAAAGGGACCTAAGGGGCAACCTTTTCATGCAGAGAGTGGTACGTGTTTGGAATGAGCTGCCAGAGCAAGTGGTAAAGGCTGGTACAATTACAATATTTAAAAGGCATCTGGATGGATATATGAGTAGGGAGTGTTTAGAGGGATATGGGCCAAGTGCTGATAAATGGGACTAGATTAATTTAGGATATCTGGTCGGCATGGATGAGTGGACTAAAGGGTCTGTTTTCAAGCTGTACATCTCTATGACTTGGACAAAAGGACCATTTTGTAGCCACATCTGCTGATAGACAAAGATAAATAATGAAAGCAAGTTGTGAGGAGGATGCAAAAAGTCTGTAAAGGGATATAGACAATTCAGTAAGTGGGTAAAAATTTGACAGATGGAGCATAATCTGGGAAAATGTAAAGTTGTCCACTTTAGAGTGAGGAACAGAAACAATTATTTAGATGGAAAGAGATTGCAGAGTGCTGTGTACAGAGGGTTCATGATAGATAATATGTTAGCATGCAAACACAATAATTAATTAGGAAGTCAAATAGAATGTTTATTTGAAGGGGAATATCAAAGGAGTGATATATTAGAGGTAGTTAAGTCGAAGATCCTAGGATGAAGGCACTATTCTTCGAGTAAAAAGTGAGGTCTGCAGATGCTGCAGGTTCCTGATGAAGGGCTCTGGCCCGAAACGTCGAATTTCCTGTTCCTTGGATGCTGCCTAACCTGCTGTGCTTTAACCAGCAACACATTTTCAGCGCTGAAGGCACTATTCTGTAAGGGAAGGTTGAACAGTTTGGGCTTTTCACTGGAGTTTAGAAGAATGAAATAAGATTTTATTTGAAACATAAGATTCTCAGGGGTTTAGCTGGGTAGATGCTGAAAGGATTTTCCCTGTTGCTGCTCCCAAGCATTGATCCAGAATAGGTTGAAGATGAAATTAAGGTGGAGCACAAGAGGAATACCTTCTTTTGGGACTAATTAAATTTTAGAATTCTCTAGAGAGGAGTGGAGGCTTGATCAATGAATTAATGTAAGGTTGAGGTAGTGAGATTATCTGTAAGGAAGTGTGGGGTCACAGGATATTAGAGTCATTAGAATAGTTAGATGGTAGATTGTGACCAGTGTAGATGCAAAGGGTTGAAGGGCATTTTTCTGTGCTGTAGATCTCTATGCCTTTATGGGAGAAAGGCAGGAAAATAGTGTTAAGGCCAGAATTAGATAAGCCAAGATCCTAATGAATAGTGGAATGAGTTTGATGGGCTCCTGCTCCCATCTCAGTGCTCAGTCTCAAGTGACTTGGGCTGAAGTTATCAGGAGGGGTGGTGGGCCAAAGGGGAGGGGGGGTTGTGATTGGCTGAATCTGTGACACCGAAACTGCTTAATGAATTATTGAACTGAGAGATGGGCACACCAATCAACAGCATGCACACAACATCAGGCAAAGAGTACAATGGATTTGAGCATCCTTACCCCAACCAAGCAGAATTAATGCCCAGAGATATTTCTTGTCTGATAGGAAAGCCATGAAGATCAGGCTGTGCAGATAGAGGCCCTCCACCAGGATCCAGTAGTGATTAGTAGCAAGAAAGTATAGGAATATCGTCACTGCCACTTTACAACCAACCTGGAAATGTACAGCTCAGTTATCAGACCGAAACAGTGATGGGTACAATACTATGGCATGTGTGGCCCCTACATTTGTTACACAGTGTGTGCTTTTCATGGCAGTGTGTGGGCAGCTAACTTCTCAGTCTGGTGCCAGAAGGCGGGTGAGAAAAGTACATCATGTTGGGCCAAATAACCAGCAATCACCCAGTGCCATGCTGGAAAAAGGATCATTCCCATTGAATACAGAGATAAAGAAATTCATTCCATTTCTTTATTGCCCACTGTAAGAGGGCATGAATCTGAGGCACTCATCACTATAGCTAAAAACATAAAAGCAGCCTTTTGGAAAGCCTGAATCTGGAGCTTTTCGGAGGGAGTTTGGACTGTGAGTAGGGGGGGTGAGCTGAGAGGGGGTGACAGACTGTGAGGAGGGGATGGGATGTCAGGCTGGACAAGCTGCCAGCCAAAGCTCCCCTGCACCTTCCCATTTTGACAAAACCTGTGAGTCATTGGATGGATGAGATTTGGGCTGTGTTTTGGGCCATTGGCTTTGTTCCAAAGGTGTGACAGAGTGGGGGCAGGAAATTCCATCAGTCACAACAGGAGAGAGAAACAGCAAGTTACAATTATTAGTAAATTCATATAATGAGGAAAGTTGGAGTGCGCCTAGAGTCACAGGATAATGACTACTGCTTTCCTTCCCGAAAGGATACCCATGAACCCATTGAGTTTTACAACAATCTGATTGCTTCGGTGTCACTCTTATCCAGATGTTACAAGCTGAATTTGAAACCATTATTTAGAAGGAGGCCATTCAACCTGAGTCTGGGTCAACTCTTGTAAGCACCTACTCATCTCTTCACATTCCCATACCCTGCCTCCCAACTCTGCAAATCTTTGTCTTCAGATAATCCTCCGATTCCATTTTGAAAGCCATATTGAATATGCCTCCACGGTCTCAGGCTGTGCACTCCAGACTGTGACCCACTCACTGTTTGATGATGTTTCTCCTCAGGTCACTATAGCTTTTCCTGATCTACTCTGCCCAGCCACCTCATGATTTTGATAGCATCTATCAAAACCTCTTCAGTCTGTTCCTCTCCAAGGAAGATACTCCCAACTTCCTTAATCTATCCATCAAGTGAAGTTCCCTTTCCCTGGGAACATTTCTCTGAATATTTTGCGCCTTCCTTCTAAGGTGTGCTGGCCAGATTCAGATCCGATTTTCCCAGTGAGGCTGAACCATTGATCTTTAAAGGTTAGTCACAAATTTATTGCTTTTGTATTTGTTGCCCTTGTTAATAACACCTTGGATGTTTTACTAACTGCTCTCAAACCTTCACTTCTTTGTGGACATAGAAGGAGCTCACTTGGAGCAGCAGCAAGAGGCGAGTGGGAATCAACCTGGAGGTAAATGGTGACAATGGAACCTCAGGATAAAAAGCTGAACAGTGAGGCACAGATCAAGCTCAGCGAGAACAGCAGCAGGAGAGGAGCAGTGAAACTTTCACTAAATGTAGACGCAGAGCTCCTGAGGTAACATTAGCGTGAAAAACATAATGCTTGAAATATTGACTCTCCTGCTCCTCAGATGCTGCCTGACCAGCTGTGCTTTTCCAGCAACACACTTTTTGATTCTGATTTCCAGCATCCACAGTCCTCACTTTCTCCTGAAAAATGTAATGCAAGGCAACGAGATTGGCTGCTGAGGAACCAGCTTTCGAGATTGAGTGAGCAGTACTGGCAGTGAGGTAGAGTGTAAAGTCATCGCTTTGTGATTTGTTAGGAATAGAGAGACAGAGGGAGAAATCTGATTTGGCAAGTAGTGGGTAATGTTCCTATTTATTGTCTGTAGTCGATAAGGATCACAATGACGGGAGACCTCTGTCCCAAAATGTGGGAAATCAGGGACCCTTCCAGTCTCCACGGTAACCACGTATGCAGGAAGCTGCAGCTCCTGACTGACTGTATGAAGCAGCTGGAGCTGCAAATGGAGTCACTGTGGAGCATCTAGGAAGTTGAGAAAGTCGTGGTTAGCACTTTTAATGAGCTGGGCACACCATGAGTAAGGATTACACAGGCAAAGAAGCATGGTGTGACCACCAGGAAGATTAGTAAGTCTGGACAGGCAGTGCAGGAGTACCCTCTGGGATTCCCCTCTCAAACAGATAGACTGAATAAGACCTGAAACATTAACTCTGATTTCTCTGCATAGATGCTGTAGGACCTGCTGAGCTTTTCCAGTAACTTTTGTTTCTGAGTAAGAGTGTGTTGGGATAGACATTCCTCTCAGGGAAAGCAGCAACAGCCAAGTTTGTGGCATCACAGTTGGCTCTGCTGCACATGAGGAGACTAGGAGCACTTCAGTGACGGGGGAACTGACAGGCGGGGCTGTGGAAGCAAATGAGACTCTCCAATGGTACGTTGCCTCCTGGTGCCAGGGTCAGGGATATCTCAGGGCAGCTGCAGGGTATTCTGAAGAGGGAGGGTGAACACCCATGAGTCATTGTACATGTCGGTACAAACGACGTGGATAAACAAAAATAAAATGACGTTCTGCAACAGGAGTTTAAAAGTAGTAGTAGATTAAAGATGAAGAATACGAGGGTTATAATCTCCAGACTACTCCAGTGCCACGTGTCATTGAGTATAGGAATAGAAAGGCAGCTGAGATTAATGTGTTGCTAAAGGGACTGTGTAGGAGGGAGAGTTTGAGATTTTTGGATCATTGGGACAGTTTCTGGAATATTTGGGACCAGTATATGCTGGACAGTTTGCACCTGAACAGGAATGGGCATAATGCCCTTGCTGGGAACTTTGCTCATGTTGTTGGGGAGATTTCAAACTGATGTGTCTGGTTGGTGTTGGGGGAGGTGGGGTGGAATTTAACAATGTAGATGTAAAGTCAGGACCAACTACCAACCTGTAAGGGTTGACCTGACCTCCCAGTCACTGCCCATTTCAATTCCCCTTCCCACTCTCTTTCTGACATGACCATCCTTAGCCTCCTCCATTGCCGCAGTGAATCAGACCAAAAGTTGGAGGAACAACACCTCATCTTCCACCTGGGCAGGCTACAGCCCTGAGGACTCCAATCTTCCTTCCCATCCCCCAAATCCCTTTCAAGCTCTGCCTCCTCCTTTCCATCCCTCCGACTTGCCTTCCTTCCAGCTACCAACTGGATTCATTCCTTCCATCGACCAACAAGGTTGTACCTACCATCTGTGTTCACCTGTCACCACCTCATCACTCTGCCCCTCTTCCCACCATAATCTTCGACTCCCCCTCACCCTACTCCCATTCCTGAAGAAGGCTTATACCCAAATCCACCTCCAGATGATGCCTGGCTTGCTGTCTACTTTGGATTCCAACATCTTCAGTGTTTTTTTGCCTCTGACTGTTAACACGGATGAACTTAGAGCATTGATCAGCAAATGAGTAGATGATATTGTTTCAATTACTAAGATATGGTTTAAGAGGGGCAGGATTTCAAGTTTAACATTCCAAGGTGTAGAAGTTTCAGTGATGAGGGGGGGGATGTATGAGTGTTGGGGCATTACATTATTGATGAAGGAAACTATCTCTGCAGTGATGAGGGAAGATGTCCTAGAAGAGGTTTTAACTGAGGCCACCTGGGTAGAGCTGAGCAATAACAAAGAGGCGATCACTTTGCTGGGATTATACTACAGACTGAACAGCAGTCAGAGGGAGGTAGAGAAACAGATATGTCAGCAAATCACAGAAGCAGGGCTATCGTGGCTCTCGTGGTTGGGTACTTCAACTTACCTAACATTACCTGGCATTGACTTAACGTGAAAGGATTAGACAGGGTGAAATTTTTAAAAGTGCATCCAGGAGAGTCTTTTGAAACAGTATGTAGATAGTCCTTCTCAAGATGGGGTAAAAAATGAGGTCTGCAGATGCTGGAGATCACAGCTGCAAATGTGTTGCTGGTCAAAGCACAGCAGGCCAGGCAGCATCTCAGGAATAGAGAATTCGACGTTTCGAGCATAAGCCCTTCATCAGGAATCCTGATGAAGGGCTTATGCTCGAAACGTCGAATTCTCTATTCCTGAGATGCTGCCTGGCCTGCTGTGCTTTGACCAGCAACACATTTGCAGCTTCTCAAGATGGGGTGTGCTAGACATAATCCAAGGGAGTGAAGCTGGTCTAGTGTTTGAAGTGTCAGCAGATGAACATTTTGGGAATAGTGACCATAACATTAAGTTTCAGTGTCGTTATGGCAAGGGATAAGGGCAGTATAGAAGTTGTGTCAAAACTGGGGAAAGGGCAATTTCAATATCGTTAGACAGCATCTGGCAAACAAACTGGGACCAGCTATTTGCAGAGAAGTCAACATTTGGAAAGTGAGAGTCCTTTAAATGTAGTATAGTGAGAGTTCAGTGCCGACACGTTCCTCCAAGAGGCCAAGGGCAACATGTTCAGGGAACCCTGGATGTCCAGAGGTATCAAGAGTTTGAAAAAGAAAGAGAAGGAAGCATCTTTTCCCAGAGCATCTACAACCTCATCACCTCAGGGGATCTCCCATCCATAGTCCCAACCTCACCATCAAAGAACCCCGCACCACCTGGTTCTACCTCCTACTCAAACATCACAAGCGTGTCTGCCCCAGTCGACCCATTGTCTCAGCCTGCTCCTGCCCTACCAAGCTTATCTCTGCATACCTTGACACCATCCACACCCTTCACCTCCTCCAAGACTTTCATTTCCCTGACTCCCAAAGCTTCATCTTCACTATGGACATGTAGTTCCTGTACATATCGATCTGCTATGATGAAGGCCTCCAAACCCTCCATTTCTTACTCTCACCCCGACCCAACCAGTACCCCTCTACTGACACTCTCAGTCAATTGGCCTAACTGGTCCTCACCCTTAACTACTTCTTCCAATCCTCCCACTTCCTCCAAACCAAAAGGGTAGCCATGGGCACCTGCATGAGCCCCAACTATGCCTAGGAGAAAGTGAGGATTGCAGATGCTAGAGATCAGAGTCGAGAGTGTAGTACTGGAAAAGCACAGCAGTTTAGACAGCATCCAAGGAGCAGGAGAATTGACGTTTCAGGCATAAGCTCTTCATCAGGAATGTGGCTTGTGGGCTGAGGATCTGAGAGACAAATGGGAAGGGGTGGGGGGGGGTGGGGGAAGGATAGCTGGGAGTGCATTAGGTAGATGAAACTGGGGAAGAAGGTGATAGGTTAGAGAGGAGGGTGGAGTGGATAGATGGAAAGGTGACGGACAGGTCAGGAGGGCATTGCCGAACTGGGGCCTTGGGACTGGGAGTAATGTGGTGTGGGGAAGGGGAAATGAGGAAACTGGTGAAATCCACATTACTCCCGTGTGGTTGGAGGGTCCCAAGGTGAAAGATGAGGCATTCTTCCTCCAGGCTTCAGGTGGTAAGGGTTTGGCAATGGAGGAGGCCCAGGACCTGCATGTCCTTGACAGGATGGGAGGGGACATTGAAGTGCTCAGCAATGGGGCAGTGAGGTTGGTGGGTGCGGGTGTCCCAGGGATGTTCTCTGAAACGATCCGCAAGTTGGCATCCTGTCTCCCCTAGAGGAGACCACATTGGATGCAATGGATACGGTATATGACATTGGTGAAGGTACCCCATGAGGCAGCTGAAGAGTTCATCAACTTCACTAATACCTTCCATCCCGACCTCAAGTTCACCTGAACCATCACAGACACCTTCCTCCCCTTCCTGGACCTCTCCATCTCCATTTCCATTTCCAGTGACTGACTCAACACAGACATCCACTACAAACCCACGGACTTCCACAGCTACCTGGACTACACCTCCTCCCACCCTGCCTCCTATAAAAACGCTATCCTTTATTCCCAATTTGTTTGCCTCTGCCACATTTGCGCCCAGGAGGACAATTCTACCATAGAACATCCCAGAAAGACATGGTCAATGATGCCCTCCAGCACATCTCCTCTACTTCCCAGATCACCGCCTTTGAACCTCACCCCTCCAACTGCAACAAGGACAGACCCCCCTGGTACTCACCTTCCACCCCATGAATCTCTGGATATACTGCATCATCCTCCGCCATTTTGTGCCACTTGCAAACAGACCAAACCACCAGAGATATATTTCCCTCCTCACCTCTATCTGTGTTTTGGAGACACCATTCCCTCTGGTGACTCCTTGGTCAGGTCCACACCCCCTTACCCAACCCCAACTAACAACCCACCCTGCCCTCCCGGCACCTTCACCTGCCACCGCAAGATGTGCACCCACACCTCCCCTCTCTCCTTCATCCAAGGCCCCAAAAGGTCCTTGCACATCTGACAGGAATTTACCTGTACTTCCAATCACATCATCTATTGTGTTCATTGCACCCAATGTCATGTCCTCTACATTGGGGAGACAGGACTTCAACTTGTGGATTGTTCCAGAAAACATCTCTAAGACACCTGCACCAACCAACCCCACTACCCTGAAGATGAACACTTCAATTCTCCCTCCCACTCCACCAAGGACCCTAACCCCCAATGCCTGGAGGAAGAATGCCTCATCTTCTGTTTTGGGACACTGCAACGACATGGGTTCAATGTGGATTTCACCAGTTTCCCCATTTCCCCTCCCCCAACCTTATCCTAGTCCCAACCTCTTATCTCAGCAATGCCCTCTTGAACTGTCCTACCTGTCCACTTTCCTTACCATCTATTTGCTCCACTCTCCTCTCTATTCTATCACCATCCCCCCCCACCTTTATCTATCTATCGCATCCTAGCTATCATCCCATCCCCCCCCCCCCCCGCCGCCCCATCCCCCTTGCATTTATCTCTGCTCAAAACGTCAACCGTCCTGTTCCTCAGATGCTGCCTGACTAGCTGTGGTTTTCCAGCAGCACACTCTTCGACTCTGATCTCCAGCACCTGCAGTCCTCACTTTCTCCTAGAAGGAAGCACCTGTCAGATACAGTCCAGTAAAAGCAGGAAAGGTCCTTCAAAAGTGTAGACAGTTTAGGAGGTGACTAAAAAAGGAAATTTGGAAGGCAAACAAGGCCATGAAATATCTTTGGTTTTTAGGTTAAAGTAAAACCTCAAGTATATTAAGAGTAAGAGGATTATTGAAGAAAGAGTGGGGCCTACTAAAGGCCAAAGGGACAAAATTGTGCATGAAGCTAATGGACGGAGTGAGGTCTTAAATGAATACTCTTATCTATACTAACAAAAGGAGAATAATATTGCATCTGGGGATGTCACTTGGGGCAGTGAGTTTCTAGAACAAATTAAGATTAGTAAGGAGGTGGTATTAGATGTCTTAACAAGCATAAAGATGTATAAATCTCTGGGACCTGATGAGATGTGTCCAGGCTACTGTGCGAGGTGAGGGAGGAGATTGCTGGGCCATGGCGGGGGGGAAAAGAGGTGATTATTTCTTCGTGGGCACAGGTGAAGTGCCAGATGACTAGAGGATAGCTAATGTAGTTCCTTTGTTCAAGACGGGTGGCAAGGATAGGCCAAGTAATCACAGACCAGTTAGTCTGATGTCAGTAGTAGGGAAGTTATTGGAAATAATTCTGAAGGTCATATTAGTTGAAAGGGGTAGTCAGCATGGATTTGTTAGAGGGAGATCCTGTCTGACAAATTAAATTGAAGTATTGAAAAGGGGACTAAATATATTGAGGGTGGTGCAAGTTGATGTGGTTTGCTTGGCCTTTGACAGGATTCCACATGTAAGGCTGAGTGCAAAAAGAGCCCATGGGATCCAAGGCAACTTGGCAAACTGGGTCCAAACGTGGCTCACAAACAGGGGGCAACAGGTGAAGTAGTGGCATCAGGAGAACAGGGTGTTTTCCTCTCTTTTCTTGCTTTGTGACTCGAAGCTTGATATTGTCGCCTTTTTGAACACTTTGCAGCGAGCTCCTCCCAGTCATTATTATTAATATCTTGGGCTCTTTAAGGAGACCTTCACAATGCCTTTCAAAAGTTTTCAGGAATGTTGGTCATGTCAGAGTTGAGGAAACTGGACCTGAGCAGTTGGAGGGATATGGGGTCGGGAACAGTAATCCTGTTCTCTCAATTCTGAGTCATTAGCACAGATCTCGAAAAGCAGAAAAGTAATGTTCAGGCTTATGGGGAAAAGGCAAAAGAATAGCACTAACTCTGGTCACCATCAGACCAGCCCTTTATTCCAGATATTTTATATAGATAAATGTCAAACTTCAAAGACTGTCATGGTGAGATTTGAGCCTATGTCATTCTGGGTTACTAGTCCAGTGACAATATGATATAACATTAGTAAATAGTGCTGAGCAGTGGCATGAACAATTAATGACTAATTAATGGCCACTGAAAATTCCTTTCCCATTGCTTTGGTATTTCCTCAATGTGGGATGGCCCATGCTATGTGGGAAAAGTGGTAGCTTTAGCTGCACAGGCTGGAGCTGGGCAAGGCAAGGACCTCCTTTGCTGGCTCCTGGGGCCATCAGCACACCTCCACCTTTTGGCCACACCCCACTTCAATCAGAACAACCATCCTCCACACCCAGCTTGGACTCATCTGCACACTCCCTCCTTAAGACCCCAACTGTGTTTACCTAAGCTTTTCAGCATCAGGACTGCCTGCAGTCCCAGCAATGGCCACCACTTCCAGTGGCACTGCTGAATCTACAGACCTTCTGTCCATTTGATTAATGAGCACTCTTGAAGGCAGGACTTCCACCCAAGTAGCAGAGAAAGCTTCCCATGACCAGGGCTAATTTGATTGGCCTGTTGGTTGCTTGGTCTCTCCTTGTATCTTTTTTGAACAAGGACGCATTGTCTACAATTCTCCAGTTCACTAGCAGCGTCCCTGAGGGTTGTAGGATGATGACAAATGCATCTTCATTTCCAGCCTGACTTGCCTCAGTATTCACTGAGATATCTCATTTGCCAATCTTTGATTCTAATATATTTGGTCTGATCCAGTCTCGCACCATTGAAATTAGCCTCTCCAATTAATTATTTTTCTTCTACATTGCTTCTTGATCTTTTGCATGACCAATCCTAACTGATATGAGACATCATTAGTGTCACTTAAATGTTCTCTTGCTGACATGAGCAATTTGATACATCTCATTCCCCATGGCAGAGCCATGAGTGCTTCCTTTGTCATTGGGCCAGAAACCTATTTACAGTCATGGAATCATAGAGACATACAGCACAGAAACAGACCCTTCGGTCCAACTTGTCCATGCCAACCAGATACCGAAACTAATCTAGTCCCATTTGCTAGCACTTAACCCATATCCCTCTTTACCCATCCAGATGCCTTTTAAATGTTATTACTGTTCCAGCCTCCACTACTTCCTCTGGCAGCTCGTTCCATAAATGCACAACCCTCTGCGTGAAAACGCACAACCCTCTGAGGTGTCTCGTTATATCTTTCCCCTCTCACCCCCTAGTTCTTGACTCCCCCAATCCAGGGAAAAGACTTTCTCTACTTATCTCATTCATGTCCCTCATGACTTTATAAACCTCTATAAGGTCACCCCTCAACCTCTGATGTTCCGGGGAAAACAGCCCCAGCCTATTCAACCTCTCCCCATAGCTCAAATCCTCCAACCCTGGCAACATCCTTGTAAATATTTTCTGAATCCTTTCAAATTTCCTATTCTTCCAATAGGAAGAAAATCAGAATTGCATTAAATATTCCAACTGTGGCCTAACCAGTGTCCTGTACAGCCGCAATATGACATCCCAACTCCTATAGTCAATGCTCTGACCAATAAAGGAAAGCATACCAAACACCTTCTTCACTATCCTATCTACATGCGACTCCACTTTCAAGGAGCTATGAACCTGCACTCCAAGGTCTCTGTTCAGCAACACTCCCTAGGACCTTACCATTAAGTGTATAAGTCCTGCCCTGATTTGCTTTTCCAAAATGCAGTGCCTCACATTTATCTAAACTCCATCTGCCACTCCTCAGCCCATTGGCCCATCTGATCAAGATCCTGTTGTAATCTGAGATAACCTTTTTCGCTGTCCACTACACCTCCAATTTTCATGTCATCTGCAAACTTACTAAGTCTACCACTTATGCTCACATCCAAATCATTTATATAAATGATGAAAAGCAGTGGATCCAACACCGATCCTTGTGGCACTCCACTGGTCACAGGCTTCCAATCTGAAAACCAACCATCCACCACCGCCCTCGGTCTTCTACCTTTGAGCCAGCTCAGTATCCAAATGGCTAGTTCTCCCTGTATTCCATGTGATCTAACCTTGTTAACCAGACTCCCATGGGGAACCTTGTTGAAGAAAATTCTGCTGATTACACTTCACAAACTCTTTTCCTGCTTTGCACTTCACATTATTACTCTCCTAATCTTTACAGAATACTCAGGATCCTCCTTATAATTTATTGCAATTTCCTTGCATGCTCTTTCCTCTAAATCTTTCCCAATAAGAACATTTCTATCCCTCAACCGATCTTATCAAAATCATTTTGCAGATGCTTTGTATCCACGTCATAACTTGGATTCTGATCTATCTTTATAATGTCAGCAAGTAATTAGTGTTACCTGCAATATACCAAGAGTGGGTGATATTAATGTGAAGGATTTAAATTAATATTGCAGGGCCGTGGGAACCAGGTGAGAATATCAGAGAATACCACCAGAAAGTTTATCCTTTTGAATATGCTTTATAGAACATAGAACAATACAATGCAGAACAGGCCCTTTGGCCCTTGATGTTGTGCCAACATGTGAATTGATCTAAGCCCATCCCCCTACACTATCCCATCACCACCCATGTGCTTCTCCAAGGATTGTTTAAATCTCCCTAATGTGGCTGAGTTAACTACATTGGCAGTGAGGGCATTCCACACCCTTACGACTCTGAGTAAAGAACCTGCCTCTGCCATCTGTCTTAAATCTATCACCCCTCAATTTGCAGCTATGCCCCCTTGTACAAGCTGATGTCATCATCCTAGGATAAAGACTTTCACTGTCTATTCCATCTAATCCTCTGATCATCTTGTATGTCTCTATCAAATCCCCTCTTAGCCTTCTTCTTTCTAATGAGAACAGACCCAAGTTCCTCAGCCTTTCCTCATTAGATCTTCCCTCCACACCAGCAAAAAGTGAGCACTGCAGATGCTGGAGCTCTTCCCTCCAGACCAGGAAACATCCTGTAAATCTCCTCTGTACCTTTTCCAGTGCTTCCACATCCTTCCCGAAATATGGGGACCAGAACTGTACACAATATTCCAAGTGCGACTGCACTAGCATTTTGTATACTTGCAGCTAGATATTATGGCTTCCGAACTCAATCCCTCTACCAATAAAACCTAACACACCGTATGCCTTCTTAACAGCACTAACCACCTGGGTGGCAACTTTCAGGGATCTATGTACATGGACTCCAAGATCTCTTTGCACATCCACACTACCAAGAATCTTTCCATTGACCTGGTATTCTGCCTTACTGTTATTCTTCCCAAAATGCATCAGCTCACATTTAATGGCATTGAACTCCATTTGCCACCTCTCAGCTCAATTTTGCTGTTTATCCAAGTCCCCCTACAACCTGCAATATTTTTCCACACTGTCCACCGCTCCACCAATTTTAGTGTCATCTGCAAACTTACTAACCCATCCACCTATGTTTGCATCCAAGTCATTTACAAAAATGACAAACAGCAGTGGTCCCAAAATAGATCCTTGTGGCACACCACTATTAACCAGACTCCAGGCTGAACATTTTCCATCAACCAGCACTCGCTGCCTTCTTACAGAAAGCCAGTTTCTAATCCAAACAGCTAAATCACCCTTAATCCCATGCCTCTACATTTTCTCCAACAGCCTACAATGTGGAACCTTATCAAAGGCTTTACTGAAGTCCATGTATACCACGTCAACTGCCCTACCCTCATCCACATGCTTGGTCATCTTCTCAAAAAACTCAATGAGATTTGAGAGACACGATCTGCCCTTGACAAAACCATGTTGACTATCTGAAATCAAATTATTGTTTGCTAGATGATTATAAATCTTATCTCTTATAATCCTTTCCAAAACCTTTCCTACAACAGAAGTAAGGCTCACTGGTCTATAATTACGTGGGTCATCTCTACTGCCTTTCTTCAACAAGGGCACAATATTTGTAATCCTTCAATCCTCTTGTACTAAACCTGTAGATAATGACGACTCAAAGATCAAAACCAAAGGCTCCAACACCTCCTCCTTAGCTTCCCAGAGAATTCTCAGATAAATCCCATCCATCCCAGGGGACTTGTCTAATTTCACTCCTTCTCAAATGGAGAACACCTCTTCCTTACTCACCTCGATCCTTTCTAGTCTAATATCTCATATCTCATACTTCTCCTCTACAATATTCTCCTTTTCCTGAGTGAAAACCGATGAGGAATGTTCGTTTAGCACCTCTCTGATCTCCACAGGGTCCATACACAACTTCCCATTTATGTTTTTGACTGACCCTATTCCTACCCTAATCATCCTTTTATTCCTCACATACCTATAGAAAGCTTTCCTTGATTCTACCTGCTAAAGATTGCTCATGTCCTCTCTTCTATCTCTTTAAATCCTTCCGAATGAATTTATAACTTACCATCATCTCATCTGAACCACCTTGTCTCATCGACACATAAGCCTCCTTCTTCCGCTTAACAAGAGATGCAATTTCTGTAATAAACCACGGTTCCCTTGCCTTATCACTTCCTCCCTGCCTGACAGGGACATACCTATCAAGGACATGCAATATCTGTTATTTAAACCTGCTCCACATTTTGATTGTCCCCATCCCCTGCATTTTGCTACCCCATTCTATGCATCCTAAGTCTTGCCTAATCCCATTATAGTTGCACTTCCCCCATCGCTAACTCTTGCCTTGTGACATGTACCTATCCCTTTCCATTGCTAAACTAAACATAACAGAATTATCATCACTTTCTCCAAAATACTCACTACCACTAAATCAAACACCTGGCCTGGTTCATTACCAAGCACCAGATGCAGTGTGGCCTCCCCTCTTGTCAGCCCTTCGACATACTGAGTCAGGAAACACAGTATGTTGAAGGGCCTCCTGCACTCATTGAACAAAAACTGGTCTATCCGACCTACTAGAGTTATAGCATTTCCAGTCAATATTGGGAAAGTTAAAGACTCCATAATGATCACCCTGTTCCTTTCACTTCTATCCAGAATCGTTTTGCTAATCCTCTCCTCCACCCCCCTGGAACTCTGCAGAGGTCTATAAAAAACTCCCAGCAGTGTGACCTCTCCTCTCAGGTTTCTAACCTCAGCCCATACTACTCATCAAAAGTTCTTTCAGCCACCATTATACTATCCTTGACTAACAAGGCTACACGTCCCCCTCTCTTACCACCTTATCTGTTCTTAATGAAAGATCTAAACCATGGAACTGCAACAACCAATCCTGACCCTGCTCTATCCATGTCTCTGAAATGGCCACAACATCGAAGTCCCAGGTACCCATCCATGCTGCAAGCTCACCTACCATATTTCGGATATTTCTGACATTGAAGTAGACACACTTTAAACCTGATTGCTGTCTGTCAGCACATTCCTTTGACCGTGAAATCCTGTTCCTGTCCTCCCTACTCTCACTACACCTCAGGTTCCCATCCCCTCCCCTAGTTTAAACACCCTTATTTCTAACTCATTCTGTTATCTATTCTAACTCATCACTGCAAGGTAATGCAACTTTTTTTTATTATTCCCCTATTTGTATCTAGGATTTGTACCAAGGTACTTTGTACCTAAGATGGTGCCATGAGAGGCAACATTGTAAACTTTTAACTGTACTCCCGTACTTCTCTATGTGAGTACATGTGACAATAAAGGATATTCCCAAAATATTGGGAGAGACAGATAGCACTAGAATCGAGAATAGCAGGTTAATTAAGGGATCATTAAAACTTTCTAAATCAGGGATACGCAGTTTGGGTCCGCCATACACTGTCTGGAATTGAGGTAGAGGCAGGTTCAGCTGAAGCAGGCAAGAGGACATTACGGTCCGGGTTAGTGTTTTGGAGATTTATTTAAATGGAGACACGGACAAGGAACTTGTGGGGCCAAGGCAGGAGAATGCAGTAATGATGCTCAGAGAGCTGGTACAGACACAATAGGCTGAATGGTCTCTTACTGCAAGTAACACTTCTGTGATTGGGTTACTTGCTGCTCCTGGTCAGGTTTTGTCACACGACAAGCTTATTCAGAGATTCAGGCTTCAACTGCTGATAGTATTTTGCATATTAAATCAATGACAGTGTTCCTGAAATTGTTGACAAGGGTCTCCTGGAGTTGGCTGCACCTGGCCACTCAATGCCCACTCCATCTCCCGGAATGACACTATACACATCCTTTAATCCGAAGCCATTTTACTCAAGATGAAAGCCTAAACTAATTCCCTGTGTTAATTGCTCCACAGTTGAAGCCCTCAATCATCTTCAGTAGAACAGGATGCAAAGGAATGATGTACTAATTTCAGTGAAGAAGAGATTCATTTGCTATTTACTTATTGCCGGGTGTGTGACAGAGTTCCGACTGTGTGTGTGACCGCACTTACAAACTGACGCTTGTCCTCATGGAGAGTGGCTACGTCACCCATTAAATCTTCAACTCTGAACTCCAGCTCATCCGCTGCAGAGTCTGAATAGACCACCACATCCTTGACAAAGATGCTAATAGCTCGGCACACAAACGAAATGAAGAGGTGCATGTGAATGTAATTTCTGGTACAATGCAGACGCCTGTGTGAAGGACAGAAGTGCCGCATGATTAAACCCAGGCCAGGGGAAGGGTTTTTTTACATCCACACCCCCCCCCCCTCAAGAAACCCAATCAGTGAATAATAGAACTGGATCCAATTTTTGTACACTTCAAACATAGCTACCCTTTCGAGGAATGCACCTAATCTAGCATTCACTGAAACTAGGTGCAGAAGTGGGACACAGAGCTCTTCAATCCTACACTGCCGTCCCATATGACCATGGCTGATATTCTAAGCTGCCATTCCATATGACCATGGATATTCTGTACTGCCATTCCATATGACCTTTGCTGATATTCTGCACTACCGTTCTATATGACCATGGATATTCTGTGCAGCCATTCCATATGACCATGGCTGATATTCTGTTCTGCCATTCCATACGACCATGGATATTCTTCCCTACCATTCCATATGATCATGGCTGATATTCTGTACTGCCATTCCATATGACCACAGTTGATGTTCTATTTCAATACATTACTCCTGCTTTCGACCACCACCTCCTGACACCTTTCATATCTAAAAATGTATCTTTCTTTTTAAAACATTCCAGACCTTCTGTGGTTGAGAATTCCATAGGTTCACTTCATTTTGAGTGAAGAAATGTTTCCTCATATTGGTCCTAAATGGTTTACCCTCTAACCTGAGACAGTGTCCCCTGTCCAATCTCCCCTATCAGGGAAAACATTCTATCTGCATCAAGTCATCCAGCCCTGTTAGAATGTTATATATATCAATCAGATCCCCTCTCAATTTTCTAAACTCCAGTTAAACCAATCTCCCCTCCTGGGCCAGTCCTGCCCATCCCCAGTATCATCCCAGTGAACCTCCACTGCACTCCCTATATCCTTCCTTTGATAGGGTGACTAAAACTACATGCAATACTCCAGTTGTGATCTCACCAGGGCCCTGTATAACTGCAGTGAGACATCCCTACTTTTGAACTGAAATCCTCATGCAATGAAGGCCAACACATCCTAACTGCTTGCTGCACCTGCCTCTCTACTGTCATTGACTGGTGTATACATCCACACTTCTAATAGAACACCACTCATGATTCCAGGGATGGCAGAACTGATGTAAGAGGAGAAACAATAACACTTTAATAAGATGTAGGAGCAGAATTCTGCTATTTGGCCCATCAAGTCTGCTCCACCAATGAACCATAGCCAATTATATGTTCAACCCCATTCTCCTGCCTTCTCCCAATAACATTTGATCCCTTTAGGATTCAAGAATCTATCTATCTATTAGTTTTTTATTTGTTTGTGGGATTCAGGTGTCACTGGCCAGCCAGTATTTATTGACCATATCCAGTTGAAGGTGGTGGTGGTGAGCTGCCTTCCTAAATCACTGCAGTCCACCTGCTCTGGGTTGACCCATGATGCCTTTAGGAAGGGAATTCCAATTAGGGAGGGAAATGCAGTCAATGATTTGTGCTCCATACCTACTGTAGGAATAAGTTTCACAGATTAACGACCTCCTGGCTGAGGAAATTCCTCCTTATCTCATTTACAAAGGGTCATCCCTACACCCTGTGGCTGTGCCCCCTGGTCCTAGCCTCTCCCATTAGTGAGCCAAGCCTCTCAGTAGTCTATTAGTTGCAATGAGATCTCCACCTATTCTTCTAAATTCCATCAAGTCTAGACCCAGAGTCCTCATATAACAAAACCTTCATCCCTGGAATCATTCTTGTAAATCTACTCTGGACACCTTCCAAGGCCAGGTATCCTTCCTTAGATATGGGCCCAAAACTGCTCACAATATTCCAAATGTTTTGACTAGAGCCTTATACAGCCTCAGTACTACATATCCTCTCAAAATAAATGCTAACATTGCATTTAGAGTCATTAGATTTGATTACTTAGTGTGGAAACAGGCCCTTTGGCCCAACAAGTCCACACCTACTCTCCGAAGAGCAACCCACCCAGACCCATTCCCCTACATTTACCCCTTCTCCTAACAGTACTGGCAATTTAGCCAACTCACCTAACCTACACATTTTTGGACTGTGGGAGGAAACCAACACAGACACAGGGAGAATGTGCAAACTCCACAGAGACAATTACCCGAGGCAGGAATTGAACCCGGGTCTCTGGCTCTATGAGGCAGCAGTGCTAACCACTGTGCGACCATGCCGCCCACAAAAAAATGCTAGCCTGAAGCCGTGAATTAGTAGCCCAGTGACATTACCACTACACCAATGCCTCCCCAAAGAGATGTACAGCATGGAAGCAGACCATTCAGTCCAACTTGTCCATGCTGACCAGATATCCTAAATAAATCTAGTCCCATTTGCCAGCACTTCGCCCATATCCCTCTACACTCTTCCTATTGATATATTCATCCAGATGCCTTTTAAGTGTTGTGAATTGTACCAGCCTCCACCACTTCCTCTGGCAGCTCATTCCATACATGCACTGTATGAAAAAGTTGCCCTTAGGTCAATTTTAAAGTTTTCCCCTCTCACCCTACACCTATGCCCTCTAGTTCTGGATTTCCCCACCCCAGGGAAAAGACCGTATCTATTTACCCTATCCATGCCCCTCATGATTTTATAAACCTCTATATGGTCATCCCTCAGTCTCTGATCTTCTAGGGAAAATAGCCCCAGTATACTCAGCCTCTCCTTGTACCTCAAACCCTCCAGCCTTTTAAATCTTTCCCGAACCCTTTCAAGTTTCACGACATTATTCCTGTAGCAGTGAAAGCAGAATTGCATGCCGTATTCCAATAATGGCCTTCCTAACTGCCACGTTAACCTTAAGACAATCCTGAGCTGGGACCTCTAATCCCTTTGTGCTTCATATTTCCAAAGTCTTTCTTTACTTAGAAAATTGTCTATATCTCTAGTCTTCCTGCTAAAATGCATAATCTCACACGTTTTCACCTTTTCTCATTTGCCACTTTATTCATTGTCCAAGCCTGTCCAAATCCTTATGCAGCCTCCCCACTTCCTCAACATTCACCTTTATGTCATCTGCAAACTTCACAACAATGCCCTCCGTTCCTTTGTCCAGATCATTAATGTATAACGTGAATAGTTGTGATCGCACAATAGTTGTGGTTCTGAATCCTGCAGAACTCTACTAGTTACTGGGTGCCATTCTGAAAAAGACCCCCTTATCTCCATTCACTGCTTGAATCATAGGATTTAGAAGAACGAGTTGGGATGGGAACTGGAACAACAGGCCAGTAAGTGCAGGGATTGAGGACAAAGTGAGACTGAGGTATGCATAGCGCAGAGTACAAGCAGGCAGAGGGAAGTCATGGGGCTCAGAGGGACTGGAGGTTGGGAGTGCATTGACTTCAATGCAAGAAACGTAACAGATAAGACAGATGAACTAAGAGCATGGATTATGGCCTGGAATTATGATGTTATTGTCATTACAGAGACGTGATTAAAGGAGGGACAGGACTGGCAGTTCAACATTCCAGGATGTCACTGTTTTAGATGAAACAGAAAGGGAAACAAAAGGAATGAGGGAGCAGCATTGCTGATTAGGGATCACATCACAACTATGTTGAGGGATCTTGCAGTGAGCCCAGGAATAGGAAGAATCTAACCACAATGTTCGGAGTTTTCTATAGACCTCCCAACAGCCAACAGGAGACAGAGGAGCAGATATAAGTCAAATATTAGAAAGGTGTGAACGAAACTGGATAGTTGTGGTGAGTGACTTCCGACCTACCAGAGAGTATCCCACCCAGACCCATTCCCCTATCCTATTGTTCTACATTTACCCCTGACTAATGCACCTAACCTATGCATCCCTGAACACTATGGAAATATAGCATGGCCAATTCACCTAATCTGCATAACTTTGGACTATGGGAGGAAACTGGAGGACCCAGAGGAAACCTACGCAAACACGGGGAGAACGTGCAAACTCCACACAGACAGTCGCCCGAGGCTGGAATTGAATCAGAGGTCCCTGGTGCTGTGAGGCAGCAGTGCTAACCACTGAGCCACTGTGCTGTCACATAGTTTTATATGGGAAAGGTCATGTCTCACCAACCTGATTGAATTTTTTGAAGAGATGACAGAGATAATTGATGAAGGAAGGGCTGTGGATGTAGTTTATATGGACTTTAGTAAGGCATTTGATAAAGTCCCATATGGCAGATTGGTACGAAAACTAAAATCAAATGGGATTCGGGGTGAGCTGGCGAGATGGATACAAAACTGGCTTGGTCATAGAAGTGGCAAAAGGGTGTCTTTCAGAATGGAGACAAGTAACTAGAGATGTTCCACAGGGAAGTGTCTTAGGGCCTTTGTTGTTTGTAGTATATATAAATAATGTGGAGGAAAATGTGGGTGGCTGATTAAGTTTGCAGATGACATGAAGATTGGTGGAGTTACTGATAGTGCCAATGATTGTGAAAGGTTACAACGGGATATAGATAGATTGGCAACTTGGGCACAGAAATAGCAGTTGGAGTTTAATCCAGACTAATGTGCAATGATGCATTTGAGAAAATCAAATTTAGGTGTGAACTATACTGTAAGCAGTAAAACCCTTAGGAACATTACCATACAAACGGATCTGGGTGGGCAGGTCCACAGACGGCCAAGGTGATTAAGAAAGTATATGACATGCTTGCCTTTATCAGCCAGGGCATGGAGTACAAGAGTTGGCATACCCTATTGTAGCTATATAAAACCCTGATTAGGCAGCATTTGGAGTTTTGGGTGCAGTTTTAGTCGCCACACTACCAGAAGGATGTGGAAGCTTTGGAGACAGTGCAGGGAAAGCTCACCAGGATGTTGCTGGGCCTCGAGGGTATTGGCTATGAGGAAAGGTTAAAAAAGGTTAAACAGTGATAGTTTTCACTGGAAAGACAGTGACTGAGAGGAGACCTGATAGAGGTCTACACAATTATGAGAGGCATAGATAGGGTGGATAGTCAAAGGCTTCTTCCCAGGGTTGAAGTTTCAATTACCAATGGGTAACAGGTTCAAGGGGAAAGGAGGACAGGTAAGGGAAATGTATGAGGGATGTTTTTCACCCAGAGCGTGCTAGGAGCCTGGAACACAGTGCCAGAAGAGGTGGTTGAAGCAGGTATGTTAGTGCCATTTAAGAGGCATCTGGATGGTTACATGAATAGGGAGGGAATAAACATGGGTAGAAGGTTTGTTTTTTAGTTTAGTTAGGGCATGATGATTGGTACAGGCTTGGAGGGCCAGATGACCTGTTTCTGTGCTGCACTTTCCTTTTGTTCTTAGTTCTTCTTTTGGATCCCTTGGAAACCTATAAAATTCAAACAGGTCTAGACAGGATAAGTGCAGGAGGAGGTTCCTGATGACCGGCAAGTCACAGTTTAAGGAAATGAGATAGATAGTGAACATAGAAAGAGATAAGGGTTGGGTTAAATCATATGTATGTAAATGCATGAAGTACCATGGAACAAAATTGAGGAACTGGAAGCAGAAATTGATCTAGGAGAATATAACATAATGACATTGACAGATATGTGGCTCAAGCCAGAACAGCATTGTCTACTTAACACCCCAGGTTATAGCGATTTTCGTAGAAACAGGATGGATATAAAGGGAGGTGTGTAGCAGTCTTGAACAAGATTTGTTACTGAATTAGAATCTATACAGTTAAAGGTGAAAAACAAGAAGGGAGTAGTGATCTTTTTGGATATTTATTAGAGACCTCCAAATAGGGGGAGGATGTAGAAGAGAGCATTTATAGGCAGATTATAAAATTCTGCAGGACAACTGGGTAATTAGTGATTTAAATTACCTTAGAATAGACTGGGGAAAAAGGTACAAGGTATGGATGGAAGGGAAAAGCATTCCCGCTATGTGTGTAGAAGAACTTTCTGGAACAGTGCACTTCCAGTCCGACCTGGGATGGGGAAAGTCCGAGGAAATCCGGTAGGCCAAGTGGAAAACATCAGAGTTGGGAAGCCTTTGGGAAATAGCAATCGTAACATATTAAATTTCAACTTGCAAAATAATAAAAATCAGTTAATGATTAAGATTCCAGACTGGAAAAGAGTAGATTTTGGTGGTATAAGAATTGACTTGGGGTAAGTTGATTAGAAATTCATTTTGGTAAATAAAACAGTGGATCAAAATGGGAAACGTTCTAATTGGTTGAATCAGATGCAAAATAATTACATTCCTATGGGAAATAAATATAGGGTATCCAAAGCTTGATACTCTGGATGACAAAGGATATTGATGAGAAAATGAGGAGGATAAACGAGGCATGTGTTGCATACCAGAATAATACTGACAATAGAAATCAGGAGACGTGTCTTGAATACAGGAGAGAGACGAAGGCTCATGATGAGGAAGGCTGAAAGGAAATATGAGGAAAGGATGGCAGGCTGAGCTAAAACAAATGGTAAAATGTTCTTCAAACAAATTAATAGCAAAAGGTTCCTGAAGGACAGAGTGGGGTTCATAATGAACAAGCAGAGAAGCTGCTCACTGAAGTAAAGGGTATGGCAGAGGTACTAAATGAGTACCTTGCTTCTGTCTTTACCAAAGTAGAAGATGGTAACAATGGCTCCAGTTGAAGATGTGGGCGTTGAGCAGCTGACCAATACAGTGATAGATAATGAAGGGGTAGTAAAAAGGCTGGCAGCACTCCAGGTAGAGAAGTGGCCTGGCCCAGACAAGATGCAAAATAGACAAGAAAGAGGCTGGAAGAACACAGCAAACCAGGCAGCATCAGGAGGTGCAGAAATCAACGTTTCGTATGTAACTCTTCTTCAGGATTGGTGGTGGGTGTGGGGGTTGCTGGAGATAAAGGGGATGGCAGGGGCAGGGTGGTGAAGTGGGGATAGGTGAAGATAGGCAGACGGTTCGACCTGGTTGGTCAATGGGAGGAATGAATCCTGTAAGTGGCTGAGAGGAGCAGAAGGGAGGGAGAGGGGCTGGAAAGGGAGACAGGGAATGGAAAGAGAGGTTGCTTGAAATTGGAAAACTCAGTATGGAACCCTCCAGGCTGCAGGATGGCCAGGCAGAAGATGAGGTGCTGGTCCTCCAATTTGTGGCAATGGTGGAGGCCAAGGACGGCTATGTAGGAAAGGGAGTGGTTGTGGGAATTAAAATGGGCGATAAATTGGAGATCCAGTTGGCCCCTGCGGGCCCAGCTGAGACGCTCAGCGAACCGTTCCCTAAGTTTACAATTAGTCTCCCCAATGTAGGGAGGGCCACATCAATAGCACCTGATGCAGTAAATTGGAAGAGATTGGCAGGTTGCCAGGTGAACCTCTGTTTCACCTGGAAGGATTGTCTGGCCACCTGGATGGAGGTGAGGGGGGTGGTGTACCGGCAAGTTTTGCATCTTCTCCGGTTGCAGGGGAAGGTACCTGGGGATAACTGAGTGGCGCAAATTAAGGACTGTCGAAGGGAATGGTCCTTGTGGTAGGCAGAGAAGGGTGGGGAGAGGAAGAGGTTCTTGGTGGTGGAGTCTAGTTAGAAAAACACTGGCAATTGCAACTAGACCCCACCACCAAGTATTCTTAAATACTTCCACCAATTCCAACTACTCTCCCATCCAAACCCCCCGAATCCCCAGGTACCTTTCCCTGCAACCAGAAAAGGTGCAAAACCTGCTGGTATACCAGCCCCTTCACCTCCATTGCAGGCCCCAAACAGTCCTTCCAGGTGAGACAGAGGTTCACCTGCTTCTCTTCCAACCTGGTTTACTGCATCAGGTGCTCCCGATGTGACCTTCCTTGCATTGGGGAGACCAAATGTAACTAAGGGAATGTTTCACTGAGCATCTAAGCCAGGCCCAGTCACTGCCCATTCTAATTCCCCTTCCCACTCCCTTTCCAACATGACCTCCTCCATTGCCACAATGAACCAAACCACAAATTAGAGGAATAACACCTCATCATCTTCCTGGGCAGCCTACAACCCGGAGGACTCAATATTGAGTTTTCCAATGTCAAATAATTTCCCTTCCCTTCCCCCAACTTCCTTACCCACCTCTGCCTCCCCCCCACCCCTCCCACTTCCATTCCTCTCAGCCACCAACCAGATTCATTTCTGCCATCGATCAACCAGGTCATGCCCTCTGCCTATCTTCACCTATCCCCACTTCGCCACCTGGCCCTTGCCACCACCTGCCTTTCTCTGCAGCACCCCTTATACCCACCCCCAGTCCTGAAGAAGGGTGACACCTGAAACGTGGACTTTTGCATATCCTGATGCTGCCTGGCTTACTGTCGTTTTCCAGCCTCCACCTGTCTACTTTGGATTCCAGCATCTGCAGTTTTTTTTTAGATTAGATTACTTACAGTGTGGAAACAGGCCCTTCGGCCCAACAAGTCCACACCGACCCGCCGAAGTGCAACCCACCCATTTACCCCTTACCTAACACTACGGGCAATTTAGCATGGCCAATTCACCTGACCCGCACATCTTTGGACTGTGGGAGGAAACCGGAGCACCCGGAGGAAACCCGCGCAGACACGGGGAGAACGTGCAAACTCCACACAGTCTGTCGCCTGAGTCGGGAGTTATTTTTTGTCTCTAACCAAATAGGATGCATCCTAGATTGCCGGCAGATGTAAAGGAGCAAATTGTGGAGCCATCGGCATAAATTTTCCAGGCCTCTCTGAACACAGGATTAATCCCAGGGGACTGGAGTGAATATAACACTTTTTTAAAAAAAGAGACAAAGGATAACCCAGGAAACAGCAAACCTATCATTTGACATCAACAGTGTGAAAACCAGTGGAGGCTAGAATACAGGTAAGGTAAATATACACAGAAAAATAAGTTATTAGACAGTCAATATGACTGAGCTGAAAATGTGTTGCTGGAAAAGGCAGCAGGTCAGGCAGCATCCAAGGAACAGGAAATTCGACGTTTCCAGCATAAGCCCTTCATCAGGAACCGATGCGGCTTATGCCCGAAATGTTGAATCTCCTGTTCCTTGGATGCTGCCTGACCTGCTGCGCTTTTCCAGCAACACATTTTCAGCTCTGATCTCCAGCATCTGCAGACCTCACTTTCTCCAGTCAATATGACTGTCAAGATCAGGTTGTGTCTGACAAATTAAATGAATTCTTTGATGAGGTGACAGAGGTAGTGCAGTGGATGTTGTAGATTTGGACCTTCAGAAAGCATTTGACATGGTGTCACATTGGCAGATTAAAATTGTTTGGGATTGATAGGTCCTTGGCAGCTCAGATTAGAAGCTGTCTAAAGACAAGAGACAGAGGGTAGGTATAGATGGGTATTCCTCAGAATAGAGATGATGTAGAAAAGGGGTTCTGCCGATCAGTACTGGGACCCTTGCCTTTTCAGATTTATATAAACAGTTGGGAGATGGGTCTTGAAGGCAAAATCTGTAAATTTTCAGATGATACTAAGTTAGGAAGAATAGTGAATTGTGAGGATGACATCAAGCTGCTTCAGAGGGGCATCTAAAAGTTGGCCAAATGGGTAGACACCAGACAGATGAAATTCAGTGCAGAGAAACCTGAGATAATGTATTTTGTAGAAGAAACAAGGAGGAAAAACACAAGCTCCATGGTCCAACTTTGAGAGGAATACAGGAGTAAAAGGATGTCCATGATTCTCTTAAGGTGGCTAGACATGTTGATACATTTGTTAAGACTTGAAGGATCTTTGGGTTCTTAATAGAGGCATAGCAGAGAAAAGCAATGACGTGATGCTACATCTCTACAAGTCATCAATCAGACCACATTTGGAATAATGTGTTCAGTTCTAGGCTTTATTTAAGGAAGGATGATAAAGCCCTGGAGAGAGTCCAAAGACAATTTACTAGAGGGATATCAGGAATGAGAGAATTTAGATACAAGGAAAGATTAGAGAATTCTTTGGAACAGAAGAGATTTAAGAGGCAACTTTAATGATGCGTTCAATATGATGAACAATTGTGTCAGCATCAAGAAGGATATTGTTTCCACTATTTGGTATGCCAGTAACTTGGGGTCACAATTTTCAAGACTGTCAGCAATAGAGCTATGAGTGTGCTGAAGAGAAATATCCTTACTCAGAGTTGTTAGCATTTGGAATGCACTGCCTGGGAGGTTTCAAAAGAGACCCTGATATTTATTTGAAAGTGAAGTTAGATGACCATAGAAATAGGGTTCGAGAATGGGTAGCTCTTTCGAGAGCTCAGAGATACATGGGGGTCAAATGGCCCCCTTTTATACTGTAAATACTACAATGTTTATGATTTAGAACTGAGCTCGAGAGAAAGATCTTCACCCAAAGAGTAGTGAGCCTGTGGACTTCTCTGTCACAGAAAGGGGTGGGGGGGCGGGGAATATGAGAGGGGTGATTGAAATAGGACTGGGATATTGAACGACATTTAGGCTTCTAATTTGCTGCTATATGGGATTTAAGCCTGGGTTCTGGTGTGGTGCATTGATGCCTCTGTTTTATGACAGCAGTGTACTTCCCCTCAATGTGAGTGTGACTCCTGATCCATACTGTCCCCCAATCCCTACCCCCAGTCTATTCCCACCACCACACCTCCCCCCCACCACTCCACAAATCCCCCGCTCCCTCCATCACATCCATCCCACCTAGGGCCACCCACCCACCAAGATGGCTCTGTTCATATAGTGCCTGAGAAGCAGAACATTTCAACAATGAAGAATTCCTGCTAAAATACAGTCTGAGGTGTGAGGTAATGACCATATTCTTACTTGAAGTAACTGAGTATAGAGACAGCAGCCAACAGCGAGACCAATGAGATGGAATATCCCACCGTGTAGATCAGGTGGAGACGCTCAAATACTTCCTGAGGGGATAAATGAGAATCTTGGTGTGAGAGTCTTGCACAAAGTGAACAACTTCAATGTATTTCCAACATTATAACTCAGCATTTATCACTAGTTCTATGCCAAGGCCCACACTCCCTCCCACCAGACAACCAGGGGCTGCATTTTCAAACTGGTGTTAGGATCTCCTCACATGAATAATTTCCAATTCCCTAACTCAACATGGTGTCAGTATCAATGATGCAACTAGTTTTCAAATGTGAAGGACTTAATCAGCTGGGGTGGGTGCAGGAAAGGCTATGGCCATGGAATGTCTGTGGGTGTGGTGGGTCTCTGGGTGTGGTGAGTTTGTGGGTGTGGTGGGTCTGTGGGTGTGGTGAGTTTGTGGGTGTGGTGGGTCTGAGGGTATGGTGTCAGAGCATTGGGTTGTCTAGATTCAAAGGCCATTCACTGAGAATATGGCACAGTATCAAACAGGTCCAGGCATCAATGGGCCATACCTAGTTGCCCTTGAGAATGGTAGTGAGCAGACTGTAGCAGTTCACGAAAGCTATGTGTTTTATGTAGACCCATAATGGAATTCCAGGATGGAGTGTGGATTGGATGGGAACTTGCAGGTGGTGGTGTTCCCATGTATTTATATTCCCTGTCTTTCAAGGTGATAGAGGCTTGGAAGGTACAGTCTAAAGAGCCTAGCTGAATTTCTGCAGTAGATGACAAACAATGCAGCCACTGTGTATTGGTGGTGAAGGGAATAAATCATGAAGGTGGTTGGATATGGTGCCGAAAGGCAAACTGTTTTGTCCTGAATGGTGTTGATTCTTGATTGTTATTAGAGCTGCATTTATCTAGGCAAGTGGGGAGTATTCTATCACACTCTTGACTTGTGCCTTGTAGATGGTGGATAGGCTTTGGGGAGTCGAGAAGTGAATTATACACTATAGGATTCATATTCTCGTAGCTGCTTTTATCGCATTATTTGAGGAATTGCAGAAAGAACTCACTATTGTGTAATCATTGGCGATCATTTCCACTTCTGACCATATAATGGACAAAAGGTCATTGATGAAGCAGAAAAACTTAATTAGGGCCAGGATCCTGCCCTGAGAAGCTCCTGCAGAGATGTCCTAGAACTGAGATCAATAATGAAGTTTACCCTCCGTCCCGTGTTAGGGTTCCTTGAAGTCATTCTTGACCAAATACTGCTTTGATACCAAGGGCTGTCACACTTACTTCACCTCTGGAATCAGCTCTTTTGTCAATGTTTGAAACAAGGCTACGGTCAGGAGCTGAGTGACCCTGGCAGAACCCAAACTGGGTGTCACTGAGCAGGTACTGCTTGATAGCATTGTTAATAACACTTTCCAACACTTTACTGATGATTGAGAGCAGGTTAATGAGGTGGCTGTACAGACTCTGCATTTGGAAGGCAGGAAACAGCTGGAAGAGGTTCCATCTTTTCAGGTGTTGTATCTGTGCAAGAACTGCTTGCCTATAGTTGCAGCTAATTCTGGAGCAGGTATCTACGATACTTAGATTAGATTACTTACAGTGTGGAAACAGGCCCTTCAGCCCAACACACCGACCCACCGAAGCACACCTACATAGACCCATTCCCCTACATTTACCCCTGCACCTAACACTACGGGCAATTCACCTGACCTGCACATTTTTGGACTGTGGGAAGAAACCGGAGCACCCGAAGGAAACCCACGCAGACACGGGGAGAATATGCAAACCTCACAGAGTCAGTCACCTGAGGCGGGAATTGAACCCAGGTCTCTGGCACTGAGAGGCATCAGTGCTAACCACGGTGCCCCTTCCAGCTGAATTCAAACTGTCCAGACATTGACTTTGTCTAGGCTTCAATGATAACTCTGGACTGATTGGGACATTCATTTATAAATCAATATATCGTCTCATTTCTAATCCTTATTAATATATCTCCCTAAGCTGCACGGTAGCACAGTGGTTAGCACTGCTGCCTCACATCAATAGAGATCCGGGTTCAATTCCCACCTCAGGCGACTGTCTGTGTGGAGTTTGCACATTCTCCCCGTGTCTGCGTGGGTTTCCTCTGGGTGCTCCGGTTTCCTCCCGGTGCTCCGGTTTCCTCCCACAGTCCAAAAATGTGCAGGTGAATTGACCATGCTAAAATTGCCCGTAGCGTTAGGTGAAGGGGTAAATGTAGGGGAATAGTTCTGGGTGGGTTGTGGGTCGGTGTGGACTTGTTGGGCCGAAGGGCCTGTGTCCACACTGTAAGTAATTTAATCTAATAATAAATATAAGTTCCTTTTTTCTGCACATTTCAGATGTCATTCTAGACTCATGTCCATTCATTCTATACCACTTTTACTATAACTGGATGTTGTCAGTATTTATGCCTTTGCTGTATCTGGTACTTATAGCTAGTTGTAAAGTTTGTAGTAGAGTTGAAGATTTGGCTAGTAAATAAACAGTAACTCTTGGTTAAATGAGTAATGTTGCTTATTTGTTGTTTACCTTATGGTGCCAATGGTCAGGCTTCAAGAACTTGGTGCACTCTGTGTAGTTTGCCCAAGTTCTGTTAATGCTGGGGACTAACTCCCAGTCCCCATGTATGTTGCACTTGCGATAGGCATTACCTGCCAGGACAAAGGCAACATTTAGATTTATGTTAAAAGATTCCACCAAACACCTTGCAGCAGCAGTCCTGCAAACACCTCATGGATCCAGTGGCTCTCCACAGCTAGATCCAACACTGTTCATAGAAACTTCTAGCTGAATTCAAACGGTCCAGACATTGACTTTGTCTAGGCTTCAACAATAACTCTGGACTGATTGGGACATTCATTTATAAATCAAAATATCAACTCATTCTAATGCTTATTAATATGTCTACCTAAGTTCCTTTATTCTGCACATTTCAGATGTCATTCTAGACCCATGTCCATTCATTCTATACCTCTTTTACTTTCTATTCACTCACCAGGGCCTTCTCTCCTTTTCCCTGCCTTTGATGCTATACCATGCGTACGTCCTTTCACTTCTCTTTCTCAGTCCCCCAAACCCCATCAACCATCATTTTCCCTCAGCTTTACTGCTGCCCTGTTGCCTTTGAACAGTGGTTGGGAGGTTGGATATAATAGATCACAGGCAGAGCAGTCAGAGTGGGAACAGAGTCAAAGGGGGGCTCACAATCCTTCAACTGTCTTCAACAAAATCTTAGACATAAAAAAGTACATAGGAAGTGTTTGATCAGTGACTATTCTTCTTCCCTTAACATGTATAACAAAAAGTGCACACAAAGGATTAAAAGACCATTTTTAGACCAAATTCTGCACTAAAGTCCCAATCATCCAACATTCCTGCACATGCTGCCCTACTTTGATTCCCAGTACTCAATACTTCAACTCCAAATTTTCATCTCTGTAAGCTCCTCCAGCCTTGCAATCCTCAGCAAATACACACTTGTCCAATTCTCTCTATTGTACATTCCCCATTCTTTCACTCACTGTCAGTATTACAGAGAATGTGATTACATTCAGTGTGAGGAGTCAGTGAAAGCAGACAGTATGAATAGTCAATGCGGACACAAAGTGTAAGTCAGTTTTAGCAATCAGTGTAAGCAGACTGCAGTCTGTGTAGTTACCTTGGTGGTTAAAATCATAAATATACTCAGGACAGGAGACCGAGACGCTCTTGTTGGGGGTCCCCAGGGGCCAGCACACGATACCATCCCACTCAGGCCTGCAACTGACACCTGCATAGACACAAAATAGAGCAAACATTATCAAACATTTCAGCAAGTCACAGATTAGTAAACAATCAAGGTGCAGTGAAAACCATGAGAAAGGTAGGGGAAGCTCCCACCAATATCCTCAGCTTGTTTTAAGAGAAACACAGCACCTGGAACTGCAGTGAAAACAGAAATCCTGGAGCTGCTTCGAGAGAGTGGTCACTGCCCCATTCACTAACTCCACAAATGGAAGACTCAAGCAGCCTGAGGCTCCATGCATATCCATGCAGGTGGTGTCTTACCACCCAATACACTATCTCTCCCTCCCGAACCATCTTGTTCATTCAGATAGTTCCAGCTGAAACAGCTGCCTAACTCACAAACATTCCCTTCCCTACTCATTTTTCTTTATTTCTCTGAAGCTCGACACTAATCTGAAGGAAGTGGTTTGATCAGAAATCCTCAGGACACATATAAACTTCCAGTCCCTCTACCACCAGTGTATAGAGCCAATAGTCTGTGTGGGCAAATTTAATAGGTTACAAACAGCATTGGGATGCTACAGATTTAAATAGCTTTACAAAAGAATAAGAATAAATAAATATATTGAAGAAATAGATGGAGAAATAAAGATTGAAAAAGATTCAATGTCAAATAAGACACAGGATTAGACATCTTGGAGAAAACAATTCTTAAGGCACAGAATTGCTTTAAAGTTAAACAAAGTCTGAAGCTGAACAAATGAATACATTAGTATTCAATAGATTCTATATTGGATGGTTTTATAAATCACCAACATACGAAAGGAGGCACAGATTTATATGAAGAAATTCTAACATATTTTGGTAATTACTTCTATGTAGGAACAAAAACATTCTTGGATGATTAAAGTTCAACAGAAATGTTCAATTTTCATGGATACAGTTACAATGATTTCTATAGATAGTTGAAACAGTGACTAAGGAACTTTGAAATCAGAATTCATATGAGACGGAATACTTGTTGGAATTATTGATGAATCATCAGGTTTCTTATAGTCCAAGGAAAATTTAAATTTGGAGAACACTACATAAGTCATGCTGCATGCAGAAACAGAAGGGCTCAGATAGATCCTGAGAGAGGTTTGCAGTCCTTTATCAAACTTGCATCAGGAACAGTATTTAATTTTGTGTCCAAATCTTTTGAAGATTAGCTACTGTTTATATTTGGTTGACATGGACTCAAGTAAGTGGTTTACATCTTTTTGAATGGAGGTCTTATACTGATGGTTCTCCCCCACAACTTCTGCGTGGTTGAAAGATGATGATCAGCATTTGATCTTGGACTGTCACTATATATGATGCAGCTGTCCAAACCCAGGGCCTTTGCCAGTGGGTTGCCTCAATAATTTTAGTATTAAATTCTCACCTCTAATTCTATTGTCTAATTGTCATTATGATAACTGAAACTGTATCCTCAATTAACATCATTGCCACCAACCATGCTCCTTCTTTAACATGGGGTTTGGATTCATCAATTCATAGAGCACAGAAACAGGTGAGAGTAACTGCCTCCACCACCCTCTCAGACAAAACCTTCTATATTTCCACCATCCTTTTGGTGAAGTTTCTTTTTCTCAGATATCCTCTAAATCTCCTCATTGGGGTGGCACGGTGGCTCAGTGGTTAGCACTGCTGCCGAACAGCGCCAGGGACCCATGTTCAATTCCAACCTTGGGCAACTGTCCGTGTGGAGTTTGCACACGCTCCTCGTGTCTGTGTGGGTTTCCTCCGGGTGCTCCGGTTTCCTCCCACAATCCAAGGATGTGCAGGTTAGGTGAATTGGTCAAGCTAAATTGCCCATAGTGTTCAGGGATGTATAGGTTAGGTGCATTAGTCAGGGGTAAGTATAGGACAATAGAATAAGGGAATGTGGCTGGGTGGGTTACTCTTCAGAGGGTTGGTGTGGACTTATTGGGCTGAAGGGGCTGTTTCCACACTGTAGGGATTCTAAGTTCTAAGTTAAACCACTTGCTCCTGACCTTAAACTTATGTTCTCTGGTCTTATTATTCTTATGATTTACCCCTTTATGCCTCTCATAATATTATATCCCTCATTCAGATGCTCCCTCAACTTCTTTTGCTCCAGGGAAAACAAACCCAGCCAATCAAGTCTCTCCTCATAACTGAGACTGGGGATACCTTTCTGGTGAATCTCCTCTGCAACTGTTTGGTGCAGTCCTGTCTTTCCGCTAATGTGCCAGTCAGAACTGCACACAGTATTCCAACTGTTTACCTCCATTCTATGTCTCAGCCAATGAGGACAGGCCTCTCATAAGCCTTCTTCACCACCTTGCCTACCTGTGCTGACCTTCAGGAACTATGGTCTTAAAACCAATGTCCCTTTGTTCTTCAGTACTTCCTAGAGGCTTACCACTTATTGTATATATCCTTCCCTGTTAGACCCTCCAAAACACATCACCTCACACTTATTAGGATTACAGTCACCCATTCATTGAGCATAGAAACAGGTGAGAGTAACTGCCTTTGCTTGCCTGCCCAATTTACAGTCTGATCAGTATCAAACGTAAGCCTCAGACCACCCTCCTTACTGTAAACGACACCAGCAATTTTCATGTCATTTGTCATCTTATGAATTAAACATTTTTGATCAACATTTGTTATGGATCAGACCAAAACAGCTCTCTCTATATATAAACTACTAATAATAAATAGTTTCAATATAGTAATAGCACGGTGACTCAGTGGTGAATTGGCAATGTTAAATTGCCCAAAGTGTCCAGGGATGTGTAAGTTAGGTGCATTAGTTTAGGTAAATATAGGTTAATAGGGTAGGGGAATGGGTCTGGGTGGGTTACTCTTCAGAGGGTTGGTGTGGACTTGTTGGGTTGAAGGGCCTGTTTCCACACTGGAGGGATTCTATGATAAACACACCCTTGGGAAAGGCAAATTCATTAAAACAAATTGCCTCACATGCAATTCTAGCAGCAGGAAGAGAGCCCCAGCTTTAGCTGTAACAGAGAGAGGAACAAGAACTTCCATATCCAGCTTCAAGACCCCAGGAACTGCAGAAAGCGCAAAACTAAACATCCTGGTTCTGTGGGAGCTCGACCCCACCCATTCAGGTTACTTCTATTGTTCCAATTTAAAATAAAACAAGGCCAACTTTAATAGGTTTGAGCAGACTGCTTATCACCTGTCTCAGCCTTTCTTCAATAAAAGAACCAGAATATAATATACCGCTTAAAGTCATAGTATCGTCATATATCCAAGTCATTAATATACATAGCAAACAGCAAGGGTCACAGCACTGATCCCTGTGATACACTGCTGGTCACAGGTTTCCAATCACAAAACAATCGTCCAATCATACCCTTTGCCTCCTTTTGCAATCCAATTTTGGATCCAGTTTGAAAACCTTCCTTGGCTGCCATTGGTTCTTACCTTTTGCACACATTTAGGACCTTATCAAAGGTCTTACTGAAGTCCGTTTAAACCACATCAACTGCACTATCCTCATCAATATACTTAGTCACCTTTTCATAAATCTCAGTTAAATTAGACAGGATCTCCCTCTAACAAATCCATGCTGACTATCCCTGATTTAATTCCTGCCTTCCCAAACATTAATTCTGTCTCTCAGAATGTTTTCCAACAATTACCCTCCCACTGATGTCAGACTAATTGGTGGGTGATTATCTGGCCTATCCCTGCTGCCCTTGCTAAACAAAGGAACCACATTAGCTTTTCTCTAGTCATCTAGCACTTCACCTATGGCCAGTGAGGTATTAAATCCACTAGGGCTCCAGCAATATCCTCCTTCACCTCCTACAGCAGCCTGGGATGCACCTCATGATGGTCTGGGGATTTATGCACCTTTATGCCTGTTAAAACATGCAATACCTACTCTTTGTCAATCTTAACATGTTCTAGAACCTTACCATCCCAACTGAAATCCCCAGCTACAATACTTTTCCCCTTTGTATGAGAAATATTCATTTTAGACCTCACCCAGACCAGATTTATCCCTTTGGTTTCTAATAGGCTCCACTCTTTCTCTGGTAATCCTCTTACTCTTAATATATTTATAAAACACCAAGGATATTTAATGGCCCCCCTTTGTCCTCCGATTTTCCGTTTTAGGTCACCTCCTATACTTTCGAAGGGCCTCCCTGTTTATATTGCACTTGTACCTGGCATATGCTTCCTTCTCTTTCTTTATCAAACTCTCAATGTCCCATGACATCTAGGATTCCCTGCACTTGCTGACCTTGGCCTTCACTCTTAGAGGAACATGTTGACCCTAAATTCTCACTAAACTACTTTTAAAAAGAATTCTCATTTTCCAAATCTAGACTTACCTGCAGATAGCTGCTCCCAATTATGTTTGCCAGATTCTGTCCAATGATATTAAAACTGGCCTTCTCCCAATGTAGACATTTAAAGTTCTGCACTAACCTTATCTTGTTCCACAACGATTTTGAAAATTACAGAGTTATGGTCACTATTGTCAAAATGTTGGGTCCATTAACAACTTAAACAGCTTCATGCCCTAGGATTAGGTCTAGCACTGCCCCATCTCTAGTCTACATTCTGGCACAAAAAGCTGTCCTGGATGCACTTAAAAAATATAATGTCAACAAAGTGATTGCCTCTTTTTTTAAATTTCTCATCAATGTTCTCTCTCCTCGCTCCTTATTTTGAGTTTAACAAAGATCTTGCTTATTTCTCTGTTGCTCACTTGTTTCTTTCGGAATTGTAATTGCACTGTAGAGGGTGCAAAGGAGATTCACCAGGATGTTGCCCTATGAAGAGAGGTTAGATACACTGAGGTTGTTTTCTCTGGAACAAAGAAGGCTGAGGGGGGACCTGATAGAGTTGTATAAAATTACAAGCACATGGACATGGTGGATAGAAAGCAGCTATTCCCCCTTGGGGAAAGGTCAATAACAAAGGGGCATAATTTGGTGAAAGACAAGAGCTTGACAGGAAATTTGAGGAAAATTCTTTCCACCCAGAGGGTGGCGGGAGTCTGGAATGCATGCCTGGGAAGGTAAGTGAGGTGGGTAGTCTCACAACCTTTAAAAAGTACTTGGATGAACACTTGAAGTATCATAACATTCAAGGCTATGGGTCTAGTGCAGGGAAGTGAGATTAGTGTAGATAGTAGTGTAGTTTTGGTAGTACAGACTCAATCGACCAAAGGCCCTCTTCTGTAATGTATGATTCTCCTTAGCCTTCCTAAAAAGTTTATTTTCCCATTCTGTGTTTCAACTAAGTTTTGCTTTATTTAAGATTAGATTCCCTACAGTATGGATGCAGGCCATTTGGCCCAACAAGTCCACACTGACTCTCCGAAGACTAACCCACTCAGAACCATTCCATCCGACTAATGCACCAAGCACAATGGACAATTTTAGCATGGCCAATTAGAGTCATAGAGATGTACAGCATGGAAACAGACCCTTCGGTCCAACCTGTCCATGCCGACCAGATATCCCAACCCAATCTAGTCCCACCTGCCAGCACCCAGCCCAAATTCCTCCAAACCCTTCCTATTCATATACTCATCCAAATGTCTTTTAAATGTTGCAATTGTACCAGCCTCCACCACTTCCTCTGGCAGGTCATTCCATACACGTACCACCCTCTGTGTGAAAAAGTTGCCCAGTGGGTCGCTTTTATATCTTTCCCCTCTCACCCTAAACCTATGCCCTCTTGTTCTGGACTCCCCAACCCCAGGGAAAAGATTTTGCTGATTTATCCTATCCAGGCCCCTCATGATTTGGTAAACCTCTATAAGGTCGCCTCCAACGCTTCAGAGAAAACAGCCCCAGCCTATTCAGCCTCTCCCTATATAGCTCAAATCCACCAACATCCTTCTAAATCTTTACTGAACCCTTTCAAGTTTCACGACATATTTCCAATAGGAAGGAGACCAGAATTGCACACAATATTCCAACAGTGGCCTAACCAATGTCCTGTACAGATGCAACATGACCTCCCAACACTTGCACTCAATACTCTGACCAATGAAGGAAAGCATACCAAAAGCCTTCTTCACTATCCTCCTATCTACCCGTGACTCCACTTTCAAGGAGCTATGAACCTGCACTCCAAGGTCTCTTTGTTCAGCAACACTCCCCAGGACCTTACCATTAAGTGTATAAGTCCTGCTAAGATTTGCTTACCCAAAATGCAGCACCTCGCATTTATCTGAATTAAACTCCATCTGCCACTTCTCAGCCCATCGGCCCATCTGGTCCAGATCCTGTTGTAATCTGAGGTAACCCTCTTTGCTGTCCACTACACCTCCAGTTTTAGTGTCATCTGCAAACTTACTAACTGTACCTCTTATACTCACATCCAAATCATTTATGTAAATGACAAAAAGTAGAGGGCCCAGCACTGATCCTTGTGGCACTCCACTGGTCACAGGCCTCCAGTCTGAAAAACAACCCTCCACCATCACCCTCTGTTCTCTACCTTTGAGCCAGTTCTATATCAAAATGTCTAGTTCCCCCTGTATTTCATGAGATCTAACCTTGCTAATGCATATAGATCACATCTACTATTCTGTCCTCATCAATCCTCTTTGTTACTTCTTCAAAAAACTCAATCAAGTTTGTGAGACATGATTTCCCACGCACAAAGCCATGTTGACTCTCCCGAATCAGTCCTTGCCTTTCCAAATACATGTACATCCTGTCCCTCAGCATTCCCTCCAACAACTTGCCCACCACCGAGGTCAGGCTCACTGATCTATAGTTCCCTGGTTTGTCTTGACCGCCTATTTTAAGCTGTGGCACCACGTTTGCCAACCTCCAGTCTTCCGGCACCTCACCTGTGACTATCGATGATACAAATATCTCAGCAAGAGGCCCAGCAATAACTTCTCTATTTTCCCACAGAGTTCTCAGGTACACTTGATCAGGTCCTGGGGATTTATCCACCTTTACCTTTCAAGACATCTAGCACTTCCTCCTCTGAAATCTGGACATTTTGCAAGATGTCACCATCTATTTCCCTACAGTCTATGTCTTCCATATCCTTTTCCACAGTAAACACTGATGCAAAATATTCATTTAGTATCTCCCCAATTTTCTGTGGCTCCACACAAAGGCCGTCTTGCTGATCTTTGAGGTGCCATATTCTCTCCCTAGTTACCCTTTTGTCCTTAATGTATTTGTAAAAACCCTTTGGATTCTCCTTAATTCTATTTGCCAAAGTTATCTCATGTCCCCTTTTTGCCCTCCTGATTTCCCTCTTAAGTATACTCCTACTTCCTTTATACTCTTCAAAGGATTCACTTGATCTATCCTGTCTATACCTGACATATGCTTCCTTCGTTTTCTTAACCAAACCCTCAATTTCTTTAGTTATCCAGCATTCCCTATACCTACCAACCTTTCCTTTCACCCTGACAGGAATATACTTTCTCTGAATTCTCGTTATCTCATTTCTGAAGGCTTCCCATTTTCCAGCCGTCCCTTTACCTGCGAACATCTGCCTCCAATCAGCTTTCAAAAGTTCTTGCCTCATACCGCCAAAATTGGCCTTTCTCCAATTTAGAACTTCAATTTTTAGATCTGGTCTATCCTTTTCCATCACTATTTTAAAACGATTAGAATTATGGTCGCTGGCCCCAAAGTGCTCCCCCACTGACACCTCAGTCACCTGCTCTGCCTTATTTCCCAAGAGTAGGTCATTCACCCTGCCCTAACCATCTTTGGACAGTGGGAGGAAACTGGACCACACAGAGGAAACCCACGCAGTCATGGGGAGAACGTGCAAACTCCACACAGAGTCACTGCCCCCGAGGCTGGAACTGAACCCGGCTCCCTGGCGCTCTGAGGCAGCAGTTAACTTTCACTGCTCTGTCTTTGCCCCACCGTGGGAATGATTTGATTTTGAATCACATTCATCTCCTCAACATTTCTCTGGTTTTATTTGCTGATTTTTCTGTCCAGTTAATCTGACCTTGTTCTCTGTTTATCCCTGTTGAGAAGTTTTCGAAGTTCAAATGCAATTTGACGCTGCTCTTTCTGAATACTTTACCTGCTTTCTGAGCTGGTCTTCTTTTCAGATTCCTTTCACAATTTTGCTTTGCCTCAAATAGCCGATAAATTTGCTCCTCTTTAGTGATGACATCATCAGCATCAACCTGTCAGTTTAGAGAAATGAGAAACACTATCAAAAAGCAAATTTGACACTATCCCAGTGACGCCCTGCCCTCTAACCCTCTAACTTTTTAACCTTCTCCCTCTTGATTCCTTGTCCCACTGTCTCTCACATTGACCCCCTGATTGCCAGTCATCAGCCCTGACTTCTTTCTCCTGGAGATTTCCCCCCCAACCAAATGCTTCTCTGCCCTCAATCTCTCATTCTTCCCCCTGTCCCTATCTGTAATGGACAGTTCCTGTCAGTGATGCCTAGTTATTAGAACAGATTCCAGATTTGACAAACCTGCAACCTTTAAGACAGTTTGTGATATTACATTGTAGAAGGCTACGCACCTTACCTTCAGTCACACTGTCCATGTAATAAAGGCAATGTGGTGTGCTCAGTCACAAAAATTGCTGGAGAAACTCAGCAGGAGTGGCAGCATCTGTGGAGAGAAAGCAGAGTTAATGTTATGGGTCCAGTGACCCTTCTTCAGAACCTGGTTGCTGGATCTGAAACGTTAATTCTGTTTCTCTCTACATGGATACTGCCAGACCTGCTGAGTTTCTGCAGCAACTTTTGTTTTTGTTTCAGATTTCCACCATCCGTAATTCTTTGTTTTATTGTAATGTGCTCAGTCAGTCAGTTATGCATCAGTAAACATAAACCTGAGATGATGTGTATAAGTCTGTGATATTACAACCAAATAAATAGTGCTATTAATAAAGATGACATCAATTTCAACAAGAACCTGACTATGATATATGTCATGCAGACTAACATAGTGATAGCCACATATCGCATCACCCACATTCCACAGAATATTAAAACACAACCTTTCAGGCCTTTGCCTGTGTTATGGATCTCAAACTTTAACCCCTGGTCAGAATTGCGCTGATTAAGACTAAACCATGTTCAATTGGAAGCAGCCATTATCACCCAACTTTAATTATACCTCCAGAATAGAGAAGACATTGTAACAAAATGCTTAGATCCTGTAATATTCATCCCCAGTTAAAAATGAACAAACAGCTTATACAAAAATGGTACATACATATAATAGCACAGAATACAACATGGCTAAAACACTAGCAACATTACCTGAATTACTAGATTGGGTTTCATGTTTGTGTTTACTACAATCACAACTAAGTCTTATATGAACAGTAGTGCAGGGTAGTTTGCATATAAAATAAAACAATGTTTCCTCAACATCAGGATATTTTGAACAAAAGTAACATTACTTGTATTATTTTCTCTTCTTTATTTTTATATACTTTCGAGTAACCCACAATCAGATTTTATTTCTGTCTGGCAATTTCCACAGTAGTCATTGATGCAAAAGGTAACGTTGGCCCACTGAGCTGGAAGCTATTAGTTGCCATTAGGTGAATTCAAGGGGAAGTCTGGCAGTCAGTGCACAGTCCTGGGGGCACGCATTTCCAGCTGATGTAGGGCCCTCGAATTAATCGGAAATATTCAGGCCTAAGACAATGATATTCACACACTGATGCTCACACACTCACATAAAAATGTCACACTTATATTTAGACTGTCATACCGAATGTACATGTGACTTCTGATCCATGGCCACATTATTGACACTTTCCTACCCTCTGAAATGGCTGAGCATGTCCCTCACCTGAAGGCTGTCAGTGGATGGACAACAGAGTCTAGTCATGCCCCTGATGCTCACAAAGTGATGAAAGAAAAGAACAACGAAAAGATGTAAATAGTGCAATATATGTTCGTATTTCCAGTGATAGAACAGGTGCCAACTCTAAGCCATAGACATATTCAATTACTTTCTGGATCAGTGGTGCTGGAAGAACACAGCAGTTCAGGCAGCATCCAACGAGCAGCGAAATCGACGTTTCGGGCAAAAGCCCTTCATCAGGAATAAAGGCAGTGAGCCTGAAGCGTGGAGAGATAAGCTAGGAGAGGGTGAGGGTGGGGAGAGAGTAGCATAGAGTACAATAGGTGAGTGGGGGAGGGGATGAAGGGGATAGGTCAGGGAGGAGAGGGTGGAGTGGATAGGTGGAAAAGGAGACAGGCAGGTCGGACAAGTCATGGGACAGTGCTAAGCTGGGGGAAGGGGAAATGAGGAAGCTGTTGAAGTCCACATTGATGCCCTGGGGTTGAAGTGTTCCGAGGCGGAAGATGAGGCGTTCTTCCTCCAGGCATCTGGTGGTGAGGGAGCAGCGGTGAGAGAGCGGCGGTGAAGGAGGCCCAGGACCTCCATGTCCTCAGCAGAGTGGGAGGGGTAGTTGAAATGTTGGGCCATTGGGCGGCGTGGTTGATTGGTGCGGGTGTCTCAGAGATGTTCCCTAAAGCGCTCTGCTAGGAGGCGTCCAGTCTCCCCAATGTAGAGGAGACCGCATCGGGAGCAACAGATACAATAAATGATATTAGTGAACGTGCAGGTAAAACTTTGATGGATGTGGAAGACTCCTTTAGGACCTTGGATAGAGGTGAGGGAGGAGGTGTGGGCGCAGGTTTTACAGTTCCTGCGGTGGCAGGGGAAAGTGCCAGGATGGGAGGGTGTGGACCTGACCAGGTAGTCACAGAGGGAACAGTCTTTGCGGAAGGCCGAAAGGGGTGGGGAGGGAATTATATCTGTGGTGGTGGGGTCTTTTTGGAGGTGGCGGAAATGTCGGCAGATGATTTGGTTTATGCGAAGGTTTGTAGGGTGGAAGGTGAGCACCAGGGGTGTTCTGTCCTTGTTACAGTTGGAGGGGTGGGGTCTGAGGGATGTGGCCGAGATGCATTGGAGAGCATCTTTAACCATGCGGGAAGGGAAATTGCGGTCTGTAAAGAAGGAGGCCATCTGGTGTGTTCTATGGTAGAACTGGTCCTCCTGGGAGCAGATACGGCGGAAGCAGAGGAATTGGGAATACGGGATGGCATTTTTGCAAGAGATAGGGTTGGAAGAGGTATAATCCAGGTAGCTGTGGGAGTTGGTGGGTTTGTAAAAAATGTCAGTGTCAAATCAGTCATCATTAATGGAGATGGAGAGGTCCAGGAAGGGGAGGGAGGTGTCTGAGATGGTCCAGGTAAATTTAAGGTCAGGGTGGAATGTGTTGGTGAAGTTGATGAATTGCTCAACCTCCTCGCGGGAGCACGAGGTGGCGCCAATGCAGTCATCAATGTAGCGGAGGAAGAGGTGGGGAGTGGTGCCAGTGTAATTACGGAAGATCAACTGTTCTACGTAGCCAACAAAGAGACAGACGTAGCTGGGGCTCATTCGTGTGCCATGGCTACCCCTTTGGTCTGGCTGCACACACTCAGAACCTGGTATACCTCTGCCCTTAATTCTTCTTGGTTAATAACTGAAACTATAGACATAACAAACAAGTTTCTCTCACAGACACATGATCTGTAATGTGTTAAAATCTCACACTGAGGCTCTGAGATGTCCTTCAGGTTTTCCAACAGTAGCTGCATAGATAATACTAAAAGTAACAGGAGTAAGAGAAATCCACATATGAACATAACAGACCCCAGACAGGAGCCTGCGTAACCAGGCTACAGTACAGAATGCAAGGTCTCAAACTGACTTACTGCTGCTGCAAGGTTCATCCAGATTCCACTCCACAGCAGTTACTTTATAACCAAGTGAAGGAGTCAGCTCTGAACAAGACTATTATGATGAACTATGGCCACACTTAAAAGCATTTTACAATATCTGATTTGATGAAAGAGGATTGGGGCCTCAACAAAGGCAATTTTGTTTCACTCGTTCAATTCCTCTCCTCCAAAAGCTCATGTACACTTCAACCTATCGTGCAATAAAGTGTGCACTTCTCTCATGCTCTACTTTACCATCCCAGGTAAGCTGGTGAACCCTGTCACACATCAGCCTCATGCATGTAATCTATCACTGAAAGGGTGGCATGGTGGCTCAGCAGTTAGCACTGCTGCATCACAGCACCAGGGACCCATGTTTGATTCACGCCTCGGGTGACTGTGTGGAGTTTTGCAAGTTCTCCCAGTGTCTGTGTGGGTTTTCTCCAGGTGCTCCAGTTTCCTCCCACAATCCATAGATGTGCAGGGTAGGTGAATTGGCCATGCTAAATTGCCCGTAGTGTTAGGTGAAGGGGTAAATGTAAGGGAATGGATCTGGGTGGGTTGCTCTTCAGCAGGTCGGTGTGGACTTGTTGGGCTGAAGGACCTGTTTCCACACTGTAAGTAATCGAAATCTAAAAAAAAATTTCAAACATCTTCAGAAGCCTCCAGCTGCCATCATGTGAAACCAATGAACTGCAGACACTGGAAATCTCAAACAAAAACAAGACTTGCAGAAGAAACTCAGTACAACTGGCAGCATCTGCAGAGAGAAAGCAGACTTAATGTTTCAGGTCTAGTTCTGATGAAGAATCATTTGTCTTGAAACATTGACTGTTCTCTCTCACAATTGTTATCAGACTTGCTGAATTTCCCCAGCAATTTCTGTTTTTGGTTCAGTTGCCTTAATGTTATGTTCTCCTTTTATATGTAAACATATTAATCACACTGAAGGATTGGTGAAACAGTATTAAAGATAAGAGTATTTATCGCTAATGTTCACTGGGAGCTAAAAATCGTATATCTGACTCCTATCACTGCTGTTTCAGAATGATGAACAAACAGTGGCGTTTATCGATCATATTCCTGCTAGGTGGATAATGATTGGGATACAACCATTTAAACCCGCGTACATATCATTCCAGGAATCAGTTGAGTGACCATTCTCTAAGCTGCTTCTACTGCATTTATATAACTTTATATTTGACTTCACTTGTAGTTAACCCCAACATCCCATTTGCTTTCCTAACCACTTGCATAATAACATTTCATGATTCATTTAGCAGGGCTGTCTGCTCTCCTGTGTTGTAGCGGTCTGCATGTCTCTTTCCACTAGAATAGAATACTAATTTTATACTTATTTTCCTGCTAAAGCAGACACTTTCATACCGCATATTCCATCTGCCAATTTTTTACCCACTTACTTAACCTTATCAGGGTAAAAGGGCATAATATATTATCACTTGTGAATGGATTTTAATAGTAAATGTGTTTTTGGTTTTAGTTCTCGTGTTTTCTTATGTGATCTAAAGTCACTCTTGAATGGTGCATTTAAATTTCATATACAAGAAAGCATGTGATTTCAGATAACTGACTAAATAAATTAACCTGGTGAGTTAGCTGATGAAACATTTACAAGTTGAACTTATGTGAGATAGAAAAAGATATACCAAGGGCTCAAACAGAGTTAGTCAAGAGTAACAGTACGATATCAGCAGAAGAACAGTTTAGTTTGTGGTAGACATTCAAAACTGCCAAGATTCTTAACATTTTTTAGCAGTTTAAGTAGAGGGGACTTTTCTTAAAGTTCAGTTGGCAGATTCAGTGAAGTAGCTAGTGTCTGCACATCTCAGGGAGAGGCAATAAAAGAGAGAATCACATCAGGTGATCTGATTTAATCTTCTGTCTGATCAATTTTGATGATCTTTCTTTCGAAGTAACATTACAGGCAACATTCCCTGTCATGTTTCTTGTTGATGCACGGATCTCTGAGGTCAGATCGCAGTAGTAACTTCCAGAAGCAGAAGCATTACATCGGCACACCAAGCAAGGTGTGTGGACGTTCCCTGTGGTCACACAGTTTAAAGGGAACATTGTCGGAAGCCTCATGTAAACATGTTCAGTGACTGGTCATCACAGTAACCTAACAGCATAAGACAAATCTTATTGATTATCAGGCTAGATTTCACTCTAGAATCTTACAAATCCAGTATTAGGTTCAGCTGGGAATATAACACTCTTTATATCCCTTTTTCAAATTCTCTCTCTCCTCTTCACAACCTAACTTTTACTTGTCTATATCATCATCAAATTTAGCAGCTCATAAATGTAGTCCCTTCATGCAGGTTATTGATATAGATTGTAAATGACTCAGTATTACCCAGAGTTACCCAGAGTCACTCTGTATTTGTCAATTTGAACTAGTTTCTGTCCTGTTTAATTTTCTGTGGTTGCGCTGCCAAGTCAAAGAGAGTTTGTGAAATATTGAGAGTGACTTCCACAGTAGCTGTGCCACGTTTGTCTTCAGGGTATATGTGCAACTTGGAGGAGTTTACCGAATACCCAGTGAGGTTGGTGTGACAATGTTCATTCCAAGAACCTGTTAACGTATCATACAGAGCTTCTAGTGTCAAGAGGTTAAGGCACTTCAAGGCTGCCAAGATAAAGAAACATAAAGAAACACAGTGTGCACACAAAGAGACTACTTCTGTCTCTCGAGTATGTGCCCGACCTGTCTTAGAATTGTTAGATCTGTGGTCAGTACACTGTATACACACAATGCCTGCCATGGCTTTCAGCAGCCTATCTCAGCCAATGAAATATCTTTGCACATAACTGACAAGCTAAACACATCACACAGTGACACTCTCACACATCAGTGAACAAAAATACCAAGAATGTTATTGAAACCAACTGGCGATGGGAAACAGAGACTGCCTCCTGTTGTACTTCACTTGCTGAATTGCCAGTCAGCTCAGGAACTGAAATCCCAGAAACGGTGTAGTGATACCACAGGAACTGTGCATTCAGGTGAACTGCAGTCTGTTTTAATGAAAACCTTAAAAAGAGATGATTTTTAATCAACCCATTCAGATGCATTGTGACACCTATAAAGCAAATGGAACCTTGCATTTCAGAGGCAGGGACATAACCACTCCACCACAAGAACCCTCCCTTAATAAAGATCATGGTTGGTTTACTGGGCATTGGTTTGTCCCACATCTGGTGTGCTGCATTCAAATCTGGGGACAACACCACAGGAAAAGTATATTAATTATAGATTCATCTCAGTCTAAAAGGGTTAATATATGTTAACAGGTTTCAGGTAAACTAAGGAAGGATTCTTGTGGAGGAGGAGCTAGGCAACATCTGAATTCAACAGGCCAACTTGTTATAAGAGGACCAGCCTGCCATGTCTTCATTCCAGGCAGGTTGGGGCGCAACAGAACTGGGCAGATACAGACCATTTGGCCTATCAAGTCTGTACTGACCCTCCAAAGTGTAAGCTACCCTGTCCCTGTAACCTCACATTTACCTTGGCTAATCCACATAGCCTGTATATCTATGGACATGACAGGCTACTTTAGCATGGCCAATCCACCTAAGCTTCACATCTTGGGACTGTAGGAGGAAACTGGAGCACTTGGAGACAAGGCGAGAATATGCAAACTACACACAGTCACCTGGAATCATACCCAGGCTCCTGGCACTGCATGAGGCAACAGTGCTAACCCACTGTGTCACTGTGCTGCCCTGAAAAATCAAGAGACTTGTAAGAATTGTAAGAAAAGACTGCAACAAGATGGAAGACTTTAATCTTCATATTGATTGGATGAATCAAATTTGTGACACTGGATAATAAAGAATCACGTTTTTTGGCGATACTATAATATGTTTTGGAGATGCCAGTGTTGGATTGGGGTGTACAAAGTTAAAAATCACACAACACCAGGTTATAGTCCAATTATACATTGAAAAATTGATTGTCTGTTAAGCCTTTCATCTGTTAGAATACAGTGATGGTTTCATTTCTTTCACGCTTTTGTGTTTTACACATGAAAGAAGTGAAACTATCACTGTATTCTAACAGATGAAAAGCTGAACAATCAATTTTTCAATGTATAATTTCAGTTACATCACACTGCAAATTTTTGCTATAAATTCTGTGTTACGATCGAGCCCTCCACAATCACCTGATGAAGGAGCATCCGAAAGCTAGTGTGCTTCCAATTAAACCTGTTGGACTATAACCTGGTGTTGTGTGATTTTTAAATTTGTAATATGTTTGTATGATTAGTGGATTCACTACCTAACAGAGAACAGAGAATAAAGTTATTTTGTCTTATATAAGACAATTGGCACTTGAAAGGGTTAACTGACACCACAAGATAAGTTCCGTTAATCAAGATAGAAGGGTTGTTTCTAAGAGGAACTAACCAGAGTTGCAGAACATTCTTAATTGATTGTTATGTGTGCTAACAGCTTTTGACCAAAGTAGTAATATGTGCATACTTTTACATTGATCCTGTGTCTCACAAGGGGCAACCATGTATCTGAATTGAAATATAACTAGCTATTAAGTACATTGTAACGGACATCCTTCCTCTCATTGTATCAGTAGCTTGATTAATGCCAATGAGAAGGATCAGGAGCAGCGAGTCTGACCTAAAATGTTGGAACTGTTGACAGATAATATTCTAAAATCTTCAACTTGGCAATCTGTAACCATTACAGAAACTTGGTTGAGAGAAGGGCAGAACTGGCAGTTCAACATTCCTGATGTTTCAGGTATGATAGAGAGAGATGTAAAAGAGCTGTAGGAGTTGCATTACTGATTACGGAGAATATCACGACTGTATATATTGGAGGGCTCATCCAATGAGGCAATACTGGCAGAACTCAGGAAGAATGGTACAGTCACTATGATGGGGTTACACTATAGGCTTCCCAATAGCCAGTGGGAGATAGAGCAACAGATAGAGAAGCAGATCATGGAAAGATATAAAAACAACACAGTTGACAACATCCACTGCCTTTTCCTCATCAATCACATTTGTCACTTCCTCAAAAAACTCAAATCAACCTTGTGAGTGAAGATCTCCCCTGCTGACTAACCCTAATATTTCCATTCTTATGCAAATGCAAGCAAATCCTGTCCCAAGGAATCTTCTTCAATAATTTACCTGCTACTAATGTAAGGCTCAACGGCCAATAATTTCATGGATTTTCCTTGTTGTCCTTCTTAACCAGAGGAACAACATTGGCTATTCTCCAGTCTTCAGGGACCTTGTCTGTAGTTAAAGAGGATACAAAAATCTCTGTCAGCGCTTCAGCAATCTTCTCCTTTCCCTCCTTCAATACCTTGGGATAGAACCTATCAGATGCTAGGAACTTATCTATCTGAATGTTTTTAAAGACACCCAATACCTCCTTCTCCTTAATATAAACATGACTCAGAACATCAACACAGTCTGCTTTAAGCTTACCACCACCCATGTCCTTCTCCTTGTTGAATACCAATGTGAAGGTCACATTAAGAATCTCATCCACTTCCTCTGTCTCCACACACAAATTCTCTCCTTTCTCCTTGAGTGGATCTACCCTTTCCTTTTAATCCTACTCACTAGGGACATTTCATGGCTCTTTCTAACCCTCGTAATTTATTGTTTAAGTTTTTTTTTCTGCTTCCTTTATAATCCCCAAAGACCTTGTCTGATTTTCATTTCCTAAAACTTACATATGCTTCCTTTCTCTTTTTGACTAGTCTTCCAACATCTCTTGGCATCCGAGACTCCTTGATCTTGTTTTTCATCCTCATAAACACATGCCGATCTTGAGCCACTGGCCTCCTACGTGTCAGATATGACTCTACCCTCAAACAGCTGCCCCCAGTTGAATTTCTCCAATTGTAGCCTAATACTGTTGTAACTAGCCTTCCAAAATTAGCACTTTGACCTAAGGGCCAGTCTTATCCTTATCTATAACCATCTTAAAACTTACAGAAGTTACAAGGATGTTGCCAGGACTCAAGGGTCTGAGTTACAGGGAAAGGATGGACAAGTTGGACTTTTTTCTTTGGAGCATAGGAGACTGAGGGGGGATCCTATAGATATGTATAGGATCATGAGAGGCATGGATAGGGTGGATGCACTCAGTCTTTTTCCCAGGGTTGGGCAACCGTGGACTAGAGTTTAAGATTTGAGGGAAAAGAATAAAAAGGAACCTGAGGGGCTAAATTTTTACACAGAGGGTGGTATGCATATGGAATGAGCTGCAGAGAGTAGTTGTGGAAGGCTGTTTTCTGACAGGAGGTGACCAGAGATGTACAGCATGGAAACAGACCCTTCAATCCAACTTGTCCATGCCGACCAGTTATCTTAAATTAATCTAGTCGTATTTGCCAGCACTTGGTCCATACTATCTAAACCTTTCCTATTCATATACCCATCCAGATGCCTTTTAAATGCTGCAATTGTACCAGCATCCAACACTTCTTCTGGCAGCTCATTTCATATACTCATCACCCTCTGCATGAAAAAGTTGCCCCTTAGGTTCCTTTTAAATTGCTCCCCCTCACCCTAAACCTATGCCTTGTAGTTCTGGACTCCCCCACACCAGGGAAAAGACCTTGCCTATTTATCGTATCCATGCCCCTCATGATTTTATAAAGCTCTATAAGGTCACCCTTCAGCCTCCGATACTCCAGGGAAAATGCCCCAGCCTATTCAGCCTCTTCCTATAGCTCAAACCCTCCAACACTGGCAACATCTTGTAAAGCTTTTCTGAACCCTTTCAAGTTTCACAACATCCTTCCTATAGGAAGAAGACCAGGACTGCACACAATATTTCAAAAGTGGCCTAACCAATGCCCTGTACAGCCACAACATGACCTCCCAATTCCTATACTCAATGCTCTGACCAATAAAGGAAAGCGTACCAAACACCTTCTTCACTATCCTATCTACCTGTGACTCCACTTTCAAGGAGCTGTTGCACAAAGATCAGTACTGGGACCTCTGTTGTTTGCAATGCATATAAATGATTTAGATGAAAATGTAGATTGATTAGTAAGTTTTCAGGTGACAAGAAAATTGGTGGAGTTATGCATAGTGGGTAAGGTTATCAAAGGATACAGCAGAATATGGAGCAGTTGGAAAGTTAGGTAGGGAAATGGCAGATGGAGTTAATCTAAACAAGAATGAGGTGATGCATTTTTGGAGGTCAAATGCAAGAGGAAGGTGTACAGTAAATAGCATGACCTTTAGGAGTATTAATATACAGAGGGATCTTGAAGAACAAGCCCATAACTCCCTGAAAGTGACAAAACAAATGGATGAAGTGATAAAGAAGGCATAAGGCATGCATCCTTTCATCAGTCAGGATATTGAGTATATAAGTTTGCAAGTCATGTTGCAGCTGTATAAAACTTTAGCTAGACCATATTTGGAGTATCGTGTGCACTTCTGGTCACCACACTATAGTGATTGCAACAAGGTCAGCCAGGTCAACTTCATAGAATAGGAGTTCCCTGATTGGGCCAGCTCAGCAGCTCAATCAGGGAGTCCTGGCTGACAGAGAAAAACAGGAGTGTCAGAGGTTCTGTTCACTCTGAGAGCTGACTCTGAGGAAGCTTGATGTGTGTCAAATACCATGCATGTGTAAATAAAGGGGGACGTGATGACGGGGTACTGGTGTCTGTGGAGTTATTTCACACATTATTAGAAGGACGTGGAGACTTTACATAGGGTGCAAGAGGTTTACCAGGATACTGCCTGGATTGGAGTTTATTAGCTCTAAGGAGAAGTTGGATAAATTTGGACTATTTTCACTAGAGTATTGGAGGCTGACAGATGTATATAACATTATGAGAGACATTGATAGAATGGATAGTCAGAGTCTTTTTCTTAGGGTGGAAGGGTCAAATATTAGGAGGCATAGGCTTAAGGTGAGAGGGGAAAAGTGGTCGGTGCCTAGAAAGAGCTGTCAGGGGAAGTGGTATAAGCAGAGATGATAGCAACGTTTAGGAGCAACTTAGACAGAAGCATGAACAGGCAGTGAAAGGAGGGATACAGACCCCGTGCAGGCAGATGGCATTAGTTTAGAATGGTGCAATGGTCAGCATAGACACAGTGGGCTGAAAGGCCTGTTCCTGTGTTGTACTGTTCTGTGTTCTATGTTCCATTTAGTGGTGTACCACAGCGGTCAGTGCTGGAGCCTGGACAATTTATTATCTATATTCCCTGCACGGAAGAACGGTTTGGTTGCATTTTAGCCAAACTTGCTGATCATGTAAAGATAGAGAGGAAAAAAAGTTGCAAGGAAGATGCACAGTCTGAATACACAGTCTATATAGATTAAGACCATAAGACATAGGAGTGGAAGTAAGGCCATTCGGCCCATCGAGTCCACTCTGCCATTCAATCATAGCTGATGGGCATTTCAACACCACTTACCCGCATTCTCCCTGTAGCCCTTAATTCTTTGTGACATCAAGAATTTTTCAATCTCTGCCTTGAAGACATTTCACGTCCCGGCCTCCACTGCACTCTGTGGCAATGAATTCCACAGGCCCACCACTCTCTGGCTGAAGAAATGTCTCTGCATTTCTGTTCTGAATTTACCCCCTCTAATTCTAAGGCTGTGCCCACAGGTCCTAGTCTCCTCGCCTAATGGAAACAATTTCCTAGCGTCCACCCTTTCCAAGCCATGTCTTATCTTGTCAGTGTCTATTAGATCTCCCCTTCATCTTCTAAACTCCAATGAATACAATCCCAGGATCTTCGGTCGTTCCTCGTATGCTAGACCTACCATTCCAGAGATCATCCGTGTGAATCTCCGCTGGACACACTCCAGTGCCAGAGTGTCCTTCCTGAGATGTGGGGACCAAAACTGGACACAGTACTCCAAACGGGGCCTAACCAGAGCTTTATAAAGTCGCAGTAGCACAACGGTGCTTTTATATTCCAACCCTCTTGAGATAAATGACAACATTGCATTCGCTTTCTTAATCATGGACTCAACCCGCATGTTTACCTTTACAGAATCCTCGATTAGCACTCCCAGATCCCTTTGTACTTTGGCTTTACGAATTTTCTCACCGTTTAGAAAGTAGTCCATGCTTGCATTCTTTTTTCCAAAGTACAAGACCTCGCATTTGCTCACATTGAATTCCATCAGCCATTTCCTGGACCACTCTCCCAAACTGTCTAGATGCTTCTGTAGCCTCCCCACTTCCTCAGTACTACCTGCCTGTCCACCTAACTTCGTATCATCAACAAACTTCACTAGAATGCCCCCAGTCCCTTCATCCAGATCATTAATATATAACGTGAACAGCTGCGACCCCTGACCCTGAGGAACACTGCTTGTCACCGGCTGCCATTCCGAAAAAGAACCTTTTATCCCAACTCTCTGCCTTCTGTCAGACAGCCAATCCTCAATCCATACCAGTAGCTCATCTCGAACACCATGGGTCCTCACCTTGCTCAGCAGCCTCCCGTGTGGCACCTTATCAAAGGCCTTTTGGAAGTCTAGATAGACCACATCCATTGGGTTTCCCTGGTCTAACCTACTTGTCACCTCTTCAAAGAATTAGATTCCTTACAGTGTGGATACAGGCTCTTTGGCCCAACAAATCCACATCAACCCTCCAAAGAATAATCAACCCAGACCAATTCCCCTACCCTCTATTTACTCTTGACTAACGAACCTAACACTATGGGGAATTTAGCATGACCAATTCACCTGACGTATGGAAAGGATAAGTAACTGGGCAAAGATGTGATATATGGAATACAATGGGGAGCTATGACATGGTTCACTTTGGCAGAAAGAATAGAAAAATATCTAGAGATTGCAAAATGCTGCAGACATGTGGGTATCCTTGTTCGTGAATCACAAAAAGCTAGCATATAGATATAGCAAGTAGTTTAGAATACAAATAGATTGTTAGTATTTATTGCAAGGGGGCTGGGGATATCATTCCACAACAGTACTGAGCATTAGGGAGGTCACAGTTTCCTCGCATAAGGAAGGAGATGTTTGCATTGGAAGGGTTGTCTTCTGAGGAAGGGTTGAGCAGGTTATATTCACACCATTTATAAGAATAGGAAGTGATCTTATTTGTGACAAGCTGGAAAGGATGTTTCCCTCATGAGAGAATTTCAAGCTGAGGGGCACATGGTGATGGGGAGGAATTTCCTGTCTCAGAGTGCCTTTTACCTTTGGAATTCATAAAGAGCAAGAGAAGCTTGTTTATCAAGGCTGGATTAGAGAGTGTGTTAATTAGGAAGAGAATCCAGCGTTAAAGGAAAGAGGTGGGAAAGTGAAATTAAATCAACCATGACCTGACTGAATGGCAGAGCAGACTCAAGGGGTCAAACTGCCTACTCCAGCTCCAGCTTCCACACATTGCACAACTCTCAGACTCTAATATTTCTGCCGTTACACAAAGACTGTGATTCAGATGTACTTAATTGGCTGTGAAGTACTTTAAGATCATGAACATTGCTATATACATACAATATTTCTTTCTCTAATCACCGGCTCTAAAATTTCTATCTAATCTCCTGAAACACGTCAGCCATGGTGTGAATTCAAAGTTGACTGTCAGTGTGGAAATATGGACATGGAAATTGCATCAAGAGCAGGTGAGATGCCTTACTGAACCTGCTATACTGTTCAATAAAGTCACCACACTGCCTTATCACCTCATTACTTCACTCCCTTGACATACAAATGGCAGTGTAAGCCCACAGAGCAGCAAGATCGAGTTAACATTGAAAGGGAAGAATCTGGTGGCAGCAGTATGAGGCAGACGTGTCTCCAACCCAGCCCAAGATCTCCCAGCGAGCAACCAGCAGGTCCCAGGCTTAATCCCCTGGTCAGGAGTTGCAAGCTGAGCCAAGGCTGTAGGTCCATGAGTGAGCCCAGGCCCCTTGTGGCAGAGGCAGCGACGGCAATGAGAGTGGTCCCAGCTCAGGATCTTATAGAACAAGTGGTGACTGCACTAGCAAGGTTGGTTCCCCATCAACTCATGGAGGCAGCAGCAGGTGAGATGGCACTGGAGAATACCGACTCTTTGTTCCAGTGGCAGCGGTGTGGCTGAGCATGGTTATAGCAGTGTGGTCAGTTTAGCGGCAGGGACTTGAGACATTGGGGCAGGACTGAACTAGAAGCATGTGCTGTTCCAGAGATCAGCTAACTTTATTGAGTTAAGAGTATAAGGTGAACTTCATTGTTTTATTTTCAGTATTTATATTCTGTGTTCTGGTTTATTTTCTGCTTTTTAAGGTAGTGCCAGAGTGGCGACACTAAACAACACTTTTCACTGTATTTGTTATAAATACATATGACAATAAATAAATCAGATAGAATCCATGTTGGCCATGAAGCTTGCATAGTGCTCCAAGTGATGAGATTTAACTCTTTCTCAGTCTTAAACGGGCTCCTTATTCTGAGACAGTGTGCCCCGATTCTGGACTCAGAGTTGGGGAAGTATTTGCTGACTGTCAAGCCCATTGAGAAATTCTGCTTTTCAAAGTGTTTGCCTCTCCTTCTTCTTGTTGACAGCACGAATTGGCCCAACATACTCAAGCTCTCCCCATCAAGCTGGGCTCTGAGCTCAAAAAGAGATGGCTGCCTTCCACAAGATCCAAGTTCCCGATCTTCCCAAGCAATTGCAGCAATGCAGGACCTATTTAACCTCTTCAGCTAGCATTTGCTCATCCTCTTCTATATCTTTTCCTCACATGGGACTTACCTCCACAATGTGCAGTGGTTAATCCTACCAGTACTATCATGAACAGATGCTTCTGCAACAGCTCGATTGGTGAGGACATGGTTAAGTTGGGTTTTTCCACCTTGTTGGTCTCCGGCTCCATGTCCAATCTGGCAGCTATGTCCTTTAGGACTCCATCCATAGTGGTGCTACCATGTCTTGGTGAAGGGTATTGAAGTCTCCCATCAGATTACACAGTGTCTTTGCCATTTGCAGTGTTACTTCCAATGGAGGAGCATTGATTCAGCTCAGGAAGTCCAGGAGATGGTAATCAGTTTGACATGATGCTAGGAAACTTCATGAGGTCTGGTGAAAATGTTGAGGACTTTGTAGGTCACAGCCTCCCAACAGTACACCACAGTGCTACCTACCATCTCTGCTGGGTCTTTCCTGCCAATGGGGTGACGGGTCTGGAACATTGGCTAATGGATATTAGGCTGGTGCACAACTAGTAATTGGGACAACTCTCTCCTGATGAAGGGCTTATGCCCGAAACGTCGAATTTCCTGTTCCTTGGATGCTGCCTGACCTGCTGCGCTTTTCCAGCAACACATTTTCAGCACAACTCTCTCCATTTTGGCTCAGATCCCCAGATCTCAGTGAGGAGGACTTTGTTGGTTTAATTGGCCAGGGTATAAATCTGATCCCTAAGTGATAGCCCAGAAGTAATTTCAAAAAATATCTGTGTTCCTATTCATATTTCGCTCATCTTTAGAAGGAGGAGATGGTTGTCAGATGGTTACCTGAAATTTCACTTCAGAACAAAGAGACATGAACCAGTCTTTTGATTTCACTTTCAATCAAGGAAAGGAATCCTAAGCACACACAGCATTACTACGATGACTACGGCTGACATATCTTCAATAGAAGAGAGCGGTAAACTGTGCTGTCATAAACAAATAAGAATTTATTGATTATTCACACCATTTATGATATCAAAGGTAAAGAATCCTTTGAAATTGATATGCAGGAAAAGCTCTATGCATTGGAAAAGTAGCACCAGAACATCTAAAAACCCTTGGAAAAACAGGGTTAGAAGTGATAACAGACATTTGTGATGAAATATATATCAAATCAGACATTTCAAAAGATTTTAGACACTGATAATTCATTAATTTATCAAAGAAACAGAAAACAATTAACTGAAATATTCTTATTAAAGTGTTTTTGAAATTAATGAAAAGAAATACTTACATATTAACAGCAGGAACTGGTGAATAATCTGCATTTAGACTGTTTATAGAGTAAGAACATGCAAGAAGCCAAGGAATCTTCAATAAATATTGAAAAGTAATCAAGAACATTTATACATGTCTCATAGTCTACAAAAAAAATTAACTATTAACCAAATGTTAATAGAAGTGTTACTGAAATGTGACATTGACAGTACACATATTCAATTGAATAGAAATTGGACTGAACTAGCCATATAAGTACAATGGCCTCAAGAGCAGGTCAGTGGCTAGGAATCCTGCAGTGAATAATTCACCTCTTAATTTACCAAAGCTTGCCCATCACCAACAAGGCATAAACTAGCAGTCTGGTGAAATATTCCCCACTTGCCTGGATGATGCACTTTCAATACAACTCAAGCAGCTTGACACCAGCTAGGACAAAGTAGCCCAATTTGTTGGTCCCACATCGAACAACTTCGACATTTACTGCCCCCACCCAAGCCCACAGTGGCAGAAATGCATTGCAACAAGGCTTCCAAACCCATGACCTTTACCATCTAGAAGGACAAGGGCAGCAGATACATGGAAACATTATCACCTATAAGTTCCCCTCCAAGCCATTCACCAAGCCATTGATTTGGAAATATCTTGCTGTTTCTTCAGTGATTCTTGGTCAAAATCCTGCAATTCTCACCCTAAATGCTGTGGGTTGTGGGTCTTCCTACACCAACCAGAACACAGCAGTTCAAGAAAACAGTTTACCGCAATCTTCTCCAGGGCATTTAAGGATGGATAATGAGCGTTGGCCAATGTCAACGTTGCTCACATCCCATTGCCGAATTGAAATAATGAGGTTTTTTTTAAAAATCGGGGCAACGCGTTGTCTCAGTGGTTAGCACTGCTGCCTCACAGCACCAGGGACCCGTGTATGATTCCTGCCTCAGGCGATATTGGTGTGAAGTTTGCACATTCTCCCCGTTTCTGCGAGGGTTTGCTCCGGTTTCCTCCGACAATCCAAAGATGTGCCAGTTAGGTGAACTGGCCATGCTAAATCGCCCTTAGGTGCATTAGTCAGGGGGAAATGTAGAGTAATGGAGGCACTACTGCCTCCCACAGTCCAAAAATGCGTGCAGGTCAGGTGAATTGGCCATGCTAAATTGCCCGTAGTGTTAGGTGAAGGGGTAAATATAGGGGAATGTTTGTGTGTTGGTATGGACTTGTTGGGCCGAAAGACCCGTTTCCACACTGTAAATAATCTAATCTACATAGAGGTAGTGGGTATTATCACCAAACTTGTATTCCAGAGACACAGACTCATGGTAGCTGGAGGAAAAATAACATTCAATGAATAAATTTGAATTGAAAGCTTCAGTAATGGCGACCATGAAACTACTGCATTGTTGTAAAAACATTTTGTATCCTTTAGGGAAGGAAATCTGCCATCCTTACCTGGTCTGGCCTACATATGACTCCAGACCCACAGCAATGTCGTTGACTTCTAATTGCCCTCTGAATTGACCTAGCAAGCCACTCAGATGCCCAACTTCCATGAAATAAAATATAAAATCTCTATCTTGTAAATAGCATTGCAGCTGTTTGTAGTGACTCACTCCAGGAGCTCTGCTCCCATGGTGCCTGTCTGTCTCCACACATCCTCCCATATAGACTGTAGCTTGTCTGTAACCACTCCATAACATCTGTCACCAATTTAAAAAAGTAAAAGCAAGTCACCATAGTCCTACCAGACTATAGGGCTGCTATCTCATTATAGAAAGATGACTGGTATTGGCTTAACCTGAGGATTACCGTGCTTCAGGTCAGGGGACGGCTTGGTATGGGAATTGAACCCATGCTTCTGGTGTTCCTCTAAAAGGCAAAATGGCCAGCCAGCCAACTGAGCTAGCTGAGCCCCTGTCACCAACTGCATCCAGATTGACCCCTTTTCCTGCTGCCCTCCACTTTGTCTTCTAGCTGAGGTCTTCATAGCTTTTCAGCTCTGATCAAATGGCCAAAATACTGACATTTTCTTTTGTGGATGTCACGTTATAAGAGTTCTGTTTACTCTTGCAATTTCAAATATCTCTTTATTTATCAATGATCTGTCTAAGGAATTCGGAGAAGATGTCTCAGTATCCATATTTCAAAGGTTTCTCTTTCCTTCCCCAATACTTTCATTATTGCCCAGGTTTCCAAGGCTGCAGGAAAGTGGATAGGATGTAGCGTCTTATGCGGGGTTTTTTTTACCTAGTCACAAATTCAAGTTTTCTTCTCATTAGCATATCCTTCATCTTCACAAAGATAAATCTGGCTATCGACATCCTTCTTCCAACTTCTGAGCCATGTCGGCCAGCTTTTGTGATCATCCATTCTGAGCAGACAAATGTACTGAGTTGATCGAGTGTGATATTGTTCAATCTCCACTCCTGCTTCCTGTTTCTTCTTCAGTTTTCATTCTAACTTCCACCAGTTTTTATCTTTTTGGTGTTCAGACTCAATCCATATTCTAAACTTATAGATTTCACTTGATCAATGATATTTTCACAGGCTTTTCTGATACTGCAAGTATTGTTGTGTCATCAGTCAGTGTACTTCAAGTTTGCTATGTACTTACCCCCAATGTGAATCCTGAAAGTGTATTGAAATCTCAGAGTATTTATTTTGTGGACAAACTGAATAACTTTGGGGACAGTCATACTCCTTTAAAACTGAGAAGTGATAAGGAAACTGATAATGTCTGATGAGAGGGTCATTTGCTCCCAATATTGGCTCTGAATAAATCTATCATAGAATCCCTACAGTGTAGAATAAGTCCACACCAAATCTCCGAAGAGTATCCCACCCTGACCCATTAGATTACTTACAGTGTGGAAACAGGCCCTTTGGCCCAACAATTCCACACCGATCCGCTGATGCGCAACCCACCCAGACCCATTCCCCTACATTTACCCGTTCACCTAACACTACAGGCAATTTAGCATTTTTGGATTGCGGGAGGAAACTACAGCATCCGGAGGAAACCCATGCAGACATGGGAAGAATCTCCATATAGAGAGTCACCTGAGGCGGGAATTGAACCCAGGTCGCTGGTGCTGTGAGGCAGTAGTGCTAACCATGGTGCCGCTGTGCAGCCCACTGTGCCATGGACTTCATCAGAATCTTTCATAGTTTTCAGCTGTATGTGACGTCACATCATCTGACATTGTTGGTGATGCAGTTTAACAATTAGCCTGATAGCTATTAATCTCTCTGGGCCAAGTGCTGGAAAATAGGATTAGAATAGATAAGTGGTTGTTTTGACCAGCCAGATGTGATGGGCTGAAAGGCCTTTTCCTTTGCTATAGATCTTTATGATTCTAATGCCAAACCTCTCCCCTAGTGTTTCACTCTACACATAAACTATTTATATTGTTATCCTACTCCTACCTTTCCAGAAGGCATTTGACAAGTTGCCACATAAAAGGTCCTGAAAGAAGAATTCAGGGAGCTAGGAGAGAAATTAAAGTGGAAGACCTCAAAGGTAGTGATCTCGGGATTACTATCAGTGTCACGTGCTAGCCACCGTAGAAATGTAAAAAGAGGCAGAATGAACACATGGCTTGTGGGCTGGTGTAGGAGGGAGGGGTTCCGATTTGTTGGACATTGGGACCGGTTCTGGGGAACGTGGGACTACCACAAAATAGACAGTCTACATCTGAACCAGACTGGAACCAATGTCCTTGGGGGAGTTTTTGCTACTGCTATTGGGGAGGTTTTAAATTAATGTGGCAGGGGACTGGGAACCAGAAGAGAAAACAAGTAGGCAGTGAGGTGAAGACTGTAAGAATTATGAAGATAGCATTAATAAGGGGAAGAGTAGGCAGAGAGCAGATGAGCGCAAAAGAACTGGTGGCCTGAAATGAAAGGAGTATAGTGTGTAAGGCAGATGAACTTAGGGCTTGGGTTAGTGCCTGGGATCACAGAGACTTGGTTGAAGGAAGGGCATGATGATTGGCAACTAAATGTTCCAGGATATAGACACTTCAGACAGGACAGGGAGGGAAGTAAAAGGGGAGGTGGAGTTGCATTGCTGATCAGGGAAGGAGGACACTATGGAGGTCTTGGGTAGTGAGACATTACGGGTGGAAATGAGAAATAAGAAGGGTGCAGTTACATTGTTGGGGCTGTATTACAGACCTCCCAACAGTGAGCGTGAGGTAGAAGAACAAATAGGTAAACAGACTATGGAAAGATTTAGAGGCAATTGGGTAGTGGTGATGGGAGATTTTAACTTTCCCAACATTGACTGGGATACACTTAGCGTCAAAGGTCTGAATGGGGTAGAATTTATAAGAAACGTCCAGGAGAGTTTTCTAGAGCAGTATTTCAATTGTTCGACGAGGGAAGGGGCCATACTGGACCTGGTGTTGGGGAATGAGCCAGGCCAGGTGGTAGAAGTTGCGGTGGGGGATTTCTTTGGGAACAGTGACCACAATTCTGTAAGTTTTAGAATACTCGTAGACAAAGATGAGTGTGGACCTCAGGGAAGAGTACTAAACTGGGCCAAAGCCAATTATATCAAAATTATGGTTTGGAGATGCCGGTGTTGGACTGGCGTGTACAAAGTTAAAAATCATACAACACCAGGTTATAGTCCAACAGGTTTAATTGGAAGCACACTAGCTTTCGGAGCGACGCTCCTTCATCAGGTAATAGTGGAGGGCTCAATCCCAACATATGGAATTTATAGCAAAAATTTAGTGTGATGTAACTGAAATTATACATTGAAAAATTGATTGTTAAGTCTTTCATCTATTTGAATACCATGATTGTTTCATTTCTTTCATGTGTAAATCACAAAACCTTTTTTTTAAAAGTTGCATTCTCGGGTTAGCTGTTAACAATGGTGATAGCTAGACACTATGTTGAAGGTGTTAGCCCCCTGTGTTCCCTGTCTATGCCATGATGTTTAGATTGATTCTAATCTAAAAAGTGAGATAACAGTGTTTTACATAAATTCATGTGGTTTTTGAGCTCAGAGTTCTACATGAATGTATGCAGTTTTTGAATAAAGTACAATGTAACCCTGCAAACACAAATCCACCCCACAAAATATATCGGTGCATGTGGGTCTTTATCTGTCTGTGTGTGTGTGTGTCTGTCTGTCTGTCTGTCTGGTTTGGGGGTTGTCAGTGTGAGAAAGTGTATGTGTATGTGTGTGTGTAGTGAGTGCAGAGTGTCTTAAATCTGTGAGGGGGTGTATGTGTGAGTGTGGGAGTATGTGTGTCTGTATGCACGTCTGTGTGTATGTATGTCACATGGCAGGTACTCATGGGACTCAGCCAACATTGTCTATCTTAGACGTTGCAGGAAAGGATGCCCTGAGGCATGGTACATTGGGGAAACCGAGCAAAGGCTACGACAACGGATGAATGGGAACCGCACAACAATCACAAACACGAGGGTTCCCTCCCAGTTGGGGAGCACTTCAGTGGTCCAGGACATTCAGCCTCGGACCTTCGGGTGACCATCCTCCAAGGTGGACTTCGGGACAGGCAGCAGAGAAAAGTGGCCGAGCAGAGGCTGATAGCTACGTTCGGTACCCATAGGGAGGGCCTCAACCGGGACCTTGGGTTCATGCCGCATTACAGGTGACCACCATTGCACTATACACACACACACACCCACACACAGACACCCACACACAGACACCCACACACAGACACCCACACACAGACACCCACACACAGACACCCACACTCTCACATGCACCCCCTCACAGACTTAAGACACTCTGCACTCACTACACACACACTTTCTCACACTCACAACCCCCAACCCAGATAGACAGACACACACAGACAGACAAAGACCCACATGCACACATATATTTTGTAGGGGGAATTTGTACTTGCAGGATTACTTTGCTCAAAAACTGCATGCATTCATGTAGAACTCCGTTACCTCACTTTTTAGATTAGAATCAATCCAAACATCACGGCATAGACAGAGAACACAGGGGGCCAACACCTTCAAGGGCTTTTGCCCGAAACGTCGATTTCGCTGCTCCTTGGATGCTGCCTGAACTGCTGTGCTCTTCCAGCACCACTAATCCAGAATCTGGTTTCCAGCATCTGCAGTCATTGCTTTTACCTCGTTGATTTTAACCCTACTGCGAATCCTCTTGCAAGGATGCCTGCGTTGAAGAAGTTTTCCTCCTCTCTCTACAAGAATCTCAGGGAGTCCCTCTCCCACTGCAACTCCCAGGTCATCTCCTCTGCCCTGAAGCTCTTCAACCATGTCGTGAAACAAACTCGCTACCACAGCCCCATTTGCTTCCTCAGTGCCTGCCTCCATAACCAACTCATCCCACACGGACTCCGGACCACCTTTAAACCAGCACAGTTCAGACCCGAACTGGGCAAACAGTACAGACTATAGATTCAAAAACTCCAGCAATGGTTCTCCTTCAAGATCCTCCGCTCCACGCTCGCAGCAATGTGCCGGCACCTAACCTCTCTACAGTCATCCCTGCCTCAGCTGAGGGTCACACTCTCTCAGAATTGCAAAGGACCCCTTCTGTACTATATCCTCAGGAGAATTCATACTCTCAACAAACAGTATTTCAACTCCAGCTCAAACATCAAAAACTATAAGTACAACAAATTTTTATCTACCCACCTCCATAATCAGTGCTCCTCAAACATTCCAGAAGATTCCCCTGGCCTTGGAAACTACTCAGACGCCATTAGCCATGTGATTGATACAGCTGCCACCCCCACGCTGATTGATGGTGTCACTTCCACCCCCATCATGGCCACTCCCACAACCACTTCCGCCCCTCACAATTCCTCATGCATCACACGTGACATCACTTCCGCCCCTCACATCATCGCTGATGCCACATGCTCAGTGACTTCCACCACCCCTACTGCTGTGGTCACCACCACTTCCGCTCCCAACAGCGCCACTCACCTGCATTCTGCTGACAAGTCCCCCACAGACCCCACTGTCATTATCCCCACCCCCCAGAACCCCGAGGGGAACACTACCCCTGCTCATGACTCCACCTCCATTCCCTCCACCACACACCCACTCCAGTTACAAGTTCCGCCCCACTCCCAGCTCCACACCCACACCAGATCCCAGCTCCCAGCCCTGCCGAGTTTTCACCATCCCTCCAGACCTCCCCCTCACTGAGGATGAACGATCAGTCCTCATCAAAGGACTCACCTTCATCCCCCTCCGTCCACGCATCAATGAATTTAATACACGCCGTGACGTTGAACAATTCTTCCGTCGCCTCCGCCTCTGAGCTTACTTTCGCAATCAGGATTCCCACCCACCTTCCAAGGACCCCTTCGCTCACCTCCAACACACTGCATCCACCTGGACACCTCGCACTGGCCTATTACCTGCCCTCGACCTCTTAATTTCCAACTGCCGCCAGGACATTAACCGCCTCAACCTGTCTACCCCCCTCCCCCACTCCAACCTCTCACCCTCACAACACGCAGTCCTCCAATCCCTCTGCTCCAATCCCAACCTCACCATTAAGCTAGAGGATAAAGGGGGCGCAGTGGTAGTCTGGGGCACTGACCTCTACACCCTGAAACCAAACACCAACTCAAGGACACCTCTTCCTACTGCCCCCTCGACCATGACCCCACCTCCCAACACCAAACCATCATCTCCCAGACCATACAGAACCTCATCACCTCAGGAGATCTCCCACCTACAGCTTCCAATCTCACAGTCTGGTAAACCCCGCACTGCCCGGTTCTACCTCCTTCCCAAGATCCACAAGCCTGGCCGACCCATTGTCTCAGCATGCTCCTGCCCCACTGAACACATCTCTACCTACCTCGACACTGTCCTATCCCCCCTAGTCCAGGAACTCCCCACATACGTTCGAGACACCACCCACGCCCTCGAACTCCTCCAAGACTTCCGTTTCCCTGGCCACCAATGCCTCATCCTCACCATGGATATCCAATCCCTCTACACCTCCATCCGCCATGACCAGGGCTTCCAAGCCCTCTGGTTATCCTCTCCAGACGTCCGCAATAGTACCCTTCCACCGACACTCTCATTCGTTTGGCCGAACTGCTCCTCGCCCTTAACGATTTCTCCTTCGAATGCTCCCACTTCCTCCAGACCAAAGGGTTAGCCATGGGCACACGTATGGGTCCCAGCTATGCCTGTCTCTTTGTTGGCTACGTAGAACAGTTGATCTTCCGTAATTACACCTGCACCACTCCCCACCTCTTCCTCCGCTACATTGATGACTGCATTGGCACCACCTCGTGCTCCCGCGAGGAGGTTGAGCAATTCATCAACTTCACCAACACATTCCACCCTGACCTTAAATTTACCTGGACTATCTCTGACACCTCCCTCCCCTTCCTGGACCTCTCCATCTCCATTAATGACGACCGACTTGACATGGACATTTTTTACAAACCCACTGACTCCCACAGCTACCTGGGTTACACCTCTTCCCACTCTATCTCTTGCAAAAATGCCATCCCGTATTCCCAATTCCTCTGCCTCCGCCGTATCTGCTCCCAGGAGGACCAGTTCCACCATAGAACACACCAGATGGCCTCCTTCTTCAGAGACCGCAATTTCCCTTCCCACGTGGTTAAAGATGCCCTCCAACACTTCTCGTCCACATCCCACACCTCCGCCCTCAGACCCCACCCCTCCAATCATAACAAGGACAGAACGCCCTGGTGCTCACCTTCCACCCTACCAACCTTCACATAAACCAAATCATCCGCCGACATTTCCGTCACCTCCAAAAGGACCCCACCACCAGGGATGTATTTCCCTCCCCACCCCTTTCCACCTTCCACAAAGACTGTTCCCTCCGTGACTACCTTGTCAGGTCCACTCCCCCCTCTACCCTCCCATCCTGGCACTTTCCCCTGCCACCACAGGAACTGTAAAATCTGCGCGCACACCTCCTCCCTCGCTTCCATCCAAGGCCCTAAAGGAGCCTTCCACATCCATCAAAGTTTTACCTGCACATCCACTAATATCATTTATTGTATCCGTTGCTCCCATTGCGGTCTCCTCTACATTGGGGAGACTGGACGCCTCCTAGCAGAGCGCTTTAGGGAACATCTCCGGGACACCCGCACCAATCAACCACACCGCCCCGTGGCCCAACATTTCAACTCCCCCTCCCACTCTGCCAAGGACATGGAGGTCCTGGGCCTCCTTCACCGCTGCTCCCTCACCACCAGACGCCTGGAGGAAGAACGCCTCATCTTCTGCCTCAGAACACTTCAACCCTAGGGCATCAATGTGGACTTCAACAGTTTCCTCATTTCCCCTTCCCCCACCTCACCCCAGTTCCAACCATCCAGCTTAGCACTGTCCCCGTAACTTGTCCGGACTTGTCTTACCTGCCTAGCTCCTTTTCCACCTATCCACTCCACCCTCTCCTCCCTGACCTATCACCTTCATCTCCTCCCCCCCTCACCTATTGTACTCTATGCTACTTTCTCCCCACCCCCACCCTCCTCCAGCTTATCTGTCCACGCTTCAGGCTCTCTGCCTTTATTCCTGATGAAGGGCTTTTGCCCGAAACCTCGATTTCGCTGCTCCTTGGATGCTGCCTGAACTGCTGTGCTTTTCCAGCACCACTAATCCAGAACCTTCAACATATTGTCTAGCTAACACCCATTGTTACAGCTAACCCAAGAATGCAACATTAAAAAAAAATGGTTTTGTGATTTACACATGAAATAAATGAAACAATCATGGTATTCAAATAGATGAAAGACTTAACAATCAAGTTTTCAATGTATAATTTCAGTTACATCACACTGTAAATTTTTGCTAGAAATTCTGTGTGTTAGGATTGAGCCCTCCACTATCACCTGATGAAGGAGCGATGCTCCGAAAGCTAGTGTGCTTCCACTTAAACCTGTTGGACTATAACCTTGTGTTGTGTGATTTTTAAATTTATATCAAAATTAGGCAGGGGCTTGAAAATGTGGATTGGACACAGCTATTTGAAGGGAAGTCCTTTAATATGTGGGAGGCTTTCAAAGATAGGTTAAAGGTAGTGCAGGATAAGCATGTCCCGTTGAAGGCAAAGGATAGGAAAGGCAAGATTCTTGAACCGTGAATGACAGGAGAAATTGTACGACTAGCCAAGAGGAAAGGTGAAGGGTACATAAGGTCTGGGGGCTAGGAACAGAATGGGCCCTGGAGGAATATCGGAAGAGTAAGACAAGTGGTAAATGATGAATCAAGTGGGCCAAAAGGAGTCATGAATAGCTTTAGTGAGCAGAATTAAGGAGAATCCCAAAGCATTTTATTCTTATATAAGAAATAAGTGGGTAACTAGAGAAAGGATTGGTCCACTAAAGGATAATGAAGGAAGGTTGTGTGTCGAACCTGAGAGAATGGGTGAGATTCTGAATGATTACTTTGCATCAGTGTTCACTGAGGAGAGGAACATGATGAATCTTGAGATTAGAGATAGACGTTTGATTAGTCTGGATCACGTTGACAGAAGTAGGAAGATGTGTTGGGTATGCCAAAGGTTATTAAGGTGAACAAATCCCCAGGACCAGATGTGATCTATCCCAGATTGCTGAGGGAGGCGAGACAGGAAATAGCTTGGGCCCTGACCGATATCTTTGTGGCATCCTTAAATACAAGTGAGGTGCTGGAGGGCTGGAGGGTTGCTCACGTTGTCCCCCTAGACAAGAAGGGAAGTAGGGATATTCTGGGTAACTACAGACTAGTGAGCCTGTCGTCAGTGGTGGGAAAGTTGCTGGAGAAGGTACTGAGGGATAGGATCTATTTATATTTAGAAAAGAATGGGCTTATCAGTGATAGGCAACATAGTTTTGTGCGGGGGAGATCGTGCCTTACAAACTTAATAGAGTTCTTTGAGGAAGTGACCAAGTTGATAGATGAAGGTAGGGCTATGATGTCATATACATGGACTTTAGTAAGGCATTTGGTAAGGTTCCCCATGGTAAACTAATAGAGAAAGTGAAGTCACATGGTGTGCAGGGTTTTCTAGCTAGGTGGATAAAGAACTGGTTGAGCAACAGGAGACAGAGAGTAGTGGTTGAAGGAAGTTTCTCGAAATGGAGAAAGGTGACCAGTGGTGTTCCACAGGGGTCAGTGTTGGGGCCACTGATGTTTGTGATATACATAAATGATCTGGAAGAGGGCACTGTTGGTATGATCAGCAAGTTTGCAGATGACACGAAGCTTGGTGGAGTAGCTGAAAGCATAAGGGATTATCAAAGAATACAGGAGGATATAGATAGACTAGAGAGTTGGGCGGAAAAGTGGCAGATGGAGTTCAACCTACACAAATGTGAGGTGATGCATTTAGGCAAGACTAATTCTAGAGCGAATTGTACAATGAATGGAAGAGTAAAAAGTTCCTGATGAAGGGCTCCGGCCCGAAACGTCGAATTTCCTGTTCCTTGGATGCTGCCTGACCTGCTGTGCTTTAACCAGCAACACATTTTCAGCAATGAATGGAAGAGCCTTGGGAAAAGTTGATGGGCAGAGAGATCTGGCAGTGCAGGTCTATTGTACCCCAAAGGTTGCTGCACAGGTGGCTAGAGTGGTCAAGAAGACGTATGGTATGCTTGCCTTCACTGGACGGGGTATTGAGTATAAGAGCTGGTAGGTCATGTTAAAATTGTACAAGACATTGGTTCGGCCGCATTTAGAATACGGTGTACAATTCTAGGCGCCACATTACCAAAAGGATGTGGACACTTTGGAGAGGGTGAAGAGAAGGTTTACGAGGACGTTGCCTGGTATGGAAGATGCTAGCTATGAACAGAGGTTGAGTAGGTTAGGATTATTTTCATTAGAGAAAGGGTGATTGAAGGGGGATCTGATTGAGGTTTATAAAATCATGAAGGGTATAGACAGGGTGGATAGAGACAAGCTTTTTCCCAGGGTGAAGGATTCAATAACAAGAGGTCATGCTTTCAAGGTGAGGACTCGCAGTAGGTTAAAATCTTCTAGGAGAAAGTGAGAACAGCAGATGCTGGAGATCAGAGCTGAAAAATGTGTTGCTGGAAAAGCGCAGCAGGTCAGGCAGCAATCAAAGAGCAGGAGAATTGACGTTTCGGGCATGAACCCTTCTTCAGGAATGAGAAAAGTCACTTTCCTCATTCCTGAAGAAGGGCTCATGCCCAAAACGTCGATTCTCCTGCTCTTTGATTGCTGCCTGACCTGCTGCGCTTTTCCAGCAACACATTTTTCAGCTCTGATCTCCAGCATCTGCTGTTCTCACTTTCTCCTTTGTTCTTTATGATCAACTGGATAACACTTCACTGCAATTTGTGGTAATAAATGGGGGAGGAGGGGTCGGGGTGTGCAGGTGAAGCAGCTAAGGAAAGGTCATGATGCCTTTTTGGATCTGTCCTCACTCCTAAAGCATGTGGCTGTGGATATTAGCTTGGTCTCCACAAGCCACTGCTGCCATCTAAAAACTGAGCTCCCAGCAAACTCACCAATTTCTCATCAATAGATGCCATGGGGTGAAATTCTCTTTCACCACTTTATTCAATTGTGTAAGATGAACACAGGTTTGTAAAGGAGTGTTCAGATTAGGCTTGGGGCTAATCCCAAGATGAGAGCTAGGTAATCAATGATATCACCCCCTTGTTGCAGCATGATAATAATCTCACTCCTAAATGTTCTTTAGACCGGGTGAGAAATCTCTGTTGGGGTAATGAGTCCACGGTGGTCTTTATGTTACACACGACTGTCACCCCAACTTTCCTCATCTAAATTTATCATCCCCTTTTTAAAAAAAAATCATTCATGGGATGAGGGTATCGCTGGCTAAGCAGCATTTATTGCCCACAGGGCAGTGAAAAGTCAACCACATTGCTGTGGGTTTGAGGTCACATGGAGACCAGACCAGGGTAAGGATGGCAGTTTCCTTCCCTAAAGGGCATCAGTGAACCAGATGGGTTTTTCTGACAGTTGACAATGGATTCGTGAATCATTAAACTCTTGATTCCAGATTTTTTTTAAATTGAATTCAAATTCCACTATCTACCACGGCAGGATTCAAACCCAGGTCCCCAAAGCATTAGCTGGGTCTCTGGATTAACCATCCACAATAATAACACTAGGCTGTTGCCTGCCATCTTCTGCTTGCCCTGTTTTCTGTTCAATACATCAGTACTCTGTGGTCATGTGTTCCACACTCTCATCACTCCCTGAGCAAAGTAGTTTTTTTTATGAATTCTCTGTGACTATTATGCACTCACTGCCTCTGGTTCTGCCTATCCCCACAAAGGGACACTCTTTCTTTGTCCACTCCTTCAGAAACCCTCAATATTTTAAAGCCTGTAATGAAATCACCCTCTGAGCCACATTATTTCAAGAGACCAGAGATTCAGTCTGCCAATCCTTATGTTGGGACAGGGACAAAGCATTAGAGGATCTGCAGCCTGTTTACTCAGTTCAGAACTGGGTCTGAGTCATCTAACTAAACTTGCAAGTTCTGGTCAAAAATATTGGTGCTAACCTCATGTTCAATAATTGACATGGAAACAAAGAAGGTAGGAGCAGGAGCAGGCCATTTAGCTCCTTGAACCTCCTCTGCCATTCAATGTAATCATGGCTGATCATTGAGCTCAATACCCTGAGTCCACCATCCCCCCATATCCTTGATCCTTTTGGCCAAATGAACTATATTTGTCTTCCTTTTGAAAATACATGATGTTTGGCCTCACCACTTTCTGTGGTCGTGAGTTCTTCACGGTTGCAATTAACATTCGATGTTGCATACCATACAGATTTCAGGAGTAAATTGTAGAAATAAGTACATTGATATACCCTCCAACAGTCATGCACTGTGTTGATGCAAAGACATAATGAGTGCACACTGATTCCTCTGGTAATAAAGTTATAGCTTTTAGTCTCCTGCTGATGTGCTGCAGTTAGCCAATATAACGCTGAAGTAGAATCAGAGCCTAAACTCTAAGTTTAAGGAAATTTATTTTGAATGTCAAAGTTCAGAATTTAAGTTGGTGCAGACGTTTGTCTAAATGGAGAGTGCTCTCTTTGCTGAAGAATCTCAGATTCGAAGAAGTTCGATGGTTCAAAACTAATAACAAATGTTCTTGTCTCAACCAGGCAGTTAGAACAGTGTTCAACACTTTGCAGAGAACAGCAAGAGGATGTCTTGAAATGTGTAAAAGTGGGTAAATCCTCAGGTGTACCTGGGAAGCTAGAGAAGTGATTGCAGGGCCCCTTGCTGAGATGATTATATTATCGATAGTCACAGGTGAAGTGCTGGAAGACTGGAGGTCAGCTAATGTGGTGCCACTGTTTAACAAGGGTGGTAAGGACAAGCCAGGGAACTACAGACCAGTGAGCCTGACATTGGTGGTGGGCAAATTGTTGAAGGGAATCCTGAGGGACAGGACAGGTATTTGGAAAGACAAGGACTGATTAGGGATAGTCAGCACGGATTTCTGCGTGGGAAATCATGTCTCACAAACTTGATTGAGTTTTTTGAAGAAGTAACAAAGAGGATTGATGAAGGCAGAGCAGTAGATGTGATCTATATGGACTTCAGTAAGGCATTCGACAAAGTTCCCCATGGGAGACTGATTAACAAGGTTCGATCTCATGGAATACAGGGAGAACTAGCCATTTGGATACAGAACTGGCTTGAAGGTAGAAGACAGAGGGTGGTGGAGGAGGGTTGCTTTTCAGACTGGAGGCCTGTGACCAGTGGAGTGCCACAAGGATCAGTGCTGGGTCCTCTACTTTTTGTCATTTATATAAATGATTTGGATGTGAACATAAGAGGTATAGTTAGTAAGTTTGCAGATCATGTGCAGGTCAGGGTGGATTGGCCATGCTAAATTGCCTGTAGTGTTAGGTAAAGGGGTAAATGTAGGGGATTGGGTGGGTTGCTTCGGCGGGTCGGTGTGGACTTGTTGGGCTGAAGGGCCTGTTTCCACACTGTAAATAATCTAAAAAAAAATGACACCAAAATTGGAGGTGTAGCGGACAGCGAAGAAGGTTACCTCAGATTACAACAGGATCTGGACCAGATGGGCCAATGGGCTGAGAAGTGGCAGATGGAGTTTAATTCAGATAAATGCGAGGTGCTGCATTTTGTGAAAGCAAATCTTAGCAGGACTTATACACTTAATGGTAAGGTCCTAGGTAGTATTGCTGAACAAAGAGACCTTGGAGTGCAGGTTCATAGCTTCTTGAAAATGCAGTCGCAGGTAGATAGGATAGTGAAGAAGGCATTTGGTATGCTTTCTTTTATTGGTCAGAGTATTGAGTACAGGAGTTGGGAGGTCATGTTGCAGCTGTACAGGACATTGGTGAGGCCACTGTTGGAATATTGCGTGCAATTCTGGTCTCCTTCCTATCACAAAGATGTTGTGAAAGTGTTCAGAAAAGATTTTTTTTTAGATTAGATTACTTACAGTGTGGAAACAGGCCCTTCGGCCCAACAAGTCCACACCAACCCGCCGAAGCGCAACCCACCCATACCTATACCCCTTACCGAACACTACGGGCAATTTAGCATGGCCAATTCACCTGACCCGCACATCGTTGGACTGTGGGAGGAAACCGGAGGAAACCCACGCAGACACGGGGAGAACATGCAAACTCCACACAGTCAGTCGCCTGAGGCGGGAATTGAACCCAGGTCCCTGGTGCTGTGAGGCAGCAGTGCTAAACACTGTGCCACCGTGCCGCCCCTAAATTACAATGATGTTGCCAAGGTTGGAGGATTTGAGCTATAGGGAGAGGCTGAACAGGCTGGGGCTGTTTTCCCTGGAGCGTCGGAGGCTGAAGGGTGAGCTTACAGAGGTTTACAAAATCATGAGGGACATGGATAGGATAAATAGACAAAATCTCTTCCCTGGTGTCGGGGAGTCCAGAGCTAGAGGGCATAGGTTTAGGGTGAGGGGGGAAAGATATAAAAGAGACCTACGGGACAACGTTTTCACACAGAGGGTGGTACGTGTATGGAATGAGCTACCAGAGGAAGTGGTGGAGGCTGGTATAATTACAACATTTAAAAGACATTTGGATGGGTATATGAATAGGAAGGGTTTGGAGAGATATGGGCTAGGTGCTGGCAGGTGGGACTAGGTTGGGTTGGGATATCTGGTCGGTATGGGCGGGTTGGACCGAAGGGTCTGTTTCTATGCTGTACATCTCTATGACTCGATAAGGTGTCTGAAAAGTGGAGGCATTGTCGAACAGAACACAGGTTGGTAGTTGCAGGATTGAGTGAAATGGTGTAAACCAGGCAAGGGACCGGGTTTCCCCTGTGCCCTACACACTGGTACTTTACATTATTATACACTTCTATTTTTCCCAGCACATGGAGTAGTTTTAGGCAGACAGCATGGGCATATTTAAGGAAAAATGGGGCAAACACCAAATGAAGAAAGGCATCAAAGGGAATGCTGAATTACTGAGAGTTGGAGCCTGAACTCAAACACAAACCAATATGGCAGAAGGATCTGTCCCTGTGGTTTAAATTTTATGTGATTTTGTGCAAATATTCTTGACATCTTTACGAGTCAGTTATCAAAATGTCAAGGTTTAGTTGTTCATAGGCAGTGATTTAATCCTTTCCAGGGAAATTTCCTAATAACAACCCCATGAGAACTGATGGAAATGCCGAATGCAGAACGCTTAAGAAGAGCATTTTCCTACCTTTGTTAGAATTAGCATCATTTTGGGGCAGTATTACTGAGAGTATTCATGTCTGTTTAAAAGGAGAGTTGAGAAGAAGCTTTTTCTGAAAAGGTTTTATATCACAGCCTGAGGACAAACATTAACAAACCTCACAGCTTAACAACAATTTATTTAGTTCCCTTTACAACCTCCTAGATAGAGAGCTCAAGTCAAGTAGGAGGAGACACGGCAGTTAATTTGAAACTATGTGCAAATAGTTGTTTCTAATGTAAAAACACAAAGCCTGGGCATCAACGGTTTATGAAAACAATATATTTATGAGTTAATGTTCAAATGCTGGAGGAAAAGTGAATGGTTAAGTGGAAATTAAATTAATATTGAGGCAGGATCTGCACAGCACTCTGAGTAAAGCATAATTGGAAGAGAGGAAGGACAATACCATCAGTCAGAACTGAAATTGGGTAGAGAGACAACTGTCAATGAGGTTGTGACTCCGAAGTAATAACTGGAAAAATGTCCCAGCAAATAATTAGTGGTGAATTCCACGTTGAAGATATAGTGGAACACCAGGTCTCAGTACTCAGTCAACATTAACAACCCACTGCAAGATATAACTAATGTAGCTTAGGATGGTGAAAACTCATCCTGAATTAATGCTAATTTAAACCATTTATACCCGTGATTGATGCAAACAGTTTACAGAGACATCTTACATTAACGTCAATTAAACTCGCGGTTGAGGAGAATCAAATGTACTATTAACAATCAGAATTAATGAAATTAAAATTGAGAAGGACATAATTGGTAGAGGAACATTCCATGTTTCGGGTGAAACACTGAAATTCAAGTTAATATTTCCACAATCGCCATGATAAAAATTACTGGAGGATCTGAAGAGATTAGGCAATGGATGCAGTATGAAAATACAAAGTGGTGGAATGGTTTTGATCTTTTCTTGTTTACAATTCAATGTGCAATAATATTTTAGTCATTGTTGGGCAAAATTAATCATCTGGTCCGTGCTCTGAACCAGAAGAAAAAAGGTATGCTATGGAACATTAAGCCATGAATTCTCGCTGACAGAGTTCACCTGATCTGGAGTTCAGTGTGACAGAAATGATTGTCACTTAGGGAAGACTTTCACTTGAACAGGAATGCAGCATTTCAGGTCTGCAGACGGCTCACCAAGCTTCGATCCGGGATTCAGGGGAGTCTCCCAAACGAACTCACAAAGTTCGGTGAACTACTTTGAAGTCTACGTTCAGTTGCTCTTTCCGTAATATGTGACATTTGAAATTTAAAGTTGCTATTAATTAAAGCTGTGAGTTACAAATAACATGATACACGTCTGAGCCCTTCTCTAGCGCTAGACGGTCACTGTCGCTGTCCAGGTTATCACAGCTCTTCCCAGGGTGCAGGTGAAAACAAAACTGAGATATCAGATTGTCACATCTGAGGCATTTCATCCTAACAGAGGTGCAGGGATAGATTTAGACCCAAATCAGGAATGGCATTGGAACACAGCAAACTACCGAGAACTGACGGTCAGGATTTTGCATATGGGCACTCCAACTGAGGACACATCCTCCAGATTAAACTGGGCACAAGGGGAAAAGCAATGTGAGTGGAGAGACCACCTTCAGGAAACCATCCGTGCCCACCAACGCTGCGCTGTGCCACTTTCTGGGGGCTGGGTATTGCGGCGTACCCAGTCTTTGTGTCTGGGCGATGGTGGGTACTCACCAGTGCACGGGCAGATCCCAGGAGCCAGGAACACAGCAGGAGGAGCCCGAAGCAGCGGCGACCGATAGTCCCCATCCCCAGCTGGCGACCCGAGAGCGCTTTCTCCCACCGACCGCACAACCGGGCCAGAAACTCTGCAACGGGTTCAGGAGCAGAGTCTCAGTTTAATGGTTAATCAAAAAAGATCGACGAATTCCACTGAACTAAAGAGAACGGTCACATCCAAGTAACACAATAGCAAATACACTAAAATAAAATCAATTCAGCAAATTCATGATGGATTTTTTTAAAAAACACACACAAAAACAATGACATTAAACACCAAAACGTGTCTTATTGAAATGCAGCTTCACCCAGCTCCTGAACTCCTTTTCCCGCGATCTGAGTTGCTTGGAGTTTTCGGTCAGGATTTGAACTCACCCTCCCACCGCCTCTCCAATGCCCCACTGCCTGCTCGGAGAATTTCCCCCGGTTCCCCGCTGGGCTGGAACCGCCTCCCGGGTGAATCTCCAGTGCAGCTCCCACAGCCAGCTCATTGTGCGGACAGAGAGGCAGGGGGACAAGGGAAAGGGTATTATTGTTAAAGGGCATGGGTCTGAGCTCCTCGGGCTACGGCCAAATCACGGGCAAGTTATTTCCTGATTATCAAATAAGAAAACAAAACCAACCTAGATTGCAAAATCTACCAGGTTTGCACACAGTTCCAGTGCCACACTACCCAGCAGGCACGAAATCCGCCTGGCCACATTCCAACAGCTTTCTGTGGTTGGCTCCGTTAGCGCTGAGCCTTCCTTTCCAATGTGGGTTCCCAACACAATCCCTCCAGCCTGGCCTGGCCCTGGGGCCGGAGGACACACCTGTAAGTTTCTGTTTCAGTGTTTGTGAGAGCGGGCACGCACGGAGTTGCATGAGCCTGAATGATTGTGTCTGCATTTGTGTGTGTGTGTGTATGTGTGTGTGTATGTAAGGCTGCATTTGTATGCGACTGTGTGTAAATGTGTATACGAGTGGAAATGTGTACCTGAGCTTGAGTGCATATGCATGGGCGCATTGGAGATTATATATGAGCGTGTGGCTGTACGCGAGTGTTGTAAAAGACCATACATTTTCTTTTTTTAGGTTATAGGATTGTTAAAATTGCAATAAAAGAGGTATTCAGCTTGAAAATCAAGTAATGCAGACAGATGAGCTGCATGGCACTGTTGCTTTTTGAGGCTGTAAGAGGGAGAGTTCGAGACGGAGTGTCACTGAGAATCCTTGGACTTAAGCAAATTCTGCCTGAGTTTAAAAAGCCATTCAAAACGAAGGCAGTAGCAAACGAGGGAAACTTGCAGAACCTACAAAATAAAAGCAGCCACCTCTCCATCTCTTTCTGTGTGTGTATAGAGAGAAAAGACAGGTCACCAAAAACGTTTTTAAAAAGAATTCTAAATCAAGGAAGCCCTAAGTCCACCTGACATATCTTCACTGTTAAAACCAGGAGGTCTGTCAGAATAACTCTTTCGACTTTGTCATTTGGGCTTCTGCTCTGATAAAAAAATGAAAGTTTTAATCTGGGGCTGTTTACTGTATCCCATCTCCATTACACTGGACTCCATTGGCTATAAATTCTGAGTATGATCTTAACTTCCACAACTACCTGATGAAGGAGCAGCGCCCCGAAAGCTAGTGCTTCCAAATAAACCTGTTGGATTATAACTTGGTGTTGTGTGATTTTTAGCTTTAAATTACATCATTTTCCACCCTTGTATGTAAATATATTAATCTGTTTTGTGTTTTGTCTGTCCTAAACATGACTGAGTATGTGGATATTTTTGGGCTTTGAAGTGGTATAGTTTAAGTTGATTAGTAGTAGAATAGAAATTACTTATTTTCACTGCTCTTGAATAGACAAGTATGTTACAATAAATAGTTATTTGTTGTCACTGATGAAACCTAGTGTGAATTGCTTTTGTTCTGAATAAGTAGTCAGTAGGGCAAATTGGTCAACTTGATGGTCTTGTTGGGATTTTATCCATTTATGTGTTTTGTGATGACTTTTGGAACAGCAAGAAGCAATTTTCAGTGCACTTTTCCCAGATAAGTCATGAGCATGAGAAAGTTTGGGGCTCAGAGTCCAAGCAGATAACACAACATCAGCGTAAGTGACAAAGATTAAAAGGGCAAATCCCAGGTTTCTCAGGCTAAAACCTTCCTGGAATTGGAAGAGGTATCCTTGATGGACTTATAAAACATAACAAAAGATAAATTGCTGGAATTGGCAAAAGATAAGGTGGAATTGCCCGGCACAGCGAAGATGGCAGAGTTGATTGAAAGATTTGGAAACCATTGATGGAAGTACTGGAGGGACTAGCCACGCCAGATGGTGAGTCATTAGAGTTACCAAGGATTTCGTTCCAGTTCGAATGGAACTTAACCATAAGATGGAGATAAATTAGCTCAAAATACAAAAGGAAAATGCCTTGGAAAAAAATAGAGTAACACTTAAAAGCAGGAAACAGAAATGGGAAAACTTGAACTTGAATTTCTGAGAGAAAAAGAAAATGAAGCCTGAGGCAGGGCTTAAAGTAATGCAGTCAAAACAGGGATGTCAGATGCTAACAAAAGCTCTAATGGGAAGAACTGGAGCCATAATGTAACGTCCACCCAAGAAATGCTTAAATTTGCAGAGGCCCTATCTAAACTTGAGGAAAAGGTTGTGAAGATATTCTTTAAGACATTTGAGAAAGTAGTGAGACAAATGAATGGCAGGAAGAAAATTGGATATCGCCCATTCAGAGCAAGTTGACCAGCAGAGCATGTGAAAATTATGTGCCACTGTCAGCTGAGGTTTCTAAGGATTTATAATGCAGGAAAAGAAGGCTATTCTTTCAAACGCATACAAGTTAGTTCTAAATTTAGAAATTTGAGGAGATAGCCTGGGCAAACCTACATTAACTTTTAAAGGTTACTGCAAAGTATTTTCCAAAAATAGATATAGGCATTAGGGGTAAATACTACATATGAAACCCTCAGAGAAATCATTATCTTGGAAGAATTTAAGAACTCACTATCCTTTGTAACTAAAACCCATGTTGAGGACCGAAGGGTTGCAACTGCAAGACATGCAGTTATAACGACTGATAGCTATGAATGATTCATAAAACTAAACCTCTTTTCCATCATCCTATAAACCTGGAAAGAAAGGGGTGGGGGGGGGGAGAGTGAAAGGAAGATAATTTGCCATGGTAAAGAAAGGACAGTTGGCTACGCCCCAAGATTGTCTCCTCAAATCAAAAACAAAGGTGCTGAGGGTGGAAGTCCATTATTTTGAATGCTGGTAGGTATAAGGCAAAGCCATGACTCTTACTTGTGATCAGTAGAATGAATCTGAAAAGGGATCTCTCAAAGAAAATACCATGGATTGAACTGCAGTGTTAAACACAGTTGAAGATTAGATTCGATTCCCTACAGTGTGGAAACAGGCTCTTCAGCCCAATGAGTCCACACTGACCCTCTGAAGAGTAACCCACCCAGACCCATTTCCCTCTGACTAATGCACCTAACACTTTGGGCAGCTTAGCAAGGCCAATTCACCTGACCACACATCTTTGGAGGAAACCCACGCAGTCACAGGGAGAATGTGCAAACTCCACACAGACTGTCACCCAAGGCTGGAATTGAACCTGGGTCCCTGGCACTGTGAGGCAGTAGTGTGAACCACTGAGCCACTGTGAACATTGCTGTAAGTGCAGGAGAAGTAAATAAGGAGCTGATTGTTATAAAGGGTTGTTGTCGAAAGTAAAGATAGCCTCTTTTTCATTAAATGGTGGAGCTAAACCCATAACTATATTAAGAATCAAACAGTCATAGAGATGTGCAGCATGGAAACAGACCCTTTGGTACAACAACTCCATGCTGATCAGATATCTTAAATCAATCTAATTCCATTTGCCAGCACTTAGCCAATATCCCTCTAAACTTTTCCCATACATATACCCAATGTTGTAATTGTTCCAGACTCCACCACTTCCTCTGGCAGCTTATTCCATACATATATCACCACCTGCATGAAAAGGTTGTCCCTTAGGTCTCTATTAAATTTTTTCTCTCACCTCATCTCTAGTTTGGGCTCATAGATTCATAGAGTCATAGAGATGTACAGCATGGAAACAGACCCTTCGGTCCAACCCGTGCATGCCGGCCAGATATCCCAACCCAATCTAATCTCACCTGCCAGCACTCGACCCATATTCCTTCAAACTCTTCCTATTCATATAACCATCCAAATGTCTTTTAAATATTGCAATTGTACAAGCATCCACCACTTTCTCTGGTTGCTCATTCCATACACGCACCACCCTCTGTGTGAAAAGGTTGCCCCTTAAGTCTCTTTTATATCTTTCCCCTCTCACCCTAAACCTATGCCCTCTAGTTCTGGACTCCCCCACCCCAGGGAAAAGACTTTGTCTATTTATCCAATCCATGCCCCTCATAATTTTGTAAACCTCTATAAAGTCACCCCTCAGCCTCCAATGCTCTAGAGAAAAAAGCCCCAGCCTGTTCAGCCTCTTCCTATAGCTCAAATCCTCCAACCCTGGCAACATCCTTGTAAATTTTTTCTGAACACTTTCAAGTTTCACAACATCTTTGTGATAGGAAGGAGATCAGAATTGCACGCAATATTCGAACAGTGGCCTAACCAATGTCCTGTACAGCTGCAACATGACCTCCCAACTCCGGTACTCAATACTTTGACCAACAAAAGAAAGCAGACCAAACGCCTTCTTCACTATCCTAGCTACCTGGGTCTCCATTTTCCAGGATCTATGAACCTGCCCTACAAGGTCTTTTTGTTCAGCAACATTCTCTCGGACCTTACCATTAAGTGTATAAGTCCTGCTAAGATTTGCTTTCACAAAATGCAGCACCTCGCATTTATTTGAATTAAACTGCATCTGCCTCCTCTCAGCCCATTGGCCTATCTGGTCAAGATCAGGTTGTAATCTGAGGTAAGCATCTTCGCAGTCCACTACACCTCCAATTTTGGTGTCATCTGCAAACATACTAACTGTACCTCTTATGCTTGCATCCAAATTATTTACGTAAATGACAAAAATAGAGGACCCAGCACTGATCCTTGTGGCACTCCACTGGTCACAGACCTCCAGTCTGAAAAACAACCCTCTACCACCACCCTCTGTCCTCTACCTTTGAGCTAGTTCAGTATCCAAATGGCTAGTTCCCCCTGTATTCCATGACATCTAACCTTGCTCACCAGTCTCCCATTGGGAACCTTGTTGAATGCCTTACTGAAGTCCATATAGGTCACATCTACCACTCTGCCCTCATCAATCCTCTTTGTTCCTTCTTCAAAAAACTCAATCAAGTTTACGAGAAATGATTTCCCATGCACAAAGCCATGTTGACGAATCAGTCCTTGCCTTTCCAAATACATGTACATCCTGTCCCTCAGGATTCCCTCCAACAACTTGCCCACCACCGAGGTCAGGTCCACTGGCCTATAGTTCCCTGGCTTGTCCTGACCACCCTGCTTAAACAATGACACCACATCAGCCAACCTCCAGTCTTCCAGCACCTCACCTTTGACTATCGATGATCCAAATATCTCAGCAAGAGACTCAGCAATCACTTCTCTCACTTCTCACAGGATTCTCGGGTACACCTGATCAGGTCCTGCGGATTTAATCATTTTTATACATTTCAAGACATCCAGCACTTGCTCCTCTGTAATAGGGACATTTTGCAAGGTGTCACCATCTATTTCCCTACATTCTATGTCTTCCATATCCCTTTCCATAGTAAATACTGATGCAAAATACTCATTTAGTATCTTCCCCCATTTTCTGCAGCTCCACACAAAGGTTGCCTTGCTGATATTTGAGGGGCCCTATTGTCTCCCTAGTTACCCTTTTATCCGTAATGTATTTGTAAAAACCATTTTGATTCTCCTTAACTCTATTTGCCAAAGCTATCTCGTGTACCCTTTTTGCCTTCCTGATTTCCCTCTTAAATACACTCCTACTAACTTTATACTCTTCTAAAAATTCATTCGATCTATACCTTACATATGTTTCCATCATTTTCTTAACCAAATCATCAATTTCTTTAGTCATCCAGCATTCCCTATACCTATCAGCCTTCCCTTTCACTCTAACAGGAATATACTTTCTCTGGATTCTTGTTATCTCATTCCTGAAGGCTTCCCATTTTCCATCCATCCCTTTACCTGCGAACATCTGCATCCAATCAGCTTTTGAAAGTTCTGGCCTTTCTCCAATTTAGAACTTCAATTTTTAGATCTGATCTATCCTTTTCCATCACTATTTAAAAATGAATGGAATTATGATTTAATTAGATTACTTACAATGTGGAAACAGGCCCTTTGGCCCAACAAGTCCACACTGACCCTCCGAAGAGCAACCCACCCAGACCCATTCCCCTACATTTACCCCTTCATCTAACACTACAGGCAATTTAGCATGGCCAATTCACCTAACCTGCACATTTTTGGACTGTGGGAGGAAATTGGAGCACCCGGAGGAAACTCACGCGCACACAGGGAGAATGTGCAAACTCCACACAGACAGTTGCCTGAGACGGGAATTGAACATGGGTCTCTGGTGCTGTGAGGCAGCAGTGCTAACCACTGTGCCACCATGCTGCCCCAAATTATGTCACTGGCCCCAAAGTGCTCCCCCACTGACAGCTCAGTCACCTGTCCTGCCTTATTTCCTAGGAGTAGGAGCACCTTGTCTAGTAGGTACATCCACGTATTGAATCAGAAAATTTTCTTGTACGCACTTAACGAATTCCTCTCCATCTAAACACCTAACACCATGGCAGTCCCAGTATATGTTTGGAAAGTTAAAATCACCGACCATAACCACACTATTATTCTTACAGATAGCTGAGATCTCCTTACAAGTTTGTTTCTCAATTTCCCTCTGACTATTAGGGGGTCTATAATACAATCCCATTAAGGTAATCATCCCTTTCTTATTTCTCAGTTCCACCCAAATACCTTCCTTGGATGTATTTCCGGGAATATCCTCCATCAGCACAGCTGTAATGCTATCCTTTATCAAAAACATCACTCCCCTTCCTCTCTTGCCTCCCTTCCTATCCTTCCTGTAGCATTTGTATGCTGGAACATTAAGCTGCCAGTCCTGCCCATACCTGAGCCACGTTTCTGTAACTATAGAGTCATAGAGATGTACAGCATGGAAACAGACCCTTCAGTCTAACCCGTCCATGCCGACCTGCTATGATATCCCATGCCCTGAGTTCATCTGCCTTCACTGTTAGGCCCCTTGCACTGAAATAAATACAGTTTAATTTATTTGTCCCATCTTGTCCCTGCCTGCCCTGACTGTTTGACTCGCTTCTGTTCTCAACTGTAGCAGTCTCAGATTGATCTCTTTCCTTACTGTCTGTCTGGGTCCCACCGCTCCCACCCTCCAAACCTTACTATATTAAATCATCCCGAGCAGCTCTAGCAAATCTCCCTGCCAGTATATTAGTCCCCTTCCAATTTAGGAGCAATCAGTCCTTCTTGTACAGGTCATTTCTACCCCAAAAGAGATTCCAATGATCCAAAAATGTGAATCTGTCTCCCATACACCAGCTCCCCAGCCGTGCATTCATCTGCTCTATCCTCCTATTCCTGCCCTCACTAGCTCGTAACACCGGGAGTAATCCAGATATTACTACTCTCAAGGACCTCCTTTTTAAATTCCTGCCAGACTCTCTGTAATATCCCTTCAAAATCTCAACCTTTTCCTCTTGCTGGCCCCTCTTCCCCTTGAGAACATTCTGCACTATCTCTGAGACATCCTTGATCGTGGCACCAGGGAAGCTACATACCATTCTGATTTTTCACTGCTGGCCACAGAAATGTCTGTCTGTACATTGGACTAGGGAATCCCCGAACAAAATTGCTCTCTTGGAACCTGATGTACCCCTCATTGCATTAGAACCAGTCTCAATAGCAGTCTCAGATTGATCTCTTTCCTTACTGTCTGTCTGGGTCCCACCGCTCCCACCCTCCAAACCTTACTATATTAAATCATCCCGAGCAGCTCTAGCAAATCTCCCTGCCAGTATATTAGTCCCCTTCCAATTTAGGAGCAATCAGTCCTTCTTGTACAGGTCATTTGTGTTCGTACATTTGTGTTCATTTGTACAGGCTGTTCGTGCTATGTTCCCCTGACAATCCATCACCCCCTACATTTTCAAAATCAGCATACTTCTTTGAAATGGGGATAGCTACAGAAGATTCCTGCATTAGCTGCCTACCTCTCTTACCCTTCCTGGAGTTAACCTATCAATGTGACTGTATCTGAGACTTTCCCCCTTCCTATAACTGCCATCCATCACATACTGTTGCTGTTGCAAATTCCTCATTGCTTCTAACTGTCTCGTTAACCAATCCACTCGATATGATAAGATTTGTAAGCAACAGCATTTATTGCAGATATAATCTGCAGTAACCCTTTAACTCTCTTTAAACTCCCACATCTGACAAGAAGTGCATATCACTTTACTAAAGGCCATTTTTGCTCCTTCACAATCTACAAACCAAGAAAATAACACCATCTTATTCCTCTGCAAAACACTGCCCCAGGTTAAATTAATAGTTATGGCTTATATTTTAAGTTTAATCAAGAGACATATCTCTAAAAACATATAATCAAGAAAGAACCCACTCTACTCACTACTGCAGACTTTCTGTAGGTCACACTTAAAACTTATCTGATTCTGTGTTGTGAACTTCGCCCAAACAGTTCCTCCAAGATCAGTTGTGAATTTCACTGTTGTTAATTTTCCCAGACGCACTCCGATGTCCAGCGATACATGAATTCAAAGACCTCCCACCATGTACTCGGCAGGAACACAGCCAATGTTGTCTATCTCATACGCTGCAGGCAAGGATGCCCGGACGCATGGTACATTGGTGAAACCAAACAAAGGCTACGGCAATGGATGAATGGGCACCGCACAGCAATCAACAGACAGGAGAGGTCCCTCCCAGTTGGGGAACACTTCAGCGGTCCAGGATATTTGACCTTGGACCTTTGGGTGACCATCTTCCAAGGTGGACTTTGGGACAGGCAGCAGCGAAAAGTGGCTGAGCAGGGGCTGATAGCTAAGTTTGGCACCCAAAGGGAGGGCCACAATCGGGACCTTGGGTTCACGTCACATTACAGGTGACCACCATTGCACTATACACACACACACACACACACACACACACACAGACACTCCTTTGCACAGACACGCACAGACACTCACACACACTCCTACAGACACACACACTCCTACACTCATGCATGCACCCTCTCACAGACTCAGACCCCTTTACACTCTCTCACAGGCACTCACAATACCCCACCCCAGACGCACACAAACACACAGACACGCACACACACATCTACACACACACACATTCCCACACTCACACATGCACCCTCTCACAGACTTAGACCCTTTTACACTCACACACATAAACACTCTCTCTCACAGACACTCACAAAGCCCCACCCCAGACATACACACAAACCCACATGCACACATACATGTATACATTTGTGGGGTGAATTTGTACTTAGAGTTGTGTTGTACTTTGCTCAAAAACTGCATGAATCCATGTAAGACTCTATTAACTCACTTTTTAGATTAGAATCACTCTAAACAGTATGGCACAGACAACAGCACACAGGGGGTTAACATCTTCAACATATTATATGGGCTGACACCAATTGTTAAAGTTAACCTCAGAATGTAACTTTTAAAGAAAGTTTTGTGATTTGCATTTGAAAGAAGTGAAACTATCGTGATTAGTCTAACAGACTTTTAAAAAATCAGGGTATTTTTCAATGTATAATTTCAGTTACATCACACTGTAAATGTTTGCTATAAATTCTGTGTCTTACAATTGTGTTCTCCACTAGCACCTGATGAAGGAGCGTCGCTCCGAAAGCTCGTGCTTCCAATTAAACCTGTTGGACTATAACCTGGTGTTGTATGATTTCGAACACATAATCATACTGACAACCTCAGCACCCATGCCAGTTTTCAAAAATTGCTCAGTTGATTGTTATTAGATTGTGTTGGATCATTACTGAAATTTAAAATTAGACACCAGTAAATCCTTACAGTTATGGATATGTCATTCTGATTTACAGAACTTGGAGGTGCTGGTGTTGAACTGGGGTGAACAAGGTTAAAAATTACACAACACCAGGTTACAGTCCAACAGGTTTATTTGGAAACACTAGCTTTCAGAGCGCTGCTCCTTCATCAGATGGTTATGGAGGTTAACGTCATGCTCACAGAATTTATAGCCAAAGGAGTCCAGTGTCATGGAGGTGTGATAGAATAAACAATCTTAGATTAACACTTTCATCTTTTATAATGGGATATGCTGGTTTCTGTTCTTTGATATGTAAATCCCAGAACTTCTTTTAAATTACATTCTCAAGGTAGCTCAGCTTTTTAAACAGTATGTATGAAGTCTGTCTGAATCCTAATGCTCTGTCAGACTGACAAACCCTCTGTATGGTTTTACAGAGTTTTACATGGATTCATATAGTTTTTGATCAAAATTAAATTCAATTCTGCAAAAACAAGTTCACTCCATCAGCTTATATATGTGCACGTGGGAGCAACAGATGGAGACTGCATGTGAGTGTGTGTGTATAAGCTTGGTTAAGAGTGTGTGAGTGTGATGGGTTATGTATGTGTGTGCATGTGAGTGTGGGGGGTGTATGTGTGTGCATATGAGAGAGAGAGGATCTGCGTGGGTGTGTGATTATGTGGGAGTGTGTGTGTGTAGTGCAGTGCGGCAGGATCACATGTAGTGGGACATGAACCCAAGGTCCCAATTGAGACCATTCCCCTGGGTACTGAACTTTATTATCAGCTTCTGCTCAGCCACTCTGCATTGTTTCTTGTCCCGATGTCCAGGGACCTTGGAATCAGGTCACCTGAAGGTCCGAGGCTGAATGTCCCTGACCGATGAAGTGCTCCCCGACTGGTAGGGAACTCTCTAGTCTGTTGATTGTTGTGTGGTGTCCATTCATCAGTTGTCATAGCCTCTGCTCGGTCACACCAACGTACCATGCCTCAGGGATTCCTTGCCTGCAGCGTATGAGATAGACCGAGTCACATGAGTACCTGCTGTGTACATGGTGGGAGGTGGCCCCACATGTAACAGTGTTACCCATGTCAATACTCTGACACGTCTTGCAGCGGCTGATGTGGCAGGGTTATCCGGTGTTGTTCTGAAGGCTGAGCAGTTTGCTACAAATCATGATCTGTTTGAGGTTTGGTGGTTGTTTAAAGGCGAGAAGTGGAGGCGTGGGGAAGATCTTGGTGAGGTAGTCATCCTCATCAATAATGTGCTGCAGGTTGCGAAGAACATGGCGTAGTTTTTCCACCTCCTGGGAAATACTGAACAACAAAGGGTACCCTGTCTGTTGCAGCCTGTGTCAGTCTCCTGAGGAGGTCATTACGATTTCTCACTGTGGCCTGTTGGAAGTGGTAATCGATGAGTTGAGCATTGTACCCTGTTCTTACGAGCGCATCCTTGAGCACCTTCAGGTGTCCGTCATGTTCCTCCTCATCTGTACAAGTCCTGTGCATGCAGAGGGCTTGTCCATGGGGGATGGCTGTTTTAACATGTTTCGTGTGGAAGCTGGAGAAGTGTAGCATCATGAGGTTATCCATGGGTTTGCGGCTGAGGTGCTCTATCTTGATGGAGATGCATGTGTCCAAGCATGAGACAGATAGTAGAGAGTAGTCCCTGGTGAGTTTGATGGTGGGATGAAACTCATTGCTACCACTGTCTAGTTTGATCAGTGACTCCTCACCATGGGTCCAGAGGAAGAAAGCGTTGTCAATATATCTGGTGTATTTGATCAATATATCTGATTTCCAGAAGCTATCCCTTTAAGCACAATTACAGCGAAGGTATGAGTGAGACAATTACCTCAGTTCATTATGGACTATCAATTAAAATACAATCAGATCATGTCTCTAAAGTTTTTCAGGGCATAATAACCAATCTGTATATACAACAGCAAGAGTCATAGAATGATAAACTGCTCCGTGCTGACCAAAATGTCCATCCACGCTAACCCCATACCCTTTTCTATCCATGTACCCACCTCACACACTTCTGCTGTCAGCTCATTCCATATATGTACCACTCTGTGTAAAAAAAGTTGCCCCTCAAGTTTCCTTTTATACTTTCCCCTCTAACCTTAAACTGATGCCCTCTCGTCCTTGATTCCCCAACACTGGGAAAAAAGACTGAATGCATTCATTCCATCCATTCCTCTCATGATCTTATACACTTCTATCAGGTCTGTCCTCCTCAGAGTCCTATGCTGCAAAGGGAAAAGTCCTAGCTTGTCCAACCTCTCCCTATAACTCAGACCATTAAGTCCTGGCAACATCCTTGTAAATTTCTTCTGCACTCTTTTCAGTTTAATAACATCCTTCCTATAACAAAGTGACCAAAATTGAACACAATACTCCAAGTGTGACCTCACCAACGTCTTGTACAACTGCAACATAACTTGCCAACTTCTATACTCAGTGCCCTGACTGATGAAGGCCAGTGTACCAAAAGCCACCTTCATTGCCCTGTCTACCTGTGACTCCATTTTCAGAGAACTGTGCATCTGAATTTCAAGGTCGCTCTGTTCCATTATACTCCTTAAGATCCTCACCCTTCTCTATATTAAACACTATTTGCCATTTCTTGGCCCTTTCCCCAGCTGGTCAAGGTTCTGCTGCAAGTTTTGATTATCTTCCTCACTGATTACCTTACCTAAGATCTACAAGCTCAGGGAGCTTTGGAAAGATACCATCAGACTCTCAAAACAACAGTTAACGCTTATTGTCAAAAATATCTACTCTGTTTCCATTGGAACAAAGAATTATCATAGAATACCATAGAATCCCTACAGTGTGGAAACAGGCCATTTGGCCCAACAAGTCCACACCGACCCTCTGAAAAATATCCCACCCAGACCCATTCCCCTACCCTAGTGCACTACATTTCCCTGACTAATGCACCTAGCCTACACATCCCTGAACACTATGGCAATTCACACTAACGTGCACATCTTTGGATTGTGCGAGGAAATCAGAGCTCCCAGAGGAAACCCACGCAAATACTGGAGAATGTTGGAATCGAACTCGGGTCCCTGGCACTCTGAGGGAGCTATGCCAACCAATGAACCAATAGGATTATGCTTCTTCCCATTTGCTTCCAGAGATTCCCTCAGTTAATTTACTGGTTTTCAACCATTCAAACTAGTCTATGATCAAGAGATATGAGGTCCATTAAATTGATTAAGGAATAATTTTTGAGTCAAAAAATGAATCCTCAATCTTGAATTACATGTCTATGTTTCTTCAGAAACTCACAGAAGCATGCAATGTAGCACAAGAGCATTTAAAAACTTCACAGGCAAAGATGAAAGGATGGGCAGACAAACATGCTCCAACTAGAACATTTCAGACAAGGGACAAGCAGTTAGTGTTAATAGTTTTATATGAAGCATCTCTGAGTTATAGCTGGGGGCAGGGAAATTATGATACTGTGAAGCATGACTTAGGATGCGTGGTTTGGAAAAGTAGGCTTCAAGGGAAGGGTGCAATCGATATGTGGAGCGTGTTCAAGGAGCAACTACTGAGTGTCCTTGATAAGTATGTACCAGTCAGGCAGGGAGGAAAGGGTCGTGTGAGGGAGCCATGGTTTAATAAGGAATTGGAATCCCTTGTTAAAGGGAAGAGGGTGGCCTATGTAAAGATGAGGCGTGAAGGTTCAGTTGGGGCGATTGAGAGTTATAAGGTAGCCAGGAAGGATCTAAAGAGGGAGCTAAGAGCAGCAAGGAGGGGACATGAAAAGTCCTTGGTTGGTAGGATTAGGGAAAACCCAAAGGCTTTCTATAGGTATATCAGGAATAAAAGAATGACTAGGGTAGGAATAGCTGCAAATGTGTTGCTGGTCAAAGCACAGCAGGCCAGGCAGCATCTCAGGAATAGAGAATTCGACGTTTTGAGCATAAGCCCTTCTCGAAACGTCGAATTCTCTATTCCTGAGATGCTGCCTGGCCTGCTGTGCTTTGACCAGCAACACATTTGCAGCTGTGATCTCCAGCATCTGCAGACCTCATTTTTTACTTAGGGTAGGAATAGGTCCAGTCAAGGATAGTAGTGGGAAGTTGCGTGTCGAGGCTGAAGAAATTGGGGAGACACTGAATGAATACTTTTCGTCAGTATTCACTCAGGGACAGGACATTGTTGCCGATGTGAATATTGAGTCACAATTAATTAGAATGGATGGCTTTGAGGTGTGTAGGGAAGAGGTGTTGGAAATTCTGGAAAGGGTGAAAATAGATAAGTCCCCTGGACCTGATGGCATTTATCCTAGGATTCTCTGGGAAGCAAGGGAGGAGATTGCAGAGCCATTAGCCTTGATTTTTATGTCCTCGTTGTCTACGGGAATAGTGCCAGAAGACTGGAGGATAGCAAAGGTGGTTCCCTTGTTCAAGAATGGGAGTAGGGATAACCCTAGTAACTATAGGCCGGTGAGTCTTACCTCTGTTGTAGGCAATGTCTTAGAGAGAATTGTAAGGGATAGGAATTATGAACATCTGGATAGGAATAATGTGATCAAGGATAGTCAGCATGGTTTTGTGAAGGGCAGGTCGTGCCTCACAAACCTTATTGAATTCTTTGAGAAGGTGACTAAGGAGGTGGATGAGGGTAAAGCAGTAGATGTGGTGTATATGGATTTTAGTAAGGCATTTGATAAGGTTCCCCATGATAGGCTACTGCAAAAAATACGGAGGTATGGCATTGAGGGAGAGTTGGAGGTTTGGATTAGGAATTGGCTGGCTGGAAGAAGACAGAGGGTAGTAATTGATGGTAAAGGTTCATCTTGGAGTGCAGTTACCAGCGGTGTTCTGCAAGGATCTGTTTTGGGACCATTGCTGTTTGTCACTTTTATAAATGATCTGGAGGAGGGGCTAGAAGATTGGGTGAGCAAGTTTGTGGATGATACGAAAGTCGGTGGAGTTGTTGACAGTGAGGAAGGATGTGGCAGGTTACAGCGGGATATAGATAAGCTGCAGAGCTGGGCAGTAAAGTGGCAAATGGAGTTCAATGTAGCTAAGTGTGAAGTGATTCACTTTGGTAAGAGTAACAAGAAGATGGAGTACTGGGCTAATGGTCGGATGCTTGGTAGTGTGGATGAGCAGAGGGATCTTGGTGTCCATGTACACAGATCTCTGAAAGTTGCCACCCAGGTAAACAGTGCTGTGAAGAAGGCATATGGCGTACTGGCCTTTATTGGTAGAGGAATTGTGTTCCAGAGTCCTGAGGTCATGTTGCAGTTGTATAAGACTCTGGTGCGGCCGCATCTGGAGTATTGTGTGCAGTTTTGGTCGCCATACTATAGGAAGGATGTGGAAGCACTGGAATGGGTGCAGAGGAGGTTTACCAGGATGTTGCCTGATATGGTAGGAAGATCGTATGAGGAAAGGCTGAGGCACTTGGGGCTGTTTTCATTGGAGAAAAGAAGGTTTAGGGGTGACTTGATAGAGGTGTACAAGATGATTAGGGGTTTAGATAGGGTTGACCATGAGAACCTTTTTCCACGTATGGAGTCAGCTATTACGAGGGGGCATAGCTTTAAATTAAGGGGTGGTAGGTATAGGACAGATGTTAGGGGTAGATTCTTTACTCAGCGAGTCGTGAGTTCACGGAATGCCCTGCCAGTAGCAGTGGTGGACTCTCCCTCTTTATGGGCATTTAAACGGGCATTGGATAGGCATATGGAGGATAGTGGGCTAGTGTAGGTTAGGTGGGCTTGGATCGGCGCAACATCGAGGGCTGAAGGGCCTGTACTGCACTGTATTTTTCTATGTTCTATGTTCTATGAAAGTAAGTATCAGTTAGTTAGTTGGATTAATAAAGTCACTTTTCTGGTAGATATACCTAATTGTGGGATGAAGAATTGGTTTACCATGTAAACATGTTGAATGTTATCATTATTGTGGGGAAGATAACAAAGAGTTGAGAGATTAATACAGAAGACCGGAAAGTGAGGGTAGAAGGAGGCAGAAGCAGTTCACAAAGCAATACTGACATACTGGGTCAAGACAGTGGGAAGATCTTATCAGGTTGCTTAGGAAATTAAAGGAAATTTGTAGAGATACAGCTGAATGTATTATGTAAGATAGATGTTGGAGAAACAGTACCAATAAAAGAAGATCCTGATTGGTCAAGCCTGGAAAACAAGCTTAAGGGAAACTGGAAATGCAAGGTTTTCTACAAAATGACCACATTGAATCTAGTCAAAGCAGCTGGTGTTCACCAGTTAGTCTTGCTTCCTAAATTGTCTGGGTTGATGTAACACCACATAGATTATAATTACAAATCTGAAAGTTGATTCATGTTCAGTTCCTCAGTTATGAATGAAGTAGATAGGGTTGATGTGGACTGGAGTGGACATAGTTAAAAATCATAGACACCAGGTTACAGTTCAACAGGTTTATTTGGAAGTGCTAGCTTTCAAGTGCTGCTCATTCATCAGGTAAACTAGAGGGGCAGGATCATAAGACACAGAATTTATAGCAAAAAAGTTACAGTGCCATACAATTACAATTGTACATGGAATAAACCTAGATTGCTGGCAAGATGGAAAAGCACAGCAGGTCAGGCAGCATCCGAGGAGCAGGAAAATTAACATTTTTTTCTGAGGTTGATTTATTAAAGGATTTTGGCAAGTATCATTAACATCAAAAGCTAAAGATGTATCAGCTTGTGTTACACCAAATGGATTATAACCTATACAGTATGTAATAATATACACAATAATGTGGAGTGTTGCCATTTGGGTTTGAAAACACACCAGCTACATTTTAAAGATTTATGAATCAAGTCATAGCTAAAGTACCTAGTTGTGTAGTTTATTTAGACAATATTGTAATGAACAATAAGACCTGGAAAGGGGATGTGAAACTATTAGAGGAACTGTTTAAACAACTACAGTAAGCTGACTTATTAATAATTCACACCAAATATGAATTTTCAAAACTAAGAGTAACTTAGTTAGGACATATTGCAGGGCAAGGTCAAGTATTATGTGGAACAGTAAAGATGAATGCTCTGTTAAAATTCCCTGTTCCTATAATAAATGGGAAATCATGAGATATTTGGAAGATTGTAGGCTTTTCTTTTCTTTTTGCTGTGCCCTTCTCATCAGCAGGCTTCTCTTGATTTTATATATATTTTTCTTTTCCTTTTTTTATTTTTTATATTTTCCCCGGCACCCATGTTATGTGTGTGCAGGTGTGAGACACAGTGAAAGACAACAGGTGTACAAATCTTTACTCATTTCCGACTATCTAGAAGAAAGGAAATACTAAAGTGGCCAGTGAGAAGCAATTTTCATCAAAGGACAATGCTGCGTGATCAAAAAAGTGAAAGGAAGGGTAGGGATTAAATCAAAATAGAGTTGGAGGGGGAAATAAAGCACTCCACTCCCTGCGGTGTCCACCTCTCCCTGAATAGCTTGAGGATGTTCCTTCTCCAGGACCACCTGGGCATGGATGTAGCCACGGAAGAGGGGCAGGCAATCAGCCGTAACAACCCCTTCCACAGCCCACTGCCTGGACCACATTGCAGGCTTTATTGGAAATACATGCCTAACTTTGGCACCATTGACATACATTTCACGAAGTTGTTATAAAAACAGACAATAGTGCCATGGCCAAGAGAGTACCGAGTGCCTTTGAGAAGCTGAAAGTGATTCTAATAAATGAACTGGTATTGGCTGCTCTGACTTTATAAAGTCTCTTGATAAGCAATTGATGTTAGTGCATTTGAAGTAGTTGCATATTTACTGCAGGATGATAAATTGTGAATAGAGAAGTCAGTGGGCTACTTTCTAAGAAAATAAATGAATATCAGAAGAAGTACGCTACAGTGCAAGCAGAGACTTTCAGTAGTAATATATTTTCAACATTAAATTTATGGTTGTCAAGTTTGCAAAGAAATATACTGACAATAATCCACTTGCTCTTGCAGAGAAATAGAAGTCTCAAAGTGCAACATTTAGACCTAATTGATTCAACTATACAATATAAAAACATTCACATTGTTGGAAAAAGTAATGAAATACTATACACATTATCAAGAATGTGATTGTGTTGAAAAAGTTTGAGAATTTGGGAAGTGACAAAAATGTGTTTAAATCATTTATAAAGAATGAATAAAAATTAATGAATGAAACTTTTGTGTTATATAGTACAGGCATTACCTAGTAATGAGACACATTTAAAAATAGCATGTCAGAGTGAAGGTAAGAGACCACATGTGTTCTTTATTAGGTTATAAATTGAAGTGGAATTGACCACTATATCTGAAAAAAAAAGACGGTTTTGTAACTTTCAAATCAAATAAATTACATGCAGTTGCACCATGAAATACAATGTTACTTTATATAACATTGAGATTGCATGGCATCAAGAATATGTTTTTCTTAATTTATTCAAAGAGTGTGTGGATATCACTGGCTAGGCCAGCATTTATTGTCCATCCCTAATAACGCAGAAGGCTGTTCAGAGTCAACCACATTGCTATGGTCTGGGGTGAAATGTAGGCGCGACCAGGTAAGGGTAACAGGACATTGGTGCATAAGATGGGTATTTAGAACAATCGATAATTGACAATTGCCTTAATGGTGGCCATTAGGACAATTCTTTATTCCAGTTTTTTATTAAATTCATATTTTAACCACTTACCCTGTTTGAACTCATGTCCCCAGACACTGGCTGGAGTTTCTGGGTGCTTGTACAATGGCGTATCACGGTACCACAATGTTTCAAATTTAGGAGGTTCCATCTGTCAACAGCCCTCTGGTTGAAGTGTAAGGTGTTTAAAAAGCTGAACAAAGGAGAGAATATTACAGATCTGCCAAATAGAATGAATCCATCTTTCCCTCTCTCTTCCCTCCACATGGAAACAGACAGGAAAGAAAGAAGCTTGTAAGAAGAATTCTAAAGAAGAAAGACCTAGATCAACCTGATAAAACATTGAATCAAAGAATAATTATTGTCCTGCAGACAGCGCATGTTATTATTGTTAAACCATATGGACTGAGACAGTACAATTTTCCAGCCTGTGGTGTGGACTTTTTAAAAATGCATTTATTCATTCACAGGATTTGGGTGTCTCTAGCTAGGTCAGCATTTAATACTCCAGGACAGTTAAGAGTCGACCACGTTGCTGTGGGTCTGAAGTCACTTATAGGCCAGACCAGGTAAGAATGGCAGTTTTCTTCCCTAAAGGACATTAGCGAACCAGATGAGATTTTCCTGATAGTTGACAATGGATTCATGGTCATCATTAGACTCATAATTACAGAATTTTATTGAATTTTATTCTACTATCTGCCATGGCAGGATTCGGAACCAGATATCCAGAAAATTACCTGGGTCTCTGGATTAACAGCCCACACTAAGCCATTGCCTGCCCAGAATCTTGATTTTCAGAATTTTGTTTATCCTGTCTAGATTCTTTTTAAATTCACGTGTTAAACAATTTGTCTGTCTTCACCATGAATGTGTGTGTCTGTGTGTGTGTGTCTGTGACTCTGTGTGTGTGTGTGTGTGTAAGTAATACACAGCATGTAGATTGTGTGTGAGTGAGTGCCTGTGCTAGGCGTTTTGAAGGACTATAGTTTAAGTTACAAAAGCAGAAAATGCTGGAAAAACTCAGCATGTCTGGCAGCACCTGTGGAGACAAATCAGAATTAACGTGTTGGGTCCAGTGATCCCTCCTCAAAACTGTAGTTAGATCTGAAGAAGGGTCACTGAACCCGAAACATTAACTCTGGTTTTTCTCCACAAGTGCTGCCAGACCTGCTGAGTTTTTTCAGCAATTTCTGCCTTTTCAGCATCTGCAGTTATTTTAGTTTTTTTTATTTACTGTTTAAATTAGATGGAGAGAGATTTAGAAATGCTTTTTCTTCTCTGCTCTTGTGTATGTCGTGCATTCTAATCAATAGTTTTGTAACTGATGAAGCCCAGTGTGAATTGTTTTTATTCACTCAGTAAGGCCAATTAGGACTTTACACATTTAGACATTTTGTGACAGATTGTGGTCACTGTATGCTCACTGGCCCTATGTCCAGTTAAATTTTGACAGTGTGTGTATGTGTGTGAGAGAATATAAGTACACATTTGGGTTTAATCAAGTCTGAATGAATGTGTATGTCTGTATGTGAATGAGTGTGTGCAACTGAGTTTATATTGCATATACGTGAGTATGTATGTGTTTATGTGCATGTGCATCAGTGTGTCAATGAGTTTGTGAATGTGTTTGTTTGTGACTGTGCATATTGTGTTTGAATGTGAGCATATGTTTGTATATATATGTCTGTATGACTATGCGTATGTGCATGTGAATATATGTATGCATGTGAGTGTGTGCATATTTGTGTGTGTGTGTGTTTGAATAGGAGTATGTATGTATTTATTGCTTTTTGTGAGTGAAATAAGTGTGCGCAGTTGTATGTGAGTTTTGGTGAGTGTGTACATGTCAGCGTGTTGAGGACATGAGTGTAAATGTGTGCATACATTTATGGGCATATGTGTGTGTCAGCATGTGCATTTGAGTGTATGCAAATGACTGTGTGTGCGTATGTACGTGTGTGTGCATGTAAGTGTACACACATACTTTATTTTGAAATGTAAATCTTCAAAATCGTGGTTATTAGATTTTTTTTCAGAACTTGAAAGCAATGTGAAACTGTGTGGTGTTCTTTTGTTGAAACTGTAGTTTTATACTTTTACATGAAAACCAGGTATCCTTGGAAAAAAAAATGCCCAGCAACAGTGTTTGGATTGGTTTAAATGAGCAGCTTGACAATGAATTGAGAGCAGAGAGAGAGAGAGCAGATGTGATCTTCTTTTACTTTAGAAAGTGATCCCAGTTAGGCAATTTAACCATCCTATCTTTAAATTAGTCATAATTCATATTTGATATGACTCATCGAGTAGAAGATTTCACTTTCAACCCATTCTTCCCACTTATCAGCCCCCAGCTCCCATCACCGCTGCCCTCAGGATTGTGACAATGTCAGATATGGCCAGTATTTGAATGCCAACAAGGAAAGTAGGAAAACCTCTTGAGATGTAATCTGACACTAATTTGAATTCTTATTTCTAACATTCACAGATCTGAAAAATACAGAAGGGCGGAGAAAGGTCTATGATTTGTTCACCTACGCCCATTTCCCTCTCAGAGTTCACTTCTCAGGTTTATGTTGATCAGGTATCATGATGTGACAGCTCTTGAGATTCCAAATCCAAACCCAACAGTCAAATGAGCTCAATCCTGAGCTTTGTCTGGGAATGGTGAGTGGAATCAGTCTCAGGAACTGTCCTGGAAAATAAGAGTGTGTTAGGGGCAATGTCAATCCTATTCATACTAATATTTTAACAACCCATGTCCATTTATTTACAAATGGACATTGCTGGCTGGCAAGGTTTATTTCTCAACCCAAAGTGGTCTTTACAAAGTGGTGGTGAGCTGCCTTCTTGAAATGCTGCAGTTCGTATGCTGTGGGTACTGAGGGAGTTCCAGGATTTTGACCCAGCAACAGTGAAGGAATGGTGATGTATTTCCAAGTCAGGATGTTGAGGGCCTTGGAGGGGAACTTGCAGCTGGTGGTTTTCCCATGTGTCTGCTGCCTTTGTCCTTCTAGATGGAAGTGACTGTGGGTTGGGAGATGCTAAGGAACTTTGGTAAGTTGTGACAATACTATGGCTTTTTAAAAAATGTATTCATTTGTGGGATGTAGGTGTTGCTGGCTGGACCAGAATTTATTGCCTGTCCCTACTTGCCCCTTGACAAGGTAATGGTGAGCTGCCTTCTTGAACCACTGCAGTCTGCCTGGTGTGCCCTTCAAGAGGGAGTTCCAGGATTTTGACCCAGCAACAGTAATGGCAATATATTTCCAAGTCAGGATGGTGGGTGGATTGGAGGGGAACTTGAAGGTAGTGGTGTTAAGAGGTGTATTTTGTCCTTTTTTTTAATGAAGAGAGGTTGAGACAGAGGTAGTAAGTGCATCATTCCAAGCAAATAGAGTAAACAGCTTGTGATGCCTTGGGTTTTTTAAAAAAGTTAGAACAATAGAAACAACATGAATGAGTGGAATCAGGTTCCCACAAAACCAGGCTTTTAGCTTAGCTTTCAGCAGTTGCTGGGTTTTTGAAGCTGCTGCACCTTTCTCTGTGTTACGTCTCTAAGCTTGGATTCTCTTCCTGCTGTGAGAAACACATGGGAGACAATCTGTTTCCTAACTTTGCCAAAGATGTGCTTGTGGAATGTTACTGGATCAGAACAGTTGCTGTTTAGGTCATAGAATCCTCACAGTGTGACAGCAGGCCATTCAGCCCACCTACTCCACACCAATCCTCCGAATTCCATCCTATCCAGACTCACAGTCCTCATCCTATCCCTACATTTCCCATGGCTCACCCAACTAGCCTACATATCCCTGGACACTATGGCCAATCTATCTAAAATGGACGTTCTTTGGACTGTGGGAGGAAACTGGAGCATCTGGCAGAAACCCATGCAGACACGGGGAGAACATGCAAACTCCACACAGACAGTCGCCTGAGGCTGGAATGGAACTTGGTGCTGTGAGGCAGCAGTGCTAATTATGGAGCCAATGTGCTGCCCCAAGTAGTTAGTAGTTAAATAATCTATATTTAACTGGGGCTAAGAATAAAGTGAGTTTTGCATAAAACTGAGTTGTGTGAACAATCGAATTACATCAGGAATTACACTTGCCTTTAAATAAGATAAACGTTAGGGTCTAGGCTATCTCCTTGATATATTTGTAGCAAGTTTAGTTTGATCCATAACAGGACTATCAATCAAATGAGCTGCTTCTTCCTAGATAAGCTTCTTGAGTATTGATGGAGCTGCCTGAACTAGACAACTGAAAGTATTTCCTCACGTTCCTGACTTGTGGATGGTGGACAGATTTTGGGGAAATGCCTCAACTTTATCTTTTGCACTGATGTACTTGGCTGTTCCTTCAGTGCGGACCAGCTCTCATTAACTGAGGTGAGTTTGCTTCCAACAGGACTTTTTACATGATGCAGCAATGTTTATGTTCCCTCCTATAGTGAGCACTGATATCGTAGTGTTGAAGACTCCAACAGTCTTTTACCATAATTAAACGTTACATTTCCTCGGCACTTAGGTGTCTGGACTAACATTAAGCAATTTGCTTACATCAAAATAGTATTGTTTCTTGTAGAGTGTTATGCTTCAAGTGATCTGAGGTAAGGTAGAGTATGATATCTTTATAGCACGAGGTCTAATACTAAGATACTGTGATGATATCATGAGCATGTCTCTTAGTACTGACATACTGACTGTGAGACACAAGACAGCAGCCCCCTTTTTTCCAAATGTATCCCAAATAACAGTAAATCCTCTGTATTCATGAAATCACAAATTCGCCTATTTGCACCAAAAGTTAAGTAACAACAAAAACCAACATCTGTGGGGGAAAAAAAACACATATCCACAATATTTTTAACTATGTTAACCTATTTTTAATGAACTCTGCCCTCAAAAATGTCATCATTCGCGAGGGTTCTCAGAAATGGAACCCTCACAGAGATGGAGGAATGACTGTACATACATAGGCACACATCATCAATTCAATAATTATACAAATAGGTTAATGATGACGTTGTTTACAACTCTTGTAATTGCCCATCTAACGTTTCAAATTTCAACGTAATGCTTTTGAGGAATGACAATTCATCCTGATCTGATGGTTGCATTTCTGTCTGAAAAGGTATGTGTTCTTTTCTGCTGTACTTGTTTGACAACTTAGCTGTCATCTAACATCACCATACAATTGTTATCATTAGAGCATTCTTTCTCGTTATTATGTGCATGATTGGCATGTAGTTCATAGGTCTGAGCTGGCTTTCGATCCTTTGAAATGTACCATCATGACTGCGAATGAGTTTGTATGATCTGAACTGGTTACATGTTTTAGAAATCTTCGCCAGTGTCCAGGTATTTGTATTTGTGTTTCCGACTTGCATTTTCTAACTGCACTTGTGTGCAGTTTTGGTAGTTCTCTACTTGCTTGTTCATTGTTGATCTCTGTCATTCTTTCTGTTCTCGAAAGAGAATACCCTGTATATCAGAATGGTTAGACAGGATGCTAGGCAAGGTCATGTGCACTTGTCTTTTGAGTGTAATTTATGCTGGGGAGGTCATTTCTTCTCCATTAGTGTTGCACGAAATGCAGCAATGCAATGTTATAAAACATTTTGCTTTTTTGCTCCATTCTTAATGAAAATGTATTTGCAAATATGTACCATATATCTGGAAATGGGAAAGTGTGGAAGTATGATATGGGTCACTCCCCATTTAGTACATGACATTAAATGATTTCCAGTGTACAGGGCTCCATTGTCAGACTCTATTTGATCCTGAATAATTATGAGCCAGTTGCCCAGTGCATTCAATCCTCAGGTGCCCCAGGCAAGTGTTGGGCATGTGTAAGATCGCGTAAGGTTTTTGCAATTATGATGTGTTTGCCCTTGAAAATGACTTATTGTGACACATCTAGTCTGGCTTTGTCTGGTCACAATGAATGAATGTTCACAGGTATTTCTTTTAATACTGTCAGGCTATTCCTTAATGATGACGTTGTTTACAACTCTTGTAGTTGCTCATCTTCAGTAGTTGCCAATTGCAATAGTACACTGGTCAAAGTGTCAACCCTGAGAACAGCTTCAAATTCACAGTTAACACCATCAATGTGCAGATCAACAGGAACATCTTGCTCTTTGCATGGCTTGAGTAATCTGCTCACTGTGTCAGATGCAAACACCCTCATATATTGCTCATAGATACATGCAGATACACAGAGGAATACAGCACAGGCACAGGCCCTTCGTCCACTATTTCTGTTCTGTCCAGAATGCCATTCTAAAATAATCACACTTGACACATTCCTCTATTCCCTGCCTGTTCATGTCTCATATCTCACTTCAAATCATAACCTTATATCTTCTACAATTAGATCCTGCAAATTTCGCAGTGCACTCATTAACAGTCTGCAGCAGATCATTTCCAATGGCTTATGATCTTTTTCAACAATGAATTTCTTGCTAAATATGTAGGAGTGAAGCAGCATGGTTCTAAATACTGGATGCAATGTCTCGCACTCTATCTTGGAATCACTCGCGCCGTTGTTAGGTTTTTTGAACCACAGTTTTTTTCATCTTGCAAAATACACATGCCTAAGCCTTCCTGCAATGAAACCACTTTACGAAACATGATGTTCCTGGCATACAGAATTGCAGAAAGCAAGGTCTTACAGGTGGAGCCTACTTAAAAGAATTAAAGGTGGTCATCAGCTCCAAACATTGGGGCTGTCCATCTTAAGCAAATCACTCTGTGATGTCACCTTGGTTGCTAACTTGGGAATATATGATGAGAGGAAATTTAAGAATAAAGTAAGAATAAAGTAAGATTTGTCGTAATGCTGCAGAACACAGCTTTCACAGAAATAGTGTTTATACTTGATGGTTACATGTTGGGCCAATGGGCTGAGGTGTGGCAAATGGAGTTTAATTTGCATCCTCTTTTGACCTGGGGATGTAGGTACACAGTTCCTTGAAAGTGGAGTCGCACGTAGAGAGGGTGGTAAAGAAGGCATTTTGGTACGCTTGCCTTCATTGGTCAGTGCATTGAGTATAGGAGTTCAGGCGTCATATTGTGGTTGTACAGGATGTTGATAAGGCCAATTTTAGAGTGGAAGAGACCAAGTGGAACATATTTTAAGGGGGAAGCATATAGGGAATGCTGATAATAATATCATCGATCTTCAAATAGTTTTGGAAAAGGATAAGGAACATTCAGCCATAAAATACTTAACAGAATCACAGATCTTGTGGTGCAGAAAAATCAAATTCAGCACATTGTTCCTGCACTGGCTCTTCCAATGAGCTTCAATAACTAGTCCCAATTTCCAGGCTTTGTCTCATGCCCTTGTGCATAGGTTTTGTCCAAATAATTGTCCAATACCCTCTTGAATGCTGCAATTGAACATGCCTCCAGCACACTTCCTGGCATTCAGACCCTAACTATTCGTTGAGTGAAAATATGTTTTTCTCATATCAGTCTTGGTTTTTTTTTGCAAACACTTTAAACTTTTACCTTTTGTTATTGTTCCTTTTACAAGTGGGAATAGTTTCTCTTTACCTACATCGTTCAGCTGGCTAATTATTTTGAAACCTCTATTTTGAAAATATCCTCTTAGATTTCTTCTCCCCAAGGAGAACAGTCCCAACGTCTTCAAATAATCCTCATAACTGAAGATTTCCATTTTGAAACAGTTCTCATAAATCACTTCTGCACTTTCTCAAATGCATTCACATCTTTCCTATGATGAGATGTACACAATGTGGGTATGGTCTAACAAGTGTCTTATACAAGTTCAACATCATCTCCTCATTCTTTACTTGAATGCCACTATTACTAAAGCCGAGATCACTGTATACCTTATTAACTGCGATCTATATTTGTCCTGCCACTTCTAATGATCTGTGCACATACATCAAAGTCATTTTCTTCCTCAAACCCTTTAGAACTGTACCCTCTGCACTGAACATCATCTGCCACAAATCCACCCATCCCTCCAACTTGTCAATGTCCTTTTCGAGTTCCACACTGTCTTCCTCTCAGTTTACAAATCTTCCAAGTTCGTGTCATCCAGCAACTTTGAAATTGTCCCCTGCACACCAAGGTCGAGACCATCGGTATATATTAGAAAAACTCATGGTTCCAATATCAACCCCTGGGGGACTCCAAGACCAAACCTTCTTTCAGCCTAAAAAATATTCATTGACCATGACCCTCTGTTTCCTATCACTCAGCCAATTTTATCTCCACATTTCTACTGTTTCTTTTATAACATTCCTCACAAGTCTGTTGTGTGGCACTGTATCATATTAGTTCTGGAAAATCCATGTGTATCACAATAGTGTTACCCTCATTGAGCCTGTTGTCCCACCACAAAAACTCCAAGTTAGTTGAGCACTATTTCCTCATTTAGATGCCTCATAATAACCCTCTTTTTTTTTCCCATGTGATCACTAATTCTGTCCCGGATAATTCTCTCCAGAAGGTTCTCCACCACTGAAGTTAAACTTACTGATCTATAATTGTGGGGATGATCCTCACAACATTTCTTGATCAAGGTGTAATATTTGCAGTTTTCCAATCTTTGAGCACCTCCCCTGAGCCTAGAGAGAATTGAGAGATTATGGCCAGGAGGTCAAGGGTCAGAATTTGAATGAACTGAAAAGGATGGATTGGAATCAAAGCATGTTGGGTGAAAGTATAGTTGATGAAGTTCATTCCTGATGAAGGGCTTATCTGCGAAATGTTCGCCTCTCTTGCTCCTCTAACGCTGCCTGACTGGCTGTGCTTTTCCAGCACTGCACTTTTTAACGAAAACTATAGTTGAGCAATGGGAGGAAGTTCTATGCAGAGGGTTGATTTAGAAAGTTCTGTTCAAATGACTTCTGACATGTTAGAATGGAAACATCACCATAGGAAGAAAAAAAAAAGGCTAGTGTTCCCTAGGTAACTGGAAATATTAACTCTTAATTCAGATAATTGAGGTTGAAAATGTATTATTGGTTTGGTGAGGGGGTCAGTGGGGAGTAGGGTAGACGTAGAGGAGTCTTCTGTTTTGAGGTTGGAAAACCCAAAGGACAGACTATTCTTAATTCATTCATGTGACGTGGGTGACACTGGCTAGGCCAGAATCTATTGCCCATCTTTTATTGTCCTTGAATAGATAATGTTGAGCCTCTGTTTTTCACCACTGTTATCCACATGGTGCAGTGTTGGTAGTGTGAAGGAAGTTCTAGGATCTTGACCCAGCATCACTGAAGGAACATGGATACATTTCCAAGTCTAGATGGTGAGTGGAATTTGTCGGTGGGTGGTACGCCCAAGTAGAGGCACAAGGACAGCAAATTCATGGTGAAGGTGATGCATTTGGAAAATACTATTGAAAGTGGTTTGTTGAGTTGCTGCAGTGCTCCTTATAGATAGGACACACTGCTTTCATTGCACCTGGGAAATATGCAGTTTTTGAACAAGTAAAATGTAACTCTGCAAGAATTACACTTGCAGAATTACATTGTACTTTGCTCAAAAACTGCATGAATCCAGGTAAGATTCTGTAAATCCATTTTTTAGATGAGAATCAGTCTGACCATTGTGGCACAAACAGCCTCACACAGGACAGCTCACACCTTCAATACCTCATCTGGGCCAACATGACACCAATTGTTAAAGTTCACTAGGGAATGTAATTTTTAAAAAGGTTTTGTGATTTACATTTGAAAGAACTGAAATTAACATGGTCATTCGATCAGATGAGAGATTTAACAAACAATCCAGGTCTTTGTCAATGTATAATTTCAGTTACATCACACTGTAAACTTTTGCTATAAATACTGTGTCATACAATCTTATTCTCCACAACCACCTGATGAAGGAACAGTGCCTTGAAAGCTAGTGCTTCCAATTAAACCTGTTGGACTATAACCTGGTATTGTGTGATTTTTGGCTTTTCCATACCGTCTTTCTTAAATAACTGGCACAACATTAGCCACCCTCCAGATTTCCAGCACCTCACCGCAAATGTTGAATATACAAATATCTCAGCAGGGGGCCTAGCGATCTCTTCCCACGCTTCACACAAAGTTCTGGAATACACCTGATCAGGCATCAGGGATTTATCTACTTTTCTCCATTTTTAGACCTCTTGCACCTCCTCTTCTGTAGTATGGACACTTTTCAAGATGTCACCTCAAGTCCCCTATATTTCCATGCCCTTACTCCATGGTAGATTCTGAGGTCTAATATTTATTTAGGATCTTACCTATTTCCTGAAGGTCCCCACATAGACAATCTCATTGATCTTTAAGACGCCCTATTCTCTCCCTTGTTACTCTTTTATCCCTAATGTATTTGTAGAATATCTTTGGATTCTCCTTAACCCTATTTGTCAAAGATATTTCATGTCCCATTTTTGCCCTCCTGCTTTCCTTCTTAAATATACTCCTCCTATCCTTATACTCCTTTAGGTTTTTATTTGATCCCAGCTATCTATACCTGACAAATACCTCCTCCTTTTTCTTGACCAGAGCCTCAATTTTCTAGTCACTGAACATTCCTTACACGTTCCAGCCTTTCCCTTCACACTAACAGGAATATACTGTCTCTGAATTTTCATTTTCTTGTTTATGAAAGCCTCCCATTTTCCAGCCATCCCTTAACCTGCAAACAGCCCCTCCACTTCCTCATCATTGGGCTAAACAAACACTGACCAAGCAGTTCAGGAATTGCTTCACTTCTTCACCCTTTAAATTGTTACTATCCCCATCAAAGTTTGCTAATTGAAGATCCTCCAGATCACTCTACAATTCTTTCATTCTTTCTGTAATCCTTACTAGCCCATCACCTTCTCACAACCTTGTAATTTATGAGAGTTGTGTCAACAATGGCTAAGGAGAAAGTGAGGACTGCAGATGCTGGTGATCAGAGCTGAAAATGTGTTGCTGGAAAAGTGCAGCAGGTCGGGCAGCATCCAAAGAGCAGGAGAATCGACGTTTCGGGCATGAGCCCTTCTTCAGGAGAGGGCTCCTTCTTCTCCTGAAGAAGGGCTCATGCCCAAAACTTCGATTCTCCTGCTCTTTGGATGCTGCCTGACCTGCTGCGCTTTTCCAGCAACACATTTTCAGCTCAACAATGGCTAAGCCGAGATCATACACATCTTGGAGTTAGAATGTTGTCGATTTAAGTCCTACTCAAAGAATCTGAGGATAAAGCAGAATTAAAGGAGTGTGGCACTGTTGAAGGTGTTGCTCTTTATAAAGTGGTTTAAGTGAATATAAAAGATTCCATGGCACAATTTGGAAAGCAGGGGATTTCCCCCTAGAGTTCTGGCCAGTATTTATCTCTCAAGCTCCACAAAACCAGATGACCTACATATTATCACATTAGGGGGAGGCGATGGTCTAGTGGCATTATTGTTCGACTATTAATCCAGAAACCCGGAATAATGTTCCGGGGACCTGGGTTCAAATCCTGCTACAGCAATTGAATTCAATAGAAGAAATCTGGAATTAAGAGTCAACCGATGAGCAGGAAACCATTGTGAATTGTTGGAAAAACTCATCTGGTTCACTAATGTCCTTTAGGGAAGGATATCTGCCCTACATGTGACTCCAGACCCTCAGCAATGTGGTCGACTTCTAACTGCCCTCTGAAATGGCCTAGCAATTTGTAGGATCGATCAGTTGTATCGATCGTTAGAACGTCACAACAAAGAAATGAAACCGGACAGACCTCCTGGCATCGACTTTAGAACCAGAAAAGACAACGGCAAAAACACAAAAGCCCTGTTGACCATGCAAAGTCCTCCTTACCAATATCTGGGGGCTAGTGCCAAAATTGGGAGAGCTGTCTCACAGACTAGTCAAGCAACAATCTGACATAGTCAGTCTTATGGAATCCTACCTTACAGATAACACCCCAGACACCACCGTTACCATCCCTGGATATGTCCTGTCCCACCGGCTGGACAGACCCAGCAGAGGTGGTGGCGCAGTGGGATACAGTCAGAATGGGGTTGCCCTGGGAGTCCTTGACATCGACTCCAGACCCCATGAAGTCTCATGGCTTCAGGTTAAACATGGTCAAGGAAACCTCTTACTGGTTACCACATACCGTCCTCCTTCAGCTGATGAATCAGTGCTCCTCCATGTTCAATAACACTTGGAGGAAACACTGAGGGTGGCAGGGCACAAAATGTCCTCTGGGTGGGGGATTTCAATGTCCCACCACCAAGGGTGGCTCAGCAGCAGTCCTATTGATCAAGCTGGTCGAGTCCTAAAGGACACAGCTGCTAGACTGGGTCTGTGGCAGGTGGTGAAAGAACCAACAAGAGGGAAAAACATTCTTGACCTCATCCTTACCAATCCGCCAGCTGCAGAAACATCTGTCCATGACAGTATCAGTAATAGTGACCGCCGCACTGTCCTTGTGGAGGCAAGTCCCGCCTTCACATTGAGAATAACTTCCTTGTGTTGTGTGGCACTATCACTGTGCTAAATGGGACAGACTTCAAACCGATCTAGCAATTCAAGACTGGACATCCATGAGGCGCTGTGGACCATCAATCTCATCCCCACTCAACCATTCCCATCAAGCCAGGGGATCAACACTGGTTCAGTGGGGAATGCAGGAGGACATAGAATCCCTACAGTGTGGAAACAGGCCCTTTGGCCCAACAGGTCCACACTGACCCTCTGAAGAGTACCTCACCCAATCATTCTCCATCATTCTACATTTATCCCTGACTAATGCACCTAGTCTACACATCCCTGAGCACTATGGGCAGTTTAGAATGACCAATCCACCTAATTTGCACATCTTTGGACTGTGGGAGGAAACCAGAGCACCCGGAGCAAACCCTCACAGATGCGGGGAGAATGTGCAAACTCCACACAGATAGTCGTCCGAGGCTGGAATCAAACCCAGGTCCCTGGCGCTGTGAGGCGGCAGTACTAACCACTGAGCCATCGTGCCGACCCGAATACCAGGAGTAGCATCAGGCATACATAAAAATGAGGTGTCAACCTGGTGAAGCTACAGGCAGAACTACTTGTGTGCCAAACAGCATAAACAGCACGTGATAGACAGAGCTAAGTAATCCCACAACCAACAGATCAAATCGAAGCCCTGCAGCCCATTCCAAATCCAGTCGTGAATGGTGGTGGGCAATTAAACAACTCACTGGAGGAGGATGCTCCACAAATATCCCCATCCTCAATGATGGAGAAGCCCAGCACATCAGTGCAAAAGATAAAGCTGATGCATTCACAACAACCTTCAGCCAGAGTGCCGAATGGATGATCCAACTTGGACTCCTCCAGTGGTCCCCAGCATCACAGATACCAGTCTCCAGCCAGTTTGATTTACTTCACGGGATATCATGACAGGGCTGGAGTCACTGGATACTGCAATGGCAATGGGCCCTGATAACATTCTGGCAATACTACTGAAGACGTGTGTGCCAGAACTTGCCACCCCCCTGGCCAGGCCCTTCCAGTAAGGTACCACACTGGCATCTACCCAAAAATGTGGAAAACTGCCCAGATATGCCGTGTACACAAACAACAGGACAAATCCAACCCAGCCAATTACCACCCCATCAGTCTACTCTCTGTCATCAGTAAAGTGATGGGAGGTGCTATCAACTGCGCCATCGAGCAGCACCTGCTCAGCAATAACCTGCTCAGTGACACCCAGCTTGGGTTTCACCAGGGTCACTCAGCTCCCGACCTCATTACAGCCTTGATTCAAACATGGACAAAAGAGCTGAGTTACAGAGGGGAGGTGAGAATGACAGCTCTTGACATCAAGGCTGTATTTACCAAGTATGGTATCAAGGAACCCTGGCTAAACTGGAATCAATGGGTATCAGGGGGCAAACAGTTTGCTGTTTAGAGTCATACCTGGCACAAAGGAATATGGCTATGGTTATGGGGGATCAGTCATCTCAGCTCCAGGACATTTCTGCAGGAGTTCCTCAGGGTAGGCCCAACAATCTTCAGCTGCTTCATTGATGGTCTTCCCTCTGTCATAAGGTCAGAAGTGGGGATGTTCGGTGATGATTGCACAGTGTTCAGCACCATTTGCAACTCCTCAGATAATGAAGTAGTCTGTGTTCAAATGCAGCAAGATTTGGACAATATCTCGGCTTGGGCTGACAAGTGGCAAGTAACATTCACGCCACACAAATGCCAGACTATGACCATCTCCAACAAGAGACACCCTAATCTCCGTCCCTTGACATTCAACGGTATTACCATCACTGAATTCCCCACTGTCAACATCCTTGGGGTTACCATTGACTAGAAATTCAACTGGACTCACTTCATAAACACAGTGGCTACAAGAGGAAGTTGGAGAGTAGAGATACGATGGTGAGTAACTCACCTCCTGACACCCCGAAGTCTATCCACCACAACTACAAGGCACAAGTCAGGAGTGTGATGGAACACTCCCCACTTGCCTGGATGGGTGCAGCCCCAACAACACTCAAGAAGCTTGACACTCAAGGACAAAGCAACCCACTTGGTTGGCACCACATCCACAAACATTCAATCCCTCCACCACTGGTGCTCAATAGCAGCAATGTGTACTATCTACAAGTTGCACTGCAGAAATTCACCAAAGATCCTTAGACAGCACCTTCCAAAGAAGGACAAGGGCAACAGGTACTTGGGAACACCACCACCTTCAAGTTCCCCTCCAAGCCACTCACCCCCGCCACCCCCCCCCCCCCCCCCCCCCCCGACTTGGAAATATACTGCCGTTCCTTCACAGTTGTTGGATCAAAATCTTGGAATTCCCTCCCTACCGGCAATATGGGTCAACCCACAGCAAGTGGATTGTATTGATTCAAGAAGGCAGCTCACCTCTACCTTCTCAAGGGCAAATAGGGATGGGCTATCAATGCTGGCCAGTCAGCAATGCCCAAGTCCCACAAATGAATAAAAAAAAACTGCTTATGTGAACTTGCTGTGTGCAAACTGGTTGCTATTTTTCATACAAGGACAATGTAACAGAAATTACTGTGTAAAAGTATGTAATTGGCTGCAAAGCACTTTGGGATGACCTAAGGTAATGAAAGGTGCTACATAAATGCACCCAGTGGTGTAATACCTCTGTTGACCCGAGTTTTGAATTTTTTTCTTTACCCCTAAACTACTTCATCCATTTCTACTGTTGTAATAGCTCCTCTGCCTATATTCAGCAAGATGAAAGCTGCACTCCAAACACTATCCTGGATTTTCTTCCTGACTCGTTGCCTATATTTGCAGAATATTTGCAGCTCAATACAGTTATCTACCTGCTACAGCAATTTTTATTGTTGTTATCTCAGGCACTGCTGGAAAAAAGGTTTGGAATTAGATAATAAATCCTGAAAGAGTAAATGAGTGTTCACAGATAAAATCTCAACAGAACTCTTTTAAATGTGAGATGGAAATGGTAAGTGCTCTGATTACCAGCACACTAACGAAAACATGTCATAGTTTCCGGTCCAAGATTTATAATCCTGGGATTTGATGTTGGACAAAGCCACACTGATTTATGTAGGAAGTGCTGAATCTGAAAATCTAATCTCACAAAGACCTGGACATGTGTCCCCAAGGCAACCTGTTATTTGCAATTTTTGAGAGGATTTGTAGCTCAGGTTGAGGTTCAGGTTGTATGTTTGCTTGCTGAGCTGGTGGGTTTGATCTGAGACTTTTCATCACTATGCTAGATAACATCACCAGTGAGCCTCCAGCACAGGGGTTCTGTCCCACTTTCTATTAGTGTGTCTTGGTCTCTTAAGGGGGTGATATCATTTCCAGCTCTTTATCTCAGCGGATGGTAAATGGGGTCCAAATTGATGGGAGTTCAGTTTAAATGCCAGGCCTCTAGGAATTCCCATGCATGTCTCTGTTTACCTGTCCTCGGATGGATGTTTTGGCCCAGCTGAAATGGTGTCCTTCTTCATCTGAATGGAAGGATATAGTAATAGTGGATCACGTCTTTTTGTGGCTAGTTGGTGTTTGTGTATCCTGGTGGTAGAGTTCGTTGCAGTCATTGCATGGTATTTTGTAAATGACATGCGATTTGCTGGTTGTTGGTATAGGGTTCTATACCAATGGGCCACAGCAACAGTTGTATCTCAAGAATGAATGAAAAAAATTGCTAAATGTAAACCAACCATCAGTAGTTTCCCGGGATAATTCTGTGCCAGTTATACTATGGCAGGCAGTTGCAGTCTCTCATAAAGGAGACTAAGGCAAGGGATACTGATGCTGATGCATCCGAGGCCTTTCATAAAAAAATTCGACTTCCAACAACTTTAAAATTGACATGGTGAGAGGTGTTGACCCAGGGCCTACTGCAGGACATTGACTAAGTTGAGATGTTAACCATAATTCGGTGGGTGGAACAGAAGGCCCCCACTCTTAAATTAACTTAAGGCATGGATCGGTACCTGGGACTACGATGTTGTGGCCATCACGGAAACGCAGATAGATGAGGGACAGGAATGGTTGTTGGAGGTTCCTGGTTACAGATGTTTCAGTAAGATTAGGGAGGGTGGTAAAAAAGGAGGGGGGGTGGCATTGCTAATTAGAAATGGTATAACGGCTGCAGAAAGGAAGTTTGAGGGGGATCTGCCTTTGGAGGTAGTATGGGCTGAAGTCAGAAATAGGAAAAGTGCAGTCACCTTGTTGGGTGTTTACTATAGGCCCCCCAATAGCAGCAGAGATGTGGAGAAACAGATTGGGAAACAGATTTTGGAAAGGTGCAGAAGCCACAGGGTCGTAGTCATGGGCGACTTCAACTTCCCAAATATTGATCGGAAGCTCTTTAGATCAAGTAGATTGGATGGGGCGGTGTTTGTGCAGTGTGTCCAGGAAGCTTTTCTAACTCAGTATGTAGATTGTCCAACCAGAGGGGAGGCCATATTGGATTTGGTACTCGGTAATGAACCGGGACAAGTGATGGGCTTGTTAGTGGGTGAACATTTTGGTGATGGTGACCACAATTCTGTGACTTTCACCTTGGTTATGGAGAGAGATAGGTGTGCACAACAGGGTAGATTTTACAATTGGGGGAAGGGAAATTACGATGCTGTAAGACAGGATTTGAGGAGCATAAGTTGGGAGCATAGGCTGTCAGGGAAGGATGTGGTGGAAATGTGGAACTTTTTCAAGGAGCAGATACGACGTGTCCTTGATATGTATGTACCTATCAGGCAGGAAAGAAATGGTCGTGTGAGGGAGCCTTGGTTGACGAGGGAGGTTGAATGTCTAGTAAAGAGGAAGAAGGAGGCTTACATAAGGTTGAGGAAACAGGGTTCAGACAGAGCAGTGGAGGCATACAGGATAGCCAGAAGGGACCTGAAGAAAGGGATTAGGAGAGCTAAGAGAGGGCATGAAAAATCCTTGGCGGACAGGATCAAGGATAACCCCAAGGCATTTTATGCGTATGTGAGAAACATGAGAATGATGAGAACGAGGGTAGGTCCGATCAAGGACAGTAGTGGGAGATTGTGTATTGAGTCGGAGGAGATAGGAGAGGTCTTGAATGAGTACTTTTCTTCAGTATTTACAAATGAGAGGGACCGTATTGTTGAAGAGGAGAGTGTGAAACGGACTGGTAAGCTAGAAGAGATACTTGTTAGGAAGGAAGATGTGTTGGACATTTTGAACAACTTGAGGATAGACAAGTCCCCCGGGCCTGACGGGATATATCCTAGAATTATGTGGGAAGCAAGAGAGAAAATTGCAGTACCGTTGGCAATGATCTTTTCGTCTTCACTGTCAACGGGGGTGGTACCAGGGGACTGGAGAGTGGCGAATGTTGTGCCCCTGTTCAAAAAAGGGAATAGGGATAACCCCGGGAATTACAGGCCAGTTAGTCTTACTTCTGTGGTAGGCAAAGTAATGGAAAGGGTACTGAGGGATAGGATTTATGAGTATCTGGAAAGACACTGCTTGATTAGGGACAGCCAGCACGGATTTGTGAAGAGTAGGTCTTGCCTTACAAGTCTTATTGAATTCTTTGAGGAGGTGACCAAGCATGTGGATGATGGTAGAGCAGTGTATGTAGTGTACATGGATTTTAGTAAGGCATTTGATAAGGTTCCCCATGGAACCTTATGTGGAAAGTCAGGAGGCATGGGATAGAGGGAAATTTGGCCAATTGGATAGAAAACTGGCTAACCGGTCGAAGTCAGAGAGTGGTGGTAGATGGTAAATATTCAGCCTGGAGCCCAGTGACAAGTGGAGTTCCGCAGGGATCAGTTCTGGGTCCTCTGCTGTTTGTAATTTTTATTAATGACTTGGATGAGGGAGTCGAAGGGTGGGTCAGTAAATTTGCAGATGATACGAAGATTGGTGGAGTTGTGGACAGTGAGGAGGGCTGTTGTCGGCTGCAAAGGGAATTAGATATGATGCAGAGCTGGGCTGAGGAGTGGCAGATGGAGTTCAACCCTGCCAAGTGTGAAGTTGTCCATTTTGGAAGGACAAATAAGAATGCAGAATACAGGGTTAACGGTAGGGTTCTTAGTCAGATGGAGGAACAGAGGGATCTTGGGGTCTATGTACATAGATCTTTGAAAGTTGCCACTCAGGTGGATAGAGCTTGTAAGTGTATTAGCGTTCATTAGCAGAGGGATTGAATTCAAGAGTCGTGAAGTGATGTTGCAGCTGTACAGGACCTTGGTAAGGCCACATTTGGAGTACTGTGTGCAGTTCTGGTCGCCTCACTTTAGGAAAGATGTGGAAGCTTTGGAGACGGTGCAGAGAAGATTTACCAGGATGTTGTCTGGAATGGAGAATAGGTCGTACGAGGATAGGTTGAGAGTTCTCGGCCTTTTCTCGTTGGAACGGCGAAGGATGAGGGGTGACTTGATAGAGGTTTATAAGATGATCAGAGGAATAGATAGAGTAGACAGTCAGAAACTTTTCCCCCAGGTACAACAGAGTGTTACAAGGGGACATAAACTTAAGGTGAAGGGTGGAAGGTATAGGGGGGATGTCAGGGGTGGGTTCTTTACCCAGAGAGTGGTGGGGGCATGGAATGCGCTGCCCGTGGGAGTGGTAGAGTCAGAATCATTGGTGACCTTTAAGCGGCAATTGGATAGGTACATGGATGGGTGCTTAATCTAGGATAGATGTTCGGCACAATGTCGTGGGCCGAAGGGCCTGTTCTGTGCTGTATTGTTCTATGTTCTATGTTCACTCCAGGCATTTGAGAAAAACACACAAGCTGACACTCCCATGGTGGAAATGAGGAGACGCTGAACTGTAAAAGGTGCTGTATTATGAATCAGGCAGTCCCTGAACTGAACGTGAAAGAATCTGTAATATTATATTGAAGAGTAGAGTCATCTTTGGCATCAAACTAAACATTGCCAAGGCGTTCAGTCATTCTCCTTTACTATACATTGAAGTCATTTCTCAACAACAGGTAGCAGATTATTTGGTCTTGAATTACTTCATTTCCCACTTACCCTTTTTTTATATTCCAAATCTTGGCTGTTCCTATTTGAATCTGGATTCTATCCAGCTGCTTCCAATCAGAATTATTCCAGTGGTTGATTGTTACCAACTTGGCGCTATCTTCTGGTTAGATTAAACTCCCCACAGTATGGAAACAGGTCCTTCGGCCCAACAAGTCCAAAGCGACCCTCTGAACAGTAATCCACCCAGACCCATTCCCCTACCCTATATTTACCCCTGACTTGGCAATTTAGCGTGGCCAATTCATCTGACCTGCAAATCTTTTGGATTATGTGAGGAAACTGGAGCACCCACGCACACACAGGGAAAATATGCAAATTCCACACATTCAATCACCCAGGGCGGGGATTGAACCCGGGTCCCTGGCGCTATGAGGCAGCAGTGCTAACCACTGAGTCTCTGTGTTGCCTAAACCTCATTCTTGTCTAGTTGCTTTACATTCTGATTCTGTCAAAAGTCCCACAACTTCTTGAAAGACTCTTTCCGAGCATAAAATGGACAATTTATTTTGTGCTGTCTTCAGAATTCCTGTGCCTTCTGGCTGAGTTGTAGCGAAGTTAGAAGCTTCTGCAAACAGCTCTTTTCTCTGCTTTCTTTCTCTGCTATCCCTTAGTCTAGCTTCTGTTTAAATTCTAAATATACTGACTAGCACCCTTTAAGAAAGCTACATGTAGCTCTGATTTTTCAAAAGATACATCTATTTGTTTGGTGATGTATTTGGAAACTATTCCTATGAGTCTTAAGCTGAACAGTTTTACTGAACAGAGACAGGTTCATAGTTCCTTGAAAGTAGAGTAGCAGGTAAATAGGACAGTGAAGGCGGTGTTTGGTATGCTTTCCTTTATTGGTCAGAGTATTGAGTACAGGAGTGGGGAGGTCATGTTGTGGCTCTACAGGACATTGGTTAGGCCACTGTTGGAATATTTCATGCAATTCTGGTCTCCTTCCTATTGGAAAGATGTTGTGAAATAGAGTCATAGAGATGTACAGCATGGAAACAGACCCTTCGGTCCAACCTGTCCATGGCGACCAGATATCCCAACCCAATCTAGTCCCGCCTGCCAGCACCTGACCCATATCCCTCCAAACCCTTCCTATTCATATATCCATTCAAATGCCTCTTAAATGTTGCAATTGTACCACTTCCTCTGGCAGCTCATTCCATACACGTACCACCCTCTGTGTGAAAAAGTTGAACCTTAGGTCTCTTTTATATCTTTCCCCTCTCACCCTAAACCTATGCTCTCTAGTTCTGGACTCCCCGACCTCAGGGAAAAGACTTTGCCTATTTACCCTACCCGTGACCCTCATAATTTTGTAAACCTCTATAAGGTCACCCCTTAGCCTCCGACACTCCAGGGAAAACAACCCCAGCCTGTTCAGCCTCTCCCTATAGATCAAATTCTTCAACCCTGGCAACATCCTTGTAAATCTTTTCTGAACCCTTTCAAGTTTCACAACATCTTTCCGATAGGAAGGAGATCAGAATTGCATGCTATATTCCAACAGTGGCCTAACCAATGTCCTGTCCAGTCACAACATGATCTCCCAACTCCTGTACTCAATACCCTGACCAATAAAGGAAAGCATACCAAATGCCTTCTTCAGTATCCTATCTACCTGCAACTCCACTTTCAAGGAGCTATGAACCAGCACTCCAAGGTCTCTTTATTCAGCAACACTCCCTATGCCCTTACCATTAAGTGTATAAGTCCTGCTAAGATTTGCTTTCCCAAAATGCAGCACCTTGTATTTATCTGAATTAAACTCCATCTTCCACTTCGACTTCTCAGCCCATTGGCCCATCTGATCAAAATCCTGTTGTAATCTGAGGTAGAGCTGAAAATGTGTTGCTGGTTAAAGTGCAGCAGGTCAGGCAGCATCCAAGGAACAGGAAATTCGACGTTTCGGGCATAAGCCCTTCATCAGGAATGAGGAAAGTGTGTCCAGCAGGCTAAGATAAAAGGTAGGGAGGAGGGACTTGGGGGAGGGGTGATGGAGATGTGATACTTGGAAGGAGGTCAAGGTGAGGGTGATAGGCGGGAGTGGGGTGAGGGCGGAGAGGTCAGGAAGAAGATTGCAGGTTAGGAGGGTGGTGCTGAATTCGAGGGAATCGACTGAGACAAGGTGGGGGGAGGGGAAATGAGGAAACTGGAGAAATCTGAGTTCATCCCTTGTGGTTGGAGGGTTCTCAGGTGGAAGATGAGGCGCTCTTCCTCCAACCGTCGTGTTGTTATGTTCTAGCGATGGAGGAGTCCAAGGACCTGCATGCCCTTGGTGGAGTGGGAGGGGGAGTTAAAGTGTTGAGCCACGGGGTGGTTGGGCCGGTTGGTCCGGCGCCCCAGAGGTGTTCCCTGAAGCGCTCCGCAAGTAGGCGGCCTGTCTCCCCAATATAGAGGAGGCCACATTGGGTGCAGCGGATGCAATAGATGACGTGTGTGGAGGTGCAGGTGAATTTGTGGCGGATATGGAAGGATCCCCTGGGGCCTTGGAGAGAGGTAAGGGAGGAGGAGTGGGCGCAAGTCCTGCATATCCTGCGGTTGCAGGGGAAGGTGCCGGGAGTGGAGGTTGGGTTGGTGGGAGGTGTGGACCTGACGGAGTCACGGAGGGAGTGGTCTTTTTGGAACGCTGATAGGGGAGGGGAGGGAAATATATCCCTGGTGGTGGGGTCCGTTTGGAGGTGGCAGAAATGACGGCGGATGATACGCTGTAAACGGAGGTTGGTGGGATGGTAGGTGAGAACCAGTGGGGTTCTGTCCTGGTAGCGGTTGGAGGGGCGGGGCTGAAGGGCGGAGGAGCGGGAAGTGGAGGAGATGCGGTGGAGGGCATCGTCGATCACGTCTGGGGGGAGTCTGGGGGGAATCTGCGGTCTTTGACGAAGGAGGCCATCTGGGCTGTACGGTATTGGAACTGGTCCTCCTGGGAGCAGATGTGGCGGAGACGAAGGAATTGGGATTATGGGATGGCGTTTTTACAGGGGGCAGGGTGGGAGGAGGTGTAGTCTAGGTAGCTGTGGGAGTCAGTCGGTTTATAGTAGATGTCTGTGTTGATTCAGTCGCCTGAGATAAAAAATGGAAAGGTCTAGGAAGGGGAGGGAGGAGTCTGAGACGGTCCAGGTGAATTTGAGGTCGGGGTGGAAGGTGTTGGTAAAGTGGATGAACTGTTCAACCTCCTCGTGGGAGCACGAGGCAGCGCCGATACAGTCATCGATGTAGCGGAGGAAAAGGTGGGGGGTGGTGCCAATGTAGTTGTGGAAGATGGTCTGTTCCACATATCCTATGAAGAGACAGGCATAGCTGGGGCCCATGCGGGTGCCCATGGCAACTCCTTTAGTTTGGAGGAAGTGGGAGGATTGGAAAGAGAAGTTGTTCAGGGTGAGGACCAGTTTAGTCAGTGGTAATCGGAGGTAACCCTCTTCGCTGTCCACTACACCTCCAATTTTGGTGTCATAGAACATAGAACATAGAACATAGAAGGATACAGCGCAGTACAGGCCCTTCGGCCCTCGATGTTGCGCCGACCGAATCCTACCTAACCTATACTAGCCCAATAACTTCCAAATGCCTATCCAATGCCCGCTTAAATGACCATAAAGAAGGAGAGTTCACCACTGATACGGGCAGGGCATTCCATGAACTCACAACCCGCTGTGTGAAGAATCTACCCCTAACATCTGTCCTATACCTACCACCCCTTAATTTAAAGCTATGTCCCCTAGTAACACCTGCCTCCATTAGCGGTAAAAGGTTCTTAGTATCTACCCTATCTAAACCCCTAATCATCTTATACACTTCTATCAGATCTCCCCTAAACCTTCTCTTCTCCAATGAGAACAGCCCCAAGTGCCTCAGCCTTTCCTCATAAGATTTTCCTACCATTCCAGGCAACATCCTGGTAAACCTCCTCTGCACTCGTTCTAAAGCTTCCACATCCTTCCTATAGTATGGCGACCAAAACTGCACACAATACTCCAGATGAGGCCGCACCAGAGTCTTATACAGTTGCAACATGACCTCAGGACTCCGGAACTCAATTCCTCTGCCAATAAAGCCCAGTACACCATATGCCTTCCTCACAGCACTATTTACCTGGGTGGCAACTTTCAGAGATAAACTTACTAACTCATCTGCAAACTTACTAACTGTACCTTTTATGCTCGCATCCAAATCATTTATGTAAATGACAAAAAGTAGAGAACCCAGCACCGATCCTTGTGGCACTCCACTGGTCACAGGCCTCCAGTCTGAAAAACAACCCTCCTCCACCACCACCATCTGTCTTCTACCTTTGAGCCAGTTCTGCATCCAAATGCTAGTTCTCCCTGTATTCCATGAGATCTAACCTTGCTAATCAGTCTCCCATGGGGAATCTTGTCGAACGCCTTACTGAAGTCCATATAGAGCACATCTACCACTCTGCCCTCATCAATTCTCTTTGTTACTTCTTCAAAAAACTCAATCAAGTTTGTGAGACATGATTTTGTGAAAGGGTTCAGAAAAGATTTACAAGGATGTTGCCAGGGTGTGAGAGGTTGAGCTATAGCACATGCAGCACCACCTCCTCTGTAATACGGGCATTTTTCAAGATGTCACATCTATTTCCCTACAGTCTATATCTTCCATGTCCTCCTCCACAGCAAACACTGATGCAAAATACTAATTTGGTTTCTCCCTCATTTTCTGCGACTCCACACAAAGGCTACCTTTCTGATCTTTGAGGGGCCCTATTCTCTCTGTCGTTACCCTTTTGTCCTTAGTGTATTTGTAAAAAGTCTTTGGATTCTCCTTAACTCTATTTGCCAAAGCTATCTCATGTCTCCTTTTTGCCCTCCTGATTTCCCTCTGAAGTATACTCCTGCCTTTATTCATTTCTCCTGTCTATACCTGACATCTGCTTCCTTCTTTTTCTAAACCAAACCCTCAATCTCTCTAGTTATCCAGCATTCCCTACACCTACTAGCCTTTCTTTTCACCCTAACAGGAATTTACTGTCACTGAACACCCATTATCTCATTTCTGAAGGCTTCCCATTTTCCCACTGTCCTTTTACCTGTGAACATCTGCCTCGCAATCAGATTTTGGAAGTTCTTGCCTCATACTGTCAAAATTAGCCTTCCTCCCATTTAGAATTTCAACTTTTAGGTCTGATCTATCCTTTCCATCAGTATTTTAAAACTGGTCATTTGCCAGCACTTGACCCATCTTTCCATCCAGATGCCTTTTTAAATGTTGTAATTGTACCAGCCTCCACCACTTCCTCTGGCAGTTCATTCCATACACGTGAAAAAGTTCACCCTCTATGCCCTCTGGTCTGGGCTCCCCCACCCCAGGGAAAAGACCTTGTCTATTTACCCTATCGATGCCCGTCATGATTTTATAAATCTCTATATGATCACCCCTCAGCTTCTGGTGCTCCAGGGAAAACTGCCCTAGCCTGTTCAGCCTAAAGGTGGATAAATCCCCAGGACCTGATCAGGTGTACCCTAGAACTCTTTGGGAAGCTAAGGAAGTGATTGCTGGGCCCCTTGCTAAGATATTTCTATTATCGATATTCACAGGTGAGGTGTTGGAAGTCTAGAGGTTGGCTAACGTGGTGCCACTGTTTAAGAAGGGTGGTAAGGACAAGCCATAGGGAAAGGCTATTTTCCCTGGAGTGTCAGAGGCTGAGGGGTGAATTATAGAGATTTATAAAATTATGAGGGGCGTGGATATGGTAAATAGACAAAGTAAATAGACCCTGGCGTGGGGGAGGGCATGGGTTTGGGGTGAGAGCGGAAAAAATTAAAAGGGACCTAAGGGGCAACTTTTTTACGCAAAGGGTGGTGCGTGTATGGAATGAGCTGCCAGAGGAAGTGGTGGAGGCTTGTTTAAATGGCATCTGGACCAGTGTATGAAATAGGAAGGGTTTAGACAGATATGGAGCAAATGGGACTAGGTTCGGTTGGGATATCTGGGTGGGTTGGACCAAAGGGTCTGTTTCCAGGCTGCACATTGCTATGACTCTCTGACTTGTGCCCTCCCTCTCTCTGAAGCAGACTTTGTGACATTGGGGCATTTAATCAGATTGAGAGTATGGACAGGGACCACTGTCCCACCTCCACCCTGATTAAATTTGCGCTGAGAAAGTGACTAGAATCTGAACTGCCCCAATGCCAATTGAGACCTTAAGTGGAAGAATTAATGCACATTTCATCCCACTGCCACTTTGATTAACTCTCAATCCAAGGGAAGAAGAAAACCCTGACATGTTTGCTTGCAATTACTCCGTGTCTGATTGAGGTACCTGGGGAGAGCCAAACCCACGACCTTGATGCCAACCTTCACTCACAGGAAGTAGTTGAACAACCATCACTCATTTTCGGTTGCCAGCTCTTGGCCGACATGACAGTCAGCCACCACCGTTCCTAATTGTGTGGAATGCCCACTACTGGCCTGTTAACGTTCCTGAGTGGCACATGATATAGCAGGCATTCCCAAGCGGAGACAATGTGGCTCCCTAGCCAGCTGCTGGGATTACCCTCACTGATGGGCACAGTCTAAAGGACACCAAATAATAACATCACATTACTGTGGGTAATAAACAAAGAAATAACTAATGCCCGTAAAAATGGTATGGCAATTGTCATGGGGGATTTTAATCTACACGTCGATTGGTTGAGCCAGCTCAGTCAGGGTAGTCTTAAGGAGGAGTCCATCGAGTGTATCTGTGATAGTTTTCTTGAACAGTATGTAATGGAACCGATGAGGGAGCAAGCTATCCTAGACCTGATCCTGTGTAACGAGACAGGAATAATTAATGACCTCATAGTCAGGGATCCTCTTGGAAGGAGCGATCACAGAATTTAGAATACAGATGCAGAGTGTTATAGACAGTTATAGACAGATGGGTGACAGTGAGGGGGAGTGGGAGGAACCAGCCAGTGCAGGGACCCCCTGCGGTCATTCCCCTCAAGAACAAGTATACTGTTTTGGATACCTGTGGGGGGGATGACTTACCAGGGGCAAGCAACGAGGTTCAGGCCTCTGGCACGGAGCCTGGCCCCGTTGCTCAGAAGGGAAGGGTGGAGAAAGGTAGAGCGATAGTTCTTGGGGACTCAATAGTGAGGGGTACAGATAGGCGGTTTTGTGGGGGCGACAGAGACTCACGATTGGTATGTTGCCTCCCAGGTGCAAGGGTACGTGATGTCTCTGATCGTGTTTTCCAGGTCCTTAAGGGGGAGGGGGAGCAGCCCCAGATCGTGGTCCACGTTGGCACCAACGATATAGGTAGGAAGAGGGGTGAGGATGTCAGGCAGGCTTTCAGGGAGCTAGGTTGGAAGCTCAGAGTTAGAACAAACAGAGTTGTTGTCTCTGGTTTGTTACCCGTGCCACGTGATAGAGAGTCGAGGAACAGGGAGAGAGAGCAGTTAAACGCGTGGCTACAGGGATGGTGCAGGAGGGAGGGATTCCGGTTTCTGGACAACTGGGGTTCTTTCTGGGGAAGGTGGGACCTCTATAAAAAGGATGGTCTACACCTGAACCTGAGGGGCACCAGTATCCTTGGGGGGAGGTTTGCTAGTGCTCTTTGGGAGGGTTTAAACTAACTCCGCCGGGGCATGGGAACCTGGACTGTAGCTTTAGGGTACAGGACCTTGAGTGTAGGGAGGTTAGGAACAAGGCAGCAATCTCGAAGGAGGGTGTCTGTAAACAGAAGGGTGCCTTGAAGTGTGTATACTTCAATGCCAGAAGTATAAGAAATAAGGTAGGTGAACTTGCAGCGTGGGTTGGTACCTGGGACTTCGATGTTGTGGCCATTACAGAGACGTGGGTAGAACAGGGGCAAGAATGGCTGTTGCAGGTTCCAGGGTTTAAATGTTTTAGTAGGGTCAGACATGGGGGTAAAAGAGGGGGAGGTGTGGCATTACTTGTCAAGGATAGTATTACAGCGGTGGAAAGGACGATGGAGGAAGACTTGCCATCTGAGGTAGTTTGGGCTGAGGTTAGAAATAGGAAAGGTGAGGTCACCCTGTTAGGTGTTTTCTACAGGCCTCCTAATAGTCCGAGAGAAGTAGAGGAAAGTATTGTGAGGATGATTCAGGAGAAGAGTGAAAGTAGCAGGGTGGTTGTTATGGGGGACTTTAACTTCCCAGATATTGACTGGGAAAGCTATAGCTCGAGGTCGTTAGATGGGTTGGTGTTTGTCCAATGTGTGCAGGAGGGTTTCCTGACACAATATGTAGACAGGCCAACAAGAGGTGAGGCTATACTGGATTTGGTTCTAGGTAATGAACCAGGCCAGGTGTTAGACTTGGAGGTAGGTGAGCACTTCGGGGACAGTGACCACAACTCGGTGACTTTTACTTTAGTGATGGAGAGGGATAAGTGTGCACTGCAGGGCAAGAGTTATAGCTGGGGGCAGGGAAATTATGATGCAGTGAGGCATGACTTAGGATGTGTGGATTGGAAAAACAGGCTTCAAGAGAAGAATACTAATGATATGTGGAGATTGTTCAAGGAACAGCTACTGAGTGTCCTTGATAAGTATGTACCAGTCAGGCATGGAGTTAAGGGTCTTGTGAGGGAGCCGTGGTTTAATAAGGAATTGGAATCCCTTGTGAAAGGGAAGAAGGCGGCATATGTAAAGATGAGGCGTGAAGGTTCAGTTGGGGTGATTGAGAGTTATAAGGTAGCCAGGAAGGATCTAAAGAGAGAGCTAAGAGCAGCGAGAAGGGGACATGAAAAGTCCTTAGCTGGTAGGATTAGGGAAAATCCAAAGGCTTTCTATAGGCATGTCAGGAATAAAAGGATGACTAGGGTAGGTATCGGTCCAGTCAAGGGTAGTAGTGGGAAGTTGTGCGTGGAGGCGGAGGAGATTGGAGAGACACTAAATCAATACTTTTCGTCAGTATTCACTCAGGAACAGGACATTGTTGCTGGTGTGAATATTGAGTCACAAGTGATTAGAATGGATGGCATTGAAGTATGTAGGGAAGAGGTTTTGGGAATACTGGAAAGGATGAAAATAGATAAGTCTCCTGGGCCTGATGGCATTTATCCTAGGATCCTCTGGGAAGCTAGGGAGGAGATAGCAGAGCCAATGGCCTGGATTTTTATGTTGTCATTGTCAACGGGAATAGTACCAGAAGACTGGAGGATGGCGAATGTGGTCCCCTTGTTCAAGAAGGGGAGTAGGGATAGCCCGAGTAACTATAGGCCAGTGAGTCTGACTTCAGTGGTGGGCAAAGTCTTAGAGAGAATTGTAAGGGATAAGATTTATGAACATCTGGATAGGAATAACGTGATCAAGGATAGTCAGCATGGTTTTGTGAAGGGCAGGTCGTGCCTCACAAACCTTATTGAGTTCTTTGAGCAGGTGACTAAGGAGGTGGACGAGGGTAAAGCAGTAGATGTTGTGTATATGGATTTTAGTAAGGCGTTCGATAAGGTACCCCATGGTAGGCTAATGCAAAAACTATGGAGGTGCATTAGAGGTTTGGATTAGAAATTGGCTGGCTGGAAGGAGACAGAGGGTAGTAGTTGATGGTATAGGTTCATCTTGGAGTGCAGTTACTAGCGGTGTACCTCAAGGATCTGTTTTGGGACCATTGCTTTTTGTTATCTTTATAAATGATCTAGAGGAGGGGCTTGAAAGCTGGGTGAGTAAGTTTGCGGACGACACAAAAGTCGGTGGAGTTGTGGATAGTGAGGAAGGATGTGGCAGGTTACAGCGGGATATAGACAAGTTGCAAAGCTGGGCAGAAAGGTGGCAAATGGAATTCAATGTAGCTAAGTGTGAAGTCATTCACTTTGGTAGGAGTAACAAGAAGATGGATTACTGGGCTAATGGTAGGCTACTTGGTAGTGTGGATGAGCAGAGGGATCTTGAAATCCATGTACACAGATCTCTGAAAGTTGCCATCCAGGTAAATAGTGCTGTGAAGAAGGCATATGGTGTACTGGGCTTTATTGGCAGAGGAATTGAGTTCCGGAGTCCTGAGGTCATGTTGCAGTTGTATAAGACTCTGGTGCGGCCTCATCTGGAGTATTGTGTGCAGTTTTGGTCGCCATACTATAGGAAGGATGTGGAGGCATTGGAACGAGTGCAGAGGAGGTTTACCAGGATGTTGCCTGGTATGGTAGGAAAATCGTATGAGGAAAGACTGAGGCACTTGGGGCTGTTCTCATTGGAGAAAAGAAGGTTTAGGGGAGATTTGATAGAGGTGTACAAGATGATTAGGGGTTTAGATAGGGTAGACACTGAGAACCTTTTACCGCTAATGAAGTCAGCTGTTACAAGGGGACACAGCTTTAAATTAAGGGGTGGAAGGTATAGGACAGATGTTAGGGGTAGATTCTTTACACAGCGGGTTGTGAGTTCATGGAATGCCCTGCCAGTAGCAGTGGTGAACTCTCCCTCTTTATGGTCATTTAAGCGGGCATTGGATAGGCATTTGGAAGTTATTGAGCTAGTGTAGGTTAGGTAGGATTCGGTCAGCGCAACATTGAGGGCCGAAAGGCCTGTACTGCGCTGTATTTTTCTATGTTCTATGTGTGAAGATAATATCCAATTTTGCTTAAACAAGGGAGACTACAATAGGATGGAGGAGGACCTGGCTAAAGTAGACCGGAAACAAAGACTTAACGGTGGGACAGTTGATGAGCAGTGGAAGACTTTCAAAACGAGTTTTCAAAGTGCTCAGCAAAAATATATTCCAGTGAGAATGAAGGACTGTAATCTGCCATGGGGTGTCTGAGGAAATAGGGAGGCTATCAAATTGGACATACGAAATGGCCAAGATCAAATTGGGCATACGAAATGGCCAAGATCAGCAGGAAACTAGAAGGTTGGGAAAACTTTAAAGGTCAACAGAAAGCCACAAAAAGAGCCATAAAAAATAGAACATAAGAAAAATCTAGCACAGAGTATAAAGACAGATAGCAGAAGTTTCTATAAATATATAAAATGAAAAAGAGTGGCTAGACATTGGTCGTTTAGAGGATGAGAAAGAGCATTTAGTTAAGGGATATGATGAAGTGGCCGAGGCATTGAACAGCTATTATATGTCAGCGTTCACAGTGAAGGGCAGTAATAACATGCCAGTAATTGACAGAGAGATGAAGGGAGATGAGGTCCTGGAAGAGGTGGCACAGTGGTTAGCACTGCTGCCTCACAGCGCCTGAGACCCGGGTTCAATTCCCGACTCAGGCGACTGTGTGGAGTTTGCACATTCTCCCCGTGTCTGCGTGGGTTTCCTCCGGGTGCTCCGGTTTCCTCCCACAGTCCAAAGATGTGCGGGTCAGGTGAATTGGCCATGCTAAATTGCCCGTAGTGTTAGATAAGGGGTAAATGTAGGGGTATGGATGGGTTGCGTTTCGGCGGGTCGGTGTGGACTTGTTGGGCCGAAGGGCCTGTTTCCACACTAAGTAATCTAATCTAATCTAATCTTATCATAATCATGAAAGAGGTAGCGTTGGCCAAGCTAATGGAGCTAAGGATAGATAAGTCTCCTGGCCTAGATGGAATGCATCCCAGGATTCTAAAAGAGATGGCAGGAGAAATAGAAGGTGCACTTGTGGTAATTTTCCAAAATTCACTGGATTCTGGGACAGTTCCAGCAATTTGGAAAACAACAAATGTGATGCTATTGTTTAAAAAGGATGGTAGACAAAGCTGGGGAATTATAGACTGGTTCGCTGAATCTCTGTCGTGGTGAAGATGCTTGAGTGTATTATCAAGAAAGAAATAGCAAGACATCTCGATAAAAACTGTCCCATTGGGTAGATGCAGCAAAGGTTCATGAGGGCAGGTCATGCTTAACTAACCTTCTGGAATTCCATGAAGACATTATGAACATAGTAGATGGCAGGAACCCAGGAAATGTGGTGTGTCTAGATTTCCAAAAGGTGCCACACAGAAGGCTGCTGCATAAGATAAAGATGCATGGCATTATGGGTAAAGTGTTAGCATGGATCGAGGAGTGGTTAACTCATAGGAAACAGAGTGGGGATAAACGAGTGCTATTCTGGTTGACAATCCGTAACTAGTGGTGTGCCTCGGGGTCAGTGCTAGAACTGCAATTATTCACATTTTACATAGATCACCACATGTAGTGTGCCAAAGTTTGCAGATGACACTAAGATGAGTGGCAAAGTGTGCAGAAGATTGTGAACTTTACACAGGAACTTTAAGTGAATGGGCAAAGGTCTGGCAGATGGAATACAACATCAATAAATGTGAAGTCATCCATTTTGGTAGGAATAACAGTAAAAAGGAATATTACTCAAATGGTAAAATGTTGCAGATTGCTGCTGTGTAGAGGGACCTGGATGTCCTTGTGCAGGAATCACAGAAGGTTGGTCAGCAGGTACAACAGGTAATTAGGAAGGCAAGTGGAATTTTGTCCTTCACTGCTAAAGTTTAAAAGCAGAGAGGTTATGTTGCAGCTGTGCAGGGTGCTCGTGAGGCCACAACTGGAGTAGTGTGTGCAGTTTTGGTCTCTTTACTTGAGAAAGGATGTCCTGGCAGTGGAGGTGGTGCAGAGAGGTCCACAAGGTTGGTTCTGGAGTTGAGGGGGTTGGCTTATGAGGAGAGACTGAGTAGACTGGGAATATACTCATTGGAATTTAGAAGTGGGGGGGGGGGGGTGGGGGGGAAATCAACAAGATAGATGCAGAGAGGATAATTCCACTGGCAGGTGAAACTAGGACAAGAAGGCATAGCCTCAAAATTAGGGGGAGCAAATTTAGGATTGAATTGAGAAGGAACTTCTTCACCCAGAGGGTTGTGAATCGATGGAATTCCCTGCCCAGTGAGTAGTTGACGCTACTTCAGTAAATGTTTTTAAAGCTAAGATAGATTTTATTTTGAAACAGTGAAGTAATTAAGGGTTATATTGAGAAGGCAGGTAAGTGGAGCTGAGTACATGAAAAGATCAGCCATGATCTTACTGAATGATGGAGCAGGCCCAAACGGGTAGATGGCCTACACCTGCTCCTAGTTTGTATGTTCCATAAGGGTCCTCCTCCATCACCTCATCCATTGATTAAGTAACTCCTGGACCATCAACTCACCTTTGTTTCTGAAGTGCTGACTTACGGAGGTTGCTGTGGATGAAGAGTAAAGCATTTAGATGTCATAGTAAAATTGTAACGGAAAGGCTCAAAGCTATCAACTCCCCAATGGAACTCAGCAACTGTAAGACAGGGTTACCTGCAGCCTTCATAACTGTTATTCCATTTGAGAGTACCACTCCCTCACATAAACGGCCAGAGAAAGCCTCATGTACTGACAGATTGCCAGTATTGTCTCTCCAGAAGCATTATTTAACTGATTAGTATAATAAACCACTCAGGCTGATTATGAATTATTGCAATATTTAAAGAGTAGCTGATTGCTAGTGTGCACAACAAAAAAGTATTCAAAAACAAATCTCTTTATTTTACGAAAGTATTTTGAAGCTTGGTACATATTCTGCACAGAGCAGAGGGGAAGAGTTATTCGGTTGGCTCCCCTTCATCTGCAGAATCGGAATGGTCTGATGGGTGCTCAGCTTTATGCTTTGCCAGTTTTGCCATGAGTTCTGAAATAGAAAAGGTAAAATAAATTGTGTAAGTTGTTTTGTTCTGTCCAGTGCGTCCCTCGTTCAGTGCTAGAAGCAGCCTCAGTGGTCAGGGCTAAGGAAGAGGAGATAGCACCAAGTCCCATTTCTCAGTTCTGGTCATTATGCTGTGATTCTTGTTGGGGGCAGTGAGCATCCACTGATGTCAGGGCCAGGTACGGTTACAATGCCTATTTGAGGATTGGCTTCCTGCCTGAAGGTTGAGCATGTGCTTGGAGTACCAGGATGTGGAGGAGAAATACAGCCCTGGTAACAGTACTTTACTCAGTAAGGGACAGATGGTGGGATCTCCCTGGGATATTGGTCAGTACTGTTCACTGGTCACGAGCTGAGGGCAGAACTTTCACAGCTTGACAAATGTGACAATTATTGGAACCCTACTTTGGTCTCTTTGTCGATACGATTCTACACATTCATTTTAATGGGACCTATGTGACAATGCTGTCACTTTAAAAAGATTATTTTGTCCTTGTTTTCTTTGAAGACAGGAGAAAGTGAGGACTGCAGATGCTGGAGATCAGAGCTGAAAATGTGTTGCTGGAAAAGCACAGCAGGACAGGCAGCATCCAAAGAGCTGGAGAATCGACGTTTCGGGCATGAGACGAAACGTCGATTCTCCTGCTCTTTGAATGCTGCCTGACCTGCTGCGCTTTTCCAGCAACACATTTTCACATTTTCAGCTCATTTCTTTGAAGACAGGTCAGAAAGGCAGAGGTACCAAGGAGTCTTGGGAGTTTAACAGTTTAACAATGGAAGGGCAATGGCCAGTTCTCCCAGTTCAGATTTTTCCTGTTTGTTTTAGCTATAGCGGTCACAAGATGTGAGAGCCCAGAAGATTTGCAAGCTTCAGCAAATAATTCCTCTGACTTTCTCTGAAATCTCTCTCTGGATGTTGTTCCTTCCTGCCTGTAAGAATCTGTGTTTGAATTTATCTTTTTGCTCCTGGGTGTATTCATGGGATGTTACTGTATTGGAACAGTTAATTAGAAATAGTTACTGCATCAGTTTGGTTACGTTTACCGATAGTCAAGATATTCTAAATTCTGCTTTCTTTTGTTCATGCTTCAACTATAGTGTGTAAATAAATTCAGTTTTGCTTAAAGCAGAGTGGCTGGGACAGCTGCATCACACCTGGAACACCCACTTCACATCTACCCTTACATTAAGAAAAGTTAAAATGTTTTGAGTGGGCTTGGCCTGGTCCATAACTTTTATAACAGAAAGCTGGAGTTGAATGCCTCAGCAGAGGAAAGGAAAGAGGTTTTGTGGTTTTCTTTGCCTGATCAAAGCAGCTTTCTAGTCCTTGACAGAAGGTCTTCAGTTTGAACTTAAGTCTCTAATCATTTCGTTTCTTTCTTATAAATAGCCTGTTAAGTGTAAGGTTGATACTGATGTTTTATATAAAAAATGTGTCAAAGTGTAGAAAGCAGGAGATTGTTCCAGTGATGAAAGCAAAGATACCAAAGTAATTAATTTAAGAAAACACAATGGCAATGGCAGGACAGGTGCAGCAGCAAGTGGCATCTGCTGAACAATGGGATTGAGAGTGAACCTATCTGCAGTAAGTGGCATCTGCTGAACAATGGGATTGAGAGTGAACCTATCTGGAGCAAGTTCTCACAGCTTGAACAACTTCAGACCTGCACTGAGGAGCTGGAGTCTGCATTTCAGACATTGTACACATCAGCGAGGGAAAGGTTACCTGGAAGGTTTGCTCTAGGAGGCACTCACCCTCTCAGATTACATCATTCAAATTTGTTCTATGATCAGGGACAGGAGGGTGTGACTGCAGATGATGCATGTACTGGACCCAGAGGTAGCTTTCGAGGAGTCTCAGCCCCTACAACTGTCCAACACATTCTTGCAAACCGTGTGGATGAGAGAAGATACTCCAGAGAAGATGAGTGAACTGACCACAGAACCTTGGTATCAGGAGCAATTCTGGGATGGATTGGGGAGCTGAAAATGTGTTGCTGGAAAAGTGCAGCAGGTCAGGTAGCATCCAAGGAGCAGGAAAATCGACGTTTCAGGCATGAGCCCTTTTTCAGGAATGGAGCGGAGGATCCGGAGGGAGGTCTGTTGCTGGATTGGGAGGCCAAGGTAAGGGATCGGTATAAACATAGGTGATACATTTGTTCTCTTTTGCCATGAGTATTCATCCTGAAGCTTGAATTTCTTGCCCAACGTCAGGGTTAAAGATACCTCGTCAGGTATAAGGACACCTCCTCAGGGATAAGAAGGGAAGAAGTGTTGTATATTCTAAAAGGCATTAAGATGGACAAGTTCTCCAGGTCTGGACAGGATCTATCTTAGGTTACTAAGGGGAGCGAGAGAGGAAATAGCTGGGGCTTTAACAGATATCTTTGCAGCATCCTTGAACATGGGTGAGGTCCTGGAGGACTGGATAATTGCTGATGTTTAAGAAGGGTGGCAGGAATAATCCAGGTAATTATAGACCAGAGAGTCTGACATCAGTGATACGGAAGCTACTGGAGAAGATACTAAAGGATAAGATACCTATCCTTTGGAAAGAAAATGGGCTTATCAATGACAGGAAACATGGTTGTGTGCAGGGAACGTCATGTCTTACAAACTTAATAGAGTTCTTTGAAGAGGTGACAAAGTTGATTGATGAGGGAAGGGATGTAGATGTCATATACAGTAAGGTATTTGACAAGGTTCCCCATGGTAGGCTGACAAAGAACCTGAATTCGCCTCGGGTCCGGGGTGTACTAGCTAGATGGACAGAGAACTGGGTGGGCAACTGGAGACAGAGAGTAGTAGTGGAAGGCAGTTTCTCAAAATGGAGACCTGTGACCAGTGGTGTTTCACAGGGATCTGTGCTGGGACCACTGTTGTTTGTGATGTACACAAATGATTTGGAGGAAGGTGTAGGTTGCCTCATTAGCAAGTTTGCAGATGACACTAAAATTAGTGGAGTAGCAGATAGTGAAGGGGACTGTCACAGAATACAGCAGAATGTAGATAGATTGGAGAGTTGGGTGGAGAAATGGCAGATGGAGTTCAATCTGAACAGATGCGAGGTGATGCATTTTGGAAGATCTAATTCAAGAGCGAACTATACGGTAAATGGAAAAGTACTGGGGAAAATTGATGTCCAGAGGCTGTTCAGGTCCATTGTCCCCTGAAGGTGGCAACACAGGTCAGTAGAGTGGTCAAGAAGGTAAACCATGCTTTCCTTCATTGGACAGGGTATTGAGTACAAGAGTTGACAGGTCATATTACAGTTGTATAAGACTTTGGTTTGGCCACATTTGAAATACAGTGTACAGTTCTAGTTGCCACATGACCAGGAGAGGGTGAGAGGAGGTTCACCAGGACGTTGCCTGGTACGGAGGGTGCTAGCTCTGAGGAGAGGTTGAGTAGATTAGGATTAATTTCATCAGAAAGGAAGAGGTTGAGGGGGACCTGATTAATATCTACAAAATCATGAGAGGTATAGATAGGATGAAGAGCAAGAAGCTTTCTCCCAGAGTGGGGGATTCAATTACTAGGGGTCACAAGTTCAAAGTGAGAAGGGAAAGGTTTGGGGAGATATACAGAGAAAGTTCTTTACGCAGAGGGTGGTGGGTGTCTTGAACACGTTGCCAGCGTAGGTGGTAGAGGCCAGAACAATAGCAACATCTAAGATGTATCTAGACAGACACATGAATGGGCAGAGAACAAAGGGCTACAGATCCTTCCAAAAAAGGCGTCAGGTTTAGATAGAGGATCTCAATCAACACAGGCTTGGAGGGCCGAAGGGCCTGTTCCTCTGTAATGTTCTCTTTCTTTGTTCTTGGGGATAGGGGCACCACCTCAGGATGGAGAGGGAATTGCAGTGAGAGGGGACGGATCTAGTTTTCATCATCTATGTTGGCACCTATGGAAGAATCTACGGTCATGGGAAGTAACTTAAGAATAGGGCTTGCCCATTGAGGGCAGAGATGAGGAAGACTTTCTTCCCTCAGGGGATAGTGGGATTCTTTATCTGACAGAGCTGGAAAAGCTGGGTTGTTCTGTAAATTCAAGGTTATAGAGTCATAGAGATGTACAGCATGGAAACAGACCCTTCAGTCCAAACCATCCATGCCGACCAGATATCCCAACCCAATCTAGTCCCACCTGCCAGCACCTAGCCCATATCCCTCCAAACCCTTCCCATTCTTATAACCATCCAAATGCCTTTTAAATGTTGCAATTGACTGATTCTTAATCAGTAAGGGGATTAATGATTGTGGCGATAAGGTAAAACAAGTGAAGGTGAAGATTATGTAATCAAGCATGCTGTTATTGAATAGATTCGATGGGCCAAATGACCTACTTCTGCTCCTGAGTCTTACACCTCATCAAACAGCTAATCCCATTCTAATCCCATTTCTATGCCTCTTCCTCCTACCTGACAGAATTGGGGAAAGTGGCTGTCGCCCCTGCGGAATGTCTGCTATCTTAGACAACCCTCAGATGGATCATCAGTCTGGATTAGAAACCTGCTGCAGCTTTGTAAACTCTGTTTTATCCTAGGTTTCTATTACTGGTTGAAAATGTGTTGCTGGAAAAGCGCAGCAGGTCAGGCAGCATCCAAGGAGCAGGAGAATCGACGTTTCGGGCATGAGCCCTTCTTTTTATGACTGGCGCTCTGCTCAATGCCTCAATGAGCACAGATGTATGGAACGGGTTGTGTTTCATGACTGAACAAGTAACAAGAGAGCGTTATCTGATGAAGTATTCAGAGAATGAGTTGAAATCACACCAAAAACAATTTGAAAATTTGAATTTTTTAAATCAGGAAATGATGCTAGTATCAGGAGAAGTGATCATGAAACTGCTTGATTATTGTAAAAACTCAACTAGTTTATCAATGTCCTTCAGGAACAGCTCACTACCACGTCCTCAAGGGTAATTAGGGCAGGGCAATAAATGCTTATGTCCAGCTATGCCCACATCTCATGAACTAATAAAAAAAACTGCTGTCCTTATCCAAGCTGAGTCTAGAGCTGACTCCAGATCCACATCAATGTGGTTGATTCCTAAATGCCCTTTTTGAAGTCACCCAGCAAACTACAGTTGTAACAAACTGCTACGAAGAAGAAAGCCCACCATCACACCAGTACAACACTGGGAAATATATACTAGGTTTTCCAGTGACAGCCATAGTCTGACACTGTGTGTGTGTATTCACAGACTGTTCCTGAGGAATGATGCTCAGAAGGGAATGTAACACTTGAACAGAAATGCACTGCAATAAACAAATACTGAGCAGTTGCCACAAAATGCCACCTCACTGCACTGCAGGAAGTAAAGGCAAGAACACGCACCTTTGGCGGGGTTGAAGACTCCATTGGTCTGTTGATTACACACATAACAACGCTTGGATTTGTGGTAATGCTGCAGAGCACAGCTTTCACAGAAATAGTGTTTACATCTGAGAAAGAACAGGCAGCTTGTTAAGTGACATGGACATCACCCAATGAACTGGCAGATCATTACATATCAGTCATCCAATAGATAATAAATTATTACGTAACAGTAATCAGCCTACTGGCTAAATTTACAAAATTACTATGTACTTTCCATGACAAACCAACTTACTTAGTGATTACAGGACTGGTAAAGGAATTTCTGCAGATGAAACACTTAAAGGGAAGATCATCTTCATCACTGCTCACTTCGTAATTCTCATCATCTGCAAATAAAAGGCAGGCGAGGAACCATTTTACTGTGCAATCCCTGAAAAGCTGAAATCTCTAGGAATATCACATGCTGCACTAATATATTTCGGGGAGGAACAGCACCCCAACAAAGTTAAATGCAAACCAACACAGAACAGCTTAGTCAGACAAGTTGTTTAGTTTAATTGGTTTAGATTCCCTACAGTGTGGAAACAGGCTCTTCAGCCCAAGTCCACACCGACTCTGAAGGGCAACCCACCCAGACCCATTCCCCTACATTTACCTCTGACTAATTCACCTAACATCACGGGCAATTTAGCGTGGCCAATTCACCTAACTTGCACATCTTTGGATTGTGGGAGGAAACTGGAGCACCTGGAGGAAACACGCGCAGACACGGGGAGAATGTGCAAACTCCACACAGACAGTTGCCCAAGGTGGGAAATGAACCCGGGTCCCTGGCGCTGTGAGGCAGCAGTGCTAACCACTGAGCCACCGTGCCACCCAATTTCATTTTGATCGACTTTTCAACACCCAATAAATTAACAGCCAATAACAGGCTATATCCCAACTACCTTGAAAACAGATAGTGACCACACTTCATAAACACTGGACTGTGGATCAGTTTGGAACGCTCGAAGTGTGAGAAACAGTGTGTGCGAACATGTGCAAATCCAATTTCTTTCTTCAGCTTTACAAAGTAAGCTGTTCAACAAAGAATTCAACATCAAGTGCAAAAGATCATTGATATCAATTTATATTGCAAATAAATTACTGGGTTTACAACTAGCTTTGGGTAAAAGGTGGAATCCAATAAAATTGGGTACGTTTAACAAAAATTAATACAAATTCTGAAAATACCATTGGGATGCATTAGAAGCTAAACTGGGTAACAGGCCACTGGTCATGGGTCAAACCTGGTTTAAAAAAGGGTGCAGCCCTTCTTCAGGACTGGGGGTAGGTGTGGGGGGAGTTGTTGATAAAGGGGTGGTGGGGGCAGGGTGCAGAAGTGGGGATAAGTGAAGACAGGCAGAGGGTATGACCTGGTTAGAATCTGAAGAGCAGTTACACCCGAAACGTCAACTTCTCCACCTCCTGATGCTGCCTGTCTTGCTGTGTCCCTACCCCACCTGATGCTGCCTGCCTTGCTGTGTTCCCCTCCCTCCTGATGCTGCCTGCCTTGCTGTGTTCTCCTACCTCCTGATGCTGTCTGCCTTGCTGTGTTCCCCTCCCTCCTGATGCTGCCTGTCTTGCTGTGTTCCTCTCCCTCCTGATGTTGCCTGCCTTGCTGTGTTCCCCTCCCTCCTGATGCTGCCTGCCTTGCTGTGTCCCTCTCCCTCCTGATGCTGCCTGTCTTGCTGTGTTCCCCTCCCTCCTGATACTGCCTGCCTTGCTGTGTTCCCTCTCCCTCCTGATGCTGCCTGCCTTGCTGTGTCCCTCTCCCTCCTGATGCTGCCTGCCTTGCTGTGTCCCTCTCTCTCCTGATGCTGCCTGCCTTGCTGTGTTCTCCTCCCTCCTGATGCTGCCTGCCTTGCTGTGTCCTTCTCCCTCCTAATGCTGCCTGCCTTGCTGTGTTCCCTCTCCCTCCTAATGCTGCCTGCCTTGCTGTGTCCCTCTCCCTCCTGATGCTGCCTGCCTTGGTGTGTTCCTCTCCCTCCTGATGCTGCCTGCCTTGCTGTGTCCCTCTCCCTCCTGATGCTGCCTGCCTTGCTGTGTCCCTCTCCCTCCTGATGCTGCCTGCCTTGCTGTGTGCCTCTCCCTCCTGATGCTGCCTGCCTTGCTGTGTCCCTCTCCCTCCTGATGCTGCCTGCCTTGCTGTGTGCCTCTCCCTCCTGATGCTGCCTGCCTTGCTGTGTGCCTCTCCCTCCTGATGCTGCCTGCCTTGCTGTGTCCCTCTCCCGTCTGATGCTGTCTGCCTTGCTGTGTCCCTCTCTCTCCTGATGCTGCCTGCTTTGCTGTGTTCTCCCAGCCTCCTGCTGGTCCAGTTAATCCTTTGCAAACTATTGGGGAAGTCTATGTGGCGTACTGTGAGCTGGTCTCACTACATGACACATTTTTGGATCTGAGTTTTGGCAAAAATAACATTAAGAGATTTGTTTTTCTTTTTCTTCCATTTAGAACATAGAACAGTACAGACCCTTTGGCCCACGATGTACCCATCAATTAGCTTAATCTAAGATCAGCTAACCTACACACCCCTCAATTTATTGCCACACATGTGCTAGTCCAGAAGTTGCTTAAACATCCCCAATGCCTCTGACTCTATTACCATCGCTGACAGTGCATTCCACCACCCACCTCTCTGCATAAAGAACCTACCTCTGACATCTCCCCTATACCTTCCTCCAATCACCTTAAAATTATGACCCCCCTCATGACAGCTATTTCTACCCTGGGGAAAAGTCTCTGGCTATCCACTCTATCAATGCCTCTATCAGGTCATCTCTCTTCCTCCTCCTCCCTAGTGTGAAAAGCCCTGGCTCACTTAATCTCTCTTCATAAGACAAGCCCTCCAATCCAGGCAATCTGTACTGCACCCTCTCTGAAGCATCTACATCCTTCCTACATTTGTGAGAAAGATCAAGAGATGATTGAAGTGATGGTAAAGTTGTTAGCAACTCTAGATCGGAGTGACAGGTGATAGTTTCACTAGTTTAAAGGACAACCCCAAGTTATTCCTGGATGTTGCTAAAGTGGCAAGCTTTGCTTTTGCAAGTTTTGTCATTCAGTCACTTGACACAAGAGAACATTCTTTCTCACCCACTCAAAGACACTCACTCTTACTTTGAAATGGCTCCATGGGAAGGCATTATTTGGACCTAACCACCTCAACCAAAGAGAAACTCACAACTGAGTGTCTTGTCTTCATCCAACTCCTGTCTATGCATTACAATACTGACTGGGATTCTTAACGCATGACCGCACTTTCCTCTGCTCACACAGGGGCAATGAGATCAGTTGAAACAACTGCTGTCCTTGTTAACAGCATCTCACTCAGCTAAAGCAGGAATTAAAACCAATCACAATTCCCAAACATGTCAGGTTGTACTTTAATGCAGTCAGGTGATGCCAGCACCTTGGCAGTAGCCACAATACGAATTTAAAGTTGCTGTCTGTGACAACCCCATTACATTTAAGGAAGATTAAGGTAACATTACATTTGTAACCATAACACTCACCATTTACACCATAACGGCCTTCATCCAGCTCCCGTTCGATCTGCCAGCCATGTTTGTAGTCTGATCGGTCATGTAGAAACTTACAGCTGTCTATGAGGGAGAGAGACAGAAAAAAATCCTCATGGTCAGCAGAGCGCAGAGGAAGGCCACACACCATGAAAGCTCACTGCCACTCTTTTAATAGGGAAGGAGGCCAGGGACGCCTCCTCTCTCAAATTACTCAAGTTTTTAAGACACTGAACTGGACAAGCCATATAAATACTAGGACAGGATAGAACTGCTGTGAGTAATCAGCTCCTGACTTCCAATAGCTTGTCTGCCATCGAAATGAATAAGTCAGGAGTGTGATGGAACAGTGTCCACTTGCCTGAATGAGTGCCACTTCAACAACACAACACAATCCAGGACAAAGCAGTTGGCCAAACGACCTTCCAAACCTCGAATCTCGACGACCTAGAAGAAAAAGGCAACGAGGTTTCCCTTGGAAGACAACAAGAGGAACTTGCCTCCAAACCCACAGAAGCCGGTCTCTTTGTAATCCTTACAGATGTCAGGTTGATAGTCCCACCGCACTGTTGCTCGAAGGTGCTCAGGAGCTCGGATAGGTCCTTTCCTGAAACACAATAATCAGTGTCCAAACTAACAATAACTAGAGCGCATTACACAAAACAGTGACAGACAATGAGAGACAGGTTACCAGAGAGAAACTGTGTGGGGGTTGAGAGAATGAAGGTCAAGGGTCCCACTATCCACCAGGCCTTTTTCATTGCTCATTAAAAAAAAAATCACTGACCTCTACCTCAGTGCAGTAACGTCACTCCCTGCTGAGGGACTGGGGGCAGTGACGTCACTCACTGCTGAGGGGCTGGGGACAGTAACGTCACTCACTGCTGAGGGACTTGGGGCAGTAACGTCACTCCCTGCTGAGGGACTGGGGACAGTAACGTCACTCACTGCTGAGGGACTGGGGACAGTAACGTCACTCCCTGCTGAGGGACTGGGGACAGTAACGTCACTCACTGCTGAGCGGCTGGGGGCAGTAACGTCACTCACTGCTGAGGGACTGGGGACAGTAACGTCACTCACTGCTGAGGGACTGGGGACAGTAACGTCACTCCCTGCTGAGGGACTGGGGACAGTAACGTCACTCACTGCTGAGGGACTGGGGACAGTAACGTCACTCCCTGCTGAGGGACTGGGGACAGTAACGTCACTCACTGCTGAGCGGCTGGGGGCAGTAACGTCACTCACTGCTGAGCAGCTGGGGGCAGTAACGTCACTCACTGCTGAGCAGCTGGGGGCAGTAACGTCACTCAATGCTGAGCGACTGGGGACATTAACGTCACTCACTGCTGAGGGACTGGGGACAGTAACGTCATTCACTGCTGAGGGACTGGGGACAGTAACGTCACTCAATGCTGAGGGACTGGGGACAGTAACGTCACTCACTGCTGAGGGACTGGGGACAGTAACGTCACTCAATGCTAAGCGGCTGGGGGCAGTGACGTCACTCAATGCTGAGGGACTGGGGACAGTAATGTCCCTCACTGCTGAGGGGCTGGGGGCAGTAATGTCCCTCACTGCTGAGGGGCTGGGGGCAGTAATGTCCCTCACTGCTGAGGGATTGGGGACAGTAACATCCCTCACTGCTGAGGGACTGGGGGCAGTAATGTCCCTCACTGCTGAGGGGCTGGGGGCAGTAATGTCACTCACTGTTGAAGGACTGGGGACAGTAATGTCACTCACTGCTGAGGGACTGGGGACAGTAATGTCCCTCACTGCTGAGGGACTGGGGACAGTAATGTCCCTCACTGCTGAGGGATTGGGGACAGTAACATCCCTCACTGCTGAGGGACTGGGGGCAGTAACGTCACTCACTGCTGAGCAGCTGGGGACAGTAACGTCACTCACTATTGAGGGACGGGGAGTAGGACTCCACTAGCTAACCTTGGACAATGTGGAGTCTGAGCCTGAAGGATCCTGGTGGGAGATCGAGAGGCGTTGCTGAATGTTTCACTCACCTCACCATTCCAGAAGCTGCATTTCCCATGGACGTGTCTTTGGGTGTGACGTATTTGATGTAATTGTTGATACCTCGGTAGATTTTTTCATCTTCTTTCCCTTTCAGTTCCTGTTAGTTACAAAGAGGATAACTACAAGATTATGATAGTCCTCATTTTGGACATTGAAGAGTCAGCCACAGTGACAGCAGGAACTGTTTGTTGACGTGGTGAAGTATTTGAAAGTTCCATACTAATTGTGGTTAAACAGCTTTATGGTTAGGATTTATTTATATTATTGTAACTACACATTTTTACACCTGTTTCCTCATTTCTTCACCATTGCAGCGTTATATGCAAACTATGTTTCTCTCAATCCCTATGCTTGTGTTCTATCTCCCCACTGCTTTTACCACTGTATCCCAGTAAGTATTGTTCATTTTACCCAGTTTCATTCTCTGTGCTTGTGAGACTGACTACTTTCAACAACAACCCTTCCAACAATCATCCCAGTGGATCTCAGTGCTTCAGTCTCTTTCTCTCCCTCACCCTAACACACCATCCCCTTGATTCTGATGTTAATAGGAGCAGAACTCAAATATAAACAGAAGCTTAGCAGGTCTGATAGCACATGTGGAGAGACAAACAGAGTTAATGCTTTCAGCCCAGTGTATCTCTTCTGCTCATGCGGAGTTTCTTTGACAGTTTCTGTTTTGATCGCAGATGCCCAGAATCCACAGTGTTTTGGTTTTGCTGCTAGAAAGGTTTGTTCACTCACTTTTGTCAAATGAAGGGATTTGTAGACCAACCGTAAACATACTGTATAACCCCAAATCTCAAACTTCCACCCAATTCAACTTTTAAGATTATCAAGAATCCTGACAAAATTAACTGAGGTCGACGGCTCATCATGATGATGGGTCAACTAGGCGACAAAATTATCAGCTAACGAGGAGTCAAATTAGTTGGGAAAGTGATTGAAGTGACAATGTCAAGTAATATGGCTACCTGGAGATGATTTGGAACTATGTAGGTTGGCTAAGCAGAGAAAGCTAGGTGAGGGTGTTAATGTCAAACTGAGCTCATCTGTGAGAAAGACTGAGGTTTGGACATCTCAATAAGCTCTCTGTATTTCTAAAATGGTTCTTCTGTGACATGGTCTGTATTTCACAAATACATCTTATGTCTTCCACTCCCTGCTCCTCACTGGGTAATCTCAGGACCAAATGCAGACAAGGCATAAAAACCAGGAAATGCTGGAAATACTCAGTGACTCGGGCATCATCTGTGGATGCAGGTTAACATTTCAGGTGTGAGACCCATCACTAGAACTGGTTATCTTTACCTAAAACAGCTTGTGTCACTAATTCCTGGAACACAGCAGATGTAGTGAAACAGGGCAGGTTACAAATATCATCAAGTCACATAACCCCAATATGGGAGCAGCAAACCCTCTCACCTCTTGGATCTTCTGACTTCGTTCGAAGATGGCTTGCATGTCTTTATCTTTCTCAGTGTCCAGTTGATATACAGCTGTTGCTCCCATGTCCTCTGGACCAACAGGTTTCTGTGAAGGACAGAAAGGCAAAAACTCCATACGGCATTTACAGCACTGCCCTTTCATAACACCAGGTAATGTCATGTGTGTCTCTCTCAGACTCTCGTTCCTCCACATCACCCCCTCATTAACGCATATCCTCAAACTGCTCTGTTCATAAAGACAGTTACTTTTCCTGATATCTCATTCCATGTGGGGACATACATTAACTCCTTCCCAAGGAGAACAGGCAGCCCCCAGCCCATATAGGGTCAGAGTTCATCCCCTTCCCTCACCTGCAGGGTCAGAGCTCTCCCCCTTCCCTCACCTGCAGCGTCAGAGTTCCCCCCTTCCCCCACCTGCAGGGTCAGAGTTCCCCCCTTCCCCCACCTGCAGGGTCAGAGTTCCCCCACCTGTGGGGAGCCACCGTGTGATTGAGATGGAATGGACCTCATGGCTCCCATTTGGGGGAGCTTCTGATTTGTTTCTGCTGCTTACCGCTGATCGGGTGGATTTGTATGACACAGTGATTTTCTCATCTCCATCACTGTCACTGTTACTGCATCGCTCTTTCACTCCTGTTGATCTTCCAGTCTGGGAACAATCAGATAAACAGTTAGCAAACAGCAGCCTTGGCCTGAGAATCAGACACATAGGTTGTTTATTAATATTACAGTTCAGCAATTGCTGCAGGGCCTGATCATTCCTCTTATCAGATTAGTCAGCAGAATACTGATCCTTGACCATCTCACCCAAGCAAACTGCTCTTCACGGTTCATTCAGATTATGGAGTACCAGCAGACTATTCAATGGGGGAGGGGTGTGTGTAGGATCACTACAAATCTAATATAATTTTTCTTCGATGGGTCTAAGAAATAACACAAATTCCCCTGGACTTGAATCACAGAAATTCTATAGTGTGGAAACAGGCCCTTTGGCCCAACAAGTACATACCGATCCTCCAAAGAGTAACCCACCCACACCCACTCCCCCAACCTCTTGTGCTATATTTACCGTTGACCAATGCACCTAACCTACACATTCCTGCACACTATGGGCAATTTCCCTTGACCAATTCACCTAACCTGCACATCTTTGTGACTGTGGGAGGAAACCGGAGCACCCGGAAGAAACCCACACAGACACGGGGAGAATGTGCAAACTCCACACAGACAGTAACCTGAGGATGGAATTTAATCCAGTTCTTTGGTGCTGTGAGACAGCAATGCTTCACCACTGAGCCACCGTGCCAACCCAAGATTAAGTACGTTAACTTGTCTCTGGGCAGGAAAGCAGCCTTCACTAACAGTTTCCAGCATGCGCAATAAATGTTTATTAAGATGTAATCTGAGACCTGCTGGTAAATGAAGTTGGCAAGCCAGGTTACAAAAGCACACATGATTGAAAGAGAGGAATAAAATATGATGGACAGGACATTTTACTGAACCTTTATAAAATCATGGCTCAGCCCCAGTTGGAAGAATTTTGAGGTAGGCAATAGGGTTTACAAGAACATTGAAATGTGCCAAATTAATAGCAGGGTGAGGAGTTCAGTAAAGCCTATTCCTCGTACAGCAGAGAAGGATGCAGGGAAAATTAACTGAGGTGTTCAAAACAGTCAGGCGTTTTGTCTGAGAAACACAGTTCCTATGCTGATGAATGTAACAGAAAACCAAAGGGAGTTAAGGTAACATTATTTCAAGCAGTTAGTTATGATCTGGAACACATTGCCTGAATGGATGATGGAAGCAGGTTCAATAACAATTTTCTAAAAAACTCTGGGTGTACACTAGAAGTATCGAAAACAAAAGAATAAAAGAGAAAATTTCCATTGTCTTAAAAATCAATAACCATTCGGCACAAATTTGATGATTAAAAAAATGAAAAACAAATGAGAAAAACATTTTTAAGCAATGACTGGTAGAATTCTGAATTCACTGGTAGAAATATGCCTAAAATAGCATAGCAGACAGATTCAGAAGTAGGTTTCAAAAGAGACTGAGTGGGCAACACGATGCCTCAGTGGTTAAGCATTGCTGCCTCACAGCACCAGGGAACTGGATTCGATTCCACCCTCAGGTTACAGTCTGTGTGGAGTTTGCACATTCTCCCCGTGTCTGCGTGGGTTTCCTCTGGGTGCTCCGGTTTCCTCCCACAGACACAAAGATGTGCAGCTCAGGTGGATTGGCCATGCTAAATTGCCCATAGTGTTAGGTACATTAATCAGAGGGAAATGGCTCTGGGTGGGTTACTCTCCGGAGGGTTGGTGTGGACAGGTTGGGCCAAAGGGCCTGTTTCCACACTGTAGGGAATCAAATCTAATCTAACAAATAAATATTTGGAGATAGAAAACTCACATGGATATGAAGAAATATTAATTCAATTGCTTTTCAAAACAGTTAGCAATTTCGGGTCGCATGGGCTTGTTGCCTGGACTCAGTTGTGATATAGTTGTAATGGAAAGTTTCGAAGAGGTAGATTCTTAAAGTGCTTAAAGCTAGAGGGATCAAAGGGTACAGAAGCGAAAGTGGACACAAGGCACTGACTTGGATGATCAGCCATGACCATACTGAATGGAAGCAGACTCTTCAGGGTAAATGATATATGCCCACTTCTATTTTCTATGTTTCTATGCAACAAGAGTAACTCAACTGCCTTACAGAAGATCCCTATAGGCCTGATATGCCAAATGGTCTCCTGTTCCTGATTCTGCACTATTAAATCACAGTTTGGCCATGTACTATCTCACCCACCTTCTGTATCATGGGGTTCGACACAGTCGCTCTCTTTTCTCTCCGCACTGCAATGTTCCCATCATCGTCTCCACTGCTGTCTGTGCAGCAGAAGGGAAAACCCAGTAAGTACGTACAGCATTACCCTCATCGAGACGTGCCCCGAGTCCCTTTATTATATTAACGTGTTAGTAAGAGACTGCCTCATAATGGGAACCATTATAAAGTGATATATTATCAGGAACAAGAACATTTTTCAACCCAGAGGGAAATGGCTCTAGCCTCTGATCATACCCAGTTTTATAGCGATATAATAAATATTGGGTAAAGAACTCACATTTATGTAGCATTTTTCATACCATTAAGATATCCTGACATTTTAAAAGCAATTCTTTAAAAGCAGTTACTGTTGTGCCGTAGGAATAGGAGGCTCCTTGAGCCTGCTTAGCCTTTTAATTAGATCATTGCTGATGTGAACCTTGGTGTCATTTACCCTTTTCTCCATCTTGGAGATGTTCAGAAGACTGAGAGGGGATCTGATTGAGACATATAAGATTATTAAAGGATTGGACACTCTGGAGGCAGGAAACATGTTTCCGCTGACTGGTGAGTGCCGAACCAGAGGACACAGCTTAAAAATATGGGGTAGACCATTTAGGACAGAGATTAGGGGAAACTTCTTCACCCAGAGAGTGGTGGCTGGGTGGAATTAGATTAGATTAGATTACTTACAGTGTGGAAACAGGCCCTTCGGCTCAACAAGTCCACACCGACCCACCGAAGCGCAACCCACCCATACCCCTACATTTACCCCTTACCTAACACTACGGGCAGTTTAGGATGGCCAATTCACCTAACCTGCACATCTTTGGACTGTGGGAGGAAACCGGAGCACCCGGAGGAAACCCACGCAGACACGGGGAGAATGTGCAAACTCCACACAGTCAGTCGCCTGAGTCGGGAATTGAACCCGGGTCTCAGGCACTGTGAGGCAACAGTGCTAACCACTGTGCCACCATGCACCCACAATGCTCTTTCCTAGAGGGCAGTGGAGGCCCAGTCTCTGGATTCATTTAAGAAAGAGTTGGATAGAGCTCTCAAGGCTGGTGGAACCAAGGGTTTTGGAGATAAGGAACAGGAATCTGATTAAGGATGATCAGCCATGATCATATTGAATGGTGGTGCAGGCTCGAAGGGCAGAATGGCCTACTCCGGCACCTATTGTCTATCTCTTCTCACATCCTTAGTGAACACAATTAATTATCTCAGACCGAAAAGGTTCAATTAGTGGCCAGCATCTACGGCTTCCTAGGGAATGAGGTCAAATTTCTACCACATTTTGTATAAACAGTGGCACAGTGCAGGGAAAATCATTATCCTAGCCAACTTTATAACTAATGCCCTTCAGAGGGCATTAAACTCAATAATGAGGTGAGAGTTCATGTGAAGGGAGACCACAGAAGGTAGAAAGAAAGGACAATAGTGCAGGGTAACAATATGAATAAAAGGATAGAACACACAGACACAAGGTGGCATGAGGTAAGTTCAGAGTAGGGTAACATCGCAAAACAAATCAAAAACCTTGTTAATATTCATAGGGCATTCATAACATGGTTAAACTGATAGCAAAAATGGAAATAAATGATTATGTTATGAGGGCATTTGAAGAGTTCTGATTACAAGGTTAAAATGACCGAGACACAAATATTCAATGGAATTTCACAGGTATTAAGGAGAGTAAGGAAGGAAAGTGGGGTGGTTAATAAAAGATCAGTACAGAAATGAGAAATGTTCTTAGCTCAGAAGATCAATTTGGATGGACAGTAAACAAAATGACCATGAGAGATTCTAACATTTACATAGATTGGAGGAGTTGAACTGGCAAGGCAGTCAAAGTTATGCTCATAGAGAAAATTCAGGTCAATTTGTAAGAATAACATGTTCTGAGACTAGAGAGAACAGGTTATTTCAGACCTGGTAAAGCACAATGAGAGGATTAATGAATGACGTCATTGTAAACTATCAAAAAAAGTGATCATAATGTCACAGAAATTTGTATTTAATTTGAGGATGAGAAATGTAGGATTGAGTCTTAAAAGTAAATAAAATACAACTACAAGGATATGAATTCAAAGCAGGCACAAATGATCTGGTTAAAAGATTAATACAGTAGAGAAGCAGTGGGATACATTTAAGCCAAACTGAATTTTCAACACAAATATATTTCATTCAGAAAAGAAGACCATGAGAAGATATAGTTTTTGTGACTAACTAAGAAATGTAAAAGCTGTGTAAATTGAAAGGATAGCTGTGCCGTGTTATAAAGGCTGGTGGCAGGTCAGAAGATTGTGAACTGTTAGAAACAAGCAAAGGATCATAAAAATGAATTGGAGTAGGAGAGAAAAAGAGAAAATTAGCAAGAAACACTAAAACAGACTGTAAATGTTTCCATGAGTACATAAAAAAAAGCAACTAAAGTGATGATGAGACAGGAAATTAATAGGAAACAAATTAATAGAGACACTGAAAAGTATTTCCTGTTTTCACAGTAGAAGATACAGAAAGCATTTCAACAACTGCAGAAAACCGAAAGGCAAAAGGGAAGCACTAAAAGTAATCATGATCACGAGAGAAAAAAATAGTGAGAAAGTGTATGAAGAGTTTGACTCAAACCATTAGCTCTTCTTCTCTTTACAAATGCTGCCAGACCTGCTAAATTTCTCCAGCACTCCACGTATTTATACATGTGATAGCACCAAAAGGCTCTCAAGTCCCTGGATCGGATGCCCTACATCCTAAGGTCTTAAGGTCAGTTATAGGGGAAATTTGAAAGCATGAATTGAAGGAGGTAAGAGTGCAGAACTCAGGAGAGGTGATTAAAGTCTCCAGCACAGTCACAAATAGGAAAACTGTTTGGAAAGGGTTAGCAATTAAACTTCAAGCACAGTTGACAAACAAATGACAATGAGAACAGGGTCTGTTAATACAGGACTGAAGGTGTTATATCTGAAAGTACTCAGTATAAGGAAGAAGATAAATGAGCTTGTGGCACAGATTTAAATGTGCAGGTATGACGTGGCTGGCATCACAGAAACGTGGCTGCAAGGGGATCACAATTGTACATACAACCTATTGATAGGATTAATATCCATCCTATCAATAACAGGTGGGCAGAAGGGGTGGGGTTGTTTTGTTATAAGAACGGAAATTAAATCAAGAATAAGAAACAAAGTAGGGTCAGACGGGTAGAATCGAGGAACCGCAAAGGTCGAAAAACCACAGCTGGAATTATGTACAGGCCTCCAAACAGGAGTCAGGAGCTGGGGGGCAAAATACACCAGGAGACAGAAAGGCTGCATAGGAAAGGCAAAGTTACAGTGATCATGGGGCAGTCAATATGCAGGTGGGCTGGGAAAATCAGCTTGGTAGTGGATGACAAGAAAAGGAATTGGTGGAATGTCTAGATTAGACTTACAGTGTGGAAACAGGCCCTTCGGCCCAACAAGTCCACACCGACCCGCCGAAGCGCAACCCACCCATACCCCTACATTTACCCCTTACGTAACACTACGGGCAATTTAGCATGGCCAATTCACCTGACCCGCACATCTTTGGACTGTGGGAGGAAACCGGAGCACCCGGAGGAAACCCACGCAGACACGGGGAGAACGTGCAAACTCCACACAGTCAGTCGCCTGAGTCGGGAATTGAACCCGGGTCTACAGGCGCTGTGAGGCAGCAGTGCTAACCACTGTGCCACCGTGCCGCCCAATCAACGATAACCCACTACCATCGGACCAGCCATCTACAAGATGGCTTGTTGGAGTAGCTTGCACTGGAGCCCACTAGGGAACAGGCAATACCGATTTAGAGTTGTGCAAGGAGGCAGGCTTAATAAGGGAGCATAAAGTGAAGGGACCCTTTGGAGGCAGTGATCAGAATATGATTGAATTTACTCTGCAATTTGAGGGAGAAGATAGAATCAGAGGTAACAGCAGTACAGCTGAAAAAGGCAATAACTGAGGCATGAGGGAGGAGCTGGGTAGAATTGACTGGGAGAGAAGCCTAGCAGGAGAAACAGTGGAACAGCATTGGCAGGAGTTGCTGGGAGAAACTGAGGACTGCAGATGCTGGAGATCAGAGCTGAAAAATGTGTTGCTGGAAAAGCGCACCATGTCAGGCAGCATCCAAGGAGCAGGAGAATCGACGCTTCGAGCATAAGCCCTCTTTCAGGAATGAGGAAGGTGTGCCAAGCAGGCCAAGATAAAAGGTAGGGAGGAGGGACTTGAGGGAGGGTGTTGGGAATGGGATAGGTGGAAGGAGGTTAAGGTGAGGGTGATAGGCCGGAGAGGGGGTGGGGGCGGAGAGGTCAGGAAGAAGATTGCAGGTTAGGAGGGCGGTGCTGAGTCAGAGGGTTGGGACTGAGACAAGGTGGGGGGAGGGGAAATGATGAAGCTGGAGAAATCTGAGTTCATCCCTTGTGGTTGGAGGGTTCCTAGGCAGAGGATGAGACGCTCTTCCTCCAGCCATCGTGTTGCCATGGTCTGGCGATGGAGGAGTCCAAGGACCTGCATGTCCTTGGTGGAGTGGGAGGGGGAGTTGAAGTGTTGAGCCACGAGATGGTTGGGTTAGTTGGTCCGGGTGTCCCAGAGGTGTTCTCTGAAACTTTCCGCAAGTAGGCGGCCTGTCTCCCCAATATAGAGGAGGCCACATCGGGTGCAGCGGATGTAGTAAATGATGTGTGTGGAGATGCAGGTGAATTTGTGGCGGATATGGAAGGATCCCTTGGGGCCTTGGAGGGAAGTGAGGGGGGAGGTGTGGGCGCAAGTTTTGCATTTCTTGTGATTGCAGGGGAAGGTGCCGGGAGTGGAGGTTGGGTTAGTGGGGGTGTGGACCTGACGAGGGAGTCACGGAGGGAGTGGTTTTTTTCAGAACGCTGATAGGTGAGGGAAGGGAAATATATCCCTGGTGGTGGGGTCTGTTTGGAGTTTCTGGGAGTTACTCAGGAGACACAGCAGAGATTCATCCTGTGAAAAAGCAGCACGATACAGGGAAGATGAGACAACCATGGCTGACTAGGGAAGTCAGGGATAGCATAAAAGCAAAAGAGAAAGCATATAACGTGGTGAAGGGCAGTGGGAAACCAGAGGATCGGGAAGACAAAAGACCAACAGAGGGCAACAAAAAAACCAAGGAGGGAGAAGATTAAAAAGGAGAAGCTAGCCAGTAATATAAAGGAAGACTATAAGAGTTTATTTAGATATATAAAGGGAATAAGAGAAGCAAAAGTGTACATTGGGCCGCTCGAAAATGACACTGGAGAGACAAGGAAATGGCGGAGGAACTGAATAATTACTTTGTGTCAGTTTTCATGGTGGAAGACACGAGTAATATCCCAAAAATTCAAGAGAGGGAGGAGGCAGAGCTGGGTATGGTGGCTATCACCAATGAGAAGTGCTAGAAAAACTGAATGGCCTGGAGGTGGATAAATCATCTGGACCAGATGGACTAAGGGAACTAGCTGAAGAGATAGTGGAGGCGTTGGTGGTGATCTTTCAGGAGTCGCTAGAGTCAGGGAGGGTTCCAGAGGACTGGAAAATCACTAACGTGACACCCTTGTTTAAAAAGAGAGTAAGGCAAAAGATGGAAAATTACAGATGATTAGCCTAATTTCGGTCATGGGTAAGATAGTGGAATCCATTGTGAAGGATGAGATTTCTGAATACTTGGAAGTGGATGGTAAAATAGGGCAAAGTCAGCAAGGGTTCATCACGGGGAGGTCATGCCTGACAAATCTGCTAGAATTCTTTGAGGAAGTAACGAGCACATTGGTTCAAGGACAGCCGATGGATGTTATCTACCTGGACTTCAAGAAGACCTTTGACAAGATGCCGCAGAGGAGGCTACTGAGTAAGATAAGGGCCCATGGTGTTCGAGGCAAGGTGCTACCGTGGATAGAAGCCTGGCTGTCTGACAGAAAACAGACAGCGGAGGTAAAATGGTCCTTCTCAGGATGGCAGCCGGTGACAAGTGGTGTTCTGCAAGGTTTAGTGTTGGGAGAACTTTTCACTTTATATATTAATGATCTAGATAAAGGAACTGAGGGCATTCTGGCTAAGTTTGGGGACGATACAAAGATAGGTAGAGGGACAGGTAGATTGAGGAGACGGAAAGGCTGTAGAGGGATTTGGACAGTTTAGGAGAGTGGGCAGATGGCGTACAATGTGGTAAGTGTGAGGTCATGCACTTTGGTAGGAAGAATAAAGGCATGGACTATTTTCTAAATGGGGAAAAAATTCAGACGAGTGAAGCACAAAGAGACTTGGGAGTTCTAGTCCGGGATTCTCTCAAGGTAAACTTGCAGGTTGAGTCAGTAGTTAGGAAGGCAAATGCAATGATGATGTGGAGGTGCCAGTGTTCGACTGGGGTAGACAAAATTAAAGATCACACCACCAGGTTATAGTCTCAAGAAAGCGTATAAGGTACAAGCAGGTAGGGAAAGAGTTAAGTTTGGTGTTGCTTGACAAAGGCTCAGCAAGCATGACTTTGACCAGACAAGAACTTGCAGTAAATAATGAGATACTGGAACCAAGCATAGTAGTTTAATGAGGTGAAGACATCCATTGTGTAATGCCACTTATGGGTCTGGGTGGGTTACTCTTCGGAGGGTCAGTGTGGAGGGGTTGGGCTGAAGGGCCTGTTTCCACACTGTAGGGAATCAAAATCAAAATCAAATCTATTACATAATGCCAGGTGGTTTAATTTTTACTGTTGACGCTTGCTGATTGTCACAGTTATCCAACAATTTAGATGTTGCCTTATTTGGATGCTGTTCCCTGTAAGTGACTATATAGCTCCTTAAGAATCTCCTGTTCGACAGAGGACTAACAACTCATGTCTTTGTGTAGATGGGCGATCGCTGTCTCTCCATCGCTTGGAATAAAGGAAAAGAAGGTCGAGCTATACGGTGTCTCTAGGTGTTTGATTAGATTAGATTAGATTAGATTACTTATAGTATGGAAACAGGCCCTTCGGCCCAACAAGTCCACACCGACCTGCCGAAGCGCAACCCACCCAAACCCCTACATTTACCCCTTTACCTAATACTACGGGCAATTTAGCATGGCCAATTTACCTGACCTGCACATCTTTGTCAGCACCCGGAGGAAACCCACGCAGACACGGGGAGAATGTGCAAACTCCACACAGTCAGTCGCCTGAGTCGGGAATTGAACCCGGGTCTCTGGCGCTGTGAGGCCAGAAGCGGGAATATGGAAATGGGACGACAGTCCAACTGGTTTATTTGGAAGTTTTCAGAGCACTCTGAAATCTTATACTTCCAAATAAACCTGTTGAAATGCAATGATGGCATTTATCATAGGATCCCTACAGTGTGGAAAAAGGCCATTTGGCCCAATCAGTGCACACCGAGCCTCCAAACAGTATCCCACCCAGACCCTTTCCATTACCCTATTACTCTACAATTACACCTGACTAATGCACCTCACCTTCACATCCTGAACAGTACGGGCAATTCAGCACGGCTAACTCATCTTTGGACTGTGGAAGAAACCAGAGCACCCAGAGGAAACACACGCAGACACGGGGAAAATATGCAAACTCCACACAGACAGTTGCCTGAGGCTGGAATCGAATATGGATCCTGGAGCTGTCAGGCAGTAATGCTAACCACTGTACCACCCCATTTATTTCGAGAGAACTTGAATATAAAAGCAGTAATGTATTTCTGAGGCTCTATCAGGCTCTGATCAGACCATATTTGGAGCATTGTGTGCAGTTTAGGACCCCATATCTCAGGAAGGGTGTACTGACCCTGGAATGTGTTCAGAGGAGGTTCACAAGAATGGTCCCAGGAATGAAAAGCGTAACTTATGAGGGATGTTTGGAGGACTCTGGGTCCACTCTTGATACAACCTTCAATAAATTCTTGAACTAGAGAGTCACGGTAAGAACAAGAATGTGAAGTTGCAGACACATCAGACCAGCCTTGTTCTTACTCAACGGCAATGTACATTGAAGGGGCTGAATGGCCTACACCTGCTTGCATGATTCACTGGTTTCACGGTTGAATAGCAAGCCTCCAACATTAACATATGAACAAGGAGCAGGAGGCAGCTATGTGGGCTCTTGAACATGAAAAAAATCACGGCTCATCTTTTTTTGGGCTACATTGACTGACAGTGGCACAAAACCACAAATTCACATTCTCACCTACCCTGATAACCTTTCCCAGCTTTCCAAGAATCTATCTAATTTTGCTTTAAAAATATTAAAAAGTTTCTTCCTGAAAAGATGTGGGAGTAGAGTTCCAAACATACTCAATCCTCAAAACAAGTTTGACTTCTTCTCTCTTAATTCCATTTTCTCCCATAAGAGGCAACATCCATTCCACATCCTCAAGATGCTCACAATCTTGTGTGTTTCAATCAAGTTACCTCCAGAAAACCTTTCCTCATAAGAGAACCTCCCCAATTCCAGATATTAATCTGGTAAATCTCTCTAAATTGCTAACAATACATTTATAGAAGAGTAAGATACTGCGGATTCTGAAGATCAGAAATAAAAATAGAAAATGCTTGACAAACCCAGCAAGTTCGGAGAAAAAAAATCATATTTTTAGTCAATTATGACTCTTCTTCGCATTTCAAAACATTACACAGAACTGGAAAAGTTAATGGTGTTCCTCTCTCCTCAGATGCTGCCAGACCTGTTGAGTTTCTCCAGTACCTTCTATTTTTACACTACACACCGATTCCAAAATGACGTGCTGCTGGCTGAACACTAAGGATGATACACATCCGATACTCAGAGAAGATTTCATTTCTCTTGTTGCTGTCTTCATCTTGCACTAAAGTATTGTCAGTGCTGAGCAAAAGCTCCAAGGATTCTAACCACCCTGGATGTGAACACCTACTCTAAATTAAAGCAGCAGCGAATATCTCACTAGAGAAGAAATATAACTTTTATAACCTGAGAAACTGGAATATGTGCCACTGTCAGTGTATCCCAAAAAAACCTAATATTTATTTTGTTGTTTTGTCTTTCTGACGAGAAATATGTTCAAGGTGTCGACACTAGTGGGCGGCATGGTGGCACAGTGGTTAGCACTGCTGCCTCACAGCGCCTGTAGACCCGGGTTCAATTCCCGACTCAGGCGACTGACTGTGTGGAGTTTGCACGTTCTCCCCGTGTCTGCGTGGGTTTCCTCCGGGTGCTCCGGTTTCCTCCCACAGTCCAAAGATGTGCGGGTCAGGTGAATTGGCCAAGCTAAATTGCCCGTAGTGTTAGGTAAGGGGTAAATGTAGGGGTATGGGTGGGTTGCGCTTCGGCGGGTCGGTGTGGACTTGTTGGGCCGAAGGGCCTGTTTCCACACTGTAAATCTAATCTAATCTAATCTAATCTAATCTAAACTATCAGAGAAATGCAATAGATTCCTTTGCACTACGAGAAGAGAAGTGAAGTTTATTATTCCTCAGGCTCCTGACCAACATGTATCCCTCAAACAATCGAAGAAAAGCATGGGAACTATAGATCTGTAAGCTTAATATCTGTGGTGTGTAAATTACTTGAGAAGATTCTGAGGGATGAGACATGCATACATTTGGAAAGACAGGGTTTGATTAGGAGTAGTCAGCATGGCTTTGTGAGAGAGAGAGATCATGCCTCACAAATTTGTTAGAGTTCTTTGATGAAGTAACCAAGAAGGTTGGCGAGGGCAGGGCAGTAGACACGGTCTATATGGATTTCAGCAAGGGCTTTGGTAAGGTTCCACATGGTAGGCTGCTTTGGAAGGTTAGATCGCATGGAATCCAGGGGGAGCTGGCAAACTGGATAGAAAATTGGCTTAATGGTAGGAAGCAGACGGTAATCATGGAAGAATACTTTTCAGACTGGAGGTCTATGACTGGTGGAGTGCCTCAGGGTTGGTGCTGGGCCCGTTGCTGGTTGTTATCTATATCAATGATTTGGATGAGAAGTTCAAGGCATGGTTAGTAAATTTGCAGATGACACTAAAATAGGTGGTATCATGGACAGTGAGGAAGGTTGTCAGAAATTGCAGGATGACCTCGACCAGCTGGGGAAGTGGGCAAAAAATGGCAAACGGAGTTCAATATAAGTAATTGGAATGAGCTGCCAACAGAAGTAGTCGAGGCAGGTACATTAACAACATTTAAAAAGCATTTGGACAAATACATGGATAGAAACATTTTATAAGGACACGGGCCAAGTGCAGGGAAATGGGGTCAGCGTGGATGGACATTTTGGTCAGCATGGAGCAGTTTAGGCCAAAGGGCCTGTCTCCATGCTGTAGGACTCTGAGATTCTCTAACGAAACAGTTTATCTGGTCATTTCAAAATGCTGTTTGTTGTATCTTCCTGTGCACATGCCACCCTCCTCTTCCCCACTGCCCCATGTCTCCTATCCTACAACAGTGACTGCAAGTAATTTATTGGCCTTGAAGCTCAAGGAGAACGCCTGTGGTTGCGCAAGGTGATCTTAAATGCAAACATGAGTTGGAGATGCCGGTGTTGGGCTGGGGGTGTACGAAGTTAAACTCAAACACCTTTTCCTTCGTCAAAAATCTTTTTATCAACTCAATCTTCCTCATGAGGCGAGGGCTTGCAAACAAACCCAAGATGACAAGCAGTTTGCTGAATTTCACATCACCACATTAGATTAGATTCCCTACAGTACGGAATCAGGCCCTTTGGCCCAACAAGTCCATACTGACCCTCCAAAGAGCCATTCCTCTACCCTGTATTTATCTCTGACTAATACACCTAACACTACGGGCAATTTAGCATGGCCAAGCCACCTCACCTGCACATCTTTGGATTGCATAGGTTTAGGCTGAGAGGGGATAGTTATAAACGGGACAATTTATTTCCAAAGAGAGTGGCCCGTGTGCGGAATGAACTTCCAGAGAAAGGGGAGGATGTGGGTACAGTTACAACATTTGGACAGATTCATGGATAGGAAATGTTTGCAGTTTTATGGGTTGGTTTCGTTTGGGATGATGGTCAGTATGGGCTAGATGGGCCGAAAGGCCTGTCTCCGCGCTGTAATGGCGCCAGGCGGGAACTGCGCGGCCCCGTCCCCCCGCCGATACCTTTCTCACTGCCGCTCGCTCTCCGCTTCCTCCCTTTAAACTTCCTGCTGGATTTTTTAAAAAGGAAAGTACAGACCGGGGCCTCCGCCTCGGGCTGCCCGGCTTCCGCCATCTTAACAACGACACAACATCGGCGCCAAGCAGGACCACATTTCCCCGAGTGTGACAGCGGCACCAGGCGGCTCGGAGTGGAACTGCACACGGGGGGCCCCCTGGCGGCTCGGAGCGGGACTGCAGGCGCTGCTTTCTGTCTTTCATATACAGTAATGGAGTACTGTAAATGGAATGATTGAATAGTTATTGTTCAGAAAGGGAGCCACTGGACCCATTGAGGATTTTTATCCAGTGCCAACCTCCTGCCTTTTCGCCATATTCATTGTTAAACTTAAATTTCTAAATCTCTCTTGAATGCCAAGTTGAAGTTGCTCTCTTTGGGACATACATTCAGACTCCAATCTGTAACTAAAAAAAAATCCATGGGACACTGGCTGGGCCAACATTTATTGTCTGTCCCTAGTTGCCCTTGAGAAGATGGGGGTAATTTACCTTGTTGTACCGCTCTCTGTGCTGTAGATTGATCCACAACACCATTAGTGAGGGTCTTCCTGCTAAAATATTACAAGAATTTCAGTCTCATCCACCTTTTCAGTCAATGAGTGAAAGAAGTTCCAATCCATGAAAGAAAAATATATACAATCTGGCAAAAATTAGCATTCAGTCAGAGGAGCGGAAAAGTTTTAGACCATAAGACATGGGAGCAGAAATCAGGCCATTCAGCCCATCGAGTCTGCTCCACAATTCAATCAGGGCTTTAAAAACCAACAAGAGATAGCAAAAAGGAAGAAGATAAACTGAGGGTAAACATGCAAGTAATATCAAGCTGAACAACAAACACTTAAAAATATATAAAAAGGAAGAGAGAATCTCAGTGAATATGGGAGACAATGGCCTCATGATATTATCAGTGGATCCAGAGATACGGGTTCCATTCCTACCAAGGTGGTGCAATTGTGAGCATTGTTTACAGCTGGGTCATTGTTTAGATCAGGGGTGGGCAATTAATTCTTCCAAGGGGGCCACATGAGAAACCTGAGTTGTGTTGGAGGGCTGAACCAACAATAAGTTGAACATAATTCTGCTCAGTATTAGTCTTCTCCCATTGTAAAAAATACTAAATTATATAGTTTTGCACTGAAACTTATAATCAAAAGAATAAGGATATTCTGTTACAATAAAGATATGAAATTGTGGAGTAGGTCAAATATAGAAGAAATAAACAGTAAAAACAATAATTTCAGGATTTCATTTTATTTGTAACATGTTAATCTCACAAACCAATAATGAAAAGTTGTTTCATTACTGTTCAGTATTACAAACAACAAACAACTCTATACAAAAAGCAATGAGTGCTTTTGATGTTTTTCAGTTCACTTGTTTAGTGAGAAAAAATCCAGTCTGTTTTGGGCTTGAACAAGTGAACTAAAACCTGGTTAAATGTCTGAGGTGGATATGCGAAGGACAGCTGAGAGGTGATCATCAGTGATAGAGGATCTGTATTTGGATTTGTTGAACTTCATATCACTGAGAATGTCTGTTCACATATATAGGTAAATCCAAAGAGGGCTAGAATCTTCTGAGCATGCCTCCTCATGTGTGGAAAGTTCTCCTCTTTGAGGGAAGAGTAAACATCAAGCAGTGAGACTGACCTAAAGTACTCTGCCAGAAGTGTGTCAGACTGCAGATCAGTGAGTTCAAGCTGAACATCACTTGGTGTATTCTCCACATTGCATGTAAATGGGGGAAAAAATCAAGTGCATTTCATTCTCAACCATTTTAAAGTCTTGAAATCACCTTGAAAATTCACCATGCAGTGCTTCTAACATAGATGAGTACCTGTGGAGGTGATCAGCTGAAGGTGCGACTTCCTTCAGTGTTGGCAAGTGAGTGAGAATGTTGTCCTCCATTTGGCTTGAGAGAAGCTGCAACTTTCTCAAAAGCCTTCACCGAGTTGTACATTTCATGCACAAAAAGGCCCTTGCACTGCAGTTTCACATTTAGTTCATTCATAAGTGCAGTCACATCAACAGTTAAACCAATCAGTCTGCCTCTGAAAGCTGTGGAATGCCATTCCCTTTCTTCACCCAGAAATCTTGGATCTGTTCTCTCAGGTCCCATATACTTTGCAGCATTTTGCCCAGGCTGAGCCACCTGACAGCTGTGTGGTAGCCTATGTCACAATGTTCAGCCTCATTTTCCTCCAAAAGTGCAACAAACTGCCTGTGATTCAAAGCTCTTGCCCTGATGAAGTTAACTATTTTAGTTACAACATCAACCACATGGTTAATTTTTAACACTGACTTACCCAACACTTCCTAATGTATAATACAGTGCAAAAATACCAATTTCTGTTCAGGGTCAATTTCTGTCACTTTATCCTGCATTCTCTTTAAGAGTCCAACATTTATTCTGGTAGATTTGGACAACCATCTGTTGTCACACTTGCCAGCTTGTCCCATTTTAGTCCCAACGTGTCCAAACATGCATTTACCTCCGTGAACAAATCATTACCAGTTGTTGTTCCTTTCATTGACTGCATGGCTGCCAGCTCATCTGTGATCTTAAAGTCCGTAGTTATCCCACGTACGAAGATGAGTAGCTGGGCTGTGTCACGTATGTCGCAGCTCTCATCCAAAGCCAAGGAAAAAAAGTCAAAGTTGACCGCTCTGTGCTGAAGCTCCAGATTTCTCGCAATGTCCCCAATCCTTCTCGTTACAGTGCGTTGGGAGAGGGGCACATTCTCAAATGCCTCCTTTTTCTCTGGGCATATTAGTTCTGCAGAGTCCAACAAGTGCACCTTAATAAACTCCCCGTCAGAAAACGGTTTACTGTTTCTGGCGATTTTGTGGGATATGGCATGTCTTGGCGTGAGCTGACATTTTGAGGGCTAGCCAGCAAGCATCACTTTTAGCTGTTCACACGTGCACACACATACACACGCATGTGCATCCATACGTAAATAAAAAAAGCATCCTTTTCAGAACAAAAGCAATACAGTTGTATTGTGTGCATGCTGTAAATACTTTTTCATTTATGTTCTAATTTAAGATTGACCTCATGTGGGACGGACAGGAACGACCAAAGGGCCGGATATGGCCTGCGGGCCGTAAAATGCCCAGGTCTGGTTTAGATTGTTAATTAGTAAGGCAGGAAAATGGGCGTTGAAGCTTACCAGATCAGCTGTAACTCCATTGAATAGCACAGCAGACTTGATGGGCTGAATGTCCTACTTCTGCTCTTGTGTCTTATGGTCTCAATTTTCCTCTTAGCTATCTGTCACTTGCCTTAACTCTGCCCTGGTCATTGACCCTTATACTGTTGGAATAAGGCCTTCCCCTCAGTCTGTCCCTTCATAATCCTGAAGAAGGGCTTATGCCCAAAACATTGATTCTCCTGTTCCTTGGATGCTGCCTGACCTGCTGCGCTTTTCCAGCAACACATTTTTCAGCTCTGATCTCCAGCATCTGCAGTTCTCACTTTCTCCTCCTCCATAATCTAGTCCATCTCTGTTAGGTTCATCTTACTGTTTGTAGGAAAACAATTCCAGACCACCTAATCCTTTATCGTAGCTCAGACTCTCCAGTTGAGACAACATCCTGGTAGTAACTTCCTCATGGATTCACATCCTTCCTGGAATGACCAGCTTGCACACAGTGGTGGCCTAGCCAGCATCTTATACATCTCCAGCTTAACCTTCCTGCTCTTGTATTCGATACCTTAACCAATAAAGGCAAGTACCTCACATGACCCCTTAACTATTCTACGACTGAATTCATAAGTTTTTGAAAGGTAGTTAGGTTATTTTTATACCTGAATGGCATGTCTCAATATTGATATGACTCATTTGCTGTAACAAAGTTGATATCTCTTTAACTTTTGATGTTAATGGTAGATAAATCTTAGTAAGGAATGCCAAAATTGTTGATATGATCTTCTAACTGAGAAATTGGGTTTTTGTTCCCGTATTTGCTTTTCTGTTATCCATTCTGAATCATACAGTGAAGGAGCCAAGACCACTGGAGAACTCTTTTGTTGCTTTGACTGGGTTCAAACAAATGGTTTTCTGAGATGTATTGAATTTTTGTTGCCACATTTAGTGAGGGGGGGTCACACTGCAGCTTAAATACCTAGAGGATAAGAGGGAATGGGTGCCCATCAGACAACCCAGAAAGAACGGGCAGAGAGTGCAGGAGGCCCCGGGGGTCCCACTCACTAACCGACATTCCATTCTGGAAGGTGATGACGGTGCCTGTACCTCAGAGAAATGCAGTCAGAGCCAAGCTTCTGGCATCCATGGGAACCTTGACTGCAGAGGGAGGGAGGGAAGAGCAATAGTGATAGGAGATTTAGTCGGGGGGCAGACGGGCCTTTCTCCAGCCGATGCTGTGACTCCGAGATGGTATGTTGCCTCTCTGGTGCCAGGGTCAGGGATGTCACTGCAGGGCAACCTGAAAGGGGAGGGTGATGATGGAGAGGTTATGGTACATGTTGGTACCAATGATATGAGCAAAGTGAGACCTTGCATCAAGAAGTCAGGGAGCCAGGCAACGGATGAAAAAGCAATATCTCAATGTTTGTGGGTTACTCCCGGTGCTACTTGCTAGCGAGTTTAGAAATAGGAAAATAGGACAGATGAACGGGCGGCACGGTGGCACAGTGGTTAGCACTGCTGCCTCACAGCGCCAGAGACCTGGGTTCAATTCCCACCTCAGGTGACTGACTGTGTGGAGTTTGCACATTCTCCCCGTGTCTGCGTGGGTTTCCTCTGGGTGCTCCGGTTTCCTCCCACAGTCCAAAGATGTGCGGGTCAGGTGAATTGGCCAAGCTAAATTGCCCGTAGTGTTAGGTAAAGGAGTAAATGTAGGGGTATGGGTGGGTTGCGCTTCGGTGGGTCGGTGTGGACTTGTTGGGCCGAAGGGCCTGTTTCCACACTGTAAGTAATCTAATCTAATGAAAGCGTAGCTCAAGACTTGGAGCAAGAGTGAAGGTTTTAGATTCCTGGATCACTCGGACCATCTCTGGGGAAGGTGGGACACGTACAACAGGACGGTCTGCACCTGAACCACATTGGGACCAATATCATTGCAAATAGGTTTGCTTGTGCTGTTGGAAGGAGTTTATACTAGTCTGGCAGGGGACGGGACACAATATTAACAAATCAAAGAACATGCAACAACAAAGGAGAAGTCAGTGAGTTCAGCTGTGCCGAGTGTCATGAGAGTGAGGCAAGGCTGGATGGTCTAAACTTTAATGCAGGCAGTCACTGTGACATTTTATAAATCCCTACTTTGGAAATAGAACCAGTCTGACGCAAGGTTGGAATACAGACAGACTCTAACCTCACACCTTTAATGCATTGCCTGAACTGAGATGGCAACTGTTTAAAATAAAACCTTAAGTTATTTTGGAACTATGATTTGAAAGGAGTTCTGGGATTTATATATTAATCAATTGAAACCTGCATCCCTGTTCTAAGTGGTTCAAGACTTAACAGCAATCTGGGTTTGTTCAATACATCACATCAGTTGTAGGACACTTTGATCTTTTACTGTAAATTCTCTGTCCTATGATCCTGTCCCACTCGCTACCTGACAAAGGAGCAGTGCTCCAAAAGCTTGTGATTCCAAATAAACCTGTTGGACTATAACCTGGTGTCATGTGATTTCTAACCTAATTTACTGTTCACATTCTTTCAGGCATTCCCACCTCGGCGAAATTCTGCTCCTCTCTTCGACAGCTTTTCTGTTTGAATCTTTCTTGTTTTTCACCATGTTTGCTTTGGTTTCTGCCTCTACTGTTTGACAAGGTATTTACCAAATCTCACTTCCACAGTCACATCTCATTCCTCATTAGGGCGTCATGGTGGCTCAGTGATTAGCACTGCTGCATCGCAGCGCCAGGGACCCGGTTTCGATCCCACCCTTGGGTGACTATTTGTGCCCCCTCTGGGTGCTCCGGTTTCCTCCCACAGCACCAAGATGTACAGGTTAGGGTTGGTTTGGCTATGGCAAATTGCCCCATAGTGTCCTGGGATGTGTTGGCTAGGTGCGTTAGCCATTGGGAAATGCAGGGTTACAGGGATCTGAGTGGGATACTCTGTTTGGTGTGGACTTGATGGGTTGCTTCTACACCGTTGGGATTCTATGATTCATCAGTGACTGCCTCAGGCTCAGGCTCTCCATGTGGATTCCTATTGTTTATGTTCCCATCTGGATGAATTTCAGGCCGATGTATTGAACTCGTCTTCCGTTGCCTTTGCCTCCGTGCCCATGTCTTTGGACAAGGGTCCTCTCTCAATCTCAAAGACCCCTTCACCCAGCTCCCACACTCTCACTTCACCTAGAGCCCTTCCACTGGCCTTCTAGCTGCAGGTGACTTGTTCATCGAGAACTGTTCTTGTAACATTGGTTGCCTCAATTTCGCTGCCCCTTCACCCACTTTAACTCATTTCCCTCGGATCTGAGTGCAGAGTGCTTTGACATTGTTACCAAGCCTGTTGAAGGGTGGTGTTGCAGTTGCCTGGTGTACTGACCTCTCCATCGTGGAGGCTGAGTGCTCTCTCCCATCTCCCTCCAGACCATGAACACACCGTTTAACATCAGGCTATTGCGCTGTCATTGGTCACTAAGGTCATTTCACCCTGAGAATCTCACCACCAGTGTCTCCTTCCTGATCGTCCCCTAATGCTATGCAACTTCACTTCCAACTGGAAGAAAGTGAGGACTGCAGATGCTGGAGATCAGAGCCGAGAGTGTGGTGCTGGAAAAGCACAGCAGGTCAGGTAGCATCCGAGGAGCAGGAAAATCGTTTCAGGCAAGAGCCCTTTATCAGGAATGAGGATGGGAACCTCGGGGTGGAGAGATAAATGGAAGGAGGGGTAGGGCTGGGGGAAGGTAGCTGAGAGTGTGATGGGTGGATGGAGGTGGGGGTAAAGGTGATAGGTCGGAGGGGAGGGTGGAGCAGATAGGTAAGAAGGAAGATGGACAGGTGGGACAGGTCATGAGGGCGATGCTGAGCTGGAAGGCTGGACCTGGGGTAAGGTGGGTGGAGGGAAAATGAGGAAAGTGATGAAATCGACATTGATGCCCTGGGGTTGGAGGGTCCCAAGGTGGAAAATGACACGCTCTTCCTCCAGGTGTTAGGTATTAGGGCTTGGTGATGGAGCAGGCCCAGGACCAGCATGTCCTTGGTGGAGTGGGAGGGGGAGTTGAAGTGTTTGGCCACAGGGTGATGGGTTAGTGGGAGCAGGTGCCCCAGAGATTTCACTTTCATCTGGTCCATTTCTGACTCCTGTCTTGCTCCGCAACTGTTTCCGTTTCTGGGGATAGGCTGGCCACCACAAACCCACCTACTCCCACAGTTCCCTGGACTATACATACTCACACCCTGCTTGCTGGAAAGACTCCATTCCATTCTCCCAGTTTCACTGGTCCCATTTGTTCTGATGATACCACTTTTCACAGGGGGCCTCAGAAATGTCCACCTTCCTCTTGAGGTGCCCACCGTGGTTGGCAGGGCCCCAAGCCGTGTCTGACCCATTTCTGCACTCACCCCTTCTCTTCCCTTCCACACCTATTAGATCTCTCTGGTCCTCACTTTCCACCCCATCAGCATCTGGATCTGAAGGATCAGGAGGTTACCAGACACATATTGCCTTCCTTTCCTTTGATAGCATTCTGCAAGGACCACTCCCTTTGGCCCACTCCCTTCCTCTACCTCCACAATACCTTCCCAAGCAATCGCAGAAGGTGGAACATCTGCCCGTTTATCTCCTCGCTCCTCACGATCCAAGGCCTGAGCCACATTCCAGGCGAAGCAGTCACTTACCCACACTTCAGTCAATCTAGTCGACGGTATTCACTGCTCACAATGTGCTCTCCTTTCCACTGGGGAGATGAGAGGCAAACTGGGTGACCGCTTTGCAGAACACTTACATTCTACCCCCAAAAATGACCTTGAGCTTCCAGCTGCCTGCCAATCACTGCCACCATGTTTCCTGGCCAATGTCTCTGTCTCAGGCTTGCTGCAGTGCTCCAGTGAGGTTCAGTACAAACTCTATGAACAGTACCTCACCTTCTACTTGGGGGCCGTGTACCTTTCAGGACTCACTATCACTTTTAACAATGTTAGAACACCTCCTTCTATGTATGTTACCCACCCTACACCCAACTCTGTCCTGACATGGGTCGCTTTCAGCACAGCCAACCCATTTTCACCCACAGTCTCCATCATCATTCACCTTAGCTTCTCCTTTTTTACCTCATTGTTATTGGTTCTGCAGAAAAGTCACTGGATTCAAAACATTGACTTTGTTTCCTTTTGACAGATGCTGCTACTTCAGCTTCTTCCCAAAATCCACAAACAGGACTGTCCCGCAGACCCATTGTTTCTGCCTGATCCTGCCCCAGGAACCTATTCCTTCCTACCTTGTCTCAATATTTTCTCTCCTTGACCAGTTTCTTTCCACTTATATCTGTGATACTTACAGTCAGCGAGATGAACTGCACAGAAACAGACCCTTCGGTCCAACTTGTCCATGCCGACCAGATATCCTAACCTAATCTAGTCCCATTTGCCAGCACTTAGCCCATATCCCTCCAAACCCTTCCTATTCATATACCCATCCAGATGCCTTTTAAATGTTGCAATTGTACTAGCCTCCACCATTTCCTCTGGCAGCTCATTCCATACACGCACCACCCTCTGTGTGAAAAAGTTGCCCCTTGGGTCTCTTTTATATCTTTCCTCTCCCACCCTAAACCTATGCCCTCTAGTTCTGCTCTGTCCTCTCCCACAGAAAAGACCTTGTCCATTTACCCGATCTATGACCTTCATGATTTTATAAACGTCCATAAGGTCACCCCTCAGCCTCTGACGCTCCAGGGAAAACAGCCCAAGCCTAAGGCTGGCATGGTGGCTAGCACTAGGGTCCCAGGTTCAATTCCAGCCTTGGGTGACTGTCTGTGTGGAGTTTGCACTTTCTCCCCGTGTCTGCGTGGGTTTTCTCTGGGTGCTCTGGTTTCCTCCCACAGTCCAAAAGTTATGCAGGTCAGGTGAATTGGCTGTGCTAAATTGCCCATAGTGATAGTTGCATTAGTCAGAGGGAAATGGGACTGGGTGGGTTCTCTTTGGAGGGTCGGTGTGGGCTTGTAGGGCCGAAGGGCCTGTTCCCACACTTTAGGGAATCTAATCTATTCAGCCTCTCCCTGCAGCTCAAATCCTTCAACCCTGGCAACATCCTTGTAAATCTTTTCTGAACCCTTTAAAGTTTCACAACATCTTTCCTATAGCAGGGAGACCAGAATTGCAGACAATGTTCCAATAATGGTTGAACTAATGTCCTGTACAGCCGCAACATGACCTCCCAACCCAATACTCTGTCCAATAAAGGAAAACTTACCAAATGTCTTCTTCACTATCTTATCTACTGAGACTCCACTTTCAAGGAGCTATGAACCTGCACTCCAAGGTCTCTTTATTTGGCAACACTCCCTAGGACCTTACCATTAAGTGTATAAGTCCTGCCCTGATTTGCCTTTCCAAAATGCAGCACCTCATATTTATCTAAATTAAACTCCATCTGTCACTTCTCGGCCCATTGGCCCATCTGATCAAGATCCCATTGTAATCTGAGGTAACCTTCTTCGTTGACCACTACACCTCCAATTTTGGTGTCATCTGCAAACTTACTAACCGTACCTCTTATGCTCGCATCCAAATCATTTGTATAAATGACAAAAAGTAGTGGACCCAGCACCGATCCTTGTGGCACTCCACTGGTCACAGGCCTCCAGTTTGAAAAGCAACCCTTCACCAGCATCCTCTGTCTTCTACCTTCCAGCCACCTCTGGTATTTTGTGTCAATTTACCAACTGCTCCTTTAACATCTCTCACTTTCTTCATGTCAAAGGGGTGGCTGTGGGTGCTCCCGTAGGTCACAGTTATGCCGGTCTCTTTGTGGGCTACGTGAAATATTCCTTGTTCCAGTCCTACTCGGGATCCTCCCTACAACATTTTCTCCAGTATTGATGATACCTTCAGTGTTGCTTCTCTCTCTTTTCAATTTTGTTTTCAATTTCCACCCTGCTCTCAGCTTCACCTGGTCCATCTCTGACTCAACATCTCTATTTCCATTTCTGGGGATAGATATCTATTACAAACCCATCGGTTCCTAACATTACATCGAACACAGAACAGTACAGCACAGTACAGGCCCTTCGGCCCACGATGTTGTGTCGAGCATTTATCTTAATCTAAGATCAACCTAACCTACACAGCCCTCAATTTACCGCCATCCATGTGTCTGTCCAGTAGTCGCTTAAATGTCCCTAATGTCTGTGACTCTACTACCACTGCTAGCAGTGCATTCCACACACCCATCACTCTCTGTATAAAGAATCTGCCTCTGACAACTCCCCGATACTTTCCTCCAATCGCCTTAAAATTATGACCCCTTGTGACAGCCATTTTTGCCCTGGGGAAAAGTCTCTGGCTATCTACTCCATCTGTGCCTCTCATCACCTTGTACACTTCTATCAAGTCATCTCTCTACCTTCTTCTCTCCAGAGTGAAAGGCCTTAGCTCACTCCAACCTCTCTTCATAAGACAAGCCTTCCAATCCAGGCAGCATCCTGGTAAATCTCCTCTGAAACCTCTCAAAAGCATCTACATCCTTCCCATAATAAGGCAACCAGAACTGGAGACAATATTCCAAGTGTGGTCTAACCAGGGTTTTATACAGCTGCAGCAAAACCTCACTGCTCTTAAACTCAATCCCCTGTTAATGAAAGCCAAAATATCACACGCCTTCTTAACAACCATCTCAACTTGGGTGGCAACTTTGAGGGATCTATGGACATGAACCCCAAGATCCTGCTGTTCCTCCACACTGCCAAGCATTCAAATTCAACCTTCCAAAATGAATCACTTTGCATTTATCCACGTTGAACTCCATCTGCCATTTCTCAGCCCAGCTCTGCATCCTGTCAAAGTCTTGTTGGAGCCTGCACTGTCTACAACACCATCAACCCTGTGTCATCGGCAAACTTACTAACCCACCCTTTCACTTCTTCATCCAAGTCATTTATAAAACCTTTATAAAACATTTAGAAAAAAGTTATGAAAAAACCGAGATACTTCAACTATCCATTCTCACACTTTGTTTCCTGTAAAAACTCCATTCCATTCTCCCAGTTTTCCTGTCGCAACCTGCTGATCCCACCTTCCATGGGTGGGGGAGGGGGTGCAGACATGTTTTCCCTTTTTTCTTTCACCAAGGATTCTCTGTTCCTGTGGTTGACAGGACTCTTGGCCTAACACCCACACTCCAGCCCTCAGCCCTGCCCTCCCCTCCCAGAAACCTCCTTGTCCATATTTCCTGCCTGACCAGCATTAACATCCAAGAGATCACAGCTGCCACCTCTAGTTGGATGCCACCACCAGACACAAACTTTCCTCCTTTGTCAACATTCCGCAGGGACTTTTCCAAGCGGAACACCCTGGTCCTCGTGTGGGATACTGTCTGGTGTTGGTCACAATGGCATTGCTGGATGTTATGAACCCAGCACATTGGTGCCTGCTCCCTCCATCTTTATTTAAGTAAAAACTCGTGTAGCTGTGAAAGGCTGAAGTAGAAAGCTGTGTATAAGGACAGAAAGTGGGCTCCTGAGTGCATAAACATTGCCTTTTGAAATGATTTGTGCAGCTGTCAAACCATTATCCCTCCTTATTGAGTTTTATGGCTGGGGGCTGTAGGTTAAAATCATGATGAATATGGGAGTTTTCACAGAACAACTGCAGACTACACTGTGAAGTAAACAACTGCCTTTATATATATATTTACACACACTGATAAAACACAAATGGTTGCATGATGCAAGTACATGAGGTTAGAATTTAATTAAGCTGCAAGATTAGAATTGTCTGCTCTGCATACTCAGTGTTCCTGGTTTTAGACTGTGGAGGAACTGTCTCAGATACGTGCTGGTACTAATTCATGAGTCCACATTAAAGGCCTTTTGAGCTTGTGTTTTTAAAGAGGTTAGGATTCCGCCAATGTTCTGGCAGGGTCTAGATTGCACATGATCTATGATTTGATTAATAGTTTGAGGTCAGCCCTTTGCCAGGTTAGAAATGATCGAGAGTAAAGCTGGTTTCTGAGCAGTTTCAGTGAGTTATATCTATATCATGCTGTTTAAAATGCAGTTGTGTGGGATAAGGAGTCTCTTCATTCATGTACTGTTACCCCCTGGACTCGTTGTGGTTGGCACTGGGCAAGGAGGGGCAGAGTGGGTCACAGTAAGAGTTCATGCCACACAGACGGACTGTGAGAGGGTTGCTCGCTCCACACTATAAACTCTTAATCCTGATCCGGACAAAGAGAGTGGCTGGTGACAGAGAGGCAGAGTCTTTGGACAACAGGTGGATGTGGCGATAACCTGTGGGTACAAACAGAAAAACAAGTTAAAATGGGGAAGGGAGAGACACTGATACAGCGGGATATAATTTGAACAAGGGACATGTAGCAGCAAGATACTGTCACAGGGACGGGAGGGGGAATAGGGATCACATCCAGAATCAAAGCCTTAGGCAAGTGACTCCACTGCAGTACCTCTCTCACCCCGACACTGCCACCTCTCCCCCCGACACTGCCCCTCTCACTGTGACACTGCCCCTCTACCCCAGACACTACCCCTGCCCCCTGACTCTGCCCATCTCCCCACAACACTGCCCTCTCTCCCCCTGACACTGCCCGTCTCCCCCCGGCACTGTCCCTCTCCATGTGACACTGCCCCTCTCCCAATTACACTGCCCCTCTCCCCGTGACACTGCCCCTCTCACTGTGACACTGTCCCCTCTACCGCAGACACTGCCCCTGCCCCTGACTCTGCCCCTCTCCCCACAACACTGCCCTCTCTCCCCGTGACACTGCCCTCTCTTCCCCTACACTGTCCCTCTCCACGTGACACTGCCCCTCTCACTGTGAAATTGCCCCTCTACCGCAGACACTGCCCCTGTCCCTGACTCTGCCCCTCTCCCCCTGACGCTGCCCCTCTCCCCCCGGCACTGCCCCTCTCCCCCCGGCACTGCCCATCTCCACGTGACACTGCAACTCTCCCAGTGACACTGCCCCTCTCCCTGTTACCCTGCCCCTCTCCCCGTGACTCTGCCCCTCTCCCCGTGACTCTGCCCCTCTCCCCGTGACACCGACCCTCTTGCCCCCGACACTGCCCTTCTCCCTGTTACACTGCCCCTCTCCCTGTGACATTGCCCCTCTCACACCCCGACACTGCTCATCTCCCCGTAACACTGCCCCTCTCCCCGTGACACGGCCCCTCTGACCCAGGAACTGCCCCTGCCCCCTGACTCTGCCCCTCTCCCCACGACACTGCCCCCCTCTCCCCCTGATACTGCCCCACTCACCCCGGCACTGCCACGCTCCCCGTGACACTGCCCCTCTCCCCCCGTGACACTGCCCCTCGCACCCCGACACTGCCCCTTGCACCCTGACACTGCCCCTCTCCCCGTGATATTGCCCCTCTAACCCAGGAACTGCCCCCTCTCCCCGACACTGCCCCTCTTCCTGTGACACTGCCTGTCTCACACCGACACTGCCACCTCTCCCCTCGACAATGTCCCTCTCTCCCCCCACACTGCCCCTCTCCCTCTGACACTGCCCACTCTCTCCGTGACACTACCACTCTCCCCGTGACACTGTCCCTCACACCCCGACATTGCCCATCGCACCCCGACACTGCTCCTCTCCCCGTGACAAGGCCCCTCTCCCCGTGACACTGCCCCTCTCCCCATGACACTGCCCCTCACCCTCTGACACTGCCCCTCGCCCTCTGACACTGCCCCTCTCACTGTGACACGGCCCCTCTGACCCGGGAACTGCCCCTGCCCCCTGACTCTGCCCCTCTCCCCACGCCACTGCCCCCCTCTCCCCGTGACACTGCCCCTCTCCCCGTGACATGGCCCCTCTGACCCAGGAACTGCCCCTGCCCCCTGACTCTGCCCCTCTCCCCACGACACTGCACCCCTCTCCCCCTGACACTGCCCCTCCTCCCCCTGACACTGCCCCTCCTCCCCCGACACTGCCCCTCTCCCCCCGTGACACTGCCCCTCTCCCCCCGTGACACTGCCCCTCTCCCCCCGTGACACTGCCCCTTCTCCCCGTGACACTGCCCCTCTAATCCAGGAACTGCCCCTGCTCTCTGACTCTGCCCCTCTCCCCCTGACACTGCCCCACTCACCCCGGCACTGCCCCTCTCCCCGTGACACTGCCCTTCCCCCGTGACACTGTCTCCTCTCCCCTGATACTGCCCACCCTCCCCGTGACATTGCCCTCTCTCCCCGCGACACTGCCCCTCTCTCCCCCGACACTGCCCCTCTCTCCCCGTGACACTGCCCCTCTTCCCCGACACTGCCCCTCTCCCCCCATGACACTGCCCCTTCTCCCCGTGACACTGCCCACCCTCCACGTGACACTGCCACTCTTCCCGTGACACTGCCCCTTCTCCCCGTGACACTGCCCCTTCTCCCCGTGACACTGCCCCTCGCACCCCGACACTGCCCCTCTCCCCCGCAAAATGCCCCTCTCCCCCCGTGACACTGCCCCTCTAACCCAGGAACTGCCTCTGCCCTCTGACTCTGCCCCTCTCTCCACGACACTGCCACGCTCCCCATGACACTGCCCTCCTCCCCTGACACTGGCTCTCTCCCAGTAACACTGCCCCTCTCCCTGTGACACTGTCCCTCTCACCGTAACACTGCACCACTCCCCCGACACTGCACACTCCCCCTGACACTGCCCCTCTCACCTTGACACTGCCACTCTCCCCCTGACTCTGCCCCTCTCCCCACGACACAGCCCCCTCTCCCCGTGACACGGTCCCTCTCCCCCCGTGACACGGTCCCTCTCCCCCCGTGACACGGTCCCTCTCCCCCCGTGACACTGCCCCTCCTCCCCCGACACTGGCTATCTCCCCCCGACACTAGCCCTCTCCCAGTTACACTGCCCCTCTCACCCCACCCTCCCCGCGACACTGCCCCTCTCTCCCCGACACTGCCCCTCTCCCACTGCCCCCTCTCCCCGACACTGCCCCTCTCTCCCCGACACTGCCCCTCTCTCCCCGACACTGCCCCTCTCTCCCCGACACTGCCCCTCTCCCCCCGACACTGCCCCTCTCACCCCGTGACACTGCCCCTCTCACCCCGTGACACTGCCCCTCTCACCCCGTGACACTGCCCCTCTCGCTGTGACACGGCTCCTCTACCCCAGGAACTGCCCCGTCCCCTGACTCTGCCCCACTCACCCCGGCACTGCCACGCTCCCAGTGACACTGCCCCTCTCCCCGAAAAATTGCCCCTCTACCCCCACGACACTGTCCCTCTCCACAGCTCACTGCCCCTCTCACTGTGACTCTGCCTCCTCTCCCCCTGACACTGCCCCTCTCCCCCCGACACTGCCCCTCTCCCCGTGACACTGCCCCTCTCCCCGTGACACTGCCCCTCCCCCAGTGACACTGCCCCTCCTCCCCGACACTGCCCCTCTCCCAGTTTCACTGCCCCTCTCCCCTGACACTGCCCACCCTCCCCGCGACACTGCCCCTCTCACCCCAGTACAGCCCATCTACCCCGGACACTGCTCCTCTCTCCCCGTGAACTGCCCCCTTTCACCCCGACACTGCCCCCTCACCCCATGACACTGCCCCTCTCCCCCGACACTGCCCCCCCCTCCCCCTTGACACTGCCCCCTGACACTGCCACGCTCCCCCCGACACTGCCCCCTCCCCTCCCCGACTCTGCCGCTCTCCCCGTGACACTGCACCTCTGCCCCCGACACTGGCCATCTCCCCCTGACACTGCTCCTCTCCCCCTGACACTGCTCCTCTCCCCCTGACACTGCTCCTCTCCCCCTGGCACTGGTCCTCTCCCCCCAACACGACCCCTCTCCCCATGACACTGCCCCTTCTCCCCATGACACTGCTCCTCTGCCCCCGACGTTGCCCCTCTCCCCCCGACATGACCCCTCTCACCCTGACGCTGCCCCTCTCCCTGTGACACCGCCCCTCTGCCATTCTCCCCCCGAAACTATCCCCTCCCTGTGACACTGCCACTCTTCCCCCACACTGCCCCTCTCCACCCCGACACTGCTCCTCTCTCAGATACACTGACCGTCTCCCCCCAGACACTGACCCCCTTCCCATGACACTGACCCTCTCCCCACCGACACTGACCCTCTCTCCCCCGACACTGACCCTCTCCCCCCACACTGCCCCTCTCACCATGACACTGCCTCCTCTTCCCATTACACTGCCCCAAACCCCCCCCGCACTGACCATCTCACCGTGACACTGCCCCCTCACAACCTGACACTGCCCCTTCTCCCCCAGAAACTGCCCCCTCCCTGTGACACTGCCACTCTTCCCCCCACACTGCCCCCAGGCCCAACACTGCCCCCTCCACTCCGACACTGCTCCTCTCTGCGTTACACTGCCCCTCTTCCCACGACACTGCCCCTCTCCCCACGAGACTGTCCCCTCCCCACGACACTGACCCTCCCCCCCGACACTGCCCCTCTCCCTGTGACACTGCGCCACTCTCCCCGACACTACCCACTCTTCCCCCGATACTGACCCTCTTCTCGTGACACTACCCCTCCCCCGACACTGACCCTCTCACCGTGACACTGCCCCACTCTCCCCCCACACTGACCCTCCCCCGTGACACAGCCCCCTCCCAACCTGACATTTCCCCTTCTCCCCCCGACACTGCCCCCTCTTCTCCAGACACTGCCCCGCCCACTGACTCTGCCCATCTCCCCCCGAGACTGACCCTCTCCCCCGACACTGCCCCTCTCCCCGTGTCACTGCCCCTCGCACCCATGACACTGCCCCTCGCACCCATGACACTGCCCCTCTCCCCCCGTGACACTGCCCCTTCTCCCCGTGTCACTGCCCCTCTCCCCGTGACACTGCCCCTCGCACCCCGACACTGCCCCTCTCCCCCAGACACTGCCCCTCGCACCCCGACACTGCCCCTCGCACCCCGACACTGCCCCTCTCCCCCCAGACACTGCCCCTCGCACCCCGACACTGCCCCTCTCCCCCGGACACTGCCCCTTTACCCCCGTGACACTGCCCCTCTCCCCCCGTGACACTGCCCCTCTCCCCCCGTGACACTGCCCCTTCTCCCCGTGACACGGCCCCTCTAACCCAGGAACTGCCCCTGCTCTCTGACTCTGCCCCTCTCCCCGTGACACTGCATCTCTCCCCGTGACACGGCCCCTCTCCCCGTGACACTGCCCCTCTCCCCGTGACACGGCCCCTCTCCCCGTGACACTGCCCCACTCCACCCGACACTGCCCCTCTCTCACCTTGACACTGCCACCTCTCCCCCCGACACTGCCACCTCTCCCCCCGACACTGCCCACCCTCTCTGTGACACTGCCCCTCTCTCCTCGACACTGCCCCACTCCACCCGCCACTGACCCTCTCCCCACCGACACTGCCACCTCTCCCCCCCACACTGCCACCTCTCCCCCCCACACTGCCACCTCTCCCCCCCACACTGCCCCTCTCCCCCCCACACTGCCCCTCTCCCTCTGACACTGCCCACCCTCTCTGTGACACTGCTCCACTCACCCCGACACTGCTCCTCTCCCCGTGACATGGCCCTCTAACCCAGGAACTGCCTCTGCCCTCTGACTCTGCCCCTCTCTCCACGACACTGCCCCTCCTCCCCTGACACTGGCTCTCTCCCCCCCGACACTGCCCTTCTCCCAGTAACACTGCCCCTCTCCCCGTGACATTGCTCTTCTACCCCACACACTGCCCCTCTCCCCCTGACACTACCCCTCTCACCCCGGCACTGCCCCTCTCCACGTGGCACTGCCATACTCCCAGTGACACTGCCCCTCTCCCCGTGACACTGCATCTCTCCCCGTGACACTGTCTCCTCTCCCCTGACACTGCCCACCCTCCACGTGACACTGCCCCTCTGTGCCCGACGCTGCCCCCTCTCCCCGACACTGCCCCTTGCACCCCGACACTGCCCCTCTCCCCCGGACACTGCCCCTCTCCCCCCATGACACTGCCCCTTCTCCCCGTGACACTGCCCCTCTCCCCCCATGACACTGCCCCTTCTCCCCGTGACACTGCCCCTCTCCCCCCATGACACTGCCCCTTCTCCCCGTGACACTGCCCTCTTCCCGTGACACGGCCCCACTTCCCCCGACACTGACCCTCTCACCTTGACACTGCCCCCCTCCCCGGGACACTGCCTCTTTCCCCATGACACTGCCCCTCTCCCCCCACACTGCCCCTCTCACCTTGACACTGCCCCCTCTCCCCGGGACACTGCCTCTTTCCCCATGACACTGCCCCTCTCCCCCCACACTGCCCCTCTCACCTTGACACTGCCCTCCCTCCCCAGGACACTGCCTCTTTCCCCATGACACTGCCCCTCTCCCCCCACACTGCCCCTCTCACCGTGACACTGCCCCCTCTCCCCGGGACACTGCCACTCTCCCCGGGACACTACCCCTCTCCCCGTTACACTGCCCCTCTCCCCCCACACTGCCCCTCTCCCCGTTACACTGCCCCACTCCCCCCCCCCGCACTGACCATCTCCCCCTGACACTGTCCCCTCACAACCTGACACTTCCCCTTCTCCCCCAGAAACTGCCCCCTCCCTGTGACACTGCCACTCTTCCCCCCACACTGCCCCCCAGGCCCAACACTGCCCCTCTCCACTCCGACACTGCTCCTCTCTGCGTTACACTGACCCTCTCCCCACGACACTGCCCCTCTCCCCACGAGACTGTCCCCTCCCCACGACACTGACCCTCTCCCCACGACACTGCCCCTCTCCCCATGAGACTGTCCCCTCCCCGCGACACTGCCCCTCTCTCCCCGACACTGCCCCTCTCCCCCCTTGAACTGCCCCCTCACCCTACCACTGCCCCTCTGCCTGCGACACTGCCCCCTCTCCCCCGACACTGCCCCACTCACTGTGACACTGCCCCTTCTCCCCCTGAAACTATCCCCTCCCTGTGACACTGCCACTCTTCCCCCCACACTGCCCCTCTCCACCCCGACACTGCTCCTCTCCCAGATACACTGACCCTCTCCCCCCTGACACTGACCCACTCCCCCCCGACACTGACCCTCTCCCCGACACTGACCCTCTCCCCCGCGACACTGACCCTCTCCCCGTTACACTGCCCCTCTCCCCCCAACATGACCCCTCTCCCCACCGACACTGACCCTCTCCCCACCAACACTGACCCTCTTCCCCCGACTCTGACCCTCTCCCCATTATACTGCTCCTCTCTCCCCAACACGACCCCTCTCACCTTGACACTGCCACTCTCCCCGGGACACTGCCCCTCTCCCTGTGACACTGCCCCTTCTCCCCCAGAAACTGCCCCCTCCCTGTGACACTGCCACTCTTCCCCCAACACTGCCCCTCTCCACTCCGACACTGCTCCTCTCTGCGTTACACTGCCCCTCTCCCCACGACACTGCCCCTCTCCCCACGAGACTGTCCCCTCCCCACGACACTGGCCCTCTCCCCCGACACTGACCCTCCCCCCTGACACTAACCCTCTCCCCGTGGCACTGCACCACTCTCCCCGACACTGCCCACTCTTCCCCCGATACTGACCCTCTCCTTGTGACACTACTCCTCTCCCCCCCAACACTGCCCCTCTCACCGTGACACTGCCCCCTCTCCCCATGACACTGCTCCACTCTCCCCCCACACTGACCCTCCCCTGTGACACAGCTCCCTCTCAACCTGACATTGCCCCTTCTCCCCCCAACACTGCCCCCTCTCACTGTGACACTGCCCCTGCCCCCTGACTCTGCCCCTCTCCCCCCAACACTGCCCCCTCTCACTGTGACACTGCCCCTGCCCCCTGACTCTGCCCCTCTCACCACAACACTGCCCCCTCTCCCCACGACACTGCCCCCTCCCCACGACACTGCCCCTCTCCCCACGACACTGACCCTCTCCCCACGACACTGACCCTCTCCCCCGACACTGACCCTCTCCCCCTCGACACTAAACCTCTCCTGCCTGACACTGCCCTTCTTCCCACCGACACTGACCCTCTCCCCGTTACACTGCCCCACTCCCCCCCAACACTGCACCTCTCCCTGCGGATACTGCCCCTCCCCCCCCCAGACTCTGCCCCTCTCCCCCCAACACGACCCCTCTCACCCTGACACTGCCCCCTCTCCCCGGGACACTGCCCCTCTTCCTGTGATACCGCCCCTCTGCCCCCAAAACTGCCCTTCTCCCCCCAAAACAGCCCCCTCCCTGTGACACTGCCACTCTTCCCCCTACACTGCACCTCTCCACGTGACACTGCCCCCTCCTCGTTACACTGCCCCTCTCCCCGTGACACTGCTCCTCTCCCCCAGTTTGTGCCCCTCTCCCCGTGACACTGCCCGTCTCACCGTTCATGAGGACAGGGGCAGTGTCCAGGGGAGTGGGGCAGTGTCAGGACGAGGGGTTAAAGTAATGATTACCTTCTCTCATACTGGTGAATGGAAGCGTGAACTGTCCAATGAAATCGTTGCTGGTGGTTGAGTCATAATCTTCAACAATGAATCGGATGAGCGCGAGCTCGGGAACGTTGATGGTGAACCGGAGCACTTCATTCCAGACTGGATTAAATCCTGCCATCCAATAAAAACAGAGAGACACTGTGAACCATCTGACTGGGGGCCCCCTCCATGTCACTGGGATGCGTGTAGTCTCAAAAGGAATGGCCGCATTGTCTGCAGAGTAGGTGGAATAGTTTTGGGAATCTTGGCCTAGCTGAGAACAGGGAGATTTCCTCTCTGTTGCCATGGCAGCCGGGGGCCTGCTGGTGAGGACTGGTAGGGGAGGCCGCTCATTGCCCAGTTGGGTGTCCTTCTATCGTGACTGGCATCTTCTTGTGTCCCACAGAGAGAATCATTTGTGAAGATGGTGTACCCCTCCTCTCTTTCCCTGAATGGTTTTCCCAAATCCCACTACGGTGAGTGTTCTCGGAGTCCACCAGGAGACCTCCACCTCCAATATCTCTGATCCAGCAGAAACATGTCATCAGCTGCAGGTCCGTGGAGGCCTTGTAGTTCATATCTACTTTATCTCATCATTGATAAGTGGCACACTCCCCCACCCACCTCATTTAAATATACTGATATGCGAATGAGGCCTAGCAGATATCTAGTGGACCACTTCCAAACTATGAGCCACCATTCACAATGTGGTCCCCTGTTTATTGAGAAGATGGAATGCAGACTGGATGACTGCTTTGTGATGTACCTATGTAGTGACCAGTTGCCTGCCACTTTAACAGACCACCATGTCCCCTGGCCAACATCTCTGTCCCAAGGCTTGCTGCAGTGCTCCAGTGAAGCTCAGTGCAGAACAGCACTTCATTTTCTACTTGGGGACCCTCCAACCCCTGCAACAGGTTAACAGTATGGTCACTATGCCACCCTCAGGAGTCATTAACTGTAACATTGTCAAGATTTTTGGAAAGGCGCTTGACAGTATAACTTCCTCAGACAACTGCTCACCGTTATTTTCAATATGGCAGGTCTTTTGCGTGTTGTTGTCTTCAGGAACTCCGTGTACCTCCACACGCACCAAGGGATCCACGATGGAATTCTTTTTATCCTTATTGACTTTGGGGAGTTGCTGAGCTGTAATAATCTGAAAAAGAGACCTCCGTGTGAGAACATGGGGTTCTACATGAGAATGACTATAATTCATCAGCAGTTGGAAGCAGACCGAGAGAGATGGGGAGAGAAACAATCAGCGATTTGGGATTCAATGCAGACAGCAGGAGATTATGAGGAAAGATACTTGGGAGAGGAAACAGAACCTTCGTTGGTGACGAAGGGTAAGAGACATCCTGGGACATGAACAGGACAAAACTTTAACAATGAAAGGAGAGGAGCCAAGGATTTATCTCCAGATGTTAAACAGCAGAGGCTTCCCCAGGAAACAAAGATAGCAAGAATATTCTGGTGCAGATCAAACAAGCAAAAGCTAAGAGAGAACAAGAATGTTGAAACAGGGGCATTCATCCCTTCAGTCTGTTCTGTCATTCAATGGCATCAGGACTGATCCTTGTTTGACCATATCCTTTCATACCTTTGGACAACTACAAAATAAATTTGTGGGCGGCACGGTGGTTAGCACTGCTGCCTCACAGCGCCAGAGACCCGGGTTCAATTCCCGCCTCAGGCAACTGACTGTGCGGAGTTTGCACGTTCTCCCCGTGTCTGCGTGGGTTTCCTCCGAGTGCTCCGGTTTCCTCCCACAGTCCAAAGATGTGCAGGTCAGGTGAATTGGCCATGCTAAATTGCCCGTAGTGTTAGGTAAAAGGGTAAGTGTAGGGGTATGGGTGGTTTGCACTTCGGCGGGTCAGGGTGGACTTGTTGGGCCAAAGGGCCTGTTTCCACACTGTAAGTAATCTAATCTAATCTAATCTCAATCACAGGTTTAAAATCTACAACTCACCCAGAATCTTGTGGGAGGCTGTTTCATTGTGTACAAAAATGTCTCCTAATTTCACTTTGAAAGTGTCTGGTTCTCATCTCGACACCACTCACTCTGGGTCTCGATTCGGAAAGCACTGGAAATAATTTCCCTTTATCCTTTTAGAATGTAGAATTAGATTTTATCGTCACCTATCGGAATACAGGAGTATTCGACAAAATTGCTATTCTCCAGCAGCACCTTGGTTACAAAATCAGAATCGCAAAATAAAAGCAACAGCAGAAATAAAAGAGAGCCAAAAGATAAGAAAGATGTCCAGATCTCAAAGTCTGCATCTTAACTCCCCTTGACCTGTTGTTCCCCTGAACAACTTGAAAACCTCCATCAAACTGTCCCATAACTCTGGAAATTACAGACAATACATCCACAGGGTAACCGAGGTGTATTAGAAGTTGCGGCATCCTGGGGTGGAAGAGGAAACAAGGTTGGGAGACTCTGCCACATTTCTATGTCAACCTTGATTAAGTCTGGGATGGGTTGCTAATGGACACCCACTTTGCCCCAACCTGAATTAAGGCCCTGAAGTGGGTGATGAATACTTTACTCTACTGCTGCCACTGGCTATGAAGCATGGGGAGGTCAGCAGAAGTAAACCCAGTTACATTCCCCAGGGATTCCCTCAATCAAAGGCCTGTTGAAGTCTTGAATGTTCCCTTCTGGTTCTAACAATACAACCCTGAGAAAGTATCCTCTGAAAATCCAAAGTTGCAAGTTATTTGATTTGAAATCCAGTTTCATGCATTCTCTTAGTCTGCCAATATCACTGAGTGAGCGTGAGACGGTAATCATTGAACAACTCATAGAACCATAGATGGCCCACGTTGTGGAAACAGGCCATTCAGCCCAACAAGTCCACACAGACCCTGTGAAGAGCATCCCACCTAGACCCATTCAGTAACCCTGAAGGACTCCTGATTAAGGCAGCTAACCTACACATCGCTGAACACTATGGACAATTTCCTATAGCTAATTCACCTGACCTGCACATCTTCGGACTGTGGGAGGAAACCCGAGCACCCAGAGGAAACCCACGCAGACATGGGGAGAACGTGCAAACTCCACACAGATAGTCGCCCAAGGCTGGAATTGAACCCTGGTCTCTGGCACTGTGAGGCAGCAGGGCTAACCACTGAGCCAAGACACTGGGAACAGACAAAATGGTTAGAGATACGCAATGTATCACTCTCAGAACATCTTTGTAGACTTTATTAATTGATGTGAGAGACAATCCTGTACTGTACTGTATCTTTACAATCTCATTGCTGTATTATATTGAAGTGACGTTGGAATGCTAGTGCTACAGATAGATCCTGTACTACAGGACATGATCATTTCCGGCTGTCTTTTTAAACAGCCTGTTCAGATGTTTTATAAACAACTCCGGGGCAAGTGGGACTTGAATGTACTGCCTCTGGCTGACAGGTAAGGACTGTATGACAAGATGCAAAGTAGAATTAACGAGGCAATTTCAGGTCATTATGGGTCAGCCCCTCGATAAACAACTCTCCTGATTTCCATTGCTGACGGAATGTCCTGGGGCAGGGTCTTGGAATCCCAGGCATTGTTCTTACACAGAAACATGGAAAAAGCTGGACACAATGAACGACCAACTATCTGGCCATCACAATATCCCATGGATAATGGAGTTACTGATCAGTCACAGCATTCCAACCTGACCAACAAGTCACCTGCTCCCCCCAGACAAGCTAAGCAGGGCTGATCCAAATCTAATTTTATCCAGGTCTTCTGCTCACCCCAAATGCACACAGTTTCATTGTTAAAGGAAAAAGAATGGAAGGATGTTTACATCAATAATTAGTTGTGTCTCTTTGAGACCAGCCCCTGGTTTCGCCCTGGCAGGATCAAATGGATTGGAACGATTCCTCATGAAACTGGGCTTCAGGATGTATCCAGACCGACCATTCTGTCGAAACTTCCCTTTGTTTAGGTCCATCTCTGTCCCGGGTTTCTGGAAATTCAGGGCCACTAGATAAAGTCAAAAAATATACCAATTAACAGAAAAGAAAACAATTGATCAATGATCAAAGAGAGGTCACATAAACTGAATTTGTTTTCCCGAGAATATAAGTAGTTAAGGGGTGATCTCATCTTATAAGGACTTTTGAACGATCAAAGGGATTGGTGGGGCTCTGAGACAGATGGTGTGTCTAAGTCAAATACGATAGAACTTTAAAATTAAAACCAGACTAATGTGAGTAGAAGTTAGGAGACACTCCTTTATGCAAAGCTTGGTATTCATGTGGAACTCTTTCCCACAAAAGGGGTACGTACTGAGGCTCAATTTAATAACTTTTAATCTAAGGTCAATGGATTATTGCTTATATGATGAAGGATGTATAATTTATATATTAACATCATTTTTGGAAATGGGATTTCAAAATAGATGCAGATGGAAATTCATTATTTCTGTGAGGGGTTTTCTGTTTTTTAAGAAAAATAGACTCCTTCTGAAACAGAGATATAAATTCAATGTTTTATGAAAGAGCAAGTGACTGGGCCCTGTGGTGTTAATGCAAAGATATTGATAATGTTGGATTTATGGATTAGTGGTGCTGGAAGAGCACAGCAATTCAGGAAGCATCCAAGAATTTTACTGCTCCTCAGATGCTGCCTGAACTGCTGTGCTCTTCCAGCACCACTAATCCAGAATCTGGTTTCCAGCATCTGCAGTCATTGTTTTTACAATGTTGGATTTATGATGGGTAGAGTAAACATGTAAGCTTTGTCTTCCGTTCAGAAGAATCTCAGAAGAGCAAGTTTTCTTTTCGATTTGGCCAGTGTTGTGTTCAGAAGCAAATTTAGTTTCTCTCCTATAAGAAGGAGCATTTCAAGCAACAGATTACAAGTGTGTGAAATGTTTCAAATGAGGAGAGTCTGGGTGGAAATCTGCAGTTTGTTAGAGTTGAGAAAGTTCAGGTTCTTGCATTTACAGTATGTTCATGTCAGTAGATTTGGAAAGGATTTGTTGTCTCTGGAGTCTACACCAAGAAACTAATTGGAGTTTGTTAAGTAGAATCCTAAAGAGCTGAGTTAGAAGGTGTAATTTCTCTGAGCTTGAGTCTCTGGAATGCACAGTGTTCTTTTGCTGCAGGTTGGGGGATCATTCTATTTGTCTCTGTTTATCTAGTTTCTGTTTATTTCTTTTGTGTAACAAATGTTTGTTATTCCATGAAAAAAAAATTCCTGTCATAGTCATAGAATCATAGCAATATACAGCATGGAAACAGACCCTTCGACCCAACCCATCCATACTGACCAGATACTCCAACCCAATTTAGTCCCACCTGCCAGCACCTGGCCCATATTCCTCCAAACCCTTCCTATTCATATGCCCATCCAAATGTCTTTTAAATGTTGCAATTGTACCAGCCTCCACCACTTCCTCTGGCAGCTAATTCCATACCACCCTCTGTGTGAAAAAGTTGCCCCTTAAGTCCCTTTTATATCTTTCCCCTCTCACCCTAAACCTATGCCCTCTAGTTCTGGACTCCCTGACCCCAGGGAAAAGACTTTGTCTATTTATCTTATCCATGCTCCTCATGCAGGGAAAGCAATGTTCCTCCTGAATGATGTTTGAAGTCAGGGATGCCAACAGTGTCCCATCCAAGTACATCTGCAGGAAGTGCACCCAACTCTCGCTCCTCCAAGACTGTGTTAGTGAACTGGAGCGGAGCTTGATGAACTTCGGATCATTCGGGAGGCAGAGGCTGTGATAGATAGGAGTTACAGGGAAGTAGTTATTCCTAGGCATGAAGAAAGCTGGGTGACTGTTCAAAAGGGGAAACAACAGTCAGTGGAGGGATCCCCTGTGGTTGTTCCCCTGAAAAACATGTATACCATTTTGGATACTGTTGAGGAGGACAACTTACCAGGGGTATGCAGTGGGGCCCAGGTCTCTGGCACAGAGCCTGTCCCTGTTGCACAGAAGGGAAGGGGGGTGGGGGAAGGAGGAGAGTGTTAGTCATTGGGGACTCAATAGTTAGAGGCTCAGATAGAAGTTTGTTGGGAACGAACAAAACTCGTGGTTGGTGTGTTGCCTCTTAGGTGCCTGGGTCCGTGATGTCTCGGATCGTATCTTTGGGATCCTGAAGGTGACCAGCCTCAAGTCGTTGTCCATGAAGGTACCAATGACATAGATAGAAAGAGGGATAGGGATGTAAGGCAGGATTTCAGGGAGCTAGGGTGGAAGCTGAGAGCTAGAACAAACAGAGGTGTTATCTCTGGTTTGTTACCCGTGACATGTGATAGCGAGGCAAGGAATAGAGAGAGATATCAGCTAAACACGAGGCTGCAAGGTTGGTGCAGGAGGGAGGGTTTCAGGTTCTTGGATAATTGGGGCTCATTCTGGGGAAGGTGGGACCTGTACAAACAGGACAGTCTTCACTTGAACCAGAGGGGTACTAATATCCTGGGTGGGAAATTTGCTGGTGCTATTCGGGTGGGTTTAAACCAGCTCAGTAGGGGGATGGGAACCGGGGGTGTAGTTACAGTGCACAGGAGGGTGAGAGTAGGGAGGACAGGGACAGGATTTCAGGGTCACAGGAACGTGCTGACAGACAGCGAAGTGGTTTGAAGTGTGTCTACTTCAATGTCAGAAGTATCTGAAATAAGGTAGGTGAGCTTGCAGCATGGATAGGTACCTGGGACTTCGACGTTGTGGCCATTTTGAAGACATGAACAGAGCAGGGTGAGGAATGGATGTTGCAGGTTCTATGGTTTAGATCTTTCATTAAGAACAGGCCAGGCAATAAAAGAGGGGGAAGTGTGGTCTTGTTAGTCAAAGATAGTATAACAGTGGCTGAGAGAACTTTTGATGAGGACCCGTATACTGAGGTAGTGTGGGCTGAGGTTAGAAACAGGAGGAGAGGTCATACTGCTTGGAGTTTTTTTATAGGACTCCGCAGAGTTCCAGGGAGATGGAAGAGAGGATTAGCAAAATTATTCTGGGTAGGAGTGAAAGGAACAGGGTGGTCATTATGGGGGACTTTCACTTCCCTAACATTGACTGGATATGCTATAACTCTAGTATGTCGGATGGATCAGTTTTTGTCCACTGTGTATAGGAGGGTTTCCTGACACAGTATGTTGAAGGGCCGACAAGAGGGGAGGCCACACTGGATCTAGTGCTTGGTAATGAACCAGGCCAGGTGTTTGCTTTAGTTGTAGGTGAGCACTTTGGAGAGAGTGACCATAATTTGGTTACGTTTAGTTTAGCGATGGGAAGGGATAGGTACATGCCACAGGTCAAGAGTTATCGATGGGGCAAGGGCAATTCTAATGTGATTAGTCAAGACTTAGGATGCATAGAATGGGGTAGCAAAATGCAGGGGATGCAGACAATGGAAATGTAGATCTGGTTTAAGGAACAGATATTGCGTATTCTTGATAGGTATGTCCCTGTCAGGCAGGGAGGAAGTGGTAAGGCAAGGGAACCGTGGTTTACTACAGAAATTGCATTCCTGAAGAAGGGCTCATGCCCGAAATGTCGACTCTCCTGCTCCTTGGATGCTGCCTGAGCTGCTGCGATTTTCCAGCAACACATTTTCAGTACAGAAATTGCATCTCTTGGTAAGAAGAAGGAGGTTTATGTGTCGATGAGGCAAGTTGGTACAGATAAGGCGATGGAGATGACAGATCTGCTAGGAGGATTTAAAGAGACAGTTAAGAAGAGCAAAGAGAGGACATGAGCAGTCTTTAGCAAATAGAATAAAGGAGAACCCTAAAGCTTTCTACAGGTATGTGAGGAATAAAAGGGTGATTAGGGTAGGAATAAGGCACAGCATTGATTAGACTAGATTACTTACAGTGTGGAAACAGGCTCTGCAGCCTAACAAGTCCACACTGACCCGCCGAAGCGCAACCCACACATACACCTACACCTAACGCTACGGGCAGTTTAGCGTGGCCAATTCATCTAACCTGCACATCTTTGGACTATGGGAGGAAACTGGAGCACCCGGAGGAAACCCATGCAGACATGGGGAGAACGTGCAAACTCCACACAATCAGTCACCTGAGGCGGGAATTGAACCCGGGTCTCTAGCGCTGTGAGGCAGCGGTGCTAACCACTGTACCACCGTGCCACCCACTGCCGGCGGCACGGTGGCACAGTGGTTAGTACCGCTGCCTCACAGCGCCAGAGACCCGGGTTCAATTCCCGCCTCAGGCGAGTAACTGTGTGGAGTTTGCACGTTCTCCCCATGTGTGCGTGGGTTTCCTCCGGGTGCTCCGGTTTCCTCCCACAATCCAAAGATGTGCGGGTCAGGTGAATTGGCCATGCTAAGTTGCCCGTAGCGTTAGGTAAGGGGCAAATGTAGGGGTATGGGTGGGTTGCGCTTCGGCGGGTCGGTGTGGACTTGTTGGGCCGAAGGGCCTGTTTCCACACTGTAAGTAATCTAATCTAATCTAAAAAAGGCCAGTAAAAGATAGAAGTGGGAAGTTGAGTGTGGACGCTGTGGAGATCGGAGAGGTGTTAAACAAATATTTCTCATCAGTTTTCACTCAGAAAAAGGAGAATATTGTTGAGGAGAATAATGAGGTATGAAATATTAAATTAGAAAGGATCGAGGTTAGTTATGAACAGGTGTTATCAACTCTAGAAGGACTGAAAGTAGACAAGTCCCCTGGGCCAGATGGGATTTATCCGAGGATTCTCTGGGAATGTGGGGAGGAGATAGCAGAGCCTTTAGCTTTGATATTTGAGTTGTCATTGTCTACAGGTTTAGTACCAGAGGACTGGAGGATTGCAAATGTTCAAGAAGGGCAGTAGAGATAACCCAGGTAATTATAGACAAGAGGGCATAACTACAAATTGAGGGGTGATAGATTGTAGACAGATGTCAGAGGCAAGTTCTTTATGCAGAGAGTGGTAAGGGCGTGGAATGCCCTAACTGCTAAGGTAGTCAACTCAGCCACATTAGGGAGATTTAAACAATCCTTAGATAAGCACATGGATGATTTTGGGATAGTGTCAGGGGATGAGCTGAGAATAGTTCACAGGTGCAAAATTGAGGGCCGAAGGGCCTGTTCTGCGCTATATTGTTCTATGATTTTGTAAACCTCTATAAGTCACCTCTCAGCCTCCGACGCTCCAGGGAAACAGCCCCAGCCTGTTCAGCCTCTCCCTGTAGCTCAAATCCTCAGTAAAGATAACAGTAATTAACTGCCAGTTTATCTAACTAAACACAACTAGTTACATAAACACATGATCTATGTTCACTCTGGGATCTAACTTGACCATCAGTTGGGATTTTAATACTAAGCAAGGATGTTAAGGGATATGAAGTGAAAGTGAGTGGAAAAATTAGGATACAGATTAGTCATGATCTGACTGAAGATATCTGAGGGGTTGAGTGGCCTCCTCCACTCTATCTTACTCATACTCAATAACACAACCAATTAAAACAGCCAAACATCTGATTCATTCCTTCGAAGCATATCCATGTCTCAACAGCACAGATGAAGGAAGAATGCTTCCTTGGCCAGGAACAGCAGGGCATTGAACCAGTCACGGTCTCCAAATAAGGGGCAGGCCATTTAGGATTGAGGTGAAGGAGATTCTCTCCTCTCAGAGGGCAGTGACTCCCTGGATCTCTCTTTCCCAGTGGGCTGTGGAGAGACAATCCTTGAGCATGTTCAAGATGGAGGTCGCATTAAAGAGTTTAGAGAAGATTTGTAGCTCAGGCTGAGGTTCTGTATATAGGTTTGTTCGCTGAGCTGGAAAGTTAATTTTTCAGATGTTTCGTCACTATACTAGGTAACATCATCAGTGAGCCTCCGGTGAAGCACCAGTGTTAGTGACCTGCCTTCCATTTATGTTTTGAGATTTCCTTGGGTTGGTGATGTCAATTCCTGTGGAGATGTCATTTCCTGTTCTTTTTCTGAAGGTGGTAAATGGGATGCAAGTCGATGTGTTTGTAGGTAGAGTTCCGGTTGGAATGCCATGCTTCAAGGAATTCTCGCTTGTGTCTCTGTTTGGCTTGTCCTAGGATGGACGTCTTGTCCCATCCTTACATGCAGATGAAGGAGGACACCACTTTGACTGGGACAGCACATCCATCCTAGGACAAGCCAAACAAAGACATACACGAGAATACTTCGAATCATGGCATTGCAACCAGAATTCTATCAACAAACACATTGACTTGGACCCCATTTTCCACCCTGGCCAATATGTAACTCTGAATTAACATCGCAGAAACAGATTACCTGTTAATTATCATGGGGCTGTGGGAGCTTGCTGTGTGTGAACTGATCCATTTCCTATATCACAACAGTGACTACACTTTAAAGTACATAGAGACACAGAGTCATCGAGATGTATAGCACAGAAACAGACCCTTCAGTCCAACTTGTCCATGCCGACCAGATATCCTAAACTAATCTAGTCCCAATTGCCAGCACTTGGCCCATATCCCTCTAAACCCTTCCTATTCATATACCCACCCAGATGCCTTTTAAATGCTGTAATTGTCCCAGACTCCACCACGTCCTCTGGCAGCTCATTCCTTACACGCACCACCCTCTGCGTGAAAAAGTTGCCCTTTGGGTTCCTTTTAAATCTTTCCCCTCTCACCCTAAACCTGTGCCCTCTTAACTAGATTGAAGACAATTTAAGATGTTCCGTGGTCATGAAAAGTTCTATGTGATGCAAATCTTTATTATTTTGAAACACTAAGCTTTTTGAGCTAACCTACATCTGGCGAATTCGGGTTTGCTGATACAGTTCAATGCTCATTCAGTAAGCGGATTTCCCTTATTTTCTAATAATTAAATTGATTAAAATCTAGATCTTTGTTTTTGTTTGGGTGAATCCTCTGTTATTGTGTAGGAGTGAGTCAGGTCTGAGAGGGACTCACCCAGCTGACATCCTGCGTTCCACATCTCCTGAGGGTTGTAGTTGGATGAGTCAAAACGAGAGCCTGTGGGATAGATCCTGGACAGCTGCAGTGTGTTGTAACAAACAAAGGAGGCTCCTGAAAAATAAAGACATTTAATCATTTCTGCAGAGGAACACAACAACAAAGAATCAGTTCTCACTGTGTAGTTATGTCTCTGGAAACTTGCCAGTAAGACAGTGTGAGTATCATTCCCACCACCCAACCCTCTCCCCTTGCTCATTTCCTGTATTGTAGGTATCTCATGTTTCTCAAATTTCTTTGAGGCACTGAGTTGCTCACTGGGGAAGGAGAACAAACAGAGAGTTGGCAAGAACAGGTTAACCACTGCATCGGGGAACAGAGGCTCAAGAGCCCATTACTGGGTTAAGTAAAATGTGTAGCAGACAGTGTGCACCAGCCAGAGAAGGCTGAACAGCTTACTGTAAGCAAACAGGTTAGACCCAGTACTGGAGGTGGACTAGTAAAAGCTGAATGGCCTAGAATGTACAGTGTGTTGGGAGGACAGGCTGCAAGCCCATTGGATAGAGAAGGTGAGAGCCCACTGGACAGAGAAGGAGAGCAAAAGCCCATTGTATGGACAAGGAGGGTGACAGCCCATTAGGTCAGTCCTGACAAAGGGCTTCTGCCCAAAAGGTCGATTTTCCTGCTCCTCGGATGCTGCCTGACTGGCTGTGCTTTTCCAGCACTACTCTAATCTGGACTTTTACCAAGACAGGAAGGGTGACAGCCCATTAGATAGAGAAGTTGAGATCCCATTGGATAGAGAGGGAGAGTGAGAGCTCATTGGATAGACAGGGATGGGTGAGAGCCCATTGGATAGACAGGGATGGTGAGAGCCCATTAGACAGACAGGCAGGGTTACAGCCCATTAGATAGAGAGGGTGAGATTCCATTGGATAGAGAGGGAGGGTGAGAACCCATCGGATAGAGAGGAAGGGTGGGAACCGATTGGATAGAGAGGGAGAGTGAAAGCTCATTGGATAGAGAGGGAGAGTGAGATCCCATTGTATAGAGAGGGAACGTGAGATCCCATTGGATAGCGAGGAAGAGTGCGATCCCATTGGATAGAGAGTGAGAGTGAGATCCTATTGGATAGAGAGGAAGAGTGAAAGCTCATTGGATAGAGAGGGAGCGTCAGATCTCATTGGATAGGGGGGGTGGAGCGTGAGATTCCATTGGATGGTAGGGGAGAGTGAAAGTTCATTGGATAGTGAGGGAGAGTGAAAGCTCATTGGAGAGAGGGGGAGAGTGAGATCCCATTGGATAGAGAGGGAGCGTGAAAGCTCATTGGATATAGAGGGAGAGTGAAAGCACATTGGATAGAGAGGGAGAGTGAAAGCTCATTGGATAGAGGGGGAGAGTGAGATCCCATTGGATAGAGGGGGAGACTGAGAGCCCATTAGATAGAGAGGGAGGGTGAGATCCCATTGATAGAGAGGGAGGGTGACAGCCGATTGGATAAGGAGGGAGAGTGAGATCACACTGGACAGAGAGGTGGATGAGAGTCGATTGGATAGAGAGGCAGGCTGACAGTTCATTGGATAGAGAGAGAGAGTGAGAGTCCATTGGATAGAGAGGTTGCATTAGATTCCCGACAGTGTGGAAACAGATCACTGGGTTCCACTAGTCCACACTGAACCTCCACAAAGTAACCCTCCCAGACCCATTTCCCTCTGACTAATGCACCTAACGCTATTGGCAATTTAGCATGGCCAATTCACCTGACCTGCACATCTTTGGGCTGTGGGAGGAAACTGGAGCACCTGGAGGAAATCAGGTAACAACAAGGACAACGTGCAAACACCTGATAGACAGTTGCCTGAGGCTGGAATTGAACCTGGGTCCCTGGTCCTGTGAGACTGCAATGCTAACCACTGAGCCACCGTGCCACCCTCAGTAGAGAGGGAGGGTGAGATCTCATTGGATAGATAGGGAGAATGAGAGCACGTTGGATAGTGAGGGTGAGAGTCCATTGGACAGAGAGGGAGGGTAGGAGCCCATGGATAATGAGGTACAATGCCAATCTCCAGTGAAACATGAAATATATTGATTTGGAGATGCTGGTGTTGGACTGGGGTGTACAAAGTTAAAAATCACACAACACCAGGTTATAGTCCAACAGGTTTAATTGGAAGCACACTAGCTTTCGGAGCGACGCTCCTTCATCAGGTGATAGTCTATCACACTACCACCTGATGAAGGAGCGTCGCTCTGAAAGCTAGTGTGCTTCCAATTAAACCTGTTGGACTATAACGTGGTGTTGTGTGATTTTTAACAATGAAATATATTATAATCTAACCATCTCAGAATATTAGGAATTGGATGATTGATTTTCTTTTCCTTCTTTCAGGTTTATTATTCAATGTTTGGATTGCTGAGCCCAATTATAGCAGTAATAATCAGTAACAGGAGGAAATTTTCTGTATCACCACGCCTGACTTCCCTGATCTCATCTTCATTGTTCTGACCAATACAGGTCTCTCACTTCCCTGTTATAAAACAGATTTGATCTTTATTCCTCAGAAGACACAGAAATGAGCATTGGTAGTTGGAAACCCATGTACCTGGATCAGCTCCAATAATACTCCACAACCTGGACACCACCCAGGGCAAAGCAGCCACTTGACTGGCACCACATCCACAAGCATCAACTCCCTCCAAAACCGATGCTCAGTAGCAGCAGTTTGTGCTATCTACAAGATGAACTACAGAAATTCATCAAAGGTCCTTAGACAGCACCTACCAAACTCATGACTGTTTCCCTCTGGAAGGACAATTGTAGAAGATACATAGAAGTTAAAAATGAGGTCTGCAGATGCTGGAGATCACAGCTGTAAATGTGTTGCTGGTCAAAGCACAGCAGGTTAGGCAGCATCTCAGGAATAGAGAATTCGACGTTTCGAGCATAAGCCCTTCATCAGGGGGCTTATGCTCGAAACGTCGAATTCTCTATTCCTGAGATGCTGCCTAACCTGCTGTGCTTTGACCAGCAACACATTTACAGCTGAAGATACATAGAAGCACCACCACCTGCAAATACATCTCAAGGACCTGGGTGTCCTTGTGCACCAGTCGCTGAAGGTAAGCATGCAGGTGCAGCAGGCAGGAAAGAAGGCAAATGTAGGTTGTCTTTCATTGTAAGAGGTTTCGAATACAGGAGCAGGGATGTGTTGTTGCAGTTATACAGGGCCTTGCTGAGGCCACATCTAGAATATTGTGGGCAGTTCTGGTCTCCGTTTCTGAGGAAGGATGCTCTTGCTCTCGAGGGAGTGCAGTGAAGGTTTCCCCTGGTTCCAGGAATGGTGGGACTGATGTACGATGAGAGATTGATGAGGTTAGCGTTGTATTTGCAGGAGTTCAGCCGAGTGAGGGGGGAATCTCAGAGACTTATAAAATTCCAACAGGGCAAGACAGGGTAGATGCAGGGAGGATGTTCCTGATGGTGGGTGTGTCCAGAACCAGTGGTCACAGTCTGAGGATTCGCGTGGACTATTTAGGACACATTTCCTGTGGGTGGGCCTGTGGGATTCATTACCACAGGAAATAGTTAATGCCAAAACATTGAATGTATTCAAGAGGTGGATAGATATAGCACTTGGGATGAATGGGATCAAAAGTTATGGGGAGAAAGCAGGTTGAGGCTATTGAGTTGAACAATCAGCCATGATCATGATCAATGGCAGAGCAGGCTCGAAGGGCTGAATGGCCTCCTCCTGCATACCAAAGCATACCAAACACCTTCTTCACTATCCTTCCCACCTGTGACTCTAATTTCAAGGAACTATGAACCTGCACTCCAAAGTCTCTTTGTTCACCAACACTCCCTAGGACCTTGTCATTAAGTGTATAAGTCATGCCTTTCCAAAATGCAGCACCTCACACTTATCTAAATTAAACTCCATCTGCCATTCCTCAGCCCATTGGCCCATCTGATCAAGATCCCAATGTATTCTGAGGTAACCTTCTTTGCTGTCCACTACGCCTCCAATTTTGGTGTCATCCGCAAACCTACTAACTACTTCTCCTATGTTAACATCCAAATCATTTATTTGGGGCCAGCAACAATCCTTGTGGCACTCCACTGGTCACAGGCCTCCAGTCTGAAAAACAACTCTCCACCACCACCCTCTGTCTTTGAGCCAGTTCTGCATCCAAATGGTTAGTTCCCCCATACTCCATGTGATTTAACCTTGCTAACCAGCCTCCCATGGGGAACCTTGTCAAATGCCTTACTGAAGTCCATATGGATCACCTCCACTGCTCTGCCCTCACCAATCCTCTTTATTACTTCTTCACAAAACTCAATCAAGTTTGTGAGACATGATTTCCCACGCACAAAGCCATGTTGACTGTCCCTAATCAGTCCTTGCCTTTCCAAATATATGTACATCCTGTCCCTCAGGATTCCCACCAACAACTTGTCCACCACCGATGTCAGGCTCACTGGTCTGTAGTTCGCTGGCTTTTCCTTACCACCTTTCTTAAACAATGGAACCACGTTAGCCAACCTCCAGCACTTTCCAGCACCTCACCTGTGACTATCGATAATACAAATATCTCAGCAAGGGGCCCAATGATGGCACCTGTTCGTCATGTTGACAGTCACACCTCCTCCAAGCTGCCATTCCTTTTGGTCCAACACCAGCAATTCCTTTGTTCTGTGAATTCACCACTCTGGCTTTTATTCCTTCTCTTTCTACCTGCTTTCAATTGTTTAAAACCAATGATATTTCAAACTCTTCCCAGGTCTGTCATTGTTCTGAATTGAATCAAAGAGTTATTGATCTGAATTGATAACTCTCCTTCTCTCTCCAAGTGATGCCGAGACTGCTGACTATTTCTTTATCTTCAGTGTTTATTGTAAATTTGCAGCAGTGATTAGCTTTTGGTCTCCTTTATGGTGATAATTGTGTGGTCTCATCTTACCTAACTCACAGATCAGCTTCTTTGCCTTATTCTCAGAGAAGGATGAGAGTTCACAGGGACATGCTTTCTCCCGTGCATACTGGAAGCTGTGGAAACGCACAGCCTTACAATAAACCACAAGCTCAGACAGCTCCTTCGACAGCTCCGTCACCAGCTCCTGAAAATCACCACAGTTAGTTAGAAAAATTCAGCAGTGAACACCCAGCAGATACCCGACACCCACCAGATCCCCAACACGAAATAGATCCTTCACACCCAGCAGATCCCCCACACCCAGCACATCCACAATACTCAGCAGATCCCTCACACCCAACAGATCCCCAATACTCAGCACATCCCTGACACTCAGCAGATCCCTGACACCCAACAGATCCCTGACACCCAGCAGATCCCCAATACCCAGCAGATCCCTGACACCCAGCAGATCCCTGACACCCAGCAGATCCCTAATACTCAGCAGATCCCTGACTCCCAGCAGATTCCCAATACCAAACAGATCCCTGACACCAGCAGATCCCTCACACCCAGCAGATCCTTCACACCCAGCAGGTCCTCGACACCCAGCACATCCCTCACACCCAGCAGATTCCCAATACTCAGCAGATCCATGACACCCAGCAGATCCCCAATACTCAGCAGATCCCAATGCCAAGCAGATCCTTGACACCCAGCAGATCCCCAATACTCAGCAGATCCCAAAACCAAGCAGATCCCTGTAACCCAGCAGAACCCTGGCACTCAGTAGATCCTTTACACCAGTGGATTGCAGGCACCCAGGTGATTACTACACCTCTAGCATTCAGTGGACCAAGTGGACCCTGGTCACTCAGGTGTCTTACACCAGTAGGTCATCAACATCTAGTAGATCCCTGATATCCATTGTTGCCTAATCCCATAGATAGAAAACATGGCATGTGGGGAAATGAAATAAAAATGAACCTGATCCAATAATTTCCAGTTTAAATCACATCTGATGGGATGTCTAGTGTGACTTTACAAAGATCCAATCAGCTCAGAGTGAGTGACCAATCAGCTCAGAGTGAGTGACCAATCAGCTCAGAGTGAGTGACTAAGCAGCTCAGAGTGAATGACCAATTAGCTCACAGTGAGTTACCATGAACATCATCTTACAGTGGGAATAGAGGGGGACAATGATTTAGGGAAGACCATAAGAAATAGAAGTGGAAGTAGGCCGTTTGGCCCCTCAACCTGTTCTGCCATTCAATAGAATCATAGCCAATCCAAGACTCCTCCCTTTTACTTTGCCGTCCTTTCCCCATAATCCTGATTCCCCGACCGATCAAGAGTTATTTCAGCCTTAAGTATACACGCAGACGCTACCCCCACAGCTCCCTGAGGTAAGGAGTTCCTAAGACTCACAACCCTCTGAGAGAAGAAATTTCTCCTCATCTCAGTCTTAAATTGGTGCCCCTTTATGCTGAGGCTATGCCCTGGATACTGTCAGTATTTACTCTGTCAAGCTGTTTAGGAATCCTGCACAGTGCAGGGACCCAAAGATGAACAGCGGTGTCCACAAAGGAGATTAGCTCGCACAAAGGAGGGGGAGCATCTGGGGCCTTTGACCTCTTCGCTCAGTGTCAAATAAGGCTACACACTAACGCACTGACTGGGTAACAGTGAAAAGTGAGGTTTATAACCTCATTACACTGCAGCTCAGGATCAATGTTTACTCCTCAAAGTATTTCATTGGACCCTCTTTGTTTTCACACTCCATTTTGACTGGGATAAGAAAAGTTTTATTTGCTTGCAACTGAGAGTCGGGAGTGTAGAATTTGCAAATGTTAATGACAGCCACACTTTGAACCTTTTAGAACACAATTTAAAGTTGAACAGTGGGATGCTGGAAAAGCACAGTCGGTCAGGCAGCATCCAAGGAGCAGGAGAGTCAATATTTTGAGCATAAACCTTCATTGGGAATGAGGGGGTAGCCCAAAGGGGCTGGAAGATAAATGGGAGGGAGTTGGGGTGGGGGGAAGGTAGCTGGGAATGCGATAAATAGATGGGGGTGGGGAGTGATGGTGATAGGAGTGGAGGGTGGAGCGGATAGGTGGAAAGGAAGGTGGACAGGTAGGACAATTCAAGAGGGTGGTGACGAGTTGGAGGGTTGGATCTGGGATAAGGTGGGGGAGAGGGGAAATGAGGAAACTGGAGAAATCCACATTGATCCCGTGTAGTTGGAGGTCCCAAGACAGAAGATCTATTTGAGGGAAGATGTAATGGCATTGTTTGTTGTTCAGAGGAGGTTCACCAGATTGATCCCAGAGATGGGGGGTTTGTAGAATAAAGAGAGATTGAACAGTTTAGGCCTATATTCTCTGGAACTTAGAAGAATGAGGGGAGATCAAGTTGCAGTATTCAGTGTCCAACATTAACCCTTTCACAACCTTGTACAACAGTGCTAACTGTCATTATTTGGACCTGATTAGCAACTATCCTTCAGAGTAAGTTGTTTTGGTGAAACAGTTCAGGACATCCTAGATGGAGTAAGACACAAAATAAATATAGGTTCCTTCTCAATCAACTCAGAGCAAGGACCTGACTGTCTCTGACAAAGGAATGATGGATCTTAAACAATGATGATCATTTAACGGCATAATCTCAACCAGAACCTGGTTGATGGTCAGGTTACACCAGACACCTAAATCCTTCAAGTCACCAATTTAAGGGAGAGATAGATTAACAATCAACAGAGGCTGGACACTGAGGCTGGGGCTTTGGTATTGGTTTAAATAAACTTTCACACCCAGATCTGCCTGGCCCCTCCCCTGACATGGGGGCTGGATTTTCTGAGAAGTGTCAATCTTGTAGGAGAAAGTGAGGACTGCAGAGGCTGGAGATCAGAGCTGAAAATGTGTTGCTGGAAAAGCGCAGCAGGTCAGGCAGCATCCAAGGAGCAGGAGAATCGATGTTTCGGGCATGAGCCCTTCTTCAGGAATCAATCTTGGCCAATTTTTACACAAGCAGAGAGCTCCACATTCCGATCCGGTGGCGGCTCCTGTCGAAATGGTTCCGATCTGACAGTCCTTCTCTTGCACAGAGGAAGAGGAAGGCAAACCAAACTCCCATTTCACAGCACTCAGCTGCCACCTTCTACAATCTAAAGGTACAGACTCACAGCCACTTGGGCAGCTGCTGTCAAACTGCACATATGGATGATAAGAGTGCTGTTAGGCTGCTGAAGAGTAGAGTGCCAGGTGGGTGGGATATCAGGGAGTAAGGTAAGTAGGTCCCTGCTGGGAAGGGTGCCTGTTGAAGAAGGGGTAGTGTGCAAGGGATAGGGTACCAGGTGGGTACAGCATTGGGTGCCATGTGGGTCGGCCACCAAGTGGGAAGAGGTTTGGGTGCCAACTGTGGGTGCCAAGGTGGCAAGGTAAGTGACTTAGGGCAGGTCAAGATGGGTGGGAGAAATTGGCTCTGGTGGCTGTCAGGCCAGGGATACTTGGATCAGGTCTGGAGTCACGGGTCGGGCGTGAGACTTGTGCTCCAGTAATTGCCGCTCCCCTAACCAAGCTGTTCCAAACTGGATGTGGGAGGTGCCCAGGTACGTTCTGCACACAAAAAGCAGAAGAAATCCAACCCAGCCAATTACTCCTCCATCAGTCTGCTTCCGATGATGAGTAAAGTGGTGGAAGGTGTCATCAACAGTGCTACCAAGCAGCACCTGCTCAGCAATAACCTACTCAGTGATGCCCAGCTTGGGTTCCACCAGGGTCACTCAGCTCCTGACCTTCTCACAGCCTTGGTTCAAACATGGACAAAAGCGCTGAGTTCCAGAGGGGAGGGGAGAGTGACAATCCTTGACATCAAAGCTCCATTTGAACGAGTGTGGCATCAAGGAGCCCTAACAAAACTGGAATCAACTGAAATTGGGGAAGACTCTCCAGGAGTTGGAGTTGTATTTGGCAGGTAGGGACATGGTTGTGATTTCTGGCGATAAGTCATTTCAGCCCCAGGACTGCAGGAGTTCCTCAGAGGAGCATCCTAGACCCAACCATTTTCAGCTGCTTCATCAATGACCTTCCCTCCAGAATTAGGTCAAAGCAGACACTGATGATTGCACAATGTCCATCAGCATTTGCGACTCATTAGATACTGAAGCATTCCACGTTCAAATGCAACAAGACCTAGACAATATTCAAGCCTGGACTGACAAGTGGCAAGTAACATTTGTGCTACACAAATGCCAAGCAATGACCATCTCCAACAAGAGAATCCAAATATCTCCACTGGACATTTAATAGCGTTGCTGTCACTGAATCCACTGAGCAAAAACTGAACTGGATTGGCCATATAAATACAGTGGCTGCAATAGCAGGTCAGACTCCAGGAATCCTGTGGTGAGTAACCTATCTCCCATCTCCTTAGTAACATCTACAAAGTACAAGCTGGGAGTTTGATGGAATATTTCCCAATTGCCTGGATAAGTGCAGTTCAAGTTACACTGCAGATATTCACCGAGACCCCTTCTAAATCCACAATCTCTATCACCTGGAAGAACAAGGGCAGCAGATAAATGGGAACATATTTGCCTGCAAATTCTCCCCAAAAACACACACTGTCTGGATTTGGAAATATGTGGAGTTTGCACATTCTCCCGTAAAGAAACCCTGCAGAGAGGTCCTGGAGCAGAGATGCCTTAACTCCAGAAATCACAATCATGTTCCTACATGCCAAGTACAACTCCAGCTCCTGCAAGGGTTTCTTCTGGGTGCTCCAGTTTCCTCCCACAGTCCAAATATGTACAGGTTAGGTGGATTAGCTGTTCTAAATTGCCTGTAGTGTCCAGGGATGTGTAAGTTTGGTGGATTAGCCATGGGAAATGCAGGGTTACAGGGAAAGGGTGGGAGAAGGGGGGAAATCTGGGTGGGATGCTCTTCAGAGAGTCTGTGTGGACTTGTTGGGCCGAATGGCCAGTTACCACACTGCAGGTGATTCTATAAGAAAAATAAAATGCTGTTTCTTTTCTGTGTTGAAATCTTGGAACTATGTTCCTAATAGCAGTGTGGGTGTGCCTACACCTTAAGGATTCAAGGTGATTATTATCACCACCTTCTTCACGGTAATTAGGAATGGGCAATAAATGCTGACCCAAGCAGCGACACCCATATACTTTAAAATAATGAATGGTGCCATCCACCAGGGGGCAGTCTGTTTGCAGCCATGCTCTGATGGGAGAACAATCGCAGAATGATGAGCCATGGTGTTGCAGACAGAAGACATCCAGCCCACATGTCCCTTGTAGCTCTTGGAGCAGTTTAAATTAGTGACAATCTCCTGCCCCTTCACTTTGCTGGAGGTTTACGAGAGAGGGACAACTAAGCTTTTCAGACTGACATTTGTGCAGATTTATTCGTCCCCAAGTGAGAACTAGGATCTCACGGGAACATCAGAAAAACCAGACCTATTTGTGGTTTCCTGGTTTCGGGGAAAGCAGACTCTGCAGAGGGGAACTAGAACAGGAATAAAGTAAACGCTTTTAGAAACACAACACAAAAACTACTAAAGGTCAACACCTTATTCATTATCAACTTTCCACACACAAAAAAAACACCATTCCCAGTTTGGGCAGATAATTCACAGCAGGGTTACTGACTAGAACAATTTCCAGAGGATATTTCAGAGCACTTTCTCAGATACAGAAATAACCCAGGCTCCTAAACGTATACCAGGCCAATGTCAACAAAAGCAGGGCTTAGGCTGGGTCCCTCGTCAATTGACGGAAATATCTGAAAGATACAGAAATTCAACTCAAGCTCTAATAACTGATTACTGGATTTTTTTTTCTCTTACCGACAACTTCTCACACCTCCCCTGACATTTTACAGTGTTGGCTGCTGCTCAAGGGAGGCACTTTCAGCTTCGCGTCAAATGATTATGGTTCAAAGTTCGGATGAGTAACTAATCTGAGGCCCAGTCTACTTTCTCAGAATGGTGTTAAATATCTTTAGGCTGTCACTTCAACTAAGAGCAGGGAAATTCTCGCTGATGTCCTGACACATAATTGTCCCTTAGCCTCACTAAAGATGGGTTGAAGGGTGTTTAACTCACTGCTCTCTCAGGTCTTGGTTGGTTTAAGTCCATTTTGTTAAGAATGACCACATTTCAAAACTATTTCATTGGTGTAAAAAAACTGGACTTCCCTTAGGTTGTGAACAGTGGTATATAAATGCACATACTTTACACCATACATCAGAATCGTTGAATAGTTTCAACATAAGAGGCCATTCAGCCTCTCGTGCCTGTTACAGCTCTCTGCAGGAGCAACTAGTGAGTCCCACGTCTCCGTCTTCCTTCAGCAGCTCTAGAATACTTTCTCTTTGGATAATTATGCAATTTGTCTTAAAAAGCTATGATTGAATTCGCCACCACCACTCTCCCAGAGAGGGCATTTGTGACAACTTTTGACCTGGAAGCAATGCAGTCAAGAAAATTTTTAATTTACTTAAAATGCCCATGGAATCTGTAACTGTTTTAGAAAATGTTTGAAAGAAATTACTTAAGAATCTGCATCAATTGTAAAAGTTGATTTTTTTTCTTCAACAATAAGAAATAATGGTCTAGGTAGTGTGGTGACCCTTGACCTAAACTGAAGGCAGTACCACAGGTGAAACTGCACGTGGCTATACTCAGAGAAGAGACAAAGAAACTACTGTCATAAAGAAGAGGAAGCTGGTAGCAGAAGGAAATCAGCACACACAAATGCAGACAAAGTTAAAGAAAGGACAGAAAGAATAACCCATTGAATGTTCTGTGAGCGAGGTTGCAAATCTCTCTCAAGAAGGAGGTCAGGTTTTCTGTTTGGCAAAAAGGAGGCGAAAAGCCACTTTGTGAACTAGCTAAAATGGCAAGACCTGGGACGTTGTGAATGGCTCAGAGACACTTTAAAGTCAGGTATTTTACCAAGAATGATCAAAGCACAAACTGGGATTTGGCTGTACCACCAGCGCTGCTGTGATCTGAGGGAGAGAGGGTTTGTAGAAGTGTGATTTATAGATATTAACCACACACCTGCGAGATTTCACCTTGAGAGTGAAATCTGTTGAACCATATGTAGTTCAATTTATCACTTGCTGCATTAATGAAAAATAAACACAATCCTACAATCTTCCTGACATACCCTGTGAATAACAGAGAGCACATTGTGTAATTGTGAAGTGCCTAGGCTGTTCTTGGTGCATTAAATATTTATTGTTAAGTTTACTTTCTAATTTGCAGAATCACTTGCATGTTTATTGATGTTTATTTTTTGAGTGGTTCTGATTAGTGTTAAAGGTAAATGCCATAAAAATTGGAAATTTATAATGGTAATTAGGTCAGATATTTGGGGGCATTCAGTAAATTTGATTATGTTGGTTTCTACATTTGTGATCCTTACTACTTATTGTGTAAAAACCCTTGTCCTCATGTCATCTTTTATTTTGCCTTCATATCATATTGGTGTCTTCTGGTTTCCAGTCTTCTCATCAATGGGAACAGTTTCTCCCTCTTTACTTTGTCCAGATTCTTCATGATTTTGAATAACTTGCTCCAATCTTCTCTTGAGCTTCTTCTCTAATAAGAACAATCCCCTCTTCCCCAGCCGTGCCACATAACTGTGACATCTTCATCCCTGGAAACAGATCTTCACCGAACTCTTCCCAAACTCTTCAGATCCTTGCTAAAGTATGTTCCTGCTCACAATCATGTACAACACAAATATATACACACACACAAAACACCTGTAACACATAAACATGTACTTACACCTCACATGCAACATACATGAACTCTTACTCAAACATGCACATTCACAGAAGCACATATATGCGGTGATTGTAACTATTAATTGATCAGTGATGGTAGGACCATTCCACACTGATTATCAAGTAGCTACCATCTGTTATTTTCTGTAACCAAGCCCCTCTTACCACTGAGGTAAAAGTCGATAGGGTTGTACATGACAAATAACCATGTTTTGTGATTCTTCTGCAGGAAGAGAGTATTGCTGCCAAAAGGTGCTATTTGATTGGCTCTGCATGCTATTTCAGATGGAGATTAAAAATCAATTATAATGCTATGGGTCTGGAGCCATATGTACACCAGACCAGGTAAGCACGGCACGTTTGCTCCCCTAAAGAATATTGATGAACTAAATGGATGCTTTAGACAAACAACTTCTTCTTATTTCAAATATTTTATCTAATTCAAATTCTGACATGATAGGATTTGAACTCATGTTTCCCAAAGCATTAGCTTATGCCTCTTGATTATTAATTCACTGACAACACCATTACATACCGCTTCCCCTAAATCTGTCCAAACCAATGTTTTGTCTTGACTGGGACAATAATGAGCTTTTCACTTATGGGGACATGCCTAATTCGGATCTTTTGTATCGTTACCTGGTAAACCCAACTGGATATCCATTCCATTTAACTATTATAGAAACTTTACAAAATAACTGATGAGAGGGTGAGTGAGAGTTAAACTCATCTTATTTGGAGTTGTAGTGAATGGCAGAATCATTATCCGTGGTCTCTCCAGCTGTGGTCCTGCCCAAAGATCTTGTTACCTTTTTGGTTTTTTCTCCATTGTTCATACTCTCATCCTCTTCATCCTCCGGTGTTTCCTCCTGATCCACCGAGGGACCAGAGATATCAAACCTTTTCCCTTTTATCAGGATTTTGCCTTTGAGTTTCTGCAAAAGAAAGGCAGAGGATTGTAGCTCTTGAAATTTGCAGGTGTGTTCAAATTGCATGCTCGGATAGGTGTTATGAAAGTTGAGAACAGAATACTATGCTGTAGGCAACAGTTGATGCCTACTGCAAAGAAATTATGGGACTAGGTTGGGTTGGGATATCTGGTCGGCATGGATGGGTTGGACTGAAGGGTCTGTTTCCATGCTGTACATCTCTATGACTCTATTTCACCAAATTCATTTACACAGGATTAATGGGATAATAATTCTATTCCAGTTCAACTTTATTTGGCATTCACAAGGGGCCATAATTTTAAGGTGATTGGAGGAAGGTTTAGGGGAGATGTCAGAGGTATGTCCTTCACTCGGAGAGTGGTGGGTGTGTGGAATGCACTGCCAGCAGTGGTAGTAGAGTCAGAGACATTAAAGCGACTTTTGGGTTGGCACATGGAAGATACTACAATGAAGAGTATGTAGGTTAGTCTGATTTTAGAATAGAAGGTCAGCACAACATTGAGGGCCATAGGGCCTCTGCTGTGCTGTACTGTTCTATGTTCTATGTATCGGGCCTTAAAGTGGGTTTTAACATCATTTTTGTGAGTCAATTGAGAAATGCTCAGTCTAGTTTGATCTCTAGTCTCAATTCAATGAGTTTTCACAATTAAACAATTTAGCTTAACTGATTAATGACCAGACATCTTTACATTTCTATAGTGCCTTAGAATTGCTGACTCTGTTATAATATGGGAAATACAACAATAACTTTAGCACAGCAGGATCCCACAACCAGCAATGAGGTAACAGCCAGATGACCTGAAATATTTCCATGGCAATGCCTCTACTAATCAGCACGTCTCACAAAGTATAAGGTGTTGTTTTCCTTTACTTTGGGATTTCTTGTGAATTGTTCTGCTGGGTGGAAGGCTCAAAATGTTGATAAAATGTCTTTATGCAGGTAGAACTTGGATTAGTGATGCTGGCTGGGACACTGGAAATAACTACCTGTTCTTATCTGGAACAGTGTCAAAAGATTTTTTTTAATGGGTTCCTGGGAGAACCTATCAGACTCTTTGCCCCATGATGAAATGGCTTGGTCATCACGATTAAATGGATTGTGTTCCAACATTAAACAGCTTGGGTGCTTTTTACTCTTGATTGACCCTCAAGACCGACACATCTGGATGAAATCTGCTGAGCTCCTCCTCAGCATCACGGCCCCATGTGGTATAGGTAGGTCTGGCCCCAGTAAAATTATGGCATCAGATGCGAAGGGGGGAGGATTTAGCAGAAGCTGCCACTCCTCACCTTGGCCCTCTTTGTTCTCGAGCTTCCTGTGCTCCTGTGACAGTGGTCTTCCAATCAGAGACAGCACAGAGAAAGGCCCTTCGGCCCGTCACATTGGCATCAATCAAGAACAACCACCTAACTATTCTAATTCCATTTTCCAACACTTGTGTCATTGCCTTGTATGCCTTGCCGTTGCAAATGCCCATTAAAAATATTTTTAAAATGATATGAGTGTTACTGTCTCGACCACCTGTTGAATTCCACATTCCCATCCTCTGGATGAAAAAGTTTTTCCTCACATTTTCTCTAAACGTCCTGCCCTTTGCCTTAAAGCTATGCCACGGTCAATGACTCCTCCATCAAGGAGTCTTCCTGTCTGCCTTATCTCTGCCCCTCATTATTTTATATATCTCTCTAATACATTCCCTCTCAATCTCCTCTGCTCCAAAGAAAACAATCCCAGTCTGTCCTATCTCTCTTTATCACTAAACTCTCCAGCCGAGGCAACATCCTGTGAATCTCCTCTGCACCTTCCTATAACGTGGATTCCAGAACAGCACACAACACTCTAACTGTGACCTAACCAACATTTTACACAGTCCCGGCATAACCTCCCTGCACTTAGAGTATACACCTTGGTCAAGTATACCATATGCCTCCTTAGCCACTTTATCCACCTTCCCAGGGTGTTTCTTAGAGTTGTAAGTGAACCTGGGCAGTGATGTTATTTAAATACTTGCGTTGGTGCCCATACCAGTGGAGATCAGTTGAGACACCCTGCCAGACTTAAACCATGCCATGTCTTACAGTCAATTCATCATAAAACTGTCATTCGCCAACACACTGACAGGGCCAAAGGAAATACAAGGGAAATTATTTCACACTTTCACGGAGAATATGGTAGTTAGCCTTCAAAAGGATTAATTACTTACTTTTCTACCCAGTTGACCCTTTATTGAAGCCTGGATCATTGCCAGGAAATACTTTCAGAATGGACCCCATGAGATACTGTGTGGTCTAGGAACCCTCTCCTGACATTCAGATCAAGTGGTCCAGCCTGTGAGACACCTCAATGTAGCTGTACAGGGTCTTGCTGACAGTCGAGAGTGTGGTGCTGGAAAAGCACAGCTGGTCAGGGGAGCAACTGAGGAGCAGGAGAATCGACATTTCAGACATAAGCCCTTCATCAGGAATCATCAGGCTTATGCCCAAAACGTTGATTCTCCTGATCCTCAGCTGCTGCCTGACCTGCTGTGCTTTTCCAGCACCACACTCTCGACTCTGATCTCCAGCATCTGCAGTCGTCACCTTCTCCTAGGGCTTTGGTAAGACCACGGCTGGAGTATTATGTGCAGTTTTGGACCACTCATCTGAGGAAGAATGTTTTGGCTATGGAGGGAATGCAGCGAAGGCTGACCAGACTGATACCTATGGTTGGCAGGACTGACATACTGGATTGGGTAGGACTACCTTCACTGGTTTTGAAAAATGAGACAGGGTTTCATAGGAACCTATAAAGCTCTATCAGGATTAGACAGGTTAAACATAGGAAGAATGTTCCCAATCACTGGGAAGTCCAAAATCAGTAGACTGTTTAGGATTAAAATGAGGAGAAATTTCTTCACCCAGAGTGATGAGCCTATGGAATTCTTTGCAACAGAAAGTGAGTGAGGCCAGAACATTGAAGATTTCAAGGAATTAGGGATCGTTCTTACAGCCAAAGGGATAAAAGGAAAGTGGAACAGGGTCCGATGATATTGAGTGACACAACAGGCTCGAAGGGGTGAACGGCCTGTTCCCATTTCCTTTTGCAGCAAACTTTATTAACCTTATTAACCAGCACGCTGGATAAACTAGCAAAAATAATAATTACCTCAATCTGCAGTAATGTCCAAGTATTGCTGGAAATAAACAGTTTTTTTTGTATATCCCCCTGCATTAGGATTCTATTACTTACTGTGTGTTTTTATATTGATTTTAGGAGGTGTGCTGATGTTCTTATGTAGGTTTTTGGAGGGATGTTGATGTCTGAAACCTTCACTTGGTCAGGGTTTGCTGCATTTATGTGTCCCTCTTGATCATCCTGAATATTTGACCTACCAGCATACTGGTTAATGAAACATTTGCAGTACCATGTTTCTATCAGACATGTACAGCCCACAGCACATAAACCCTTCAGTTCTAAATGACCCATCATATTCCCCACCCCCCATTCCACTTCACTCCTCACCAACACACATCCCATCACCCATCCAGGCCAAACAAGCCCTTTGTTACCCAATTGGATAATCTGTTAAAACATGTAGGGGCTTTACTTAAGAGTAAAAGCAAATTACTGCGGGTGCTGGAATCTGAAACCAGAAGAGAAAATGCTGGCAAATCTCAGCAGGTCTGGCAGCATCTGTAAGGAGAGAAAAGAGCTGATGTTTCGAGCCTAACTGACCCTTTGTCAAAGTGGACCTGCTGAGATTTTCCAGCATTTTCTCTTTTGGCTTTACTTAAGAGTCTTGTCTTGAGCCTCACATTAGGACTGGCCAAGGTCTGAGTGTCAGGCAGGGCACCAATGGAACTGCAGCCCAGCAAGGAGCAGGAACACTGACCTTACTATGCCCCCTCTTGGGTAACTGCGTGACACCAGTGACCACCCTATTACTGCCCTGAAGACACCAGTGCACAATTCGGTGACTTTATAGGGGTTTATGAAACCATGAGGAGTAAATAAACAAAGCCTTTTCCCAGGGGTGGGGGGAGTCCAGAAGTAGAGTGCATAGGTTTAGGGTGAGAGGGGAAAGATTTAAAAGGGACCTAGGGGCAAATTTTTCACACAGAGGGTCGTGCGTGTACAGAACAAGCTGCCAGAGGGAGTGGTAGAGGCTGGTACAATTACAGCATTTAAAAGGCATCTGGATGGAGACATGAATAGGAAGGATTTATGGGCCAAGTGCTGGCAAATGGGGCTAGATTAGGTTCGGATATCTGGTCGGCATGGATGAGTTGGACTAAAGGGTCTGTATCTGTGCTGTACATCTAAGACTCTGTGGTCCTTGTATGCTTTGAGATATGAGGGAAGAGTGAACTGACTGAAATGTTTTAATGGAAATCTGGTACAAGTCACAGGTTTAATATTTCACCCGTTTCAGAGGTGCTATGCAGTGTGAAAGCTGAAACTTAGTCATATTCTATCTTAGAGTGGAATGGTGGAAATATAATGTTTCATTCCTGTGCACGCTATTGCCACTTGAATAGAAGTTCAGGTTAGAGTCATCATGATGGAATTTGCAAAGTTAGCTGTCTGAAATATTTTCGTTAAATGTCCCAGCAATCGCAATGTGGTTCCCACAAATCTTAGGCATTGAGTGTACCAATCAGTTCCTGCGCACTGTTTGATCTGTCTGATTGGTTAGATTCCCTACAGTGTGGAAACAGGCCCTTTGGCCCAACCAGTCCACACCGACCCTCCGAAGAGTAACCCACCCAGACCCATTTTCCTTCTGACTAATGCACCTAACATTATGGGCAATTTAACATGGTCAATTCACCTGGCCTGCACATCTTTGGACTGTGAGAGGAAACCAGAGCACCCAGAGGAAAACCCACATAGACACGGGGAGAACGTGCAAATTCCACACATGGTCGCCTGAGGCTGGAATCAAACCTGGGACCCTGGTGCTGTGAGGCAGCAGTGCTAACCACTGAGCCATAATGCTGCTCATTGTCTGCCGCACTGGGTCTGAATTATTCTCATCAAGGCTATGAATCTGTGACTGACAGTGTGTCAGCCAGGAAACAGATTCAGGAATCTCAGAGAATTCAAAGGAGCACAGAAACCGGCTTCTGTCTGTGCTGGTTCATTGAAGGAGGTGTCCAATTGTTTGTTTTAATTCACTCACCAGCTCTGTGCGTTGCTGGCTGGGCCAGCTACTACTGCATGTCCTGGAGGAAAAAGGGGTGTTGAGTTGCCTTTTGAACCTCTGCAGACCACGTGCTGTGGAAATGGATTCCTCTTTCTAACTGATAAATTTGTGCAGCATGTACCAAGAGACCTGGCATGCTTTGTTGAGCTGCAGTCCCATCTGAACTGTCCACTCCAGCCTGTGGTTCTTCAACGCCACGAATTGTAACTGGAGCTGAATTTACTCTCCTTCAAAATCAGGATATAGACAGGATGGTTAACACAGTGTTTCACACGCTTGCCTTCATTACTCAGTCCTTTGAGTATAGGAGTTGGGACATTATGTTGAGGTTGTACAGAACATTAGTGAGGCCTCGTCTGGATTACTGTGTCCACTTCTGGTCGCCCAGTTATAGGAAGAATATTATTAAGCTGGAAAGGGTTCAGAAGAGATTTACCAGGATGTTGCTGGGAATGGAAAGTTTGAGTTATAAAGACAGGCTGGATAGGCTGGGACTTTTTTCACTGGAGTGTAGGAGGTTGAGAGGTGACCTGACAGAAGTTTATAGCGTTGATGGGAGTTACCTTTTCCCTAAGATGGGGAACTTCAAGAATAGGGGCACATTTTTAAGGAGAGAGAGAGAGATTTAAAAAAAGAAAAAGTTGTGGGCGGCACGGTGGCACAGTGGTTAGCACTGCTGCCTCACAGCGCCTGAGACCCGGGTTCAATTCCCGACTCAGGCGACTGACTGTGTGGAGTTTGCACATTCTCCCCGTGTCTGCGTGGGTTTCCTCCAGGTGCTCCGGTTTCCTCCCACAGTCCAAAGATGTGCGGGTCAGGTGAATTGGCTATGCTAAATTGCCCGTAGTGTTAGGTTAGGGGTAAATGTAGGGGTATGGGTGGGTTGAGCTTCGGCGGGTCGGTGTGGACATGTTGGGCCGAAGGGCCTGTTTCCACACTGTAAGTAATCTAATCTAATGTAAAAACATAAGAGACAAAATTTTTACACAGGGGGTGGTTAGAGTGTGGAATGAACTTGCTGAGAAAGTGGTGGATGTGAGTACAATTACAATGTTTCAAAGATATTTGGATGGATACAATAATAGACAAGGTTTGGAGGGATATAGACCAGGACCCAGCAGGTGAGACTAGTTTAGATTGGGATTATGGTCAGCATGGACTGAAGGGTCTGTTTCCTTGTTGAATGACAAAGTGGTGGTTAACACTCTACATTGTTGTCTGGATCACAGGTGAGATAGATAAGGACAATAAATTTCCTTCCCCAAAAGGTGTTAGTGAACCAGATGGGTTTTTACATCAACCAACACCATTCATTCCAAATGTTTTGGATACAGATTTGAACCTGGGTCCCTAAATTACTAGTCAAGAGTGTGGTGCTGGAAAAGCACAGCAGTTCAAACAGCATCTGAGGAGCAGGAGAATCAATGTTTCGGGCATATGCCCTTCATCAGGTTTATGCCTGAAACATTGATTCTCCTGCTCCTGGGATGCTGGCTGAGCTGCTGTGCTTTTCCAGCACCACACTCTCGACTCTGATCTCCAGCATCTGCAGTGTTCACTTTCTCCCTAGATTATTAGCTCAGTAACAGTTCCGCTCAGCTTTCACTTTCCCCTTTCAAGGCCATTACACAGAGAGCAATGCCAAAGTGAAAGGTCACACAGTTACCTCGGGTGACGGAAGTTCATTCAGGACTTTGCCATCGAGTGGGGCAGTGATCAGCATTTCCCCGAGAATTTCCTTTAAATGCCGGGCCATGACGGTCTGCTGTTCCACTCCACAGTGATTCTCCAGGGACAGTATGACGGGATACGGAGAGACCTGGGGAGATAATTCAAGAGGATCCCAGATATCAGCCAACCATAAGCAACTCTGCAAAACACTGAATGTTTAGGAGTTACCTGATTCCTGAGGCCCGCAAACTCTGAATGTTTATTCAGCAAATAAATTTAACAAGAGACATCAGAAATTTGGTTATACTCCAGGACAGAAAATAGCTCCATTAAAAGCTGCTGATTCTCATTCTCTGTGATAAACATTTTTTTTGCATTTCATTTCTGCCTTTAGCAACTTTGCTTAATTGGTATAATTGGATCTTTCAATTATTCAGTACAATAAACATCTGATTGTACAGTGGATGTGTAGTTCTACAATGGGTCTGACTGTGCAGTGGATACGTACATATGGTTGCACTGTTTGTGTGTACTGTGTGTGTGTACAGTCAGGTATACTTTGGGCACATGATTGTAGAGTGAGTGCATACAGTAACTATTTACAGTAAGTTTATTTTAGGTTTGGAAATACGGTCAGCATGGAAGAGTTGGGCCAAAGGATCTGTTTCCGTGCTGAACGCCTTTATGGGTTTGTGATTGTACAATGAGTGTGTACAGTTGATATGATCATACAGTGAGTTTGTATTATAGGTGTTTACTTTGAGAGTGTAATTGACAGATGTGTTTGACTGTACAGTAGTGTGTGACTGTATAATGGGTGTGACAATACAGTGGTGTGTGACTGTATAATGGGTGTGATAGTACTGTGCTGTGTGACTGTACAAAGGTGTGTGATAGTACAGTGGGTGTGACAGTACAGTGGTGCATGATTGTACAGTAGTGTGAGACTGTTCAGTGGTGTATAACTGTATAGTGGGTGTGTGACTGTACAGTGGGTGTGACTGTGCGGCAGGTGTCACTGTACGTTGGGTGTGATTGTGGGGTGGGAGTGTTGTGATTGTATAGTGGGAAGCTGACTGTAGAGTAGGAGTGCATGACTGTACACTGGGGGTACAACTATAGAGTGGGATTGTATGACTGTACACTGGGGTGTTACTGTAGAGTGAGAGTGTATGACTGTACAATGGTCTGTGACTGTGCAGTGCACACTGTGCCCAACACAGACCCCTCTGTCTGATGTTTACAGAATGGTAATGGTTTAAGCAGGAGGCTGATAAACTCACCATCTGTCAATATCAATAACGTGACTGGGTCCCCAAATCCTCTCTGTTTTAGAGTCAGGCCCAGTTACGTAGATATTGGGATCCTAGAATATAATTTAATATCTTAGGGAACTGGCTGGGCCTGCAGTGCTTGGTCATCTTACCCTTATAAGGGGAGGTGACAGATATCTGGCTGCATTTTAGATTTTAAATAGCCCGCAGCCAATTTTATTTTTAGTAAAAGCAATATTTAAATTGTCTGATAGCAGTTACCCGACAGTTTTTTGATGCAGGTAATAGCTATTATTCAGTTCCAACACCCTATCGTTTCCCTCCCTTTGAGTAGGTTACTGAGATTGCAATCCTCCTGCTCACAGTGTGGGAGGTCACGGGCCCCAGTCCAGCAGAATGGCGAGGACAGAGGCAGGGACAGTGTCAGGGGCCTGAGGTATTCCAGGGATCTGGGTCAGTGACAGGGGGATCTCGGGGATCTGGGTCACCAGCAGGGAGATCCCGGGGATATGGGTCAGTGACAGGGAGATCCCGGGGATCTGGGTCACCAGCAGGGAGATCCCGGGGATCTGGGTCAGTGACAGGGAGATCCCGGGGATCTGGGTCAGTGACAGGGAGATCCCCGGGGATCTGGGTCAGTGACAGGGGGACCCAGGGATCTGGGTCAGTGACGGGGGATCCCAGGGATCTGGGTCAGTGACAGGGGGATCCCAGGGATCTGGGTCAGTGACAGGGGGATCTGGGGATCTGGGTCAGTGACAGGGGGATCCCAGGGATCTGGGTCAGTGACGGAGGATCCCAGAGATCTGGGTCAGTGACAGGGGGATCTCAGGGATCTGGGTCAATGACAGGGGCATCCGGGGATCTGGGTCAGTGACAGGGGGATCCCGGGGATCTGGGTCAGTGACGGGGGATCCCAGGGATCTGGGTCAGTTACAGGGGGATCTCAGGGATCTGGGTCAATGACAGGGGGATCCCGGGATCAGGGTCAGTGACGGGGAGATCCGGGGATATGGGTCAATAACAGGGAGATCCCAGGGATCTGGGTCAGCAACAGGGGCATCCCGGGGATCTGGGTCAGTGACAGGGGGATCCCAGGGATCTGGGTCAGAGGCAGGAGGATCCCAGGGATCTGGGTCAGAGGCGGGGGATCCTGGGGTTCTGGGTCAGTGACAGGGGGATCCCGGGGATCTGGGTCAGCAACAGGGAGACAGTTTACAGGTCAGTTTGGTTCCACGCCCTTCTCTGATACACCACGGTAAAGTCTGCCCCTGATTTCAATGACAATTCAAGGTGAGACATTTACTCCTTTTCTCAGGAGGAGGTCCCACCCAGGAGCACTGCTACACAATTGGATTGTCCCACAGCTCGCTGTCCCTAGTGGTGGTGGCTGGCATTTCCACCAGTCTGCAGTGTGGAGGTGCCTGGACTGATGGTTATGCCTGGGGCTAGTGATGGGGTCGCAGCCAGGGGATGAGTTTGTCAGTGAGGGGGCAGGAACAGACTTTGAGAGTCCCGGAGAGAGTAACCTTGATAACAGTGATGCGGATGGAGAAGCCCCTGATGGGCGAAGGGGGCCCTCAATAACAGGTTCTACCTCAACTTGTCCCTGTTCAACCCCAACCTGAGCAGTTAAAGCTTCTGACCTTCTCACAAAGCAGAGACCTCACGTTTGCCACTGGAGTAAAGGATCAGCTCAACACTGGAGCAGGCGCTCAGTGGGCTCAAAACAGGGCCTTTCCCATCAACCACAAAATTTCAAACTGGGAGGGGCAGGTTAGTGATGGATTCTCCAGTCTCTGGATTTTACCTGTTCCCCTGCACCACTCTCCAAACCCAGTGGCAGGGAATGGTGTAAAATCTAACGTTGTATGAACTCTCCTGAGCTTCTTTTCTCTCACCTAATATGTCTAACACTGTCTTGAAAGACTCAGTCACTCAGAACATCTACAGACTTTTGGAATAGAGTGTTCCCAAGCAGTACACTTTCTGTGCAGATGTGTTTCCTCATCTTTCTCAGGTTGATCTAGTTTGAGGTTAAACCCCGTTTTTGATTCCCCATTGACGGAAATAGTTTCTGTCAAGTCAACAAAACGGGATTACTCCAGTGACTGGGAATGACCCCAATCGTCAGACACTGGGATTAATTCCTGTGCACTCACCGTGAAAGCATAATCCCGGATGGTTCGAATGACGTCTTTGAAGAGGATCTTTGAGGTGAGTGTGTATCCGTGGTAGATGATCGGTTCCCCATTTGGTCCTTCCCAGCAATCCAGCTCCACACAGCGGCAACCTCTCAGGAGCGCTCTGTAAACACCCAGAGTCACAGGTAAGACATGAAGTGGGGTCAGCTCTCTCACACTCATTACCATCTGCCCATTTTGAGGTGTTACTCATTTTATGAAGTTTAGGATCAGTTGTTGACTGTTTGTGAAAGATTCAAGAGAAAAAAACCCAATCTGCTGACCTTTCAAACATTTCAGCAATTTTTCTGTTCATTGTTCATTCACAGCATGTGGGCATCACTGGCTGGGCCAGCACTTATTACTCATCCCTAAATACTCTTGGAAAAGTGGTGGCGAGCTGTCCCCTTGAATTGCTACAGTTCATCTGCTGTCGATAGATGAACCATACCATTAAGGAACGTGTTCCAGTGGTGCTGGAGGAACGATGAGATATTGCCAAGTCAGGATGGTGTGTGGTTTGATAGGTAACTTGCAGGGGCTGATGGCCCCATTGTCTCCTGCCCATGCCCCCCTGGGTGAAAGTGATTGTCGATTAGGAAGATGCATTGGTGAATTTCTGCAGGGTGTCTTGTAGATAGTACACACAGCTGTTTCAGTCTTTTGACTCTGTATGGAGTGAGTGTTGTAGGTAGTGAATGCAGAGCCAAATAAACTGACTGTTTTTTTCCCTGCATGATATCAAGTCTACTGATAATTGTTGTAAAACCGATGCTAATTCCCTTTAGGGAAGGAAAATCCACCATTCTCACCTAGTCGAACTTACTCGCATCTCTAAACCCTTAAATATACTCTGAAGTGGCACTCACAGGCTCAGTTGTATCAAGCTATTACTGCGTCTGAGTAAAGGAATGTAACTAGACGTATGACTAGCACTGACCACAACACCAGGAAGCACCAATCTATCAGGCTTCCTCATTAACGCCTGGAGCCTGTCCCACAGATTAGTCAAGCAACAGCCTGAAGTAGTCAATCTCATGGAATCATACCTTCCAGGCAATCTATAAAATATCACCACCCAACCAATACCTCAGGCTCACCTGACATGGTGGCATATTTGGCTCTGACTCCAAACTGCATGAAGTCTCCTGCCATCAAGTCAAATATGGACAAGGAAACCTCCTACTGATCACCATCTATTGCCCTGTCCCCTTCAGCTGATGAGTCAGCATCCTTCACATTGAGTCATGTTTGGAGGATGCACTGAGGGTGGTAAAGGCACAAAATGTACTCTGGGAAGGGGTGTGTGAATTTCAAAGGCTTGGTGGTCCCATTGATGAGCCTGTAATTTCTGATTTATTAACTCAATTCACATTTCACCATCTGCCAAGGTGGGACTCATCTCCATGTCTCCACAGCATTAACCTGGCGCTCTGGATTATTAGTCCAATGACAGTACCACAATGTAATACCACCTTCCCTTCAGGATCCACAGCTGCATCCTTCTACTAGAATAACAGCTTTCCCTCTGCCTCTTTTGAGATTGTCTGAGGCATTCATTGAGGTATTCAGCACATGTTCATTATGGACAAAACTCCAAACAGTGTGTTGCTGGAAAAGCACGGCAAGTCAGGCAGCATCCGAGGAGCAGGAGAATCCTGATGAAGGGCTTATGCCCAAAATGTCGATTCTCCTGCTCCTCAGCTGCTGCCTGATCTGCTGTGCTTTTCTAGCACCACACTCTCAACTCTGATCTCCAGCACCTGCAGTCTTCACTTTCTCCAACAAATCCAAACAGTCCAATCCACTCTCTTGCCTTCCTGCCTGCTGCTTCCAATCTACCGCCTGGAGGCTAATCCTGCCAACTTACTTCCCATCTAACCCACCCCTCCCACTGCTGGCCTTCTACCAATCACTTCCCCTCGACAGACCTCCCTCTAAACGGTCCATTCACTTGTGAACAAGGTCCTTGTCATCCAGACGCTTCCTGAGGATGATTAACAGAAACCTGGCTGAGGGGGCACGACACCTTCCCCATGGCTCCACCCTCCATCCCTTTAAGCCTATCACAGTGAGGTTTCTCAACAGCTTGAACCTGGGGCTGACCTCTGCTCCCCCGGCATCTCCTTTCCCTTGAAGCATCTCATCTTGTACCTTCGTGCTCAGCTCCAATGAGAGTCCTCATTCTCTCTCACTTTCCCAAATGCAACAGAACATGTTCCCACTGAGATTTCTTCAGTGTTCCTTCTTCAGCCCCTACCCCAAACGACTTTATATCCTCAGTGATCTGAACCTCCACCTCAAATCATGCAACTCTCCCTCCTCTCACTTCACTGCCCTCTGACCATCTTGAAATCTCTCTCTCTCTCCATGAAAATGCCTCAACCCACATTCACTTCCCCTACCCCCGACCTTACCATTTCACATGGTTTCACTGCTCCCACAGCTTCAATCACAGATCAGGTTATTTCTGATCACTTACATCACAAGCAGTTTTTGAGAAATCATTCTCCAGCCACATTCCCTTGCAGTCCCCAAACTAATCTCCTTTTGTAAAGGGAGGCGCGGTGGTAGTTTGGCGCACTGACCTGTAAAGGGAGGCGCGGTGGTAGTTTGGCGCACTGACCTGTAAGGGAGGCGCGGTGGTAGTTTGGCGCACTGACCTGTAAAGGGAGGCGCGGTGGTAGTTTGGCGCACTGACCTGTATACCGCTGAAGCCAAACGCCAGCTCGCGGACACCTCCTCTTATCGCCCCCTTGACCACGACCCCACCTCCCACCACCAAACCATCATCTCCCAGACCATCCAGGACCTCATCACCTCAGGGGATCTCCCATCCACCGCCTCCAACCTCATAGTCCCACAACCCCGCACCGCCCGTTTCTACCTCCTGCCCAAAATCCACAAACCTGCCTGCCCCGGCCGACCCATTGTCTCAGCCTGCTCCTGCCCCACCGAACTCATCTCCCAATACCTCGACACGGTCCTGTCCCCTTTAGTCCAAGAACTCCCCACCTACGTTCGGGACACCACCCACGCCCTCCACCTCCTCCAGGATTTTCGCTTCCCCGGTCCCCAACGCCTTATTTTCACTATGGACATCCAGTCCCTGTACACCTCCATCCCCCATCACAAAGGACTCAAAGCCCTCCGCTTCTTCCTTTCCCGCCGCACCAACCAGTACCCTTCCACTGACACCCTCCTTCAACTGACTGAACTGGTCCCCACCCTGAATAACTTCTCTTTTCAATCCTCCCACTTCCTCCAAACTAAAGGAGTTGCCATGGGCACCCGCATGGGCCCCAGCTATGCCTGCCTCTTCGTAGGATATGTGGAACAGTCCATCTTCCGCAACTACACTGGCACCACCCCCCACCTTTTCCTCCGCTACATCGATGACTGTATCGGTGCTGCCTCGTGCTCCCACGAGGAGGTTGAACAGTTCATCAACTTTACTAACACCTTCCATCCCGACCTGAAATTCACCTGGACTGTCTCAGACTCCTCCCTCCCCTTCCTAGACCTTTCCATTTCTATCTTGGGCGACCGACTCAACACAGACATCTATTATAAACCGACTGACTCCCACAGCTATCTGGACTGCACCTCCTCCCACCCTGCCCCCTGTAAAAACGCCATCCCATATTCCCAATTCCTTCGTCTCCGCCGCATCTGCTCCCAGGAGGACCAATTCCAACACCGCACAGCCCAGATGGCCTCCTTCTTCAAGGACCGCAAATTCCCCCCAGACGTGATCGACGATGCCCTCCACCGCATCTCCTCCACTTCCCGCTCCTCCGCCCTTGAGCCCCGCTCCTCCAACCGCCACCAAGACAGAACCCCACTGGTTCTCACCTACCACCCCACCAACCTCCGCATACAACGTATCATCCGCCGCCATTTCCGCCACCTCCAAACGGACCCCACCACCAAGGATATATTTCCCTCCCCTCCCCTATCAGCGTTCCGCAAGAACCACTCCCTTCGTGACTCCCTCGTCAGATCCACACCCCCCACCAACCCAACCTCCACCCCCGGCACCTTCCCCTGCAACCGCAGGAAATGTAAAACTTGCGCCCACACCTCCACACTCACTTCCCTCCAAGGCCCCAAGGGATCCTTCCATATCCGCCACAAGTTCACCTGTACCTCCACACACATCATCTATTGCATCCGCTGCACCCGATGTGGCCTCCTCTATATTGGTGAGACAGGCCGCTTACTTGCGGAACGCTTCAGAGAACACCTCCGGGCCGCCCGAACCAACCAACCCAATCACCCCGTGGCTCAACACTTTAACTCTCCCTCCCACTCCACCGAGGACATGCAGGTCCTTGGACTCCTCCACCGGCAGAACACAACAACACGACGGCTGTAGGAGGAGCGCCTCATCTTCCGCCCGGGAACCCTCCAACCACAAGGTATGAATTCAGATTTCTCCAGTTTCCTCATTTCCCCTCCCCCCACCTTGTCTCAGTCGGTTCCCTCAACTCAGCACCGCCCTCCTAACCTGCAATCCTCTTCCTGACCTCTCCGCCCCCACCCCACTCCGGCCTATCACCCTCACCTTGACCTCCTTCCACCTATCCCACCTCCATCGCCCCTCTTCCTAGTCCCTCCTCCCTACCTTTTATCTTAGCCTGCTTGGCTCTCTCTCTTATTCCTGATGAAGGGCTTATGATCGAAACGTCGAATTCCCTATTCCTGAGATGCTGCCTGGCCTGCTGTGCTTTGACCAGCAACACATTTGCAGCTGTGATCTCCAGCATCTGCAGACCTCATTTTTTAATCTCCTTTTGTCTCCATTTCACAGGGAAAAAAATGATTGCTTAATTCACACACAACTGCATTTTCAAAATCCCCACTACTGGATCTAGCTCTTGGCCCTCTGTTTGGCACAAAACTTCAGGAGCTACTGATTTACTCAACTACATCTAGGCTCCAATAAAACTGTTATAACGCAAATTACCAATCAATTCACCAAACAATCACAGAAAGATTCTCCTCAAATAATAACACTCATTATCACCAACACTCTGGAGCTGTTCAGGGAGAGGTGGGCGCCGCAGGGAGTGGCATGCATTATTTCCCCCTCCAACTCTATTTTGATTTAATCCCTGCCCTCCCCTTCACTGTTTGATCACACAGCATTGCCCTTTGATGTGAAGGGCACTGCTTGTCACTGGCCACTCGGGTGGTTTCCTTTCTTCCTGGTGGTGGAAACTGAATAAAGATTCACACACCTTGTGTCTCTCACTGTGTCTCCCACCTGCACACACACACCATGGGGGCTGGGGAAAAAATAAGTATTACTGCAGTTAGGCGGTAGTGTGGGGGTAAAAAGAGAAAAAAACAGGAACCAAATAAGCACTACTGCAGTTAGGTGGTATTGTGGGGGAGAAATTTTTTTTTAAAGAACACTCATTGTTGGCATCTAGTTACAGCTATTGTCTGATATATATACACAGCATGGGTCATTCATATTAATAGAATCAACAGCTTTCATATGTGTGCCTTCCTGCTATATAAGGTGATAGTTTTGAATGGGTTAATATGTTGGATCTGATAGTCTTGGGAGGGGAATAGGGAGTCCAAGTCAAGATCCAAACATTCCTGGCTCCTGGCAGTCATAGTAATTATGTCTTTAGAAGTTCATACGATACTGGAGCAGAATTAGGCCATTTGGCTCATCGAATCTGCCCCACCATTCGATCGTGGCTGATATGCTCTTCACCCCCATTTTCCTGCCTTCTCCTCATATCCCTTTAGCGCATTACCAATTAAAAATCTGTCCAACTCCTCCTTAAAGTTACTCACTGTCCCAGCATCCACCGCACTTTGTGGTAGCAAATTCCATAGATTCACAACCCTTTGGGAGAAGTAGCTTCTCCTCAACTCTGTTTTAAATTTGCTGTCCCTTACCATAAGACTATGACCTCTTGTCCTAGAATGCCCCACAAGAGGAAGCATCCACTCCACATCTATTTAATCCACACTTTTTATCATCTTAAATACCTCAATTTGATCCCCCCTCATCCTTCTAAATTCCAGAGACTATAGGCCTAAACTGTTCAATCTCTCTTCATATAATAAACCCCTCATTTCTGGCATCGATCTAGTGAACCTCCACCAGCCTGTAATGCCACTGCATCTTTCACTCTTAACCAGCCAATGTAACTTGCGCCCATTGGTGTCATGTAATAAACTGCATCTTGTAGTTAAGACACGTTATTTTTCTTATTAAGACTGACTAGTAGATCATCGTCCACCGATGTCAACCAAACAAAACCTTAGACCCAACACTGAAAGATAGCAATGGGTTCTTGTAGAACACTGTCAGTGTCTCTGCCTCTGAGCCAGGATTCAAGTCATGCCTGGTCTGTTATATCTGGACAGATCGATTAAAATCAGAGCTGCAGACAATGATAGGAAAATGCTTTAAAGGAGTAGTAAGGGTGACAACTCTGTATCACAACCAGTAGCCGGTAGAAACAGAAACAGAAACAGAAATTGCTGGTAGTGGTCAGTTCTGCAGCACATGCATTAGTCACGATAGGTGACCTCACCCCAGCCATTAAACAAACTAGAGATTGCAATGTTATTTAAACAGCATTATGTAGTTCTTTTAATTTAATGAGGTAATATCTCTGAGCAGACAATCCCACAGATTTAAGTGACTACCTGATTACCGGGTTCTGCATATTTCACAGTACACAATGACAGGAAATACATATTTTGGGGAAAAATTAAATATTTGCAACACAGATTGCAAAAAGACCATTAAGTTTGGCCTTCAACATTTTGGCCCCTTAGAATCATCACAGAATCCTGACAATGCAGAGTCAGTAGTGACCGAACACACAATTTATTCATAATCACCGTATACAAAAGAAAGACCATCTCCACGTAGCAACTTGCATTGTTTTGTTGTTGGGGAGTTGCTGAAGGAAGGGAGAGAGAGAGAGGAGAAGGGGAGAGGATGGATTCCATTCACTTGTATCTGTTTGGACTCTGCCCTCTCACCTCAGACAACCTCACTCTCCTCACTCACGAGGATTTACAGTCACCAGAAACAAAGTTCCAGTTTTCTGGAAGAATCCTGTGTTACTGATATGCACCACAGCCCAGCCTGAGGCTGATGGACATCTCTCTGGCCTGGGGCTGAGAGACAGCTCTCCAGCCTGAGGCTGAGGGACATCTCTCCGGCCTGAGGCTGAGGGACATCTCTCCAGCCTGGGGTTGAGGGACAGCTCTTCGGCCTGAGGCTGAGGGACATCTCTCCGGCCTGGGGCTGAGGGACAGCTCTCCAGCTCGGGCCTGAGGGACAGCTCTCCGGCCTAGGGCTGAGGGACAGCTCTCCGGCTCGGGGCTGAGGGACAGTGCTCTGGCCTGGGGCTGAGGGACAGTTTTCTGGCCTGGGGTTGAGGGCCAGCTCTCCAGCCTGGGCCTGAGGGACAGTTTTCTGGCCTGGGATTGAGGGTCAGCTCTTCGGCCTGGGCCTGAGGGATAATTTTCTGGCCTGGGGCTGAGGGACAGCTCTCTGGCCTGAGGAACAGCTCTCCGGCTCAGGCCTGAGGGACAGCTCTCCGGCTCAGGCCTGAGGGACAGCGCTCCGGCTTGAGGCAGAGGGACAGCTCTCCGGCCTGGAGCTGAGGGACAGCTCTCTAGTCTGGGGCTGAGGGACAGCTCTCTGGCCTGAGGGACAGCGCTCTGGCCTGAGGCTGAGGCTGAGGGACAGCTCTCTGGCCTGGGCCTGAGGGACAGCTCTCCGGCCTGGCGCTGAGGGACAGCTCTCCGGCCTGGGGCTGAGGGACAGCTCCCTGGCTCAGGCCTGCTTGGGGCCATGTTACCTGGGAGAACCCCACCTGTTCTTTTACTCTGTTTTCTTCCCAGTGGCCTAAAATTGGCAGTATCATGGACAGAGAGGAAGGTTATCAGAAATTGCAGCAGGACCTTGATCAGCTGGGGAAGTGGGCCGAGAAGTGGCAAATGGAGTTTAACATAGATAAGTGTGAGGTCTTGCATTTTGGAAAGTCAAATCAAGGTGGGAGTTTCATGGTGAATGTTAGGTCCTTAAGGAGTGTAGTGGAACAGAGGGACCTTGGAGTTCAGGTTCACAGCTCTCTGTGCTAAAATTCTACAGATTCATTTCTTTCTGAGTGAAGAAATTCCTCTTCATCTCTATCTTAATTGGGTGATTCCTTAGTTTTGAGATTATGTCCTCTGGTCGCAGATTCTCCCATATAGAGAGAAGTTTTCCCCCACTCACATCACCTGTTTTCTGCAGACTCCTAGTGCCATCCTCAATAATTACTTACCCACCTGTTTTTATGTCATCTGAAAACTTGGCTCAAGTACATTTACCATCTCCATCCTAGTAATTAATATACATGGTAAATAACTATGGTCTCAGCACTGTGGCACACTCTTGGTTATAGGTTGCCAGTCTGAAAATGCCATCTTTATTCCTAACTCTCCATCACAGATTAGTAAATCAATCCCCTACACATGTTAATATACTACCTTTAACACACTGGACTCTTATTTTGTTAAATAACCTAATGTGTGGTACCTTATTAAACGCCTTCTGAAAGTGTAATATATTACATCTACTAGTCCCCCATTATGTACCCACTTGTTCACTCCTCAAAGAACTGCAATAAATTTGTCAATGATTTCCCCTTCATGAAACCATGCTGACTCTGTTGATTCTATTATATGCTTCTAAATGCTGTTATTACATCCTTTATAATCGACTCTGACGTTGTCCCAATATTGGGCTAACTCGCTTCTAGTTACCTGTTTATTGTAATCCTCCCTTTTTGATTAAGGGTGTTACATTGACAATTTTCTGCTCGTCTGGGACTTTTCCCAAATCAAAGGCGTTTGAAAGATAACTACTTGTGCAGCGACTGTCTCTGCAGCTAATTCCTTTAAAATCCCAGGACGTTCTCATCAGTCCTTCGCCCCATTTGTTCCCCTTTATAGTTTTTCTCTAGTGATAGTTCCAGTATTTATTTCTTCTCTCTCTCCCCTGCTGCACACCGCCCTTGTGCCTGCTTTGCCATTTAATAAGATCATGGCTGATCTTTTCGTGGCCTCAGCTCCACTTACCCGTCCGCTTAACCCTAACCCTTCATTACTGTTCAAAATGTTATCTATCTTAGCTTTAAAAATTTTCAATGAGGAAATCTCAACCATTTCACTGGACAGGAAATTCCACAGATTCACAACCCTCTGGGTGAAGAAGTTCCTTCTCAATTCAATCCTAAATCTGATCCCCCTAATTTAGAGGCTCTGCTCTCTTGTCCTAGTTTCACTGGCCAGTGGAAATATCCTCTCTACCTCCATCCTATCTGTTCCCTTCATAATTTCTTGTTTCTATAAGATCCCCCCTCATTCTTCAAAATGTCAACGAATATAATTCCAGTCTAACGTATTAATTTCATCTTATAATATCAAAGTCACCACCACCTCCTTCCTTCCATTCCTTTCAAAATGTCACATACAACTGAACATTTAGTTTATCAATGATTGTAACAATGTCATCCTTCCACCAATACAGAGGTCTTGCACATCATGGATGTCAGACAAACCAAAATAAATGGGGAAATAATGATGGCGAGGTAACGTTCAGTTAACAGGAGGATTATCTAGTAATTAAAAACTTTGTTGTTCTCCTTAAAACATTGAAACAATAATGCTGTATTCATTCATAATCTCTCAACTCACAATGTCTTTGTCTATTTGCAGCAGGATCTGGACAACAATCCAGACCAGTTTGGGCTGGTAAGTGGCTAATAGCATTGGCACCACTAAAGGAATGGTGATTTATTTCCAAGTCAGGATGGTGAGTGGCTTGGACAGGAACTTGCAGGTAATGGTGCTCTATGTATCTGCTGCCTTTAAGATGGTCACAGGTTTGCAAGATGTTGTTAAAGAAGCCTTGGCTCTAGTAATTGTACACACGCTGCAACTAAGTTTGGTAGGTGGCAGAGGTGTAAGGTGTAGGATCAGGTACTGATCAAGCAGCTAGTTTGTTTTGGATGGTATTGAACTACTTGAGTGTTATCACAGATGAATTCATCCAGGCAAGTGAAGAGTACTCCATCACATTCCTGACTTTACATTTTGAGTCCAACTCTGTTAAACTGGGAGCGAGCCAAAGAATAAAGTATTTCACATGAGAAGCTATCTAATTATAGCTACCTAATATACGCCTCAGTACTGCTTGGTCCTCCCAGCTGGTCCTCCATCAGATAGGTGTTATGGGAAGAGGAGATGAAGTAGTGACTGAGTGGTTGGGTCATGTCCTGGTAAACTTTGTCATGGTCCGAGTTAAACACGTCCCCATCAGGAGAAAGCAGGTACATCATGAAGCCATCCTGGGTCAAGAGCTGGTTCTGTTTGGCTGAAAATTAGAAACAGATTCAGATTACTATTATGAATAGAACATGACATTCTTTTAAAAAAGCAAAGAACTGTTGATGATGGAAATCTGAAATGAAGACAGAAAATGCTGGAGAAACTCAGCAGTTCTGTCACCATCTGTGATAGAGAAAGTGAGTTAATATATCAAGTTCAAGCTGACTCTTCAGAACTGAAGAGGGCAAATAGAAAAATGAAGTATTTTATACTGTAGTGAAAGGAGCAAATGGAACAGAGGAAAGCTGAGAGGAATATTAGACAACATGCGCGTGACAGACAAAAAGTTAAGATAGTGATAATGGTGGTAGAAAAGGGAGATAGATCTAGAGTGGGTGTTAATTGTGGGGATTAATGGCAGAATATAGATGCTTTTTCAACAAAATAATGTAATTTGGGCTCTCAAGGATGCATAATAGAGATGAGAAATTAACATTGCCTGTATAAGGGTTCATAGTCATGTAGGTCCCAGAATCACAGGAATGTTTAGGAAGACAATGTTAATCAGTTGAAATCTCTGTCCCATAAAATACAGAGAAAATCTTGACTGGAAATAAAAGTAGAATTTGGGCTTGTTGTGTCAAAATGTTTGAGCATTACAAATTACGAAATATAGAATAGAAAGGAGCATAAACCAAAATATACTCAGAGTTTGTCCGAAAGACATGATGACAATCATGGGGAATTTTAATCTACATTTAGAATGGAAAAGTCAGATGGGCAGAGATAACCTAGCTGAGAGTTCACAGTAACATCAGAGTCATTGCTCACAGATGTCCTGGAACCAGGGATTGGTTATATTATAGACAATAGACAATAGGTGCAGGAGTAGGCCATTCTGCCCTTCGAGCCTGCACCACCATTCAATATGATGATAGCTGATCATCCTTAATCAGTATCCTGTTCCTGCCTTATTTCCATAACCCTTGATTCCACAATCCTTGAGAACTCTATCCAACTTTTTCTTAAATGAATCCAGAGACTGGGCCTCCACTGCCCTCTGGGGCAGAGCATTCCACACAGCCACCACTCTCTGGGTGAAGACGTTTCTCCTCATCTTGGTATTGGCATTAGGCTTGGTATTGGTTTTTGAGATAGGATTAATTAATGATTTCTGAGTGAAAACTAGATAGCAGTGACCACAATAGGATTTACTTTACATTTAAGGAGAGAGGACTGGGTGTTAGACTATTTTAAAAAATTTAGGTAAATTATGAGGACATGAAAACAGAGCTGGCCAAAGTGAGCTGGTAAAACAGATTGCAGTGGCAAACATTTAAGGGGATATTTTCAAACAGACAGAACAGATACATTCCGAAGAGTAAGAAAAATTGTAAGGAATGGTCCCACCATCAAGTGGTTAACTAAAACTGTTAAAGATAATATCGACCTGAAAGAAAATTGTGCAAAGGCAGGTGTTAGGTCAGAAAATTGGAAAAGAAAAACCAATAAAGAATGATCAAAAAAAAGGAAAAAAATGAGGAACTGGTAAATGTACTGTACTTATTGTATTTCCAGATACACTTGACAAAATGCTTTATTGCTCCTTGTGAAGTGGATAGAAGATTAGCTGGTTAACAATGTTAAAAGTTGGAATAAATGAATCTTTACATGAAGTGCTATTATATCTGTGTTGGAATCTTGACTTTTTACAATTTATATGAATGATTTGGATGAAGGGATTAAAGGTAGAATTGGTAAATTTGCTAATTACTCACAGCTGGTAGAAAAATAAATTATGTAGACAAAAGTAGGTTACTGTAAAAACTTTATCATTTTATTTTCTGTATTTCTGACTGTTTCAGCAATGAGGGAAAGCTGTTTTAGAATGGCCTGGCACCCAGAGGAATGTAGGCAGAGTGCAATTTGGCCAGCAACAAGTAGCTGACTGGTTTTACAGTTGCAACTTGGATGGTAAGTATCATCATCCTGACAACACTCTGATTGATTCCAAGGCAGCTGAACAGCTTGTGGGTGTGAATGATACTGTGAGCAGTCTTTGGATATCAAGAAGTGGGGTACTGTCTTCAGCTCTGCATTGAAATACCTGAAGACTCAAGAAAACATTTTCTCCGATCAGCTGTAAACTAGTAACTAACAGACTTTGCAATTACTGTACCAATTGCTCTGTGCCTCATGCTAGGAAGTGAAGAAACCTGATGAATCAAGGATCAAGGATAACCCCAAGGCCTTTTATGCGTATGTGAGAAACATGAGAATGACAAGAACGAGGGTAGGACAGTAGTGGGAGACTGTGTATTGAGTCGGAAGAGATAGGAGAGGTACTTTTCTTCAGTATTTACAAATGAGAGGGACCATATTGTTGAAGAGGAGAGTATGAAACGGACTGGTAAGCTAGAGGAGATACTTGTTAGGAAGGAAGATGTGTTGGGCATTTTGAAAAACTTGAGGATAGACAAGTCCCCCAGGCCTGATGGGATATATCCTAGGATTATGTGGGAAGCAAGAGAGAAAATTGCAGTACCGTTGGCAATGATCTTTTCATCTTCACTGTCAATGGGGGTGGTGCCAGGGGACTGGAGAGTGGCGAATGTTGTACCCTTGTTCAAAAAAGGGAATAGAGATAACCCCGGGAATTACAGGCCAGTTAGTCTTACTTCGGTGGTAGGCAAAGTAATGGAAAGGGTACTGAGGGATAGGATTTATGAGTATCTGGAAAGACACTGCTTGATTAGGGACAGCCAGCACGGATTTGTGAGGGGTAGGTCTTGCTTTACAAGTCTTACTGAATTCTTTGAGGAGGTGACCAAGCATGTGGATGAGGGTAGAGCAGTGGATGTAGTGTACATGGATTTTAGTAAGGCATTTGATAAGGTTCCCCATGATAGGCTTATGCGGAAAGTCAGGAGGCAAGGCATAGTGGGAAGTTTGGCCAGTTGGATAGAGAACTGGTTAACCGGTTGAAGTCAGAGAGTGGTGGTAGATGGTAAATATTCAGCCTGGAGCCCAGTTACAAGTGGAGTTCTGCAGGGATCAGTTCTGGATCCTCTGCTGTTTGTAATTTTTATTAATGACTTGGAAGAGGGAGTCGAAGGGTTGGTCAGTAAATGTGCAGATGATACGAAGATTGGTGGAGTTGTGGATAGTGAGGAGGGCTGTTGTCAGCTGCAAAGGGACTTAGATATGATGCAGAGCTGGGCTGAGGCATGGCAGATGGAGTTCAACCCTGTCAAGTGTGAGGTTGTCCATTTTGGAAGGACAAATAAGAATGTGGAATACAGGGTTAACGGTAGGGTTCTTAGTAAGGTGGAGGAGCAGAGGGATCTTGGTGCCTATGTTCATAGATCTTTGAAGGTTGCCACTCAGGTGGATAGAGCTTGTAAGAAGGCCTATGGTGTATTAGCAGAGGGATTGAATTCAAGAGTCGTGAGGTGATGTTGCAGCTGCATAGGACCTTGGTAAGGCCACATTTGGAGTACTGTGTGCAGTTCTGGTCGCCTCATTCTAGGAAAGATGTGGAAGCTTTGGAGAGGGTGCAGAGGAGATTTACCAGGATGTTGTCTGGAATGGAGAATAGGTTATACAAGGATAGGTTGAGAGTGCTAGGCCTTTTCTCATTGGAACTGCGAAGGATGAGGGGTGACTTGATAGAGGTTTATAAGATGATCAGGGGAATAGATAGAGTAGACAGTCAGAGACTTTTTCCCCAGGTACAACAGAGTGTTACAAGGGGGCATAAATTTAAGGTGAAGGGTGGAAGGTGTAGGGGGGCTGTCAGGGGTAAGTTCTTTACCCAGAGAGTGGTGGGGGCATGGAATGCGCTGCCTGTGGGAGTGGCAGAGTCAGAATCATTGGTGACCTTTAAGTGGCAATTGGATAGGTACATGGATAGATGCTTAAGCTAGGACAAATGCTCAGCACAACATTGTGGGCCGAAGGGCCTGTTCTGTTCTATGTTCTATGAAAAGAGATGGACTAACATAAAGTCTGACAAGCAAAAAGATCATCTCAGTGAACCCTGTGGACTGATACTGTTGAACTGTTGATCCTATTATTTCCCCTCCTCTATTTAACAAATGTTTTTTGTTTGTCTTTGTGTGTGTAAAGTTTTAAAAGAGGATTATAATTTTAACTAGTGAAACAATTTTTGATTGTTCATAACTGTTTACTTGTGATTATAATTTACTTATCTATAATAACCAGTAGTTCTACTTACAGGAACCGAAGCAGTGTTTTCTGTTAATGTGGTTTTAGAGTACTTCCAGTGTGGAAATAGGCCCTTCAGCCCAACAAGTTCACACCGACCCTCCGAACAGCAACACACCCAGACCCATTTCCCTACACCTAACACTGCAGGCAATTTACATGGCCAATTCACCTGACCTGCACACTTTTGGACTGTGGGAGAAACCAGAGCAAACCCACACAGACACGGGAAGAATGTGCACAGACAGTTGCCTGAGACCGGAATTGAACCCGGGTTTCTGGCACTGTGAGGCAGCAGTGCTAACCGCTGTGCCACCGTGCCACCCAATAAACACGTCTTTGATAAACATTTGTGAGGACCCTGGGAGGAGTGGGACTTGAGAATCAGCACACTTTCCCAGCTAGATTGGAACCAATCTATACCTTTTTGTCAAGTGAGCAGACAAAGATCTGGCAAATGGAGTACAATGTGGGAAAATGTAAAATTGTCTGTTTTGGCAGGAGGCACAAAATGCATATTATCGATAAGGTGAGAGATTGCAGAACTCAGAATTAGGAAATCTAATGGAATGTTATTATTCATTGTAAGGAAAATTAAATACAAGAGCAGGGAGGTGATGCTTTAGTTATACAGAGCACTGGTGAGATTACATTGTCACCTTACTTAAAGGAGGATGTAAATATGGGTGGCACGGTGCTCAGTGGTTAGCACTGCTGCCTCACATGCCAGGGACCCAGGTTTGATTCTATTCTTGGGTGACTGTGTGGAGTTTGCACATTTGCCCCGTGTCTGCATGGGTTTCCTCTGGGTGCTCTGGCTTCCTCCCACAGTCCAGCGATGTGCAGATTAGGTGAATCGCCATAGTAAATATTGGATAACCAGAATAACGTTTGAGTCTAGGTTTGAGTGGGATGCCCTGCAGAGGATCAGTGTAGCCTCGCGAGGTCAAACAACCTATTTCTGCACTGGAGGGATTCAATGTTGAAAGCAGTTCACAAAAGGACTTATTCAGGAATAAGTCTTACAAGGAAAGGCTAGGCTTGTAACCACTCAGGTTTAGATAAGTTCAGAGGTGATTTTATAAAAAAACTTTTAAATGATCCAGGAGTCCTGATATGATAATGTGAAAATGATATTTATATTTATAACCAGGGGGGTCCTGAATATTGTCAAGGCATACATGGATAGATTCTTGTCATGTGACTGGGTGAAAACTAATAGGGTCAGCAACATTGCAGTTTGGAGATTAAAATCTGATCACCGTGATTATGTTGAACGGACAAATGCTGCTCTAGCTCAAAGAGTCTATATGTGTCATTCACTGTAACACTCAGAGATACCCAATACCCGTCCAAAATGCCCCACACCCCTCACTGTAACACTCTGATATACCCCACACCCTTCACTGTAACACTCTGAAATACCCCACACCCCTCATTGTAACACTCTGATACACCCACACCCCTCATTGTAACACTCTGATATACCCCACACCTATCACTGTAACACTCTGATATACACCCCACACCCTTCACTGTAACACTCTGATATACCCCACACACCCCTCACTGTAACACTCTGATATACCCCACCCCTATCACTGTAACACTCTGATATACCCCACACCCCTCACTGTAACACACTGATATACCCCACACCCTTCACTGTAACACTCTGATACATCCCACACCCCTCACTGTAACACTCTGATGTACCCCACACCCCCTGTAACACTCTGATACACCCCACACCGCTCACTGTAACATTCTGATATATCCAATGCCACTCACTGTAACACACTGATATACTTGACACCCTCACTGTAACACACTGATATACCCCACACCCCTCACTGTAACACTCTGATATACCCCACACCCCTCACTGTAACACCTTGATGTACCCCACACCCCTCACTGTAACACTCTGATATACCCCACACCCCTCACTGTAACACCCTGATGTACCCCACACCTCTCACTGTAACACTCCGATATAACCCACACCCTTCACTGTAACACTCTGATATACCCCACAACCTTCACTGTAACACGCTGATATACCCCACACCCCTCACTGTAACACTGTGAAATATCCCACACCACTCACTTAACATGCTGATATACCCCACACTTCTCACTGTAACATTCTGACATACACCACATCCCTCACTATAGCACTCTGATATAGCCCACAACCCTCCATGTAACACTGATATAACCCACACCCCTCCATGTAACACTCTGACATACCCCACAGCCTTCACTGGAAGATTCTGATATACTTCACACCCCTTACTGTAACCCTGATATATCCCACAACCTTCACTGTAACATTCTTGACCTACTCAACACCCCTCACTGTAACACTCTGATACCCGCCACACCCCTCACTTTAACATACTCTTATACCACACACCCACCCTTTAACACTCTGATGTACCCCACACCCTTCAATGTAGCATTTTGATGTACTCCACACCCTCCCTTTAACACGCTGATATACCCTACACCTCTCACTGTAACACTCTGATACAGCCCACACCCCTCACTGTAACACACTGATATATCCTAATCTCTCCCTTTAACACTCTGATATACCCTAAACCCACCCTTTAACACTCTGACATACCCCACACCCTTCCTTCAACACTCTGATATACCTCACACCCCTCACTGTGACACTCTGACATACCCCACACACCTCACTGAAACACTCTGATATACCCCTCACTGTAACACTCTGATACATCCACACACCCTTCCTTTAACACTCTGATATACCTCACACCCCTCACTGTAACACTCTGATACATCCACACATCCTTCCTTTAACACTCTGATATACCCCAAACTCTCCCTTTAACACTCTGATGTCCCCCACACCCCTCACTGTAACACTCTGATACACCCCACATCTCTCACTGTGACATTCTGATATATCCAATACGACACACTGTAACACACTGATATACCCCACATCTCTCACTGTAACACTCTGATATACTCTATACCCCTCACTGTAACACTGATGTACCCCACACCCCTCACTGTAACACTCTGATATACCCCACACCCCTCACGGTAACACCCTGACATACCCCACACCCCTCACTGTAACACTCTGATACACCCCACACCCCTCACTGTAACACCCTGATATACCCCACACCCCTCACTGTAACACCCTAATACACCCCACACACCTCACTGTAACACGCCCCTCACTTAACACGCTGATATACCCCACACTTCTCACTGTAACACTCTGACATACACCACATCCCTCACTATAGCACTCTGATATAGCCCACAACCCTCCATGTAACACTGATATAACCCACACCCCTCCATGTAACACTCTGATATATCCCACAGCCTTCACTGGAAGATTCTGATATACTTCACACCCCTTACTGTAACCCTGACATATCCCACAACCTTCACTGTAACATTCTTGATCTACTCCACACCCCTCACTGTAACACTCTGATACCCGCCACACCCCTCACTGTAACATACTCTTATACCACACACCCACCCTTTAACCCTCTGATGTACCCCACACCCTTCAATGTAGCATTTCGATGTACTCCACACCCTCCCTTTAACACGCTGATATACCCTACACCTCTCACTGTAACACTCTGATACAGCCCACACCCTCACTGTAACACACTGATATATCCTAATCTCTCCCTTTAACACTCTGATATACCCTAAACCCACCCTTTAACACTCTGACATACCCCACACCCTTCCTTTAACACTCTGATATACCTCACACCCCTCACTGTGACACTCTGACATACCCCACACACCTCACTGTAACACTCTGATATACCCCTCACTGTAACACTCTGATACACCCACACACCCTTCCTTTAACACGCTGATATACCCCACACTTCTCACTGTAACACTCTGACATACACCACATCCCTCACTACAGCACTCTGATATACCCCTCACTGTAACACTCTGATACACGCACACACCCTTCCTTTAACACTCTGATATACCCCAAACTCTCCCTTTAACAGTCTGATTTATCACACACCCCTCACTGTAACACTTTAATATACCCCATACCCCTCACTGTAGCACTCTGATATACCACACACTAACACTCTGATACACCCCACACCCCTCAGTAAAACCCTCTGAGGTATCCCAGACCCCCACTCTAACACACTGATATACCCCACCCCACCCTATAATAGCCTGATATACCCAACAACCCAAACTGTAACACTCTGGTATACCCCACACCCCTCACTGTAACACTCTGATATACCCCACACTGTAACACTCTGACATACTGCACACTCTCAGTGTAACACTCCGATATACCCCACACCCTTTCTGTAACACTCTGATATGCCCACACCCCACACTGTAAATCTCTGATATGCACCACACCCCTCACTGTAACACTCAGATACACCCCACAATCAGCACTGTAACACTCTGATATAACCCACACCTCTCACTGTAACACTCTAATATACCCCACACTCTGCAGTGTAGGTGTAACACACTGATATATCCAATATCACTCACTGTAACACAGTGATACACTCCACACCCCTCAAAGTAACACTTGATATACCCAACATTCCTCACTGTCACACACTGATATATCCCAAACCCCTCACTGTAGCACACTGATGTAACCCACATCTCTCACTGTAACACTCTGACATACCCCACACCCCTCACTGTAACACACTGAAGAACCCCACACCCCTCACTGTAACATTCTGATGTACTCCACACCCCTCACTGTAACACGCTGATATACCCCACACCCCTCACTGTAACACTCTGATATACACCACAGCTCTCACTGTAACACTCTAATATTTCCAACACCACTCACTGTAACACTCTGATATACACCACAGCTCTCACTGTAACACTCTAATATTTCCAACACCCCTCACTGTAACATTCTGATATATCCCACACCTTTCACTGTAACACTTAATATACCCCGCATTCCTCACTGTAACATTCTGATGTACCCCACACCCCTTGGTGTGATACTATGATATATCCCACACCCCTCACAGTAACACTCTGATATACCCCACACCCCTCACTGTAACACTCTGATACACCCCACACCCCTCACTGTAACACCCTGATATACCCCACACCTCTCACATTAACACTCTGATACACCCCACACCCCTCACTGTAACACGCCCCTCACTTAACACGCTGATATACCCCACACTTCTCACTGTAACACTCTGACATACACCACATCCCTCACTATAGCACTCTGATATAGCCCACAACCCTCCATGTAACACTGATATAACCCACACCCCTCCATGTAACACTCTGATATATCCCACTGCCTTCACTGGAAGATTCTGATATACTTCACACCCCTTACTGTAACCCTGATATATCCCACAACCTTCACTGTAACATTCTTGACCTACTCAACACCCCTCACTGTAACACTCTGATACCCGCCACACCCCTCACTTTAACATACTCTTATACCACACACCCACCCTTTAACACTCTGATGTACCCCACACCCTTCAATGTAGCATTTCGAAGTACTCCACACCCTCCCTTTAACACGCTGATATACCCTACACCTCTCACTGTAACACTCTGATACAGCCCACACCCCTCACTGTAACACACTGATATATCCTACTCTCTCCCTTTAACACTCTGATATACCCTAAACCCACCCTTTAACACTCTGACATACCCCACACCCTTCCTTTAGCACTCTGATATACCCCACACACCTCACTGTAACACTCTGATATACCCCTCACTGTAACACTCTGATACACGCACACACCCTTCCTTTAACACTCTGATATACCCCAAACTCTCCCTTTAACAGTCTGATTTATCACACACCCCTCACTGTAACACTCTAATATACCCCATACCCCTCACTGTAGCACTCTGATATACCACACACTTACACTCTGATACACCCCACACCCCTCAGTAAAACCCTCTGAGGTATACCAGACCCCCACTGTAACACACTGATATATCACACACCCCACCCTATAATAGCCTGATATACCCAACAACCCAAACTGTAACACTCTGGTATACCCCACACCCCTCATTGTAACACTCTGTATACCCCACACTGTAACACTCTGACATACTGCACACCCTCAGTGTAACACTCCGATATACCCCACACCCTTTCTGTGACACTCTGATACGTCCACACCCCACACTGTAAATCTCTGATATGCACCACACCCCTCACTGTAACACTCAGATACACCCCACAATCAGCACTGTAACACTCTGATATAACCCACACCTCTCACTGTAACACTCTAATATACCCCACACTCTGCAGTGTAAGTGTAACACACTGATATATCCAATATCACTCACTGTAACACAGTGATACACTCCACACCCCTCAAAGCAACACTTGATATACCCAACATTCCTCACTGTCACACACTGATATATCCCAAACCCCTCACTGTAGCACACTGATGTAACCCACATCTCTCACTGTAACACTCTGACATACCCCACACCCCTCACTGTAACACACTGAAGTACCCCACACCCCTCACTGTAACACTCTGATATACACCACAGCTCTCACTGTAACACTCTAATATTTCCAACACCACTCACTGTAACACTCTGATATATCCCACACCTTTCACTGTAACACTTGATATACCCTGCATTCCTCACTGTAACATTCTGATGTACCCCACACCCCTTGGTGTGATACTATGATATATCCCACACCCCTCACAGTAACACTCTGATATACTCTACACCCTCACTGTAACACCCTGATATACCCCACACCCCTCACTGTAACACTCTGATACACCCCACACCCCTCACTGTAACACCCTGATATACCCCACACCTCTCACAGTAACACTCTGATACACCCCACACCCCTCACTGTAACACGCCCCTCACTGTAACACACTGATGTACCCCACATCTCTCACTGTAACACTCTGATATACTCTATACCCCTCACTGTAACACTGATGTACCCCACACCCCTCACTGTAACACACTGATATATCCCGCACCCCTCACTGTAACATCCTGATATACCCCACACCCCTCACTGTAACACTCTGATATACCCCACACCCCTCACTGTAACACCCTGATATACCCCACACCACTCACTGTAACACTCTGATACACCCCACACCCCTCACTGTAACACCCTGATATACCCCACACCCCTCACTGTAACACTCTGATACACCCCACACCCCTCACTGTAACATTCTGATGTACCCCACACCCCTTGGTGTGATACTATGATATATCCCACACCCCTCACAGTAACACTCTGATATACTCTACACCCTCACTGTGACAGACTGATATACCCCACACCCCTCAATGTAACACACTGATGTAACCCGCACCCCTCACTGTAACACTCTGTTATAACTCACACCCCTCACTGTAACACTCTGATATACTCCGCACCCCTCACTGTAACATACTGATGTAACCCACACCCCTTGGTTTGACACTCTGACGTACCCCACACTCACCACTGTGATATATCCTGCACCCTTGCCTGTTAAACTGACAAATCCTCCTGCCTTGCTGTAACATTCTAACATATTCCACACTCTTCACTGTAACACACTGATCTACCCTGTACCCCTCGCTGTAACTCTGACATATCTTATTCTGTTCACTGTAACATTCTCTTATACCCCACTCCCCTCATTCTGACAAATCCTTGTGATATATCCCACATTCCCTCAATTGTAACAGTGAGATAATTCATACCCTCAATGTGAAATTGTCTGATGTACCAAATATACTCATTATAGTTCCCTATGTTATACTCCAACTCTCACTGTAACTCTTTGATACACTCCAGCCCCCTCCCTCTAACATTCTCTGATATACCGAAGCTAAAGGAACTGGATGGTGCTGTGGAGTTCAGGCACTGTTGGGCTGTGGCAGTCCATTTATGTTCTGGCAATAATCGTTCAATGTTTCTAAAAATATAAATATAACGTAATTGCTAACAGAATGCCAAGTTGTACACCCTTCAAAGAAAGCTGAACAAAGCTTTGGTCACACCCTGCAAACACGTCATTTGAACATTTTTATTTTAACATGCCCACACCGTGTTTAGCTCCCCCCTTTTGGAACATGGCTGTCTTGCCAAACTGAATTTCTGATTTGCAATGAGCAGAATGATGGTTTCACTGAAACCTTATTTTATTTGTTCGAAATGAGATTTTGAGGGCAGTACACGTTTATAAGAAGCTTGGTGTTCTCCCACCACTCAGGACCATTCCAAATTACAGAAAGTTGTTCATTACTCTGTTTCGTGATCCCAGTCAAACATTCTGTGAGGTGGATTAGAGAAGGTGAGCTAAGGTCATGTCACCTGTGGCTCACTGAACTCAGGGGCTCATGTTTCCAAATCCCAGTCCTGAGGACTTGAGCAGATAATCCACCTGACAAAAGCACACAGCCTGCCTCACTCTCGGAAAGGAAACCTGTCACCTTTTCCTGGAGTGGCCGACATGTGACTCCACACCCACATCAGTGAGGCTGACTCTGAACTGCCCTCTGATCTGGCTGAGTCAAGGACAATAGGGGACGGGTAACAAATGCCAGTGATGCCCTCATCCCATGAAATAAAACAAAACGTTGTTTGGAAAGAATGGGGTGGCAGCGACCACAGTGCCGAGAGCTGCAAAGTGGGTGCTGCAGGCTAGCCCTCCTGGGCATCCTGTTGGATCCTGGGTCCTGGTAAACCAGGAGCCTCCTGGGCTGGGCTTTCTCTTTTACCCGACAGGGAGCGGGGTGACACGGGGGTTTTCAAAGTGGATCAGATAGAAAAGTGAGAAGAAAGTCAGGGTGATCTTCTTGGAGGAGGGTAAAGGGAACAGAGCTCTCAATGGCAGGGCCATCCTCCAATGATCACAGCCATTTCCTTCCAGCTGCTTTAAGCCTGTTTCATTAACACCATGGCTCCCATTACACACCTCCCTCCACCTCCAACTCGTAGCAAGCTCCAATGATCCTTCATTATTTATTTACAGATGGTGGGCATGCTGCCATTTTCCATTCCTTTCCCTTCCTGTATTATGTGGCTGAGCATGGGGCTGGCTGGGTAGGTGATGGACTCTCTATTTCCTCTATTTCATTCACATCCCCAACTAGTCAGGGCAGGTCATATCCAGCCCATTAACCAACCAGTCACAGTGGGTAACATCCAGCCTGTTAATTAACTACTCAAAGTGAATCATATCCAGCCCGTTAACTAACTAGTCAGGGCAGGTAATATCCAGCCCATTAACTAACTAGTTCGGGTGGGTTATATCCAGCCCGTTAACTAACTAGTCAGAGTGTGTCATATCCAGCCTGTTAACTAACTAGTTAAAGTGGATCATATCCAGCCCATTGACTAACTAGTCAGGGTGGGTCATATCCAGCCCATTAACTAACTAGTCAGGGTAGATTGTATCCAGCCCGTTAACTAATTAATCAGGGCAGGTCTTACCCAGCTTGTTAGCTATCTAATCAGGGCGGGTAATATCAACCTCTTAACCAACTAGTCAGGGTGGTTCATATCCATCTCGTTAACTAACTCTTCAGGGCGGGTATTATCCAGCTCGTAACTATCTAGTCAGGGCACGTAATATCAACCTGTTAGCTAACTAGTCAGGATAGGTTATATCTTGCCCTTTATCCAACTAGTCAGGGTGGTCTATATCCAACCAGTTAACTAATTAGTCACTGTGGGTCATACCCAGCCGGTTAACTAACTAGTCAGGGTGGGTCATAGCCAGCCCATTAACTAACTAGTCAGGGCAGGTCATATCCAGCCCATTGACTCAGTTTCTCTCCTCATAGGTGCTGACTGAGCATTTACAGTATGTTGCATTTTCATTCCTGTCCACTCCTTTCTCTCTGGAGTACACATCAAGTCTGTCTGGAAATCCGCCAATAGTGAATTCGGGAGACAGGCTGCATTGGCATCAAAACATGGGTTTCTCTCTCCACAGCTGCTAGGACTTGCTGAGTTTCTCTAGAATTCTTTGGGTTTGTTTCAAATTTCCAGCATTCTGCTCTGACTTAATATATTACTCTCTGCTTCTTCGTCTGTAAGGGCAGTGCATTTCACTACATTTCACTTCGTTTCACTAGACTCTCTACAAAGATGTTTCTTGTAAGATTTACTTGATAGTTTATTGACTATTTTATAGTGATTTGATTTACTCACTCCAATATCTCCCCTCCTTGGTCTTTAGTTAATTTCTGTCTTTCTCCATCACTTGGCCTGATTGCGTCAGTTTCCCTGTTTGCCGGGAATTGAATGTTAACTCTTTCCATTGTCTTAATCATAAACTGGTGGATTTGTTTTCAAGTGATGAGTCATTTTTAGGAGGCACTTTGGCAATATCGCCTACATCTGGCTGCTCTTTCTTGGCAATAACTTTTGCCAAGAAGGAAATGATTGCCTATGAAATATCATTGGCCTGTCAACTGCAAGATTCTGTGAGATCTGAACTTTAACAACAGTTAAGCACTGGCTCAAATGAAACAACAAAAACTCAGCCTTGAAAGCAAAAATCCATCTTGGAGAAGGACAGACAGCGCAGTGAGACCTCAGTTACACTTTCTTTATTGCTGGACGTGTCAATTGGGTAAAGTCTGCCTTTGTTTTGGTTAATTCACAGAATGAGGCATCGCTGGCAAGGCCAGCGTTTATTGATCATCCTTAACCTGATCACAGAGGGTCAGTTAAGGGGAAATCACATTGCTTTGGGTCTGAAGTCACATGTAGGCCAGACCAGGTAAGGATGAAACAAAAAACTGCAGATGCCGGAATCCAAGGTGGACCAGCAGGAAGTTGGAAGAACACAGTAAGCCACACAGCATCAGGAGGTGGAGACCAGGTAAGGATAGCAGTTTCTATCCATAAACGACATTACTGAACCAGATGGATGTTTCTAACAATTGACAATGGTTTCATATTTATTACTAGACTCTTAATTCCAGATTTTTAAATTGAATTTAAATTCCACCATTTGCCATGGCTGGATTCAAACCCAAATCCCCACAACATTTCCTGGGTTTCTGGGTTAACAGTCAAGTGATATTCCCTGAAATCACCTTGATCATTAAAGCAGCTTCCGGATACGTGATTTCACTTGCCAATTCCCTTTCGACTTTACCCCTCCCCTGACTCCGCACTTACTTTTTGTTACTGTTGCACTGTCCCTGATGGGCGGTGATTGTAATTAATTAGTTTTAAAAGAAAATATATCAAATGGGTGATTTGGAATAGGGCAATGACTGAGCTATCTGCTTTATGCCAGTACCAAATGCAGTTCTTTTTTTTTAGATTAGACTTACAGTGTGGAAACAGGCCCTTCGGCCCAACAAGTCCACACCGACCCGCCGAAGCGCAACCCACCCATACCCCTACATTTACCCCTTACCTAACACTATGGGCAATTTAGCATGGCCAATTCACCTGACCCGCACATCTTTGTGACTGTGGGAGGAAACCGGAGCACCCGGAGGAAACCCACGCAGACACGGGAGAACGTGCAAACTCCACACAGTCAGTCGCCTGAGTCGGGAATTGAACCCGGGTCTACAGGCGCTATGAGGCAGCAGTGCTAACCACTGTGCCGCCGTGCCGTTCTATTGAGTCATGAAACAGAAGGTGGACTCACACGAAGTTAACCTGCATGGGAATCGAAGTTAACCTGCATGGGAATCGAAGTTAACCTGCATGGGAATCGAAGCGAATGGGGACACTCTTTGTGTGGGAGGTCAATACCAATTTCCCGACAATGAGATGGACCAATGGGCAGCAGATTGAGGGCAATTTACACTTTCTGGCAGCAGGTGCTCAGAGGAGCAGTCAAATTGGACTCAAAATGTTAACTGTTCCTCTCTCCACAGATGCTGCCTGATCCTGTTGAGTTTCTCCAATACTTTCTATTTTTGGTTTTAAGTGTTGGAAATTTCTTTTTAATACATTAATTCACAGTAAAAGATATACTAAGATATACAACAACAGAGAGACAGAGAGAGGGACATGTAAGCAGTGAGGCAGAGTCAGCAAAATGATGATTAGGATGTCATTCAAACATAACTCTGCTAGATTACTTTGTACATTGGCAATGAAGTATGCAGCAAACTAGAAACATGCCCCTACAGTTTCAGGACTGGTTCGAGATAGTATGCAGCAGGTGAGATGGTCTATATGTTGGATATAGATTAGAAACAAGCTGTAGTTACTGTGTGGGATAGTTTATTGAATCAGGGGAGGGGGCATTGATAATTAAAGCCAGGTAGCAACTGTGAAAGGAGCCTGACTGAGGAGGGAGCCTTCCCAAGGCTCCTGGAGAACAGAGGGTGTAAGTTGGAATACATACACATAGAGGGTCAGGCATGAGCGTGGGGAGGTCAAAGATTAAACACGGGAAGGTCAGCTGCACACAACTGAGAGTCAAGGGTAACAAACAGCAGGAGGGCAAGTCAAAGCTGTTAGAGGGAAGGGGAAAGTTTGGACTGCAGATGCTGGAGATCAGAGCTGCAAATGTGTTGCTGGAAAAGCGCAGCAGGTCAGGCAGCATCCAAGGAACAGGAGAATCGACATTTCGAGCATGAGTCATTCTTCGTTCTTGAAGGGCTCATGCCCGAAACGTCGATTCTCCTGCTCCTTGGATGCTGCCTGACCTGCTGCGCTTTTCCAGCAACACATTTTCAGCTCTGTTAGAGGGAAGGTCAAGGATGGCCAATAGTCATGTTCAGGCTAATGGGAGTAGTTCCAGTTTGTGGCAGTGGGAATACAGGAGGATAATGAAATAGGGAAGATCATAAGAAACAGGAACAGGAATAGACCACTCGGCCCCTTGATCCTGCTCCATCATTGATTAGGATCCTGGCTGATGATACACCCCTCACTTTCACTGTCCTTGCCCTTTCCCCATAATCCTTGTTTCTTTTACTGATCAAGAATCCATGCACAAGGAGTCAGTCCCCACAATGCTCCTCATCATTGACACCCATTTATTCTGAGACTACACTCTCTGGTCCTAGGCTCTCCCATGAGAGAAAAAAAAATTCTCTCAGCATTAACCCTGCCAAGCCTTCTAACAATCCGGTATGTTTGAATGAGATCACCACTCGTCCTTCTCAATTCCAATGTCTGGAGTCCCAACCTGTTTAACTTTTACTTATAAGACAGTCCCTCCAGACCAGGAAGCATCCCAGTGAACCGTCCATGAGCTGCATCCATTTAAATGATAATCTTCCCTTAAATAATGCGACCAAGGCTGCAGACAGTACTCCAGGTGTAGTCTCACCAGCACCTTGTACAGAAGCTTGGTTAAGGTTGAGGAGGGTGGATAGATATAGAGGTCAAAGCTGACTCAGGAAGCATACAGGGCTATGGCTTCCAGTTTTGAAGTGAGTGAGTGTCCACGGACGTGACTGGATCCGCATGAAGAGTTCTTTGGAGTTAATTTCAAGGATGGAGTTAGGAGAAAGTGAGGACTGCAGATGCTGGAGATCAGAGTTGAGAGTTGGCGCTGGAAAAGCACAGCCGGTCAGGCAGCATCCGAGGAGCAGGAGAGTTGTCCTCCATCAAAGACGGAGTTGTCCACCCTCAGCAGATGAAGACCAGAGTGTGGCTGAGACAAAGCGTAGGGTCTCTGAAGCCAAAAGAGAAAATGCTGGAAAATCTCAGCAGGTCTGGCAGCATCTGTAAGGAACGAAAAGAGCTGACGTTTTGAGTCTAACTGACCCTTTGTCAAATATAAAAAAAAGGGGAGAAATAGGGACGTATTTATACTAGGCTGAGAGAAGGGGAGAAAAAAATGAGGTCTGCAGATGCTGGAGATCGCAGCTGAAAATGTGTTGCTGGTTAAAGCACAGCAGGTCAGGCAGCATCCAAGGAACAGGAAATTCGACGTTTCGGGCATAAGCCCTTCATGATGAAGGGCTTATGCCCGAAACATCAAATTTCCTGTTCCTTGAGAGAAGGGGAGTCATGACTCCAGAAGCAAAGGTAGCAATAAAGAGGTGATAATGACAGTGCATAGAGAGATTATAGGGAGATTAGGAGCTGTGAATGGCCAAGGCTGAAGCCAGTGCTGTGACAAAACATGTGGGAGATGGAGGGGATGGGTGAAGCAGAGGCAACATGGAAAACAGGGGAGAAGGGTAGCAAAGGGGGAAGAGGAGCAGAAAAAGATGATGAGAGAGTGGGGAGCGAGAGAGAGAGAGACAATCAAGAAATATGAGGTACAGAACAGTCAAAAAAATATATAAAGAAGATAAATAAAATAAATGAAGTAAAATTATCTGAAGTTGTTGAATTCAATGTTGAAACCGTCAGGCTGTAACGCGCCTAATCGGAAGAGGAGATGCTGTTCCTCCAGTTTGCGTTGAGCTTCACTGGAACATTGCAGCGGGCCAAGGACAGACATGTGGGCATGGGAGCAGGATTGGGTATTGAAGTGGCAAGCCACAGGAAGGTCTGGGACTTGATTGCATACAGACCGAAGGTGTAGGGTCTCTCACTGGTCAGGCCTTAAAGATTATGTTGACTAGATTTTTGCCTGACCTTTGGTCACCACATGAAGCTACAAAGGGTCAGGATTAGCTGCTGCTTTTTGTCACAGCTGGAGAAGAGCCAGGAGATGTTGACCCAGGAGCAGGCACAACAATGGCCTGATCGCCAAGGGGCAGTGGTAGAGGGTCAGGCCACTCAAGATGCTGGCAGAGGCCAGTCAGACATCAAGCATTACCATGTGATTGCTACACTGTCAGTGGTATCTTTTCCTTACTAGGGAGACAATGTTGGGAGCAGCTGAGGACGTCACTGTTGGTGTATCTAACTGGCTGGTTGCTGTCTGGTTGCAATCAGTTTGCTGCTCCCACTCTGAGAGGGATTGCTGGAGTCTTCCTGTGCTGCCACTGGGACCTGAGACATGCCAGAAAGGTTCTGCTGGATAACAGAAAGCTGCAGAACTGATGGCCAATCAGATACTGCACTCTGTTGTCACCCAAGACAAGTATCCAACTGGACGACACTTTCACTGATCATCACAAAATTTCTGCATCTCTTGTTTCAAAATCCAGCAACTTCCTTACAATTGCCCCCAACTCCTCAGCTTCTCTTGCTGAATGTTTCCCCCTGTACTGTTCCCGTGCCTGACATAACTCAAACTTGGAATTCCCGAACAATAAGGTTGGAATTTGATCAGGCTCTTTTACTGCAGGGGCCATATTTGGGTCATTCCCATGCTGCTTTCCACCGTGTTACTGCTCCACAAAATAAATCACGTGCTGAGAAACACCTTTAATACTGGCTCATTTCCTCCTCGACAGAAGCATCTACTGTTGACATTTTTCATTTTCTATTTCACAATTCCAAAATGAAAACAATTGTTTAGTTGCATTATGGAAAGGAGAATTACAGCACCTGAAACCTATCTGCACTAAAACTTTGATGTGTACAGAGGGTCTATTCTTCAGATTCGAAGGATGACACTGCCCTTATACATGTTTCCCACAAGGGTTTCAGACTTGCTTTACTGCCAACACATCCAATTTATACTCTCCCCACCAACGACTCACAGTGACAGCAGTGAGGAACTGCAATGACTCAACAATCTTCTTCGACAGAACCTTCAAAACCCATGGCCACTTCCATCTAGAGGGACAACAGTAGCTCAGTAAATGGGAACATTACTGCTGGGAAATTCCCTTCCAAACCACTCACCATCCTGACTTGGAAACGTATCAGCACTCCTTCAGAGTCGCTGGGTCAGAATTCTGGAGCTCCCTCCATACTGGCATTGTGGGTCAACAGCACATGGACTGCAGGAATTTTAAGAAGGCAGTTCACCACCACTGTCTGCTGACCCAGCCAGAAACATCTGCATGATGCAAGTGAGTGAATCAAAAAAAGTACTTGAAGGTATCTACTTCCAGTTCACTGTGGCTAAATCATATCTGATGTTATGAAAATCAACTAGGAGAAAGTGAGGACTGCAGATGCTGGAGATCAGAGCTGAAAATGTGTTGCTGGAAAAGCGCACATTCCCCTACACTCTTGGATTAACATGTTCAACACACGGTGAGACATCGAACAATTCTTTCGCCATCTTCGCCTCCACGCCTACTTCATCAACCAGGATTCTCGCTCACCCTCTGACGACCCCTTCTCCCGCCTCCAACACACCACCATCCACCTGGACACCCCGTGCTGGCCTCTTACCTGCCCTCGATCTCTTCATAGCCGCGACATTAACTGCCTCAACCTCTCCACCCCTCTCACCCACTCCAACCTCTCACCCTCGGAGCGTGCAGCCCTCCACTCGCTCCGTTCCAACTCCAACCTCCCTATCAAACTGGCAGACAGGGGAGGCGCGGTGGTAGTTAGGTGCATCTTTACACCGCTGAGACTAAACACCAGCTCGTGGACACCTCCTTCTACTGCCCCCTTGGCCATGACCCCACCTCCCACCACCAAACCATCATCTCACAGACCATCCATAACCTCATCTCCTCAGGGGATCTCCCATCCACCACCTCCAAACTCATAGTCCCACAATCCCGCACCGCCCGTTTCTAACTCCTGCCCAAAATCCACAACCTGACTGCCCCGGCTGACCCATTGTCTCAGCCTGCTCCTGCCCCACCGAACTCATCTCTGCATACCTCGACACAGTCCTGTCCCCCTTAGTCCAAGAACTCCCCACCTACATTCCGACACCACCCACTCCCTCCACCTTCTCCATGATTTTCGCTTCCCCGGTCCCCAATGCCTTATCTTCACCATGGACATTCAGTCCCTGTACACCTCCATCCCCCATCACAAAGGACTCAAAGCCCTCCGCTTCTTCCTTTCCCGCTGTACCAACCAGGACCCTTCCTCTGACACCCTCCTTTGACTGACTGAATTGGTCCTCACTCTGAATAACTTCTCTTTCCAATCCTCCCACTTCCTCCAAACCAAAGGAGTAGCCATGGGCACCTGCATGGGCCCCAGCTATGCCTGCCTCATTGTAGGATATGTGGAACAGTCTATCTTTCGCAGCTACACTGGCACCACCCCCCACTTTTTCCTCCGCTACATCGATGACTGTATTGGCGCTGCGTCGTGCTTCCATGAGGAGGTTGAACAGTTCATCCACTTTACTAACACCTTCCAACCCAACCTCAAATTTACCTGGACCGTCTCAGACTCCTCCCTCCCCTTCCTAGATCTCTCCATTTCTATCTTGGGCGACCGAATCAACACAGACATTTACTATAAACCGACCAACTCCCACAGCTACCTAGACTACACCTCCTCCCACCCTGCCCCCTGTAAAAATGCCATCTCATATTCCCAATTCCTTTGTCTCTGGCGCATCTGCTCCCAGGAGGACCAGTTCCAATACCGAATAACCCAGGGGAAGGTGCTGGGAGTGGAGGTTGGATTGGTGGGGGGTGTGGACCCGATGAGGGAGTCACAGAGGGAGTGATCTTTTCGGAACGTTGATAGGGGAGGGGAGGGAAATATATCCTTGGTGGTGGGGTCTGTTTGGAGATGGCGGAAATGACGACGGATGATACGATGTATATGGAGGTTGGTGGGGTGATAGGTGGGGTTCTGTCCTGGTGACGATTGGAGGGGCAGGGCTCAAGGACGGAGGAGCGGGAAGTGGAAGAGATGTGGTGGAGAGCTTCGTCGACCACGTCTGGGGGGAAATTGCGGTCTTTGAAGAAGGATGAACTCAGATTTCTCCAGTTTCCTCATTTCCCCTCCCCCCACCTTGTCTCAGTCCTAACTCTCGAACTCAGCACCATCTTCCTAACCTGCAATCTTCTTCCTGACCTCTCCGCCCCCACCTCCACTCTGGCCTATCACCCTCACCTTAATCTCCTTCCACCTATCGCATTTCCAACTCCCCTCACCCAAGTACCTCCTCCCTACCTTTTATCTTAGCCTGCTTGGCACACTTTCTTCATTCCTGAAGAAGGGCTCATGCCCGAAACGTCGATTCTCCTGCTCCTTGGATGCTGCCTGACCTGCTGCGCTTTTCCAGCAACACATTTTCAGTTATGAAAATCAGCCTGTCCCCAGTTGAGAACTTTGATTTAAGTCCCATCTCTGTTCTTTTCCATAATTATTTTGAGAAATGGAATGGAATTACAGAGAGCGACTCCAAGATAAAGTTGAAATACAGGCAGTTTACACAGGATTGGACTCAGGAAGAATACAGGGCTTCCAGTTCCAGGGTTAGTGAGTGACCACAGACATGACTGTGTTAGCATCAATAGTTCCATTATATCTCAAAACTGGGATTTATGAAAATCTCCTTACCAAACCATGACCTGGTGGTATATGAAGGAGTCTTATCAGAGTCACAAATGTATGTTTCTCTCTCCACAGTTGCTGCCAAATTAGCTGAACTCCTTTTAGATTTTACTTGTAGTCTAGTACTTTTACATCTCCTTAATTTGTTAAGCATAGGCTCTTTGAATTCAATATTATAGAACCTCTAAGAAATTAATCATTACCCGGTCATACATCAGAATGCTGTCCCAGCAAAACATACGCAATCACCACTACCTTAGTAAAATCAACAATATTACTACTCACATGAAACTCTGACAGTCTACATGAAGCAGAAATGTAAGGTGAGCCAATACTAATAGCAAACAGCAAACCGTGCTGGAAACTGGACTGTACCTCAGTTATTACCCTTTCCCAAACTCATGTCCCTACTCCCAGCTCTACTGAGGAATCACCCGGGACCCCATCTCCATGGGGTACCAGTTGCTTAACATCTCGGAACGGTGGCACAGTGGTTAGCATTGCTGCCTCACAGCGCCAGAGACCTGGGTTCAATTCCCACCTCAGGCATCTGTCTGTGTGGAGTTTGCACATTCTCTGCGTGGGTTTCCTCTGGGTGCTCTGGTTTCCTCCCACAGTCCAAAAATGTACAGGCGGTGAATTGGCCATGCTAAATTGCCTGTAGTGTTAAGTGTACAGGAATGGGTCTGGGTGGGTTGCTCTTTGGAGAGTTGGGTTGGGCTGAAGGGCCTGTTTCCACGCTGTAAGCAATCTAAAAATCTCATCCATTCACTGCCCACACCATGTGTTTTCACCTGTGACAAATGTGGAATATATAATCTTGACCTTTACTCCTAAAAGGGACCGGATATCTCAGGGGCAACACTTTTGTAGTCATTATTGTAATTTAGGAAGTTCAGCAACCATTTTGACAGGAAGATCCCACAAATAGCAATAAGTTAATGATTGACAATGTTGGCCAACTGCTAATTATTGGCCTGGACATTATGCAGGACTCCTCTCCTCTAATTTGACAAACAGCATGGAGTCCTTCAAGTCCACCTGAGAGAGCAAGCAGGGTCTCAGATACACACACCTCTGACTTCACACCAATGAGTATAAGTCTGGATTCTATGTTCAGGTTACGATTGTGAATCTTCTAACTCTGAAGTGAATGTCAGTAGCCCGGATATTTTTGTGGAATCTGAGATTCCCACTCCCATTCACATTTAAGACACTGAGACCATAATACGATCATAAGAAGTAGGAACAGAAGTAGGCCATTTGGCCCCTTGAGCCTGTTTCACCATGCAATAGGATCATGGCTGATCCAACACACCTCACGCCCTCTTTCTTGTCCTTCACCCTCAGCCTTGATTTCCCGACTCTTCAAGAACCTATCTACTTCAGCCTTAAATGTACACAAGGACTCTGCCCCCACAGCTTGAAATGTTAACTGTGATTTCTCTCCACAGACGCTGCCAGACCTGCTGAGCTTTTCCAGCAATTTCTATTTTTGTTTTTTAAGAGCCCTATGTATCTCAATGAAACTATTTCTTATTCTTCTGAATTCTAGTGTTTAGAGTCCCAACTTATTTAACTTTTGCTCATAAGACAGCTCTCCCCCTACACCCCCTTCCCCATATTGGGTTTCATCCTAGTACCTCTTTTCTGAACTGCTTCCAATGAAATTATATTTTACTTTAAATAAGGGGACCAAAACTGCTCGCATTACTCTAGATGTGGTCTCCCCATCACCTTGTACAGATGCAGTAAGACATCCCTACTCTAATACTCCAACCCCCATCATCCCATCAACCTTCCTGATTCCCTGCTGCCCCTGTACTCTAGCTTTCTGTGTTTCATATACACATTCCTCCCAAATCCCTTTGTGTTGCAGCTTTCTGCAGTATTTTTACATTAAATAATATTCTGTTCTTCTGTTCTCCCTTCCAGAATGAACAACTTCATATTTTCCCACATCATACTCCACTTGCCAACTTTATGTTCCCACTTAATTATCCTAGCAATATCTCTGTAAACTGTTTGTATCCCTCTCATAATCTACCTTCCCACCTACTTTTGAGTCATCTGCAAACTTGGCTGCAGTATGTTTGCTTCCTTTCTCCAAGTCATTAATGTATATTGGAAACAGTTGTGGTCCCCGCACTGCTCCCTGTCGTTACATGATGATAACTTGAAAAACAACCCCCTAATCCCCACTTGCTGTTTCCTGAGCAATGAGCCAATTCTCTATCCATGCCAATACACTACCTCCAACACTGTGGGCTCATGGCTACGACTTAACTTTTTGTGAGGTACCTTATTGAACACCTTATCATAGTCCAAACACAACACGTCTGTTGGTTCCCCTCTATCCACTCTGGGTGAGACTTCCTGGAGAAACTCTCATAAATTAGTTAGATTAGATTAGATTATGATTTCCCAAATCTTCTGTTTTTATTCTTTAATAATTGATTCCAATATTTTTCCAACAGAAGATGTCAGGCTAATCAGCTAATTTTTGATCATCTTGCCTGGTGCAGGGCAGGGTGTGAGTAATGAGCCAATTAAACAGACAATTTGAAAATGTGACAATCTTATAAATGCTGTACTCTTAATAAATGAAATGTGGTGTGGGATGCTAGTTTTACCGTAACTAAATAGTACGGTTTATTGACTTCATTGGAGATACTGTGATATTGCAGCCAATCCAGTCAATTTACTGATGAACAAATTAAAATTACTCTCATATCATTTGTTGGCATGGCAAATTGCTACACTTTTAACACTCAGTATGCAGGCAGTTTTATTGTTTTACACTCTGTGTGCCAGGCAGTTTTAATTGTTTAAATGTGATACCGTGCTATATTAATGCAGTTATTATTTACTAAAATACATTGAGCTAGGGGTGAGGTCATGTCTGAGTAGAGAAATGGAAAGTATTCAAAGGAGCTAAGGCAATCCTAACAACCCCACCCTTCATGGAATAGATTTGGAGAAAGTCAGGACTTGCACAGTACCAGAGAAATATGACAGAAATGTGAAGAAAGCAAAATTCAAAAAGGTGCTTGCAAGAGAGATGCAGCTAAACATTTCATTTACAGAAATGGCAAAAGTAATGGGATAAGGCCAGGGATTAGATCAGAACGCCAGTACAAAACAAGATGGACTAAATGGTCTCCACTGATGTGGTGAGATGTCAGGAATAACTGCTTGAAGCTAGTACTGACTTTCAAATGGACACTGCTGTGCCTAGAGGTATCATTATTCCTTCCACATAGGCCTTGCCAGCTTAGACTGCATGATGCAATGCTCTCCACATCACAGTTCTGACAGATTCAGTGTATTCTCCGTTTGAGTCATTAGATGTTAGGTCCTAGATTATTGGTGACATCAGGGGATGAAACTAGCAGAGGAAAAATACTGACAGCAATAACCATACAATGACAGCATCAGCAATGTCCCGTGGGATGGTCACCTGACAATAACCCTGCTTCTGAACTGTAGACAACCCAAAAGCAGCAGAAACTGGGGTGGGGAGTGGGGGCACCTTTACACTTCAGCTACCTTTTTGTTTCGACCATGACATCGACTGGCTTCGGTCTGCGACCTCCTTGGCTCCAGGTAAGAAGGGTTTGAGTAGGAGGTTTTATAATAGCATTTGGTGATGTGGTGCACAATGACAGGATGGGGTAATACTGAGGGAGCACTGCAATGTTAATCAACGTTGTGGTGGTTCAGATTACAGTGAAGATGAACAGGAAGTCCACATAGTCAAGTCACCCTTAAAGTGGGCACTTAAAGAAGAACATCCCTCCCCAGGCTGTTGCAAAATGACCATTATATATTTCAACTTGGGAACAGTCACTGACTTGCAAAATATTCAGTTAAATTGCAACACTGTTATTAACAGCTGTATATGCGGCATAGGCAATAGAAAGGTGGGCAGATTCTCTACCTGTTTCGTTCAGCTCATATTTGTGTATAATTGCGTTTGCATTTTCGTCTGTGGCAATTTCTTTCTGCTCTTTCAAGAAGTTCTTGATCTCAGTGATGGTCAAGATCTGATCCTCTCCTGAGTAGTAGTTAAAGATCTCTTCCAATTCTGGTCGCTGCATCAGAAACTTGCAAAACTCCTCGATCTCATGCTCTTCCAGTTTGTTAGTATTGGACTTGTCACATTGCTAAGGAGATAAGAGAGACGCCAATGAGATATAGTCAAGAAACATGGAAAATTCCCTTGACAGATGCCTCTGTGGGTGCTATTAAATCAAGGTAATGGGGGTATCCTCTGCAGAATAAGCAGTGAAGGTGCAAACTGAGTGAGTGTGGTTCTGTGGAGGGTTACATGAGTGTGAATCAATGTCTGCATTCAGTGAAATGGGAAACAAATGTGTATGTGCCTGAAGGACGGAGACAGTGAGAGTGTGTTCATGTCAATGTTCATCTGGATGAGTGTCAGTGTGTGACTGAGCACTTGTGCAAGTGTGAAACAAAAACAAAACCAGAAATTGCTGGAGAAACTCGTCAGTTCTGGCAGCATCTATGAGAAGAAAGCAAGAGTTAACATTCGAGTCCAGTGACTGCTTCAGAATAAAAACCAAAAACATTGCGAATGCTGTAAATCAGAAACAAAAACTTCAAGTAGCAAATCTTCAAAGGGACAGAAACAAGCCAAAACAAACAGGATGATGATTGACTGTAGCTACAGAGATACTCCCGACACAGATCAACACATGGCCCAGCTCACTGAGTTCCGCCAAGCCTCTTTAAACATCATTGCTATCAGTAATACCCGCCATAACAGCCACAACGTCCATTATCTACTCTTGACAAAACTCAGAGACTGACTTGTATTTTATTAGAAACCTTGATCTTTTTGTGATCAGTGTCTGTGCATAGGTTGTGATGTGGAGCTGCTGGTATTGGACTGGGATGTACAAAGTTAAAAACCACACAACACCTGGTTATAGTCCAACAGGTTTGTTTGAAAGTACAAGCTTTTGGAGCGCTGCTCCTTTGACGGGTAACTAGTGGGGTAGGGTCATCGGACACAGAATTTATACTAAAAGATCAAAGTGTCATACAACTGATGTGATGTATTGAACAAACCCAGAATGCTGTTAAGTCTTTAATCACTGAGAACGAGGATACAAGTTTTGATTGATTAATATGTAAATCCCAGAACTCCTTTCAAGTCACAATCCCAAGATATATTAAGATTAGATTAGATTACTTACAGTGTGGAAACAGGCCCTTCGGCCCAACAAGTCCACACCGACCCACTGAAGCGCAACCCACCCAGTCCCCTACATTTACCCTTTTACCTAACACCACGGGCAATTTAGCATGGCCAATTCACCTAATAAGGTTTAATTAGTATTTAAAAAGGTGACATCTCAGTTCAGACAATGCATTAAAGGTGTGAGGTTAGAGTCTGTCTGTATCCCATTACACATGGGGACACCACCCACCATGTGCACAGCAGGTACTCATGTGACTCGGCCAATGGTGTCTATCTCATACACTACAGGCAAGGATGCCCTGAGGCATGGTAGTATATTGGGGAAGACCAAGCAGACCCTATGACAACGGATGAATGAGCACCTTACAACAATCGCTAGACAGGGGTGTTCCCTCCCAGTCGGGGAGGGACATTTGGCCTCAGATCTTCAGGTGACCATCCTCTAAGGCGTCTTCAGGATATGCAACAACACAGAGCAGCCGAGCAGAGGCTTATAGCCAAGTTTGGTAGCCATGAGGATGGCATCAAATGTGACCTTGGATTCATGTCACACTACAGGCGACCCCACCACATTATACACTTCATACACACTCACACACAAGTGCACACATGCTCACACTCACACAAAGACTCAGGCAGACCCTCTCTCATACACACTTACATGTACACCTTCTCACAAATATTCCGTCACACACACACACACACTCTTCCTCTCTCTCTCTCTCGCACACACACACATTAGTCTATTTGTTTATTTGTATTTGCAGATACTTTCTATTTTGTTCAAAAAGCAGACAATCTGCAGGCAGTCAATCCATGTGACAGTTTATAAGCTCATACTTTGGAAACAGAATCAGTCTGACTCAAGGTTGGGACACAGACAGACTCTAACCTCACACCTTTAATGCATTGTCTGAGCTGAGATGTCATTTTTTTTCTACTGACAACCTGGAGTTACCTCAGGACTACAATCTGAAAGTAGTTCCGGGATATGCATATTAATCAATCAAAACCTGCAGCCCTATTCTGAGTGATTAAAGACTTAACAGCAATCTAGGTTTATCCAATTCATCACATCAGTTGGATGACACTTTTTAAAATAATATATCTTTATTAAGAAAAAATAGATTTTTAAATATTACAACAAATACAAAACAATACAATTCAAAACATACAAAAATAGTACAAAACTAAACCCAAATAATAAAAAAAATTCCCCAACCCACCTTCCTATATGAATGTATAAACATATATAGTGAAGTATAAAATTAAAAAAAAACTAAATTAGCTATTTAACTAAATAAATAAATACCTAACAACAATCAAATAAATAGTAATAACTCAGCCCAGCCAAACTCATACATTCACAGTTCCTCCTCCCTGGATATTGAACTCATGAAACACAATCGTTAGGGCTATATAAAAGCCCTTGTTAGTGTGGCAGATAAATCTGTGTCCAGGCATTTCAAAAAGGGTTGCTATGTCTTGTAAAAATTCTCAGTTTTGTAGTGTACCATATTTGTGAGAAAATCCAGGGGAATATGCTCCATCACAATCTTCCACCAACCCGACAGGCCTGGGGGTTTTTCGGATATCTAACCTGACAAGATATTCTTCCTTGCACAGAACATAAGAATATTGAGAAGTTTCTTCTTATGCGCGTCTGCAGGAAATACAATGGGTAGGCCCAAAAGGAGAGAAATAGGGTCCTTCTCCACCCCTACACCTAAACTCCGCTCCATTGCACCCACCACAGCGATCCAATATGTTTGAAACCTGTCACAAGACCAAAGACAATGGGTAAGAGTACCCGTACAGACCTTGCACTTGGGACATGCTGAAAATACCCCTGGTTTAAATTTTGACGAACGGTCTGGGGCTAAGTGGACTCTGTGGAGAATCTTCAACTGTAAAGCATGGGTCCTATTGCAAATTGATATCTTCCTTGTATTCTCCCAAATATCCACCCATGCCTCTGAAGAAACTTCAACACCCAGCTCTCTTTCCCACATCTTGCAGAGTCGATCAGACTCATCTGAGGTGGCACCCACCAATTGGTGATATAAAGTACTGACAGAGAGTGTCCTCTTAGCCCTTAGTACCCCTTTTTCTATGTCAGATTTGTAGGGATCAGTCAAAAGTGAGGTCTTTTTTTGAATAAAGTCCCTAACTTGAAAAAAAACGAAAGAGGTCTCTATTAGGTAACTCGTACTTCTGTACTAACTGATCGAAGGACATCATTACATCTCCCTCAAATAAATCACCCATGCAAGATATACCCCAAGCTGCCCAACATTTAAATCCTGAATCTATCATACCTGGTTTAAAACCCGGCATACCCACTAAAGGTGTAAACAAAGATGTTTTGCCAATATTACCTTCCCTCTGCCGAATTGCCCTCCATGCTTTGGGTTATGGCAATATTGGGTTATAGCAATATTGGGTTATGGCAATATTCCCTAACTGTCCTCACCTTGTCCAAAAACAGCAAACTGGTAAGGGGGCACCTTGCCTGGGAGACTTCGATATCTAGCAATGTTGAAAGAGGGTCCTCACAAACCCAATCACTCACGTAGGTCAAAAGCAAGCTTAATTGGTAATTTTTAATGTACGGAAGTTCTACTCCCCCCAATCTGTGAGGCAACTGCAGTTTGGCTAATTTAATGAGGGGCCGTTTATGGTGCCAGATAAAGGAGCTGAACCAACTGTTCAGTCTCGAGTGTTTGTTCATTGAAAATCAGGAGGATCATCTGTATAGGGTAGAGCAAACGAGGGAGAATATTCATCTTAATAAGCGCTATCCAACCCAGCCATGAGACTGGAAGTGCCTCCCATCTTTGGAGATTTTGTTTAATTTTTTCAAATAACTGAGTACAATTGGCTTTGAACAGTTAATCCAGAACTGGAGTAATGGATATGCCCAAATACACAAAACCCCCCCCTGTGACCACCTAAATGGGAATCTATAGTCACTCTCAAGAGCCAACTCTTTCGTAAGACCACCCATAGGCATAGCCTCTGATTTAGCAAAATTAATCTTATACCCTGAAAAAGCGCCAAACGTGTGAATGCATTGTATCAGGCAAGGCACTGAAACTGCTGGATTTGTCAAGAAAATTAGAACATCATCTGCATACAGCGAGATCTTATGTAATTTTGACCCCACTTCTGGAGCTGATATATTGAGATCCCCACGAATGGCCTCTGCCAATGGTTCAATCACCAAAGTAAAAAGTAATGGTGAAAGGGGACAGCCCTGTCGGCTGCCCCTAGAAATATTAAAATTGCTCAATCGGACCCCGTTGGTAATGACCGCCGCGAGAGGTACACTATAGAGAACCTTTACCCATCTTATGAAAACTTCGCCCAGACCAAAACAGTCAAGAGTATAGAAAAGGTACGGCCACTCAACTCGGTCAAATGCCTTCTCTGTATCTAAAGAAATCACCAATCCCTGTATTGACTGCTGTTGGCATGCTTGAATTATGTTAAGCAGCCTCTTAACATTATTGGAGGATCTGTGACCCTTTATGAAGCCTGTCTGATCCACTTTAATAATAGAGCGTAACACAATCTCCAGCCTTAATGCGAGAGCCTTAGAGAGGATCTTAAAGTCCACATTTAAGAGTGAGATGGGCCTATATGAAGCACAGTTTTCCGGATCCTTCCCTTTTTTAAGGATAAGTGGTCTCTCTCAGAGATGGTGGGCGACAATAATGACTGTATGAATCATTAAACATATTCAGCATTGGGCCTGACAGTATACTTATAAATTCCTTATAGAATTCATTGGGAAGTCCGTCAGGACCGGGCGCCTTTCCACTCTGAAGCTGCCTCACAGCTTCCTGCACTTCTTGCTCTGATAATAGGGCATTGAGAAAGGACTGTTGTTCGGGAGTCACACCCGGGAGCTTCAGATCTCTAAAAAAGGATTCCATTTTGGCCTGCCCCTCCTCACAATTCTCAGACTGATATAACTTAGAGTAGAATCTCTGGAATGCCACATTAATCTTTTTAGAATCACGTGTTAGGTTCCCAGACCCTTCTCTAATCGCTGTAATGGTTTGTGGGGCACTCCTCTTTCTGGTAAGGTATGTAAGTATTTGCCTGGCTTGTCACCATGCTCGTATAACCTTTGCTTTGCAAAAGCCAGCTCCTCCTTTGCCGTCTGCGTGAGCACGGAATTTAGTGCAGACTGCAGTGCCGTAATCCTCTGTAGTTTAACCAACGAGGGTCTGTCAAAATAGGCTTTCTCGGCTGCCTTCAACTAAGCTTCAAGGAGATTTGCTGCTCACCCTTCTGCCACTTCCTACTGGTGGAATATGAAATAACTAAACGCCTGGCATAAGCTTTGGCAGTTTCCCAGGGAACAGATGAGCTATCAACCGAGCCTATGTTGATGTCTAGGAACGCCCGAAATTCCTGAGAGAAATACTCCACAAACTTACTGTCCATGAGAATAAAGGGGTCCATTCGCCAGTACCTTGAATCCACTGTAACATCCTTAATTTTAACCATGAGGTACACTGGAGCATGATCAGAGATGGCAATATTACCAATTGTACAGGATGCCACCAGATCCAGAGTTACCGCAGGGGTCAGAAAAAATCAATCCTTGTGTGACATCTATGTAGATTGGAGAAAAACGTGAAATCCCGACCTGGAGGGTGGAGACACCTCCAGATGTCCACCAACCCTAATTCCCCACACAAACCCAATAACTGTTGAGTTTGTGCAGAGGGTATCGAGGGACCTTTAGGCAACCTGTCTACTGTGGGGTCCATGAGCCAGTTAAAATCTCCCCCATACGTGCCGAGACTTGAGACTTATCAGTTTAGAAAAAGCATCTACCAAGAATTTAAGAGGATGAGCTGGGGGACAATAAGCATTTAAAATACCATATTCTTCCCCATTTATCAAGTCTTTAAGAATTACAAACCTCACGTATGTGTCTTTAACACATCCAACAATTTAAATGAGAGCTTTTTCCTAACCAATATAACCACTCCCCTACTTCTGGTATTAAATGATGAAAAATAAACTCGGTCAAAGCCATTCTGCTATAATTTCAGATGGTCCTTGTCATCCAAATGTGTCTCCTGTAACAAAGCAATATCCACCTTCTCCTTTCTAAGATTCAAGAGTACCTTCTTCCTCTTAATTGGTGAGTGACTTCCCTTGATATTCCAGGTACCCCATTTAATCAAATCATTAGCCATAATCTTCTGCAATTACATTTAAATTCCAGAGAGGAGGAACTCGAACCACAAATTGCTCAGCCTTAATGTCGCACAGTCCACCAAATATAAAAACTACATAAACTACCACATGAGGGGGTGGCTCAGTGGTTAGCACTGCTGCCTCACAGCACCAGGGTCCCAGGTTCGATTCCAGCCTCGGGCGACTGTCTGTGTGGAGTTTGTACAGTCTCCTCATGTCTGCGTGGGTTTCCTCTGGGTGCTCTGGTTTCCTTCCATAGTATAAAGATGTGCAGGTTAGGTGAATTGTCCATGGTAAATTGCCCATAGTGTTAGGTGCATTAGTTAGAGGGAAATGGGTCTGGGTGGGTTACTCTTCAAAGGGTCGGTGTGGACTTATTGGGTCAAAGGGCCTGTCTCCACACTGTAGGGAATCTAATTTTTCATCTATATGCTGATGACAGCCAGCTCTCTCTCACTGCCAGTTCTCTGGACTCCTTCACCCGTTGGTAAATGATCAGGATGCTTATTCAATGTCCATACTTCACAAGCAGAAATTTCCACCAATTAAATATCAGGAAGACTGAAGTCATTGTTCTCAGTCTTTTCTTCAAACTCCATTTACCGTTCTACCGAGTCTGTCCCTTCACCCTGTAACTGTCTGAGGTGAGGTCAGTCTGCCCACATCTGATTCAGAGACAAGCTTCCGAACTCATCCTTGTGATCTCGAAGACGGTCTTGTTCCACCTCAGTAACATCACCTGACATCTCCAGTCTCAGCTCACTAGCTGTTGAAACCCTCGCTCATGCCTCTGTTAGATGAGTTATTTCAACATCTCAACATTCTCTCACCTCTTTAAAACTGGAGATTTTAAACCCTGATGGAATAGGTTCCTGCTGTGCATTGCATAGGCCCATCACTTTTTACTCTTAAGAAACGTCCAGAAAGACTTGAGCTCCAGAGAAGCTCGCTATTGAATGCTGCTACCCGTGCAGTAGCAATGTGAGTGGTGGTCAACACTAATAGGATGCTGCTGTCAAGCCAAAAGGACATTCCACTTGTGGGGAGAGGTGGGTGGGATTCTGAGTGGGTGAGAGTTGGTTAGCTCTGCTGAAAGCAACCCATGTTATGACAGGACCCGGGATACGAAGGCGAGTAAAAAACACAGAAGGCATCCATGCTCTGAAATTATTGAAACTGATCCTGAATTCTGAAGTCCATGAAGATTCCCAAGCAGAGGATGAGATGTTGTCCTTCTAGAGTCCAGAATTAGATTCATGCTTAAAAACCAATTCAGTATTGTGAACTGGGTCTCAAAATGACTTGAAGCTCCATATATTAATATTCTGTATTACTGTGTTCTTTGCAGATAGATAAAATACATATGCACTCTGTTTGTTTTAAGTTGACTTTAAATTTGCTAGTTTTAAAATTTAAACCAAACTTTGCAGTGAACTGTCAGCCATCATCGAGCTGGGCGATTCTCCATAGAAAATGTGTTGGGTAGGCTGGAGGATATTAAGGTGGACAAATCCCCTGGACCAGATGGGATCTATCCCAGGTTGCTGAGGGAGGTGAGACAGGAAAAAGCTGGGGCCCTGACAGATACCGTTGTAGCATCCTTAAATACAGGTGAGGAGCCAGAGGACTGGAGGGTTGCTCATGTTGTCCCATTCCGGGTAACTACAGACCAGTGAGCCTGACTTCAGCGGTAAGGAAGTTGATAGAGAAGGTACTGAGGGATAAAATGTATTTATATTTGGAAAAGAATGGGCTTATCAGCGATAGGGAACATGGTTTTGTGCGGGGAAGATGGTGTCTTATCAACTTAATAGATTTCTTCAAGGAAGTGATCTAGTTGATGGATGAAGGAAGGGTTGTTGATGTTATAAACATGAAATTTAGTAAGGCATTTGATAAGGTTCCCCACAGTAAACTAATAGAGAAAGTGAAGTCACATGGTGTGCAGAGTGTTCTCGTTAGGTGGATAAAGAATTGGTTGAGCAACAGGAGACAGAGCAGTAGTTGAAGGGAGTTTCTCAAAATGGAGAAAGGTAACCAGTGGTTTTTTTTAGATTAGACTTACAGTGTGGAAACAGGCCCTTCGGCCCAACAAGTCCACACCGACCCGCCGAAGCGCAACCCACCCATTCCCCTACATTTACCCCTTGCCTAACACTACGGGCAATTTAGCATGGCCAATTCACCTGACCCGCACATCTTTGTGACTGTGGGAGGAAACCGGAGCACCCGGAGGAAACCCACGCAGACACGGGGAGAACGTGCAAACTCCACACAGTCAGTCGCCTGAGTCGGGAATTGAACCCGGGTCTACAGGCGCTGTGAGGCAGCAGTGCTAACCACTGTGCCACCGTGCCGCCCCGTGTTCCACAGGGGTCAGTATTGGGGCCACTGTTGTTTGTGATATACATAAATGATCTGGAAGAGGGCACTGTTGGTATGATCAGCAAGTTTGCAGATGACACGAAGATTGGTGGAGTAGCAGAAAGCATAAGGGACTGTCAAAGAATACAAGAGAATATAGATAGACTGGAGAGTTGGGTGGAGAAATGGCAGATGGAGTTCAATCCAGACAAATGTGAGGTGATGCATTTGGGCAAGACTAATTCTAGAGCGAATTATATAGTTAATGGAAGAATCTTGGGAAATGTTGATGAGCAGAGAGATCTGGGAGTGCAGGTCCATTGTACACTGAAGATTGCTGCACAGGTGGATACAGTGGTCAAGAAGGCATATAGTATGCCTGCCTTCATCGGACAGGGTATTGAGTATAAGAGCTGACAAGTCATGTTAAAATTGTACACGACATTGGTTCAGCTGCATTTAGAATACTGTGTCCCCAGTTCTGGTCGTCACATTACCAAAAAGATGTGGATGCTTTGGAGAGGGTGCAGAGAAGGTTTACGAAGATGCTGCCTGGTATAGAAGGTGCTAGCTATGAAGAAAGGTTGAGTAGATTAGGTTTGTTTTCATTAGAAAGAAGGAGATTGAGGGAGGACCTGACTGAGGTTTACAAAATCATGAAGGGTATAGACAGGGTAGATAGAGATGAGCTTTTTCCCAGGGTGAAGGAATCAATAACAAGAGATCATGCTTTCAAGGTGAGAGGGATACACGTGGCAAGTACTTTACACAGAGGGTGGTAGGTACCTGGAACGCATTGCCAGCAGAGGTAGTAGAGGCAGGCACGGTAGATTCATTTAAAATGCATCTAGACAGATGCATGAGTAGGTGGCGAGCAGAGGGATACAAATGCTTAGGAATTGGGCGACAGGTTTAGATAGTGGATTTGGATCGGCTCAGGCTTGGAGGGCCGAAGTGCCTGTTGCTGGGCTGTAAAGTTTCTTTTTCTTCTTTGTTCTTTGGGACAACCTGTGTGAAGGTCCACTTGCCAACCAGTCAACCTTCTCCTCTTATACAGTGCGAGTGTTGGGCTTTTGTGAATTGTCCTGATGAGTGCAAGATGAAAACCTTCAATACAGCTCACAATAAAGACCAAGCAAACCATCTGTATCCCAATCACTAGCTGCAACCTGCATTTTTATTCGGCTCAGTCTGTGAAAACAATCAGCTTCCAAGAGTAAATTGCAAAGCAAACCCTGCAGACATGATAAAAATGACTTACATAATCAGTCAGTCTCTCCACGCAGTCACACAGCTCCCTACCTTGAAGAGCTGGTAAGCATATTCATCATCAGCCTCAATGTTGATCATCTTCAGCAGGTTCTTAATCTCTTTGAAACTCATTTTCTTGTCATTGTTTTTGTCAGCCTTGCGGAGGTATTCATGGATCCAGATAGATTCATGTAAAGGAGATCACTCAAAAATGAGAGGGAGAGATGGACAGCATGAGAGAGGTAGACAGAGATGGCAATTGTGGGGTTGTGGCTGGGAGGATGTGAGGATGGTGGGGAACAGGAAGGAGAGACATACACACATAGAGATCAGCAAGAGAGGGTGAGAACAGACAGGGACGAGAGAAATCAAGAGAGACAGAAAGCAAGGGGGTGGGGAGGAGAGAAAGAAAGTGAGAGAGATAGTGCAAGAGAGGCACAGACAGAGACACAAATAAATAGTGATACACGGTGGGGGAAGAGAGAGAGAGAGAGAGAGAGAGAGAGAGCGAGACATGGACACACTCTGCACTTGCACACACAAACACAAAACACAGAAACAAGGAGCAGGACCAGGCTATTTAGCCAATCAGACTTGCTCTGCCATTCCATATCATCATGACTGATTTTCTATCTCAATGCTATATTCCTACATTCTTGGCATTTTCCTTAATGCCTTTAAAATCTGAAAACATATCTATGTTCAGTGGCTTGGCCCGCACAGCCTTCTGAAGTCGAAAATTCAACAGGTTCACTACTCTTCAGATGAAGAAATCTTTTCTCAACTCAGTCCGAAATGGTCTACCCCATTTCTTGAGACTCTGGCCCCTGGATGTAGACTCCCATAGCAGAGAAGACATCCTCCCTACATCCAGTCTGTTCAGTGCTATTCGAATTTTATATGTTTCAATCAGATTCCCTTCATCCTTCTAAATACAGACTCAGTCAATCCAATCTCTCCTCCTGGAACAGTATCAGCCCAATGAATCTCTGCTGCATACGATACGAAGATAGGTGGAGTTCTGGATAATGAGGAGGGCTGTTGTCAGCTGCAAAGGGACTTAGATATGATGCACAGCTGGGTTGAGGAGTGGCAGATGGAATTCAACCCTGTCAAGTGTGAGGTTGTCCATTTTGGAAGGACAAATAAGAATGCGGAATACAGGGTTAACGGTAGGGTTCTTAGTAAGGTGGAGGAGCAGAAGGATCTTGGGGTCTATGTTCATAGATCTTTGAAAGTTGCCACTCAGGTGGATAGAGCTTGTAAGAAGGCCTATGGTGTATTAGCGTTCATTAGCAGAGGGATTGAATTCAAGAGTCGTGAGGTGATGTTGCAGCTCTACAGGACCTTGGTAAGGCCACATTTGGAGTACTGTGTGCAGTTCTGGTCGCCTCACTTTAGGAAAGATGTGGAAGCTTTGGAGAAGGTGCAGTGGAGATTTACCAGGATGTTGCCTGGAATGGAGAATAGGTCGTATGAGGATAGGTTGGGAGTGCTTGGCCTTTTCTCATTGGAACAGCGAAGGATGAGGGGTGACTTGATAGAGGTTTATAAAATGGTCAGGGGAATAGGTAGAGTAGACAGTCAAAGCATTTTCCCCGGGTATAACAGAGTGTTACAAGGGGACATAAATTTAAGGTGAAGGGTGGAAGGTATGGGGGGATGTCAGGGGTAGGTTCTTTACCCAGAGTGTGGTGGGAGCATGGAATGCGCTGCCTATGGGAGTGGCAGAGTCAGAATCATTGGTGACCTTTAAGCGGCAATTGGATAGGTACATGGATAGGTGCTTAAACTAGGACAAATGTTCGGCATAACATCGTGGGCCGAAGGGCCTGTTCTGTGCTGTATTGTTTTATGTTCTATTTTTCTATGTTCTATACCCTCTTTCATAAATAGAACATAGAACAGGACAGCACAGTACAAGCCCTTCGGCCCTTGATGTTATGCCGGCCTTTTATCCTACTCTCAGATCAAACTAAACTACATCCCTTTCATTTTACTATCATCCATGTGCCTATCCAAGAGTCGCTTAAATATCCCGAATGTATCTGACTTTATTACCACGACGGGCTATGCATTCCATGCACCCAGCACTTTGTAAAGAACCTCCCTCTGACATCTCCCCTCTACCTTCCTCCAATCACCTTAACATTATGACCTCTCACGGCAGCCATTTCCACCCTGGGAAAAAGTCTCTGGCTATTCACTCTACTTGTGCCTCTCATCATCTTGTACACATCAATCAAGTCATCTCTCATCCTTCTTCACTCTAATGAGAAAAGCCTTAGCTCCCTCAACCTTTCTCCATAAGACAAGCCCTCCAGTCCAGGCAGCATCCTGGTAAATCTCCTCTGCACCCTCTCTAAAGCTTCCACATCCTTCCTATAATGAGGTTACCAGAACTGAACACAATATTTCAAGTGTGGTCTAACCAGGGCTTTGTGAGGCATGACTTGCCCCTCACAAAGCCATGCTGACTATCTGTAATCAAGTTATGGTTTTCCAAATAATCATAAGTCCAGTCTCTCAGAATTCTCTCCAATATTTTGCTCACCACAGACATAAGACTGACTGGTCTGTAATTCCCAGTGTTATCCCTATTCCCTTACTTGAACAAGGGAATAACATTTGCCATTTTCTAATCATCTGGCACTACTCCAGTGGATGGTGAGGAAGCAAAGATCATCACAAAGATGCAGCAATCTCTTTCCTCACTTCCTGTAGTAACCTAGGGAATATCCTGTCCCTCCCAACGGGGTTTATCCATTCTTATGTTTTTCAAACATTTCAGCACATCCTCCTTCTTGACATCAATTTGTTTAAGCCTATCAGTTTGTTTCACGCTGTCCTCACAAATGACGAGGTTCCTCTCACTAGTGAATACTGAAGCAAAGTATTCATTAAGGACCTCTCCTACTTTCTCTGACTCCCTCCACTATCCCTGATCAGCCCTACCCTCACTCTGGCCATCCTCTTGTTCCTCACATTAAGTGTAGACTGCCTTAGGGCTTTCCTTAATCCTACCCACTAAAGTTTTTCCATGCCCCGTCTCTCAGGTATCTCCTCTCTTACGTAGGCAGATAAAGATTGCAGGCGATACTCCAGATATGGTCTCACCAAGGCCCTGTATAACTGCAGTAAGGTATCTCAACTTCTGAATTCAAATGCTCTTGCAATGAAAGCCAATACACCATTTACCATCCTAATGGTGTGCGGCAGTTACCTGTCTACAGTCATTGACTGGTGCACAAGGACATCCACATCTCTTTGTAATCCATACTTCCTAATATATTCTCATTCAACTATACTCTTACTTCCTGTTCTTTAACAGTAAAGTGTACAATTACACATTTAGGAATGTTGCACAGTATGTGCCGTGTATTTGCCTGCTCAACTTGTGTAAAATGTTCTTGTCTTCCTGACTTCTCCTCATAATGCATACAACCCTACCCAGTTTTGTGTCATCGGCAAACTTCCAAAAGTTGGATTTGGTTCCCTCACCCAGGCCATTTAATGTATGGGATACATATGGGTCCCAAGCATTGATCCTCACAAATCACTGTCTGCCACTTGGAAAAAGATCAATTTCTTCCCACTCTATCCTATGTCTCTACCAATTTTGATCATTGCCAATATATCCTACATGCTTTAAATTTGTCCAATAAACTTTTCTGAGGGGCATCATCTGAAGACTTCTGAATATCCACATTTACCACATCCATTGGTTCTCCCTTATCTACTCTACTAGTTACAGCTTTAAAAAGCTCTAGTAGGTACAGCAAGTTTTAAGGAAGATGTAATATCTCAGAAAGGCTGACTGAAAAGTCAGTAAAGAGATTCCCAAGGCAATCTACCAATCCATTAAAAACAAGAGCATGACCATGGAGAAGGTAGAGCCACTCAAGGATGAAGGAGGGAGGCAGAGGATGTGGGTGAGATCCTGAATGAATACTTTGCATCAGTATTCACCCAGGAGAAGTATATGGAGGATAGTGAGATTTGTGTGGATAATGCTAATATGCTAGGGCATTTTCAGATCAAGAAGGAAGCGGTGTTGGGTCTCTTGAATAGTATTAAGGTGGTAAGTCCCAAGGGCCGAATGGTGTCTACCCCAAGTTATTGCAAGAGGTAAGACTGAGCCCTTGACCAAGATCTTTAGTATCCTCGCCAGATACTGGAGAAGTCCCAGAGGACTGTTGAGTAGCTAATGTTGTTCCTCTGTTCAGGAAGGGAAATAGGGATAATGCAGGAAACCATAGACTAGTGAGTCTCACATGAGTGGTTGGGAAGCTATTGGACAGAATACTTAGGGATTGAATTTATGCACATTTGGAAAAGCATGGCCGAATTAGGGACAATCAGCATATCTTTGCACAGGGCAGGTCATGTCTTATTAACTTGATTGAATTAAGAAAACACACAACACCCGGTTATAACTTAACAGGTTTATTTGGAAATACAGGTTTTCAGAGTGCTGCTCAGGTAGCTCTCTAACAAAGGAGCAGTGCTTGAATGCTAGCGCCTCCAACATCTGTTGGACTATAACCTGGCATTGTGTGATCTTTAACTTTGACCATCCCATTCCAACACCAGCACCTCCATATCATAACTTGACTGAATTTTTCAAGGAGATGACAAAGGTGATTGATGAGGGTGGAGCAGTGAATGTTGACATGGATGTTAGTAAGGCTTTCAACAAGGTGTCTCATGGTAGGCCCCCCCATTAAAAGATTAAGATGTATGGGATCCACGGTGACTTGGCCGAGCGGGTTCAGAATTGGCTTGCTCACAGAAGGTAGTGGTGGAAGGCTGGTTTTTCAGGCTGGAGGTCCATGACTAGTGGTGTTCTGCAGGGATCCATACTGGGACCTCTGCTATTTGTAATATACATAAATGACTTGGATGAAGATGTAGATGGGTGGATTAGTAAGTTTGCAGACAATACAAAGATTGGATGGATAGTGTAGTTGTCAAAGGATACAGTGGGATTTAGATCAGTTGCAGATATAGATGGAGAAATGGCAAACGGAGTTTAATTTGGGTAAGTGTGAGGTGCTGCACTTTGGGAGATCAAATTTTAGGGAAATGTTTACAGTTAATGGCAGCCCCTGAACAGCACTGATGTACAGAAGGATCTTGGGGTTCAAGATCTTGGCTCGGTGGTAGGAAGCAGATGGTTGATGTTGATGGTTGAAGGTTGTTTCTCGGACTGTGGCATGACACAGGGGTCAGTGCTGGGACCTTTTATATTTATTATTTACAGAAATGATCTGGATGTGAATGTACAAGGCATGATTAGTAAGTTTGCAGATTATATAAAATTAGGAGGTATCATTGATAGTGAGGAAGGCTATCAGAAATTACTGAGGGATCTTAATCAGGTGGGTTGTGGATTAGCAAATGCAATTCAATACAGAGAAGTGTGAGGTGTTACACTTTGTAAAGTCAAACCAAAGTAGGACTTCTACATACATGGTAAGGTCCTGAGGAGTGCTGTGGAACAGAGGGACTTAGGAGCACAAATACATAGTTTGTTGAAAGCATCACAGGTTGACAGGGTGGTGAAGAAGGCATTGAACATGCTGACCTTCATCAGCTGAGGCAATGAGTGTAGGAGTTGGAACATTATGTTACAGCTGTTTAAGTCATTGGATAGGCTGCATTTGGAGTGCTGTGTACAGTTTTGGTCACTCTGTTATAGGAGAGACACAGTTAAACTGGATAGAATGCTAAGAAGATTTAGGACGACGTAGGCCTGAGTTATAGGGAGAGATTGGCCAGGATAGGACTTTATTCCTCGGAACATAAGAGTGAGGGGTGACCTTATTGAGGTGTATAAAATCATGAGGGGTATAGACAGGATGAATGCATGTAGTCTTTTTCCCAGGGATGGAGAATTGAAAACTAGAGGGCATGGGTTTAAGGTGAGAGGGGAAAGATTTAAGAAGGACCTGAGGGGCAACCTCTTCACCCAGAGAGTGGTGCATATATGGAGAAAGTGTTTGAGGCAGGGTACAACATCAGCATTTAAAAAAAACATTGGGATAGGGACATGGATGGGAAGGATTTAGATATGGGCCAAACGTACGCAATTGGAACTAACTGAATGAGCACCATGATCAGCGTGGACCAGTTTGGGCTGAAGGGCCTGTTTCCATGCTGTAATATTCTATGACTCTAAGTCCGGAGCTCCCTGAAAGTGGCCATGCAAATAGACAGGGTGGTAAAGAAAGTGTATGGCATGCTTGCCTTATTGGTCGGGGAGTTGAGTTCAAGAGTCAGGATGTCATGTTGCAGCTTTATAAGACTTTGGTTAGGCCACATTACAGGAAGGATGTGGAGGCTTTGCAGAAGAGGTTAACCAGGATGCTGCCTGGATTAGAGGGTATGAGGAGAGGATGGAAAAATTTGGGTTGTTTTCTCTTAAGTGGCGGAGGCTGAGAGGAGACTTGAAAGAAATCTATAAAATTATGTGATGCATAGATAGGGTTGATGGTCAGAATCTTTTTCCCAAAGTTGAACTGTCTAATACTAGGGGGCATGCATTTAAGGTGAGAGGGGAAAGTTCAAAGGAGATGTGAGGGGAAGGTGTTTTATACAGAGAGTGGTAGGAATCGGAAACCAGGGATGGTGGTGCAGGCAGATACAATGGGGCATTTAAGGAGCTTTTAGATAAGCTCACCAATATGAAAGGGGTGGAGGGATATGGACCAAGGGCAGGCGGAAGGGATTTGTTTCATTTGGCATATTGTTCGGCACAACATCGTGGGCTGAAGGGCCCGTTTCTGTGCTGTACTGTTCTATGTCCTGTGAAAAGTATCATTTATTATTGAGCACCAAAACAAAGCCACTACACATTGTGTAATAACCTAGTCCCAGCCCAGGACAGACAGTTCCACACACCCATTCAAGGGTCTTTTTTTTTGTTATTCCCAGAAATGTTCTTCTTCATCACCAAATCACTACGACATTTTCTTTTCTGCTTTTAACTATTTGATTGGCTGAGTGGTCTGCTTTCACGCTGTTGGGTCCAAGGATTCTATGACCCACCCCCAGTAAACCACCTGAGGAGCCAACTGGATATTTATATGCAATGCCTGTTAAAGGCAATGCAAACCATTGAAAGTGAGGGAGAAGTCACGAGAACAGGAAGGGACAAGGGCTTAGTGAATTAGATTCAGTTTTTCCAACAATCCTTTCATGGTCATAATTAGACTCAACTCCAAACTTTTATTGGATTCAAATTCCACCACCTGCTTTAGCAGGATTCGAGCCTGGGTTTTCAGAATCTTATCTGGGTCACTAGATTAATAATCCACTGACAAGATCACGGGACCATCAGCTAGCTTCAGGGTCTGCTTAATGAAGGGTCATTGCCTGTTACCCAGCAAACCCATCCTCATAGAGCTCCACAGGGAGATTAATTAGTGATTCCTCATAGGCCTTGTGAATGGAATTTTGTTATTTATCGCTAAAGAAATAAAGCATGTAAATGGGGAAGAGGTTGATAAAATCATGAGAAGCATAAATAAGATGAATAGCTTAGGAGTTTTCTCCAGAGAGGGGGAATTCAAAACTTGGGGGGGGGGGGGGGGAGAAGGTTATAGAGTCATAGAGGCCTACAGCATGGAGACAGGCCCTTTGGCCCAAACTGGTCCATGCCAACCAAAATGTCCATCCACGCTGATCCCATTTCCCTGCACTTGGCCCATATCCTTCTCAACCTTTCCTATCCATGTATTTGTCCAAATGCTTTTCAAATGTTGTTAATGTACCCACCTCAGCCACTGGCAGCTCATTCCATATCATACCACACTCTGTGTAAAAAACGTTGCCCCTCAGGTTCCCTTCCATTCTTTCCCCTCTAACCTTAAAATGATGCCCTGTAGTCTGTAATTGCCTAACCCTGGGAAAAAGACTGAGTGCATTCACCCCATCCGTGCATCTCATGATCTTATACACCTGAATAAGATCCCCCCTCGGTCTCCTACACCCCAAAGAAAATAGTCCCAGCTTGTCCAAACTCTGTTTATATCTCAGACCCTTGAGACCTGGCAACATTCTTGTAAATTCCTTCTGCACTCTTTCCAGTTTAATAACATCCTTCCTATAGCAAGGTGACCAAAACTGAATGCAATACTCCAAGTGCGGCCTCTCTAATGTCTTGTAGAACTACAGCATAACTTCCCAACTTCTATGCTCACTGCCCTGACTGATGAAGGCCAGTGTGCCAAAAGCCTTCTTCACTGCCCTGTCTACCTGAAACTCCACTTTCAGAGAACCATGTACCTGAACTCCAAGATCCCTCTGTTCCACTACACTCCTTAAGGCTCGACTATTCACCATGAAACTCCTAATTTGATTTGATTTTCCAAATTACAAGACCTCACACTTATTGAACTCTATTTGCTATTTCACAGCCCACTTCCCCAGCTGATCAAGGTCCTCCTGCAATTTCTGATAACCTTCCTCACTATCCATGATACCGCCTATTTCAGTGTCATCTGCAAACTTAATAATCATGCCTTGTACATTCTCATCCAAATCATTGATATAGTTAACAAACAGCAACGGGCTCAACACCAACCCATGAGGCACTCATTTAGTCACAGGCCTCCAGTCCAACAAGCATCCTTCCACTATTACCCTCAGCTTCCTACCATAAAGCTAATTGTGTATCCAATTTACCAGCTCTCACTGGATTCCATGTGATCTAACCTTCCAGAGTAGCCTCCCATGTGGAACCTTATCAAAGGCCTGACTGAAATCCAAATAGACTATGTCTATCACCCTGTCCTCGTCAATCTTCCTGGTCACTTCATCAAAGGGCTCTAACAAATTTGTGGGGCATTATCTCCCATACTCAAAGCCCTGCTAACTATGCCTAATCAAAGCCTTTCTTTCCAAATACATATATATCTTATCTCTCAGAATCTTCTGAAGTAACATACCTATCACAGATGTTAGGCGTACTTGTCTATCGTGTTAGGCATACTTGTCTATTGTGTTAGGCATGCTGGTTTTAAAGGAGAAAGATTTAAAAAGGGACCCGAAGAGCAAGTATTTCACACACAGGGTGGTTTGTATGTGGAATGAACTCCCAGAGTAAGTGGTAGGTGCAGGTACAGTGACTACATTTAAAAGATCTTAGGGCAGTACATGAATAAGAAAGGTTTGGAGGGAAAGGGGCTAAATGCCGATAAGTGGGACTAGTTTAGTTTGGAAACATGGTCCGTGTGGATGAATAAGACTGAAGGATCTGTTTCCATATTGCATGACTCTAATGAGAGGAGATCTAATTGAGGTACAGGGTGTTCAGTTATAACACAATAGTAGTGTTCCTTTGCAATCTTCTGCTATAGAAAATCATGCTGTAGAAGATCGATAATAGAAAATCACTATACCCGTTCAGTAGAAAGTTCATATTATCCAAACAATGTCCACAATTTGTTAATTGCGTTGTATGCAATTTGTGTTGATGAAATGTGTGTTATCGCAGTATGACCTGTACACAAGCTGCTGAAGTGGATTGACAAAGAAGACATAATGTGGAGATGCTGGTGTTGGACTGGGGTGGAGAAAGTCATAAGTCTCATGACACCAGGTTACAGTCCAACAGGTTTATGTGAAATCACAGGCTTTTGGAATGCTGCCCCTTCTTCAGGTGAAGTGAGGAAGATGTAATTCACCTGATGAAAGCACAGTGTCCCAAAGGCTTGTGATTTCAAATAAGACTGTTGGACTATAACCTGGCGTCATGAGAAAGCAGACACAGAAAGAGTGTTTACTCATGTGGAACAATCTAGAATGAGAGGTCATAGCTTTTGGATAAGTGGTGGCAGAATTTCAACCAGACACAAAGGAATTACTTCCCTCAAAGGGTCATCAATCTGTGGAATGCACACCCCAGAGTGCAGTGGACTCTGTGACAGCGAGTAAATTTAAGGAGGATAGAGATAGATTTTTAATTAGTAATAGGTTTCAGGGCTGGGAGGAGTGGGCAGGAAAGTGGAGTTCAGGCGATCAGCCATGTTCATATCAAATGCTGCAGCAGATCCAAGAGGCTGAAATGTCTACTCCATCCCAAGGTCTTGTCTTCTTCATATTTGTTAGGCACTGTTTGTCTTTCAGAAAACCGATCTCTTAGTCCAATCCCATTCATGCTTTCTACATGTCCTGCAATCACATCTACTTTAATAGACACCAGCAGTTTCCCACTAATGATGTGGGGCTAACTGGTCTGTAATTTTGTTTTGTCTCTCACTCTTTTCTTAAAAAAAAGTGGAATTACATTTGCTACCCTCCAGCCTGTAGGATTTGCTCCAGATTCTATAGAATTCTGTAAGATGACCACCATACACTAAATATTCCCATGGACACTCCCTTTAATAGTCTGGGATATAGATTACAGACCTTGGAGATTTGTCAGCTTTTATCTGTTAATTTCCTCAATGCCATTATCTTACTAATGCTGATTTCCTTCAATTCCGCCCTCGCACTGGTTCCCTGGCATTTCTGGGAGTGGTCTCTTTTGCAAAAACACACACACACATGAACTCTCTCTTTCACACACACAGACGCATACAGACATACAAAGAGTCATACAAATGTACACACACACACACACACACAGCCACAAAAGACTATGCTATCCTGTCTAAACATGACTTTCTTCTGAAAAGATCTTCCAATTTCCATTTCTGGCAATCTACTGTATTTAGGGAATTCAGATGATCATTGCTCATGGTCTTTCAGCAATGTGGGCTTGTTAAAGGACCCATTGCTTACCTGACCACAGAGCACAGTTTAGAAAGGATATTGGTGAATTTTCTCTCGTTGGCTCATGGCTTCTGCTTTTTTTCTAAGCTTCTTAAAGCCTTGAACCCATCTCCTTCCTTCTTCCTCCGAATCAGCCACCAGGTCCAGGTCAGTACGATTGCCAGTGAACGTGATGGTGAAGCACCGTTTCTCTGAGAAGCTGCTGCCATGTTTCTTCATCACCTCTGAGCGATGGCCCTCTTGGATGTCCCGGATATCCATCACCGAGACTGAAATAATGGACAAGAGAGATTAGCACTGGACAAACATCTGAAAAATCATCCAGGACAAGATGCATCTTCATGGAATTGCCAGAAGGCTGGAGTATTTCCAAAGCCATGGAAAACTCTCTAACACTCTGCACAATCAATATTGATCCCTGTATAAAACTGTGTAAAATGAAAGTCTTTCGCAAATTGTATCTTTCAATAAGATCACTTCTGTCGAGACCACTATTTTTAATTTTTCAAATTTTTGGTTTGGTACTGTGAGCTGAAGTTGAGAATCCAAATTGTGAAGTGAGGAGACAGCAATCAAAGTGACGTTTATGTGAGCCAACATGTAGGTTAGCCATCACCTGAAGAACACAGTGGATGTTTTAGTACTGAAGATGTTCTTGGGTCAGGACTGGCAATTGCATGGATGTGGAATTGGTCAATCGAGGGCCGGTCGATACTGATCTGCCAATCACAGAGAAGGATAGTAAGAGAGAGGGGGACAGATGGAACCAGTTCTGAGTGCGGTTTTGAAGCAGAGCACTGCTGGACAATGCTGCTGTACTTGGCTCTCTTTTTGCTTTGGTTTTCACCACACTTGTAAGAAGTGGTGGGTTCTGGTCAAGGAGGCGTGATTTTGAATCACAGACCTTAATTGTTGTTTAACCATGCTATTCTAAAGTTACAATATTAATAATAAATTATTAACTTCTGTTATAAACTTGGGATTCCCAACTGTTTTCTTTCTGGGAACATAACCTTTAGGATCTCCTGTACCTTCACTTTGAATGCCTCCCAGTGCTCTGACACTGATTTTCTTGCAGATGACTGTTTTCAGTTCAGATCCCAGTAAAGCTCATGGCCTTTGTGGGAGGAGATCTGAATCTACTTGGGGCAGAATGGCACAAATACAACTTTGGGTGTGGCCCCAATGCACAGCCAAAAATTCTGAAAGCATCCTTCTCGGTATCTCTCCTACATCCCTGTCCTTGGCCATTTTATCCCTTGACACTGCTTTGCCTTTGTAAGATTGTGGTTGACCTGTTTCTTTTGAATTCCACCTTCTCATATAACCTTCCTGATGAGCTTCTACTATGACCGTAAGACATGGGAACAGAAGTTAGGCAATTCAGCCCACTGTGTCTGCTCCACCATTCAATCAGGGCTGATAATTTTCTCAACCCCATCCTCCAGCTTTCTCCCCATGATCCTTGATCCCCTTTACAATCAAGAATCTATCTATCTCCATCTTAAATCTACTCAATGAGCTGGCCTCCCCAGCCTTTTGTGACAATGAGTTTCATAGATTCACCACTCTCTGACTGAAGATGTTTCTCCTTATCTCCGTTCTAAAAAGGTCTTCCCTTTACTCAAAGGCTGTGCCCTCGGGACCTATCTCTCCTACCAATGGAAACATTTTCACCATATCCACTCTGTTCCAGGCCTTTCATATTCTGTCATTTTCAATTTTAATCCCCCCACATCCCCCTAAACTCCACAGAGTATAAACCCACAGTCCTCAATGTTCCTCATACCTTCTGCTTTTCATTCCTGGGACCATTCTCGTGAACCTCCTCTGAACACGCTTCAGGGTCAGTACATCCTTCCTGAGATATTGGGCCCAAAACTGTGCACAACATTCCAAATGTGGTCCAATTAGAGCCTTATTGAGCTTCAGAAGTACATTCCCGCCTTTATATTCAAGTCCTCTCCAAATACATGGCAACATTTAATTTGCCTTCCTAACTACTGACTCAGTCTGCAACTTTACCTTCAGAGAACCCTGGACCAGAACTCCCGAGTCTCTTTGCACTTCAGACTTCTGAATTTTGGCCCAATTTAGAAAACAAGATTCTACTCTGCTCTACCTTAAAAATATTCAATCACTCTGCCTTACCACCTTATGCTGCAGAGTTTCAAATCACACAGCCCTCAGAAAAGTAAAATGTCTTCTCATCTCTGCCCTAAAAAGATGAGCCTTAATGTTCAAGTATTGTCCCCTAGTTCTGGACTCAGCATACATTCAAACATTTCCTGTCAACAGTCACCCTTTCAAGACTGTTCATGATCTTATAACAATATTGACATCTCGTTCTTACATCACCTAATCCTTTATAGCGACATCCTGTTCAATATATAATTCATAGAAAAATGCCATAAATTTGCTGAGAATTAACTTCAAGGCAGAAAGAAAACCATCATTGTTTTGATTGGAGTAATAATTGCAGAAAAAGTTCAAGGACGAACTGACAGGTAAAGATCATCATGGATTAGCAATAGTTGAACACTTTTTGATTTTGATTCCCAGTCTTATAAATTTCACCATACCCCAAGCCTCCCATCCCCAAATCCAAATCCATGAGTCCCACAATCCACTGAAATGTCTGCGCTCCTTGAATAATGGCTTCCACAATCCTCCCCAGTAGGTCTCATCTGCCAAGACACTTGGGCTTCAATGAGCTTCAGTAGGTCAAGAGAGACAATCAATATTCTGGAACCAAGCAGTATTGTCAGATGACAATACAACTGGAGGTGACCACTACACACAACTTCCATATCACTGTTTGCAGCCTCCACACTACTGTGACCTTCCAGGCATTAATGTTCCCAACCGACATGGGGTTAACAAGGAGATCTCAGAATTAATCCACAGCCTCATCTCCTCATGCCATTCCCGCCTCAGGCGACTGACTGTGTGGTGTTTGCACGTTCTCCCCGTGTCTGCGTGGGTTTCCTCCAGGGACTCCAGTTTCCTCCCACAGTCCAAAGATGTGCGGGTCAGGTGAATTGGCCATGCTAAATTGCCTGTAGTGTTAGGTAAGGGGCAAATGTAGGGGTATGGGTGGGTTGCGCTTCGGCGGGTCGGTGTGGACTTGTTAGGCCGAAGGGCCTGTTTCCACACTGTAAGTAATCTAATCTAATCTATATGCCAGAAGCTCGTTGAGGATCAGGATGCACACATCCCATCTTGGGAGTTTCTGCCCTCTCACCAATTAAAACAACGTGCATTTGTACAGTATTTAACTGGTTGCAAAGTGCTACGGAACATCCTGAGATTGCTCAAGGGTAATCTTCTGGCATAGTGGTACGTAGTCTTACCTCTGAATCAAGTCCTACCTGCCAAAGCCATGCAATAACATCTCTAAACAAATTGATTCAAAAAGATCAATCCAACAGGTTGTTGCAAATTCTTTCAAACCTTGAGTCTATGACACTGACTGCAGCTGAGAATTCTTTTCTCTCAGAACATGGTGAGTCCTGGAATTCTTTCTCACAAAGTCATGGAAGCAAAGTCTGAATGTTTTATATAATATTCTGAATGTAAGACCGAGGTAGATATAATCTTGCAGAGTAAAGTTCTGAAAGGTTATGGGAGGTAGGGTAGGGAATGTGGATCATGACCATATAGCCTGTTCCTGATTCAAACTTATCTCTGTTTTATGTAGCACAGTTACTCTGAAAATAAGCGGAAATGTTCAACTTTGTGTTTTGTGCCAGGTGCAAGCCAAGGACTCCTTAATATACTGGCCAATCCCTTCCAAAATCATGAACTCCGTCAGCACATTCCCACAGAAATGCAAGCAAAAGACAAAGGGAAAAAGCATTTGTTGCAATTGTTTTTAAATTACGTAGTGAGTGGTCGTACTTCCTGTGCTTTGAAACAAATCATAGAGAATAAAGATAGCATTGCCAAGAACAGTTGCCTGAACAATGAACTCCATTTCCATGCTCTGTATCAACACGTTTGTATGATCTGTTGCGTATCACAATCATGAAGCTTTCAGAAACTCATGACGATGACATAATCGCTGTAGGACTTCGCTATCTGCTTCATGCGGTCAACAGAATTGTTGACATATTTGCAAAGCTGGTGCTGAGCTCACATTACAATGCACATAGGCACCACCTCCATTTCTTGGAGATAGTGAAGACAGTGGTGCTGGAAAAGCACAACAGGTCAAGCAGCGTTAGAGGAGCAGGGGAGTCAAAGCTTCAGGTCACAACCTCTCATCAGGATGTCGACTTCTGTTCTCCTCTGATGCTGCTTGACCTGCTTTTTCCAGCTTCCTCCTTTCTCCACCCCATCACCTCCATTTGTACTAATCTGTACCTGTCGTTGTGCTGCATTGAGTAAGATTTTGACGAAATACAAGATGAGATTAACAAATTCGCAGCCTGGGTTTACAATCAGTAGAGTCATAGAGATGTAAAGTTTGGAAAAAGACCCTTCAGTCCATCTCGTCCGTGTCGACCAAATATCCTAACCTAATCTAGTCCCATTTATCAGCACTTGGCCCATATACCCCTAAACCCTTCCCATTAATATCCCCATCCAAATGCCTTTTAAATGTTGTAGTTGTACCAGCCTCCACCACTTCCTCTGGCAGCATATACCATACATGCACCACTCTCTGCCCCTTAGTTCTCTTTTATATCTTTCCCCTCTCAGCCTAAACCTATGCCCTCTAGTTTTGGACTCCCCCCACCCAGGGAAAAGAACTTGTCCATTTACCCTATCCATGCCCCTTGTGATTTTATAAACCTTTATAAGGTCACCCCTCAGCTTCTAACACTCCAGGGAAAACAGCCCCAGCCTGTTCAACCTCTCCCTATAGCTCAAATCCTCTAACCCTGGCAACATTCTAATATTTTTTGGAGATGCCGGTGTTGGACTGGGGTGTACAAAGTTAAAAATCACACAACACCAGATTATAGTCCAACAGGTTTAATTGGAAGCACACTAACTTTCGGAGCGTCGCTCCTTCATCAGGTGGTAGTGGAGGGCTCAATCCTAACACACAGAATTTATAGCAAAAATTTACAGTGTGATGTAACTGGAATTATACATTAAAAAATTGATTGTCTGTTAAGCCTTTCATCTGTTAGAATACAGTCATAGTTTCACTTCTTTCACGTGTAAATCACAAAACCTTTTTTTAAAAAGTTGCATTCTGGGGTTAGCTAGCTATCACCCATTGTTAACAACTAACCCGAGAATGCAACTTTTTAAAAAAAAGGTATTGTGATTTACACTGAAAGAAGTGAAACTATGACTGTATTCCAACAGATGAAAGGCTTAACAGACAATCAATTTTTCAATGTATAATTCCAGTTACATCACACTGTAAATTTTTGCTATAAATTCTGTGTTAGGATTGAGCCCTCCACTATCACCTGATGAAGGAGCGACACTCCGAAAGCTAGTGTGCTTCCAACTAAACCTGTTGGACTATAACCTGGTGTTGTGTGATTTTTAACATTCTTGTAAATCTTTCTGAAACCTTTCAAGTTTCACAACATACTTCCTATAGCAGCGAGGCCAGAACTGCATGCAATAAACCAAAAGTGGCCTAATCAATATCCTGTACAGCCGCAACATGACCTGCCAACTCCTGTAATCAATGCACTGACCAATAAATGTGAGCATTCCAAATGCCTTCTTCACTATCCTACCTACCTGCGACTCCAATTTCAAGGAACTATGAAGCTGCACTCCAGGTCTCTGTTCAGCAACACTCCCCAGGACCTTACTATTAGGTGTAGAAGTCCTGTCCTGATTTGCCTTTCCAAAATGCAGCACCTCACATTTATCTAAATTAAACTCCATCTGCCACTCCTCATCCCAGTGGCCCATCGTATTAAGATCCCTTTGTACTTTGAGGTAGACTTCTTCACTATACACTAATCTCCAATTTTGGTGCCATCTGCAAACTTACTAACCGATGTTTACATTCAAATCATTCATACAAATGACGAAAAGCTTGCATTCAATTTCCATTGCAATATGCCATAACATTTTATCAGCTTTCCTGATTACTTGCTGTTCCTGCATACGAATCATCTGCAATTCCTGAAAGAGGCCACACAGATCTCTCTGTATCTTAGCTTTGCAACTCTCTTTATTAACCTGTCCTGGTACATTTACGGACTGGTATACATCCACACCCAGGTCCCTCTGATCCTGTGCTGATTAGGGTCCCACCATTTGTCATGTATTCCCTTTAGTTTAGATTATATACCTGTTATTCATGCTTCTTGCCAATATGGACAATTTCACAGTTTTCCACATTGTATTCCATTTGCTTGATTTTGATCACACATGTAACCTAATTGTATCCTTTTGCAGCTCCTTACGTCCACTTCATAACTTACATTCATAACTACTTTTGTGTCACCAAACCATAGCTTTAGTCCCTTTATCCAAATCATTGATATAATGGGACCTCAGCACTGACCACTCATGATGTATTGCCAGTCTCAAGTAGACTTATCTGTTCCTGGGTGTAGGTTTGCTCGCTGAGCTTGAAGGTTCATATCCAGATGCTTCGTCCCCTACTAGGTAACATCTTCAGTGAGCCTTCAGGTGAAGCACTGTTGATAACTCCTGCTTTCTATTATATGTGTGGGTTTCTTTGCGTTAGTGATGTCATTTCCTGTGGTGAAATCACTTCCTGTTCCTTTTCTCAGGGGGTGGTAGATGGGGTCTAACTCGATGTGTTTATTGATAGAGTTCCGGTTGAAATTCCATGCTTCTAGGACCCCTTGGCATCATCACAAACCCACCAACACACTAAAACAGCAGCTAATGAACTTGAAAGACCCTGTACAGCCAACAAGCAAAACTAATGGCATTTACAAAATACCGTGCAATAACTGTAATAAACACTACATCGGACAAACAGGCAGAAAACTAGCCGCCAGGATACATGAACACCAACTAGCCACAAAACAACATGACCCTCTCTCACTAGTATCCTTACATACGGAAGAGGAAGGACATCACTTCAACTGGGACAACACATCCATCCTAGGACAAGCCAAACAAAGACATGCACAAGAATTCCTAGAAGCATGGCATTCCAACCAGAACTCTATCAACAAACACATTGAGTTAGACCTCATCTACCACCCCCTGAGAAAAGGAACAGGAAGTAACTTCACTACAGGAAATAACATCGCCACTCTAAAGAAATCCAAACATATAAATAGAAAGCACGAGTTTTCAGCAGTGGCCCACTGAAGATGTTACCTAGTAGGGTGACAAAATGAACCTTCCAGCTCAGCGAGCAAACCTACATCCAGAACCTCAACCTGAGTTACAAATCTTCTCAAAACTATCTATCATCTGTTCCTATTGGTTGGCGAACAGGAAGCAGAGACGTTTTATTAATTTCTATGTCTACCCTCCATATCATGAGCTTTTATTTCCCATAATACATTCCATTGATGTGTCACCTTATCAAATCTGTTAACAAATGTGGCTTATTGGGAAATACCTGAACCTTGTTTTAAGGGTTTTATGAGAAAATTGTACTGGACGGTAAATTGCTTCCAGTAGTGTGTAGAATGTTAATTATGGAAGGTCCATCTAAGATAGAATGTAGAGACAGGAAAAACACACCATTTAACAGGAATTGGGGAAAAAAAACGTGGATCCAAGCACAGGTTGTACCAATATGCCAGAGTTGGCAGGTTGGGGTGTCAGGTACAAATCTATATCAGGGTGTGTGTTTGTGTTTGAGAGCCTGGGCAGGGAAGTACATTGATCTGAGGGTAAAATCAACCCCATGGTGCACACGGTTCACTTAACACACAAAGCTAAATCAATTCCTGGTGGCTTCAATTGGAATGATATTGTCTTCTGATATGCGTCACAATGTACTTCCTGCCATTTTAAATCTGGCTGACATGATTGTTAATAAAGGAAAGCAGCACAATACAGGCACACAATCCTTTACCTGAAATGCTTGGGACCAGCTCATTTTCAGAATTCAGAAACTTTCGAATTTCAGAATAAGGGATAGTTTGATGGTGAAATTTTTAGAAAATCTTATCTAACAGCAGACTCACAGTGACTAATACGGGCTCTGAGACAGAACTGAGGCCTACCCAGGGCTGGGACACACCCACCCATGTCGCATCTGAGTGACATGCATCGAGTGGGTTTGGAATTGGGTTAACTGTTTACATGCCAAACAACCTTGTTCATGAGAAAAAGGCTTCACGAAGAAACCTTCAGATTTTGGAGCTTGGCGGATTTCAGGATTATAGATAAAGGCTCAGTATCACAAATGCACATCTAAATACTTCTGAAATATCATGACAGTTTCTGCCTTTACCACCCACACAGGCAGCAGGATCCAGATTCCCACCTCGCTCTGAGTGAAACGATTTTCCTCACATCTCCTCAAAACCTTCTATCCCTTCCCTTCCCTTAAATCCCTGCGCTGTGATCACCTGATCCCTTCCCTTAAATCCCTGCGCTGTGATCACCTGATCCCTTCCCTTAAATCCCTGCGCTGTGATCACCTGATCCCTTCCCTTAAATCCCTGCGCTGTGATCACCGACCCCTTCCCTTAAATCCCTGCGCTGTGATCACCTGATCCCTTCCCTTAAATCCCTGCGCTGTGATCACCGATCCCTTCCCTTAAATCCCTGCGCTGTGATCACCTGATCCCTTCCCTTAAATCCCTGCGCTGTGATCACCTGATCCCTTCCCTTAAATCCCTGCGCTGTGATCACCGACCCCTTCCCTTAAATCCCTGCGCTGTGATCACCTGATCCCTTCCCTTAAATCCCTGCGCTGTGATCACCGACCCCTTCCCTTAAATCCCTGCGCTGTGATCACCTGATCCCTTCCCTTAAATCCCTGCGCTGTGATCACCGACCCCTTCCCTTAAATCCCTGCGCTGTGATCACCTGATCCTTTCCCTTAAATCCCTGCGCTGTGATCACCTGATCCCTTCCCTTAAGTCCCTGCGCTGTGATCACATGATCCCTTCCCTTAAATCCCTGCGCTGTGATCACCTGATCCCTTCCCTTAAATCCCTGCGCTATGATCACCTGATCCCTTCCCTTAAATCCCTGCACTGTGATCACTGATCCCTTCCCTTAAATCCCAACGTTGTGGTTATTGATCCCTCCAAGGGAAAACGTTTTGGTTGTCTAACTTATCTGTGCCGCTCATTATCTTAATCGCATCGTCTCCCAGTCTCCTCTGCTCGTGGGTAAACAATCCCAGTCTGTCCAATCTCCCTTCATAACTGAAGCTCTCCAGCCCAGGCAACATCTGGTAAATTTCCTCTGCACCCTCTCCAGTGTTATCATATCCCTCCTCTAATGTGGATTCCAGAAATGTACACAATCTCTAACTGTAGCCTAACTAACAGCAAGGACTGTTTAAATGCCCCTAAATGTGGCTGAGTTGACTACATTTGCAGGCAGGCCATTCCTGGCTCATAACACTCTGAGCAAAGAACCTGCCTCTGACATCTGTCTTAAATCTATCACCCCTCAATTTGCAGCTATGCCCCCTCATACAAGTAGATGTCATCATCTTCGCAAAAAGACTTTCACTGTCCACCCTATCTAATCCTCTGATCATCTTGTATGTCTCTATTAAATCTGCTCTTATGCGATGAATGATTAAAACAAAGGGGATTCCACTGAATGGGGCATGTAGCATAAAATTGGGATAACAGTTTGACCTTGAAGATGTGACTTATTACATGTGAAGAAGGAACTAACATGGAGAAACTGCATGGTGAACTTACACTGAAGGACCCATATGCTTAGTTACTTAGCTACAGAAGAACACAAAATGATCAATGTGACCAACAGAGGGTGGTAACAGTTGAAATCATTGAAGCACTGACTGTTACTCCATAGAAGAACTGACTAAGATCCATCAGGACAGAATTAAACATTGAGGTAATGGTCAGAAGGAGTAAAATTACCATCAAAAGCAAGATAAATCAGGAAATGTAATAATTAATAAAAAAGAACTATCTACAAAGATGCTGAAGGATAAATAAAGAGGTGGAAAATTATTCAAAATTATCTTCGACATATCACAATGTTCCAGTTTGCTCTGTAATTCGAGAAGTTCAAGAATTACTTTCATTGAAGAGAAGTTTGAGAGGTGACTTAATTGAAATATACAATATAATCAGAGGGTTAGACTGGGTGGACAGGGAGAGCCTTTTTCCAAGGATGGTGATGGCTAACACGAGGGGGCATAGCTTCAAACTGATGGGTGATACATTTAGGACAGACGTCAGAGGTAGTTTCTTTACTCAGAGTAGTGGAATGCACTGCCTGCAACAGTTGTAGACTCACCCACTTTATGGGCATTTAAGTGGTCACTGCATAGGCATACAGATGAGAATGGAATAGTGTAGGTTAGATGGGCTTCAGTTTCCTTTCACAGCATGGTGCAACATCGAGGGCTGAAGGGCCTGTACTGTGCTGTAATGTTCTATGTACTGAAGATGTGGTAAACTACAGTTCCTGTACTGTGTATTCCATTTTCTGTTGTTATGAAAATCTACTGTAAATACTTAGACCAGGGAAGGATGCAGGCAGTGGTGTGAAGGGCTCATGCCCAAAATGTTGACTCTCCTGCTCCTTGGATGCTGCCTCACCTGCTGTGCTTTTCCAGCACCATACTCTTCAACTCTGCCATGGTAATATCACTAATAATCCAGAATCCCAGGCTAATGTTAAAAACGAAGCTAGTCTGATAGCAACCCTTAGAACACAATTCTGATTATCAGGGAGAAATGCATCTGGTTTACCAATGTCTTTCAGGGAAGGATATCTGTCATCATTACCTGGTCCAGCCTACATGTGATTCATGCCTTGCCTCTGGGCATTTAGGGATGGGCAGTAAATGCTGGCATAGGATTTGACATCAATCAAAACAATATTTAATATTAATATACAATAATATCTAATAAAATGTCTGAAGCATTTCTGATATATCATTGGGAGACCAATTTATAGGTGATGAGTGTCAAGCTATAGGCCTTTTAACAAGATATCTTAGTAAGGGACAAGTATGAGAAATCAAATATACTTATCAGCTGCCTATTAGGATAAGTGCTTCAATCAGCAGCAGTGTGGCTCAATGGTTAGCACTGCTGCCTCACAACACCTGGGACCCAGGTTTGATTCTGGTCTCAGGCAACTGTGTGGAGTTTGCACGTCCTCCCAGTGTCTGTGTGTGTTTCCTCCAGGTATTCTAGTTTCCTCCCACACTCCAAAGATGTGCCAGTCAGGTGAACTGGCCATTCTAATTTGCCCATAGTGTTAGGTGCGTTATCAGAGGGAATTAGGTCTGGGTGGGTTACTCTTCGAAGGGTCGGTGTGGACTTGTTGGGCCGAAGGGCATGTTCCCACATTGTAGGGAATCTAATCTGATCAGAAGCGCCTCTGAAAGACATTATTACATTTCAGCATAGTATTTCATCTGGAATTCTAGAATATTTTGAACTGCTCTAAGGGTCTCAATCCAATCTACATTAAACATTTCTACAGTCGTGAGAGAGGGTGCAAAGAAGGTTTACCAGGATGCTGCCTGAACTGGAGGGCTTGCCTTACGAAGAAAGGTTGAATAAGCTCGGACTTTTCTCTCTGGAGACTTGATCGAGATGTACAAAATAATGAGAGGAATAGATAGAGTCAATAGCCAGAGACTTTTCCCCAGGGCAGGACTGACTGGTACGAAAAGTCATAGTTTGAAGATATCAGGAGGATGGTATGAAGGAGACGACAGAGGTAGGTTCTTTAAGCAGAGAGTTGTGAATGCATGGAATGTGTTGCCAGCTGTGGTGGTGGAAGCAGAGTCCTTGGGGACATTTAAGTGACTGCTGAACATGCACATGGATAGCAGTGAGTTGAGGGATGCGTAGGTTAAGTTACTTTATTTGACATTAGGATTAAATTTCGGCACAACATCGTGTGTCTAAGGGTCTGTCCTGTGCTATACTTTTCTATGATCTATATTCTATAACAGCATTGAGATGGGAAAAGCCAAACAGAAATAGAAATCACCTCACAGTACATACTTTCGGCAGGAATGTAGGAAAAATAAAATTTGAAATGAATTAATGGCAAAAAAATTCTTTGCTCTGCCTTGAATTACCCGATCAGGGCTGAAAATAGAACCTTTCTATAATTAATCTGTTAAACTTGCTGAGATTTGAGACTAAACCAAATGCCATTATGAGAAACATGATGTGGAGGTGCCGGTAATGGACTGGATGGACCAAGTTAAAAATCACCAAGTTATAGTCCAACAGGTCTATTTGGAAGTACGAGCTTTCAAAGCGCTGTTCCTTCATCATGTAGCTGCGGAGCAGGACCATAAGAGACGGAATTTATAGCAAAAGATCAACGTGTCCTGCAACTGATGCGATGTACTGAGCTAACCTTGATTGCTGTTAAATCTTTCATCTTTTAGAATAAGGTGCAGGTTTCGATTCATTAATATGTAAATCCCAGAACTTCTTTCAAGTCACATTCCCAGATAACATAAGGTTTTATAAATAAAAGGTGACATCTAAGTTCAGCAACGTATTAAAGGTGTGAGGTTAGAGTCTGTCTGTGTCCCAATCTTGAGTCACTGATTCTATTTCCAAAGTAGGAATTTATAAAATGTTATATGGATTGACTGCCTATAGAACATGTGCTTTTTGAACAAATAGAATGTATGTGAAATACAATTCTGCAAATGCACCCTATAGACTTTATGTGTGTGTATATATATATAAAATATGTGAGGGAGAGAGATGGTGAGAGAGAGGAGAATGTGTGTGTGTGGGCGAAAGAGAATGAAGGAGAGAGTATGAATATGTGTGCGTGCTTGATAGCGTGTGCACGTGAGAGTGTGATGGAGTATATGCCTACGAGAGGGCGTGCATATGGGTCTGCATATGGTGTGTGTGTGTGTGTGTGTGTGTGTGTGTGTGTGTGTGTGTGTGTGTGTGTGTGTGAGAGAGAGAGGGAGAAAGAATGAATATGTGTGCGTGTTTGATAGAGTGCGTGCGTGTGATGGAATATATGCCTACGAGAGGGTGTGCACATGGGTTTGAGTGTGTGTGTGTGTGTGTGCGTGCCTCAGAGAGAGTTGTATAACACTATGATCTATTGCTGTAAATTCCTTGTCCTATGATGCTGCCCCACTAGCTACCTGACAAAGGTGCAGTTTGTAATTCCAAAGAAACCTATTGTACTATAAGCTGGTGTTGTGTGATTTTTAACTTGATAATGAGAAACAACACAGGGATAGTGTAGGACAATGAGATAGACTGATATTTGGAATTCATGAAGATTGGTCTTGGAAAGACAATGCATCTTCCTGGAGGACTGAGTTGACTGCAATAGGTTCTACATAGCGGAAAAGTACTGGAGAGAGCAAAAGAGAGATGGGCATCTTTCTGGGTGAGGAGATGGGGGGGGGCACCTTGGGAATTACACTTTTGAGAGAAGGTTCGTAGGATGTAGCAGCGTAAACATTCAGCGACCCAGCCTCAAACCCTGAACAGACATATACCAGACTCCGGAACTCTGCTACAGGCACAAGAAGCCACAGCTGTGATAGATAGAAGCAGCAGCCCATCTAGAAAATCAGGAAATAGAGTCTGCAATCAACAGGAACAGGTCACTGCAGAGGATTGTGCAACTAGATGGTGACATAGTTGAACATTTTATAGATTCTATAGAGCTCGGTATAGATTGCATACTGGGAGTTAAGGAATGAAGCACTGCTGCTGTATTTTTTTTAGAAAAAATATTTTCTTTGTCAAATTTATTACATTTCTGATCATTTTCTATAACCATTTTAAGTTTATGCCCTTTTAAGTTATGTTACAAATAAACAGACCCTTTAAGAAGCAAAACAAGCTTTTGAATGAATTAACAATTTATTCCCAAATAATTCGCATGTCAAAGTTAAGTATAAATTTGAGTTAAAAACAAGAAACCCAGGTGTAAGGTGAGATAATGGTAAAATGTGTGATGGAAGACTCATTACAGGAGAATAATTACAGAAGACGCATGGGAACATGGACAATCAGCTGCAGGTTCCCCTCCAAGCCATTCACCATCCTGACTTGGAAATAGATCACTGTTCCTTCAGGGTGGCTGGATCAAATCCTGGAAATCCATTCTTAATGGCATTGTAAACTATTATATCCCAAAAACTGTAGCAGTTCAAGTCAACAGCTCATCATCATCTTCTCCAGGGAAATGAGAGATAGGTGATGAATACTGACTTTGTCAGTGACACTCAGGGTTCGTGAAATTAATGTTAAGATGACACATTAGGCACATGGTCTCTCTGTGCTGTACATCACAGGTCAGGTGACTCAGTTTAGTTAAAGAGGTAGTTGCTTTATTATTGTCTGTCATTTGATTCAATGTTCAATCCATATCATTTCCCCTCATAGCTTTCAACAGTTGTATCCAAGAGAAACATATTGATCCCAGTCTGATGCAGTCACACTGCTGCTGTAGCCTTTTATGAGAAATATCAAATTTTATCCAAATTTTAACAAAATGCCTCTTTGAACTTGAATGTCCCAACAGAGTTTTCTCAGCATTTACCCAACAAATCCTTTCTTCACTTAAAGTTCCTGATGAGAACAGCTTCAATTTTTTGAGCTTGAGGGAGTACAAGGCTGGTTTCTGCAATATCATTTAACCCTCAAAGTTGAGGAATAATTCTAGTGATTCTGTACTGTATCCCACGCCAAGGCCAGTCTATTCTCCCCTGGCTGAATGCAATGTCACAGCTTTGTCTGGATAGGGGTCTAAATAACTGGAACCTAATTTTCTCTTCTTTACATTCCAGTTTGGGGGGGGGAGGGGGGGGGGGGGTAGTGGTCATGTCACTAGACTTGTGATCCACAAACCTTGGACAAAGTTCTGGGAGCATGGGTCCAAATCCCACCCTGGCAGATGATGAAATTCACATTCACTGAAAATCTGGATAGTCAGCTGACTGAATAGTGATCAAGTAACAGAGACTACAAGCAGGAGTAGGCCATTCGGCCCTTTGAGCCTGCCCCACCATTCAATATAGTCATGTCCAATCCTCTATCTTAATGCCTTTTAAAACTAGAAATGGATCATTTTCTTTCTTGAGAAAAAAAATCAGTGACTTGGTTTCCACAGCCCTTGATGGAAGAGAATTCCACAGGCTCACCACCCTTTGAGTGAAGAAATATTTTCTCATCTTGGTCGTAAGTTGTCTATCTCATACCTTGAGACTGTGTGCCCTAGTCCTAGAGTCACCAATCAGGGAATATACCTGCACTGCATCTTGTCTGTCAGTTCTGTTGGAATTTTAAATGTTTTAATCAGATCCTGTCTTAGCCTGTTAAACCCCAGTGAATTCAGGCCTCTCCCCATGGACTATCCTGCCATCCCCAGTGTCAGTTAGTAAACCTCCATTGCACACCTGTTATTTCGGTAAATTCTTTCTTAGGTCGGGAGAATAAAACAACAAGCAATGGTGTGGTCTCACCAAGGCTCTGTGTTAAGTGCAGTAAAATATTCCTTACTTTTGAGTCAAATGTTCTTGCAATGATAGTCAACATACTATTTGTCTTCCTAACTGCATCTGTCTGACTGCTTTCATTGACTGGTGTACAAGGACACCCAGCAGAACCTTTTATACAACAGCACTCTCAACATAATACCATTTCAATTATACTGTTTTCACAGTTCATATTTATTGGTATCATACTGCAACCGCCATGTGTTTGACCATTCATTCAACTTGTCTAAATCATCTTGATGCCTCCTTCCCTCACAACTCACAATCTTATCCAGTTTCATATCCTCAGCAAACTTCCAAATGTTGCACTTGGTTTCCTCATTCACGGTCATTTATATACATCATGAATAAGTGGGGCCCAAGCAGTGGGCCATGCATTAGTCACTGCCTACCCCACAAGAAAAGACCCATTCATTTCCACTCTGTTCCTGTCTAACAACCAACTCTCAATCCATGGCAATACATTGCCCCTATGTGCTTTAACTTTGCCCACAACCCTCTTATGAGGAACCTTTCTGTAAATCCAAATACACCACATCCACTGTTCTGCCTTGTCTATACGAGTTGCATATTTATGGTCAATAATCACAAAGACCCATCAGGTTCACTAATGTCCTTAGGAGAAAGAAACTGCTGTCCTTACCTGGTCTGGCCTCCAGACCCATCGAGCAATGTAGTTGAATGTTCACTGGCCTCTGGGCAATGAGGAATTGGTAATAAATGCTTATCGAACTAACAATGCCCACAGCCCATGAACAAACTCTTAAAACATCTCATTTGGTTAGAAGACAAAATTCCATTTTAACCTCTTTGTTTAGTTTGATGCTGACACTCTTGCCATTTTATTACAAAAGGTATCTTGCACCTGCTGAACAAACCCCTCCAAAATGATAACCAGGGTCACTTCCACCCACACCATACCTTGTTCCCAGAGCACCATAGCCTTTTAAACTGTAACTTGTAACATCTGGCACAGTGTAACCAGTGGTTCACAAATGTTTTCAATTTAAGGAAGAAAATGTTTTTTTGAAAACATGGTTTATACAAAACACTCCAGAACCATCTGCATAACATACTGTCACAAAGCAATGCCTCTAAAGGGAAGCTGGAAGTTGGCTAGAAGTAAGTGTGAGCACTTTCTCAGAACTGGGCATCAAACAACTTTGTTACAGCACACTGAAAATTAGTCTGGGCTTTCCTTCTGCTGACATGGTTCTTTCTTGTCAAAGTCACGCTGGCACTGCTACCTCACAGCACCAGGGTCCCAGGTTCGATCCCAGCCTGGGCTGACTGTCTGTTTGCACATTCTCCCAGTGTCTGCGTGGGTTTCCTCCAGGTGCTCCAGTTTCCTCCCACAGTCACAAAGATGTGCAGTTCAGGTGAATTGGCCATGCTAAATTGCCCATAGTGTTAGGTGAAGGGGTAAATGTAGGGGTATGGGTGGGTTGCTCTTCGGAGGGTCAGTGTGGGCCTGTTGGGCCGAAGGGCCTGTTTCCACACTAAGAAATTAAATCATGACTCAGAGAGATAAGGAAGCACAAGGAACCTATATTTAAATTAGATTAATTTGTTTGTGTTATGACTTAAAAGTTTGAGGTTCAAGTCTACATATTAACCCCCAAACTGCCAAACATCACTCCTGATGAGTATCCAACAGCCAATTTGTAAAGCAGTTCCAGTCATTTTTTGCTGCTCTATCACTGTATTTAAATTAGATTACTTACCGTGTAGAAACAGGCCCTTTGGCCCAACAAGTCCACACCAACCCATACCCCTACATTTACTCCTTACATAACACTACGGGCAATTTAGCATGGCCAATTCACCTGACCCGCACATCTTTGGACTGTGGGAGGAAACTGGAGCACCCGGAGGAAACCCACGCAGACACGGGGAGAACGTGCAAACTCCACACAGTCTGTCGCCTGAGTTGGGAATTGAACCCGGGTCTCAGGCACTGTGAGGTAGCAGTGCTAACCACTGTGCCACCATGCTGCCCACTAATTTGCTACAGATTTGGGACAAGGTAAGGAACTAGAAAACAAACTTGCAATGGAAAACAAGTACAACAAGGGATACATGCAAGGAGGAATTAATTCAGCATGAGAACAGGTTTCTTACATGTGCATTTTGCTCTGAACCACTGCAGTGAAACAAGTCTCTAATGTCAGCCCTTTCAAGCTAATGGACAATCTATACTGTGTATTATTTCCAGAGAACATGGGGAGGGAATTTCCTTGGTGCTTATAAAGCAAAGCAAGAGAGTTTCAGCCTAGTCTGTTTTGCAAGAGTTCTGTATATATTGTAAGAAACAAGTTAAGTGATCCCACAATGATGGGATTATCAATCATGGCCTGTCACAGAATTTGGCCTGGCACATATCCCCTTTCAGTCCTAGATCAGGTTGTTGATGGATGTTCTTAGTGATTCTGCTGAATATTGAGAGGAAGATATGAAATTGTTGGTCCATTTTACAAACAACTCAGTTCTGTGAGGCTGTCTTCAATCTGTTGTTAAACACTTGCTAGCTCCTTCTGGGATAAAGTACAATGTTGTACCAATGTGCCTCTCCACTTGCCATAGTTGTGTGATCTCGACCATGAAGAACTGACTGCCAGCATCCATCTTGCAGCCAGTTTTAGTCACAATGCAAATCCAACTATGGCTTTGAGAGCTCATAACAGGTCCCTTTGCTTTAAGACCTGAGAGATGGGGTCTCCGTATACAACGAATCATCCGCCGTCATTTCCGCCACCTCCAAACGGACCCCACCACCAGGGATATATTTCCCTCCCCTCCCCTATCAGCGTTCCGCAAAGACCACTCCCTTCGTGACTCTCTCGTCAGGTCCACACCCCCCACCAACCCAACCTCCACTCCTGGCACCTTCCCCTGCAACCGCAGGAAATGCAAAACTTGCGCCCACACCTCCTCCCTTACCTCTCTCCAAGGCCCCAAGGGATCCTTCCATATCTGCCACAAATTCACCTGCACCTCCACACACATCTTCTATTGCATCCGCTGCACCCGATGTGGCCTCCTCTATATTGGGGAGACGGGCCGCCTACTTGCGGAACACTTCAGGGAACACCTCTGGGATGCCCAGACCAACCAACCCAACCACCCCGTGACTCAACACTTTAACTCTCCCTCCCACTCCACCAAGGACATACAGGTCCTTGGACTCCTCCATCGCCAGAACATAACAACACGACGGTTGGAGGAAGAGCGCCTCATCTTCTGCCTGGGAACCCTCCAACCGCAAGGGATGAACTCAGATTTCTCCAGTTTCCTCATTTCCCCTCCCCCCACCTTGTCTCAGTCGATTCCCTCAAACTCAGCACCGCCCTCCTAACCTGCAATTTTCTTCCTGACCTCTCCGCCCCCACCCCACTCCAGCCTATCACCCTCACCTTGACCTCCTTCCACCTATCACATCTCCATCGCCCCTCCCCCAAGTCCTTCCTCCCTACCTTTTATCTTAGCCTGCTGGACACACTTTCCTTATTCCTGATGAAGGACTTTTGCCCGAAACGTCGAATTTCCTGTTCCTTGGATGCTGCCTGACCTGCTGCACTTTAACCAGCAACACATTTTCAGCGCAGATGGGGTCTCTTGCCATGGTAAGGGATCTGTCAACAACTTTACCTCAGAAAGCCACCTAACTGGCTCTCTCTGAAACCACTGTCCAATGACTAATGGTGAATGGGTTATCGTAGGTGTTATCCCAATCACAGGGTTGGGAATACAGGTTGTTCTGCTATAAAATGCATTTCATTAGCTCAAATTTGCTGTGACGTGTTTGCTGAATTAGAACATAGAACAGTACGGCACAGAACAGGCACAATTATGGACATTGTTTCTGAAGCGCAAACTTTTAAACAATGTGTTGCCTTGTAATGTGACTATATCACCAACACGTTCGGCACGGTTTCTAAAGTGCCATTCTTCTATAATGTGGGATTGCACAAGAATGCAGCCATTGCGTTATAGAAGATCCACCTGTACTGAAACCTCAGCAGTGCCACGAGAAGAAGTGTCCGCTGCTGTGGATCACAGGAGAGCTCAGCCGTGTGCTCGTTAAGGAAGAAAAACAGGGTAGAAAATGATCAGGGCGGAGGGTCGGAGGTCAAACCATTTCACAGAACCAATTGGGGCCTCAGATGTTGTCTTCCATGCCCAGGAGTCTCTGTTTGGCAATACAGCCCCAAACTCCAACCACCTCTGCATTTAGTTGGCGACCTCCCCACATGGTGGGTGGGAGAGCCAGATGCTAATTGCAGCATAAAATGACCTTACCAAGACCGTAACACTGACCTTGCCAAGATCATATTCACTGCCCAACGATAGGATAACATGAGGCAACAGAACCAATCTGGTACCTAATCATCTGCCTCCCAGCCCAATTTCCAGGTGCTAGTAAAATTCAACCCTTTATTATAACAATTCAAAGCAGACCTTTTAGGATTGTAATCAGGAATCAGTTCTCTACACAAAGGATAAAGAGAGTTTGGAACTATCTTCTAGAAACAACAATTCAGAAAGGTTTAATTGTTAAACGTTAATAAGGAGTTTGATTGTTCTTATCAAACAAAGATATTCAAGGATATTGAGACAGTGGTGGATAAATACAGCTGAGTCATTATGGGCCATAATTTTAATGAAGAACACAACAGCTTTAGAGTATTTCAACAGGATTAATGACAACATGCTGTTGTTATTATATTCTTTTAACTGTAAAGTTCAGGAAGGTTGCATGCAGGTGAAATCTAAAGAAGTAGTGACATCTGTTACGAGGTAAACCCTCCTGCTTAATGTAAAACCAGCAAAGATTTAGCCCATGCAGTAATCTATAAAAAAATTGAGTAGCCAAGGACAATTTAAAGTAAAAATTAACAATTTTATTTCTTAAAGTATAACTGAGAATACTATTCCGATAAAACTCCCAATTAAGATTTACGAAAGAAGACTTTTATCTCAAAACGAGGCACCTTTCATTCTTCTATTCGGATCTTCCTGTGCCTTCTTTACTTACGAATTTCTTCGACATAGGTTACTGATCGAAAAGGTACTTTCAAGAGAACTATTTTTCAAGCAGTTTGTTTACAGGCTGGGCTTGGCAGTTCTCCTCTCAACTGTCCAATTTCCCCCAGTCTTATACCCCCCCTTAAAGTTGCTACCCAAGTTGATAGGGTTGATAGACATATGGTGTGTTGGTTTTCATTAACAGGGGGATTGAGTTTAAGAGCTGCAAGGTATTGCTGTATTTCTGTAAAGCCCTGGTTAGAGCACTCTTAAAATATTGCATTCAGTTCTGGTCGGTTCATTATAGGAAGGATGCAAAAGCCTGGACTGAAAGGCATGCCTTATAAAGAAAGGTTGAGGGATCTAAGGATTTTTCTCATTGGAGCAAAGAAGGATGAGGGGTGACTTGATAGAGGTGTACAAGGTGATGAGAGTGGATAGCCAGAGACTTTTTCCCATGGCAGAAATGACTATCATGAGAAGGCATAATTGTAAGGTGATTGAATGAAGGTTAAAGGGAGATGTCAGAGGTTGGTTCTTTACTTAGAGAGTGGTGGGTGCTTGGAATGCACTGCCAGCAATGGTAGTAGAGTCAGAGACATTAGGGACATTTAAGCAGCTCTTGGATAGGCACATGGATGATAGTAAAATGAAGGGTGTGTAACTTAGTCTGATCTTAGATGAGGATAATGGGTTGGCACAACATCGTGGGCCAAAGGGCCTGTATTGTGCTATACTGTTCTATGTTCTAACAGTTGAATGATTTTGTGCAGTCTGCCAGAGCCAAGTATCATTGTCTACCAAATCCTTCATGAGCCTTGAACTGCTGTCTTCATAACAGGGCCATCACACACCATCTTGGATGATGGCCATCTCTATCAAATGCCTTATCAGTCCCTCACTGCATTGCATTGATGTCCGTCTAAGAGTGACACCAAGATACTGCTTCTGTCATCTGCCAAGGCTCCCATATCAGAGAGGGATCCATGGGATCACTCCCCTTCCATCACTCGGAGAACCTCCACACCACACCCTCACCAAAACCGTGAGTGAAACAAGGCCACCAACACAAACTGTGGAATGATTATCAACACTACACACAGACAGCCACGCATGCACACTCACAGATATGCGTGTGTATGTGTACGCGCATACCCCAATGAAGCTTCATCAGCTTTATCCTACTGTTACTCTCCACGCATGTGATAACTAGCGTAATGAGACTGCTGTGACTTCTCACTAACCCTTGCAATGGAGCTCTTAAACACTGTGCCTACAGAACCATTTCCTCTCCATGTTGTTAACCTTTCTGGGCAGTGGCCTGTGAATGGATCTGTGCAGTTGACTGTGCATTAGAGTCCCCGCCCCACACCAACCCCCACCCCCCCCATCAGCATTACTGTGGAACCTTCACCAGTCTCTGCTGAAAGTTGATGGAATGAGGGGCATGGCTGCTCTGTGTTGCTTTTGGACTTTACCCATTAGTGCTCTTTCGTGGGTGATCACCCCAACAGGCTGTAGCACAATATCCTGTTCCAGTTTCATTCTAGAAGGCCTTTTCTGGGTGTGTTTACACCTGGCCGATACACATGCGGCTTAATCCTTTTCTCGAAACAAATGCATACTCACAGAATCAGGATTGTTGTGAACTCTTTGCCCTTTGTACCTCGATTTTCCTCATCCCATTACTTTCCTGATGGCCTTCTTATATCCTTACCCTCTGTCTCTGACCAGCTTCGTTCACCCATATTAATTTTGGCCCATTTCCAATCTCCATAGACATTCCTCCTCTTCTCCCTGACCGAATGCCTATTGCCAATATGCTAAACAACTTCATGCTAATACTCTGCAGCCCCCACTCAGTTGCACTGCTGTCCCCCTCTCCCCACCCCACCAGGTTACCCCATTGTTCCCCACTGTTCATATCTATCCCCAACCCCACACTGTCCCCATTGCCTCTTTACCAGTGACTTTCCTCCTTACATCCTTACTCCTTGCTCCCTTCATTCCCCACAGTCAGTACACTGCAGTTCATACCTTGCCTTTCTCTGGCGGTGTCCCACTTTAGCCTCAAGCTGCTGATTCCTCTGTTATGCTCCATCTCCATTTAACCTATTGCCTCTTTGAAGTTGAACCTCAGAGTTTACACATGCTTGCCTGCCCTACAAGGACTGAGTCAGCGTGGCTGCCTCCATTGGGCCCAGTCACTCTATACCTCCGACCCTGTAATCCTTCAAGTTGCAGATGCTCAAACCCTTCTGACCATGAGCTTTGAGGAACATGGTCAGACTTCACCCTAGACACAAAGGACCTGCACCAAAAATCTGCTCATTTCTGAAGGAGCTGAGTGGTACGCTCACTCAGATCAGTCCACCTTGTCAGCTACATATTGGGTACATGTCATCAGTTTTGTGATGACAACAGTTTACTGCTTTAAGTTTACAAAATAGCACCGAATTAAATTCCCAATCGATGGCAATAATTCCTGACATGCAAACACTGGAAAAAGTGACTCCCAGCCACTGGAAATCAGACAGCCCCGAATGTTTCTATGAACATAACAGATATTGAACCTGTGGTCAAGAAACTAGCCTCTTGCACATTCCTCAGCCATGGCTTTGGGCAGGTGCAGAAGGTTGTGGCCAGCTGAAGAACAGGCAGAGTAAATTCTGGGTGGTTGTGCCATGTGAATCCAGAGAGGAGAGGGGATTAATAATGCGAGGGTCAGATGGGGCTCAGTGGAAAAGCCAAAGAGTGATCCTTAGACTCTTGAACAGCTCATACAGATTGGACTGTAACTAATGTAAGCCTACTATTTAAAAAAGGGAGGTAGGAGAGAAAATAGAATTTTAGACTGGGGAGCCTGACATCATTAGCAGGGAAGAGGATACAATCCAATGTCAAGGAGTTTAGCGCAGAACACGTAGAACACCGAGATAGAATCAGACACAGTCAGCATGGATTTACAAAAGAGAAATCACACGAGACAAATCTACTGGAAGTTTTGAGAGGATGTAAGTACAAGAGTTGACTGGGGCTGCCAAAGGATGTGGTTTCTTTTGACTTCCATCAAAGTTCCACATAATAAATTCATGTGTAAAATTAAAGAGCATGGGACTTGGGGTAATATGACAGAGTCAGAGATATACAGCAAGGAATCAGACTCTTCGATCCAACTCATCCATGTTGACCAGATATCCTAAACTAATCTAATCCCATTTTCTAGCACTTGGCCCTTATCCCTCTAAACCCTTCTTATTCATATATAGAAACATAGAAAAATACAGCGCAGCACAGGAGCCTTTGGCCCTCGATGTTGCGCCGATCCAAGCCCATCTAACCTACACTAGTCCACTATCCTTCATATGCCTATCCAATGCCCATTTAAATGCCCATAAAGAGGGAGAGTCCACCACTGTTACTGGCAGGGCATTCCATGAACTCACGACTCACTGAGTAAAGAATCTACCCCTAACATCTGTCCTATACCTACCTCCCCTTAATTTAAAGCTATGCCCCCTCGTTATAGCTGACTCCATACGTGGAAAAAGGTTCTCATGGTCAACCCTATCTAACCCCTAATCATCTTGTACACCTCTAACAAGTCACCCCTAAACCTTCTTTTCTCCAATGAAAACAGCCTTTCCTCATACGATCTTCCTGCCATACCAGGCAACATCCTGGTAAACCTCCTCTGCACCTGTTTCAGTGCCTCCACATCCTTCCTATAGTATGGCGACCAAAACTGCACACAATACTCCAGATGCGGCCGCACCAGTGTCTTATACAACTACAACATGACCTCAGGACTCTGGAATTCAATTCCTCTACCAATAAAAGCCAGTACGCCATATGCCTGCTTCACAGCACTATTTACCTGGGTGTGAACTTTCAGAGATCTGTGTACATGGACACCAAGATCCCTCTGCTCATCCACACTACCAAGTATCCGACCATTAGCCCAGTACTCCGTCTTCTTGTTACTCTTACCAAAGTGAATCACTTCACACTTAGCTACATTGAACTCCATTTGCCACCTTTCTGCCCAGCTCTGCAGCTGATCTATATCCCGCTGTAATCTGCCGCATCCTTCCTCACTGTCAACAACTCCACCGACTTTCATATCATCCGCAAACTTGTTCACCCAACCTTCTAGCCCCTCCTCCAGGTCATTTATAAAAATGACAAACAGCAATGGTCCCAAAACAGATCCTTGCGGAACACTGCTAGTAACTGCACTCCAAGATGAACCTTTACCATCAACTACTACCCTCTGTCTTCTTCCAGCCAGCCAATTTCTAATCCAAACCTCCAACTCACCCTCAGTGCCATATCTCCATATTTTTTGCAGTAGCCTACCATGGGGAACCTTATCAAACGCCTTACTAAAATCCATATACACCACATCCACCGCTTTACCCTCATCCACCTCCTTAGTCACCTTCTCAAAGAATTCAATAAGGTTTGTGAGGCACGACCTGCCCTTCACAAAACCATGCTGACTATCCTTGATCACATTATTCCTATCCAGATGTTCATAAATCCTATCCCTTACAATTCTCTCTAAGACTTTGCCCACAACAGAAGTGAGACTCACCGGACTATAGTTACTACAGTTATCCCTACTCCCCTTCTTGAACAAGGGAACCACATCTGCTATCCTCCAGTCTTCTGGCACTATTCCTGTAGACAACGAGGACATAAAAATCAAAGCCAATGGCTCTGCAATCTCCTCCCTTGCTTCCCAGAGAATCCTAGGATAAATACCATCAGGCCCAGGGGACTTATCTATTTTCACCCTTTCCAGAATTTCCAACACTTCTTTCCTACATACCTCAAAGCCATCCATTCTAATTAATTGGGACTCAATATTCACATCGGCACCAATGTCCTGTTCCTGAGTGAATACTGACAAAAAGTATTCATTCAGTGTCTCCCCAATCTCTTCAGCCTCCACACGCAACTTCCCACTACTATCCTTGACTAGACCTATTCCTACCCTAGTCATCCTTTTATTCCTGACATACCTATAGAAAACCTTTGGGTTTTCCCTCATCCTACCAACCAAGGACTTTTCATGTGCCCTCCTTGCTGCTCTTAGCTCTCTCTTCAGATCCTTCCTGGCTACCTTATAACTCTCAATCGCCCCAATTGAACCTTCATGCCTCATCTTTACATAGGCCTTTCCATATCCATCCAGATGCCTTTTAGATCTGCCTGTATTGCCGACAAGACAAAGCTTTTCACTGTGCCTTGGTACATGTGACAATATTATTAAATTAAATTCAATTCAAATGTAATTGTACCAGCCTCCATCACTCTCTGGCAGCTCATTCCATACAGACACCACCCTCTGTGTGAAAAGGTTGCCCCTTAGGTCCCTTTTATATCTTTCCCCTCTCACCCGAAACCTATGCTCTCTAGTTCTGGACCCCCCTACCCCAGGAGAAGGACCAGTTGTATTTACCCTATCCATGCTCCTCGTGATTTTATAAACCACTGTAAGGTCACCCCTCAGCCTCCAAAGCTCCAGGGAAAACAGCCCCAGCCTATTCAGCCTCTCTCTATAGGTCAAACCTTCCAACACTGGCAACGTCCTTGAAAATCTTTTCTAAACCTTTCAAGTTTCTGTATTGAGATGTTGAGGAATTGTTAGCAGACAGGAAACAGAGTTGGAATAAATAGATCTTTTTCTAAATGGCAGGCAATGAAGAATGGGATTCCACATTATTAGGACCCCAGCTACTCACAGTAAACATTAATGGTTTAGATGAGGGTACAAAGTGTATTATCGCAAAATTTGCAGATGATCCAAAGCGGGGTGGAAGAGTTAGCTGTGGGGAGGATGCAGGGATATTACAGTGTGAGTTGGACAGGCTGACTGAGTGCATTGCACATCTAGTATAATGTGGATGAATGTGCGGTTATCCATTTTGGTAGCACAAATTGGAAGGCAATTTATTATTTGAATGGCTGTAAATGGAGAGAGAGGAATGTTGAACGGGACTTGGGTGTCCTCATGCACCAGTCACTGAAAGTAAATGTCCAGGTTCTGCCGTGAGCATTCTGTACATTAGCATTCAAAGCATACAAGAACCAGGATGTTGGTTCAGTTAATACAGGGCAAAGGTGAGGCTACGCATGGAATATTGTGTTCCAGCTTTGGTCTCCTTATCTGAGGGAGGATGTTCTTGCTATAGAGGAAGTGATATCAGGACTGATATGAGGAGAGGCTGAGTTGGTTAAGATTGTACTCACTGGAGTTTAGAAGAATGAAGGGGGTCTCAGAAACATTTAAAAGTCTTACAGGACTGGACAGATTCGACGCAAGAAGGATGCTCCTGATGGTGGAGGTGGGGAGTCCAGAACTAGGGGTCTTCTTTAAGGATAAGTGACAAACCATGTAGGAGTCAGATGGGGAGAAAACAGATTATGGAAAGATGTAGAGGGTAGTGGTGATGGGAGATTTTAATTTTCCCAACATTGACTGGGATACACTTAGCGTCAGAGGTCTGGACGGGGCAGAATTTGTAAGAAGCATCCAGGAGTGCTTTCTAGAGCGGTATCTCAATAGTCTGGGGAGGGAAGGGGCCATATTGGACCTGATACTGGGGAACGAGCCAGGACAGGTGGTAGAAGTTGTGGTGGGGGATTTCTTTGGGAACAGCGACCACAATTCCATAAGTTTTATAATACTTGTAGATAAAGAAGAGTTGGCCTAAGGGAAGAGTGCTAAACTGGGCCAAGGCCAATTGTATCAAAATTAGGCAGGAGCTGGGAAATGTGGATTGGACACAGCTATTTGAAGGGAAGTCCACATTTGAGATGTGGGGGGAAGCTTTCAAAGATAGGTTATCGGCAGTGCAGTAAAAAGTGAGGTCTGCAGATGCCGGAGATCAGAGCTGAAAATGTGTTGCTGGTTAAAGCACAGCAGGTCAGGCAGCATCCAAGGAACAGGAAATTCGACGTTTCGGGCAAAAGCCCTTCATCAGGAAGGCAAAGGATAGGAAGGACAAGATTCGTGAACCGTGGATGACAGGAGAAATTGTACGACTAGCCAAGAGGAAAAGGGAAGCGTACATAAGGTCTAGGCAGATAAGAAAAGAACAGGCCCTGGAGGAATATCGGAAGAGTAGGACAAGTCTTAAACAAGGAATCAAGCGTGCTAAAAGGGGTTATGAAATAGCTTTAGCGAGCAGAATAAAAGGAGAATCTCAAAGCATTTTATTCTTATATAAGAAGCAAGTGGGTAACAAGAGAAAGGATTGGTCCACTAAAGGATAATGAAGGAAGGCTGTGTGTTGAACCTGAGAGAATGGGTGAGATTCTGAATGATTACTTTGCATCAGTATTCACGGAGGAGAGGAACATGATGAATCTTGAGATTAGAGATAGATGTTTGATTAGTTTGGATCACGTTGACATAAGTGGGAAGATGTGTTGGGTATGCTAGAGGTTATTAAGGTGGACAAATCCCCAGTATCAGATGGGATTTATCACAGTTTGCTGAGGGAGGCGAGACAGAAAATAGCTGGGGCCCTGACCGATATCTTTGTGGCATCCTTAAATACAGGTGAGGTGCCGGAGGACTGGAAGGTTGCTCACGTTGTCCCCCTGTACAAGAAGGGAAGGAGGGATATTCCAGGTAACTACAGACCAGTGAGCCTAACATCAGTGGTGGGAAAGTTGCTGGAGAAGGTACTGAGGTACAGGATCTATTTATATTTTGAAAAGAATGGGCTTATCAGTGATAGGCAACATAGTTTTGTGCAGGGGAGATCGTGCCTTACCAACTTAATAGAGTTCTTTGAGGAAGTGACCAAATTGTTAGATGAAGGAAGGGCTGTTGATGTCATATACATGGACTTTAGTAAGGCATTGGATAAGGTTCCCCATGGTAAACTAATGGAGAAAGTGAAGTCACATGGTGTGTAGGGTGTTCTCGCTAGGTGGATAAAGAACTGGTTGAGCAGCAGGAGACAGAGAGCAGTAATTGAAGGGAGTTTCTCAAAATGGAGAAAGGTAACCAGTGGTGTTCCACAGGGGTCAGTGCTGGGGCCACTGTTGTTTGTGATAGACATAAATGATCTAGAAGAGGGCACTGTTGGCATGATCAGCAAGTTTGCAGATGACATGAAGACTGGTGGAGTAGCAGAAAACATAAGGGACTGTTAGAGAATGAAGGAGAGTATAGATAGACTGGAGAGTTGGGCGTAAAAATGGCAGATGGCTTTCACTCCACACAAATGTGAGGTGATGCATTTAGGCAAGACTAATTCTAGAGCGAATTATATAATGAACGGAAAAGCCTTGGGAAAAGATGATGGGCAGAGAGATCTGGGAGCGCAGGTCCATTGTACCCTGAAGGTTGCTGCACAGGTGGATAGAGTGGTCAAGAAGACGTATGGTATGCTTGCCTTCATTGGACGGGGTATTGATAAGAGCTGGCAAATCATGTTAAGATTGTACAAGACATTGGTTCGGCCGTATTTAGAGTATGGTGTACAGTTCTGGTCGCCACATTACCAAAAGGATGTGGATGCTTTGGAGAGGGTGCAGAGAAGGTTTACGAGGATGTTGCCTGGTATAGAAGATGCTAGCTATGAAGAGAGGTTGAGTAGGTTACATTTATTTTCATTTGAGCAAAGGAGATTGAGGGGGGGCCTGATTGAGGTTTACAAAAGCATGAAGGGTATAGTCAGGGTGAATAGAGATAAGCTTTTTCCCAGTGTGAAGGATTCAATAATGAGAGGTCACGCTTTCAAGGTGAGAGGTGGAAAGTTTAAGGGGGATACACGCGGCAAGTCTTCACACAGAGGGTGGTGGGCGTTTGGAACGTGTTGCCAACAGAGGTGGTACAGGCAGGCACGGTAGATTCATTTAAGATGCATCTGGACATATGCACGAGTAGGTGGGGAGCAGAGGGATACAGATGCTTAGGAATTGACCGGCAGGTTTTAGATGGTGGATTTGGATCGGCTCAGGCTTGGAGGGCCGAAGGACCTGTTCCTGGGCTGTAAATTTTCTTTGTTCTTTTCATTCTTTGTGGGATTCACTACTGTTCAGGTGGCTGAGGTCAAAAGATTGTGTTTTCAAGGAGGTAGATGTAGTTTTTGAGGCTCAAAGGATCAAGAGATATGGGAGGAGGGCAGGATTGGGATATTGGGCTCAATGATCAGCCATGACTATACTGAATGGTGGAGCAGGTTCCTGCTCCTATCTACTATTCCCTATTCAAAATATCTCAGCCACCCAGAAAGGACGCTGACATTATATTGAGCTATATACCTCCAGGTGTGACAAGCTGTGTGGAAAAATGTTGAATTTTACTGAACTTTCTGTAAAAATAAAAGTTTGGAATATACTTTCAAATAAAGTTTTTAGAGGATAAAGAAAATCTTAGCTGCTTGAGAGGATGATTTATCATATTCCTTCAGATAGAGAGGGGAAGGCAGACAAATAAGACCCACACAGAGTGTGAGCAATAGATTGTAAAAGACCTGAAACATGTGCCATTAATTTCAGTACCATTCCCTATGCATATTTCCCACTGAGTCCAATGGGAATTCTCTGTGCCAGCTAAACTGAACTCGACCCAATGACAGGGCCTGAATGCAGCATCAACCTGATGTGATGTGCTCTGGATCTCCCCAATCATCACTGTCCTCTGACACACACTGGTTCTCACTCTCAGTCAAATACAGAAATGAACATATTATAGCCATGCTCAAACACACATGATTAAATCCACGCCTGCTCACTGCCTTCCCGACAGCAGTTGGATTTCTGTTGACTTGAAGCTGATTATGAAAAGCTCATTGCGTGTGGTTGAAGTGAACTCCCAGACTCTGGGGGGAGATCAGAGTTCAAGATACAAACCAACGCCTCCAATCTCGACACATAATATTCTCATGATGTTCATCCATTGGCAGGTGTAATTTAAACATGGCAGCCACATGGATATTTTGCATTCCAGGAGAGATTACTGTAATGGATATTTGGATAGCTGTATCTGTTACAGTGCTTCAGTCTCGAGATCTCAAATACTGCAGAAACTTTCCAGTACACAACCCTCACACTTCTTTATTACCCTAATTATTAACAACAATCTGTATTTACACAGAACCTTTAACATACCAAAGTGTTCAACAGCAGCGCTATGAAACAGGATTTGACACCAAAGCTCAAGGTCAGATGACCACAGCTGCAAATGTGTTGCTGGTCAAAGCACAGCAGGTTAGGCAGCATCTCAGGAATAGAGAATTCGACGTTTCGAGCATAAGCCCTTCATCAGGAATAAGAGAGAGAGAGCCAAGCAGGCTGAGATAAAAGGTAGGGAGGAGGGACTAGGGGGAGGGGCGATGGAGGTGGGATAGGTGGAAGGAGGTCAAGGTGAGGGTGATAGGCCGGAGTGGGGTGGGGGCGGAGAGGTCAGGAAGAGGATTGCAGGTTAGGAGGGCGGTGCTGAGTTGAGGGAACCGACTGAGACAAGGTGGGGGGAGGGGAAATGAGGAAGCTGGAGAAATCTGAATTCATACCTTGTGGTTGGAGGGTTCCCAGGCGGAAGATGAGGCGCTCCTCCTCCAGCCGTCGTGTAGTTGTGTTCTGCCGGTGGAGGAGTCCAAGGACCTGCATGTCCTCGGTGGAGTGGGAGGGGGAGTTAAAGTGTTGAGCCACGGGGTGATTGGGTTGGTTGGTTCGGGCGGCCCAGAGGTGTTCTCTGAAGCGTTCCGCAAGTAAGCGGCCTGTCTCACCAATATAGAGGAGGCCACATCGGGTGCAGCGGATGCAATAGATGATGTGTGTGGAGGTACAGGTGAACTTGTGGCGGATATGGAAGGATCCCTTGGGGCCTTGGAGGGAAGTGAGTGTGGAGGTGTGGGCGCAAGTTTTACATTTCCTGCGGTTGCAGGGGAAGGTGCCGGGGGTGGAGGTTGGGTTGGTGGGGGGTGTGGATCTGACAAGGGAGTCACGAAGGGAGTGGTCCTTGCGGAACGCTGATAGGGGAGGGGAGGGAAATATATCCTTGGTGGTGGGGTCCGTTTGGAGGTGGCGGAAATGGCGGCGGATAATACGTTGTATGCGCAGGTTGGTGGGGTGGTAGGTGAGAACCAGTGGGGTTCTGTCTTGGTGGCGGTTGGAGGAGCGGGGCTCAAGGGCGGAGGAGCGGGAAGTGGAGGAGATGCGGTGGAGGGCATCGTCGATCACGTCTGGGGGGAATCTGCGGTCCTTGAAGAAGGAGGCCATCTGGGTTGTGCGGTGTTGGAATTGGTCCTCCTGGGAGCAGATGCGGCGGAGACGAAGGAATTGGGAATATGGGATGGCGTTTTTACAGGGGGCAGGGTGGGAGGAGGTGTAGTCCAGGTAGCTGTGGGAGTCAGTCGGTTTATAATAGATGTCTGTGTTGAGTCGGTCGCCCGAGATAGAAATGGAAAGGTCTAGGAAGGGGAGGGAGGAGTCTGAGACAGTCCAGGTGAATTTCAGGTCGGGATGGAAGGTGTTAGTAAAGTTGATGAACTGTTCAACCTCCTCGTGGGAGCACGAGGCAGCGCCGATACAGTCATCGATGTAGCGGAGGAAAAGGTGGGGGGTGGTGCCAGTGTAGTTGCGGAAGATGGACTGTTCCACATATCCTACGAAGAGGCAGGCATAGCTGGGGCCCATGCGGGTGCCCATGGCAACTCCTTTAGTTTGGAGGAAGTGGGAGGATTGAAAAGAGAAGTTATTCAGGGTGAGGACCAGTTCAGTCAGTCGAAGGAGGGTGTCAGTGGAAGGGTACTGGTTAGTGCGGCGGGAAAGGAAGAAGCGGAGGGCTTTGAGTCCTTCGTGATGGGGGATGGAGGTGTACAGGGACTGGATGTCCATAGTGAAAATAAGGCGTTGGGGACCGGGGAAGCGAAAATCCTGGAGGAGGTGGAGGGCGTGGGTGGTGTCCCGAACGTAGGTGGGGAGTTCTTGGACTAAAGGGGACAGGACCGTGTCGAGGTATTGGGAGATGAGTTCGGTGGGGCAGGAGCAGGCTGAGACAATGGGTCGGCCGGGGCAGGCAGGTTTGTGGATTTTGGGCAGGAGGTAGAAACGGGCGGTGCGGGGTTGTGGGACTATGAGGTTGGAGGCGGTGGATGGGAGATCCCCTGAGGTGATGAGGTCCTGGATGGTCTGGGAGATGATGGTTTGGTGGTGGGAGGTGGGGTCGTGGTCAAGGGGGCGATAAGAGGAGGCGTCCGCGAGCTGGCGTTTGGCTTCAGCGGTGTACAGGTCAGTGCGCCAAACTACCACCGCGCCTCCCTTGTCTGCGGGTTTGATGGTGAGGTTGGGATTGGAGCGGAGGGAGTGGAGGGCTGCACGTTCTGAGGGTGAGAGGTTGGAGTGGGTGAGAGGGGTGGACAGGTTGAGTCGGTTGATGTCACGGCGGCAGTTGGCTATAAAGAGGTCGAGGGCGGGTAGGAGGCCTGCACGGGGTGTCCAGGTGGATGGGGTGTGTTGGAGGCGGGAGAAGGGGTCGTCAGAGGGTGGGCGGGAGTCTTGGTTGTGAAAGTAGGCACGGAGGCGAAGGCGGCGGAAGAATTGTTCAATATCTCGCCGCGTGTTGAACTCATTAATCCGAGGGCGTAGGGGAACGAAGGTGAGGCCCCTGCTGAGGACTGATCTCTCATCCTCAGAGAGGGGGAGATCTGGAGGGATGGTGAAAATCCGGCAGGGCTGGGAGCTAGGACCTGGTGTGGGACTGGAGCTGGAGCTGGAGCTGGGGGCGGGGTTAGGGGCGGGGACAGAGATCGAAGTAGGGGCGGAGTTAGACGTGGTGACGTTGCTCGACGTGGGGGCGGGGTCATGCGTCGTGACGGAAATAAGCGTGGGGGCGGGGTTACGTGAAGCGACGGGAGATGGCGTGGGGGCGGGGTTATGGGCGGGGTTATCCTTGGTCAAAGAGACCAGTTTTAATTGAGGAGGAAAGAGAGGTAGGGTATGTGGGGGAGGGTTGTAAATCAGGGGGCCAGGCAGCTGAAGGAACAGACACCAATGTTGCAGCAATTAAAATTGCGAATGTTCAAGATTTTGAAGAAAGTGAGAGTAGAAATTGTGGGAGCACTGGCCCGTAATCGCTCAGTTTTCCCTGAACTGTGCGAAGATGCCAGAAGATTGGGCTTGCACACATACATTCCTGAAGAAGGGCTTATGCCGAAACGTCGAATCTCCTGTTCCTTGGATGCTGCCTGACCTGCTGCGCTTTTCCAGCAACACATTTTCAGCTTGCACACATTATGGCCTCAGTCAAGAAAGGTGGTGAACATAATCCCAGTGATGACAATTTAACTTCAGTGGTGGAGAAATGTTGAGAAACAATTATTCAGAATTAAATTAAAGATTTGGAATTAAATGGATGAAAGTGGGTTGATTAGGAAGAGTCAGTATGGATGTTCAAAGTGTTGAACTAACTTGCCACAATTTTATTTTGAAGAAGGAACAGAAAGGCTCAAAGAGGATGATACTGTTGATGCTGTGCAGGTGGAATTTCCAGAATGAACTTTATACAGTGCTGCACAGCAGATTTGTCAGGAAAGTTGTAGGTCATGGTATAAAAGGAACAGCAGCAACATGGATGCAAAATTGGCGGAGTGCTGGGAAAGAACAGAGCTCAATGGATGTTTTGGGGTTTGGAAGGAGCTCCACAGGGGTCCACAATGGGACCCTTACTTTTCCTGTTATACATTAATGATCTAATTCTTTGCACGCAAAACATAATTTCAAAACTTACTAATGATGCGGAACTTGGAAGAATTATTAATTGTAAAGAGGGCATTGTGGACCTTCAAAAGGTAATTGTCGAGTCGATGGAAGGGCAGCTAGTTAGCAGATGAAGTTCAATGTAGAGGGGAGTGAGGTGATACACTTTGCTCAGAATAGAAAATAGGGGGCACAAATTCAAATGGGGAACAGGCTTCGAGGGACCTCAGGGTAAGTCATTAAAGGTGGAAGGTCAGGAGGAGAGGGCGGTTAATAAAGCACAAAGTTTTGTAGAGCTCAGCAATAGGAAGGATACAATCACTTTGAGGAGATTGTACTACAGGCCTCCCAATGGGCGGTGGGCGACAGGGTCATTACAGTGGGTGGTTTTACTAAGACTTACTTAGTAGAGGGACTTGAATGAGGGATTTTGTTAGGGATGGTTTTTGAAACAGTATACAAGTAGTCCAAATTGGGAAGGGGTCATGCTCGACTTAGTATTGGGGAATGAGCCCAGCTAGGTGAGTGGGGGAGCATTTCAGGAACAATGATCATAATTTTGTAAGTTTTAAGGTACTTATGGATAAAGATAAAAGTGGTCTTCAGGTGAAAGTTGGGGGGAAGGGTAACTACCACATTGTTAGGCAGTAACTGGGGAATGGAGATTGGAGATAGTTATTTGAGGGAGTTGAGTTTTGCCTCTTTTCTAATACAGCCATCTACGTACTGATTGAGCAAGTTTTCTTGAACACACTTAAATTCCTCCCATTGAAGCCCTTAACACTTTGGCAGTCCCAGTCTATGTTTGGAAAGTTTTAATCCCCTGCCATTACAGCCCTATTATTCTTACAGCTGTGATCTCCCTACAAATTTGTCCCTGAATTTCCCACTCACTATTGGGGGGCCTGTAGTACAATCCCATCAAAGTGATCATTTCCCTCTTATTTCTCAGTTGTACCCATCTAACATCACTGGATGATCCCCCAGGAACATCCTAAGTATTGCCGTGATGTTATCCCCAATCGAAAACACCACTCCCTCTCCTCTCTTGCCTCCCCTTCTATCCTTCCTAGAGCATCTATACCATGGAACACTGAGCTGCCAGTCCTGTCCGTCCCCTCAGCCATGTATCTGGAATAGCTATGATATCCTAGTGAAGGTGACGAGGAGGTTTAATAGAGATTTTCAAAATTATCAGTGGGACGATTAGAGCAGGTAGGGAGAAGCTCTTCCTGTCCAGGAAGGAAGGAACAACAACAGGACACAGATTTAAACTGGTGTGCAAAAGAAGCAAGGGTGGTGTCAGAACAAATTCTTCACATAATGAGTAGTTAGGGTATGGAATTCACTGCCTGGAAAGGAGGGAGAGATAGTTGAGCCATTCAAAAGGGCATTGGATGATTATTTAAACAGAAATAATTTGTGTAAGGATGGGGGTGGGTGTTAAGCAGGAGATGGCAGTAGGTCATAAGACTTGTTTGAAGAGCCGGTGCTGGTATAGTGGCCTCCTGCTGTGCCATGACCATTCTGGGACTTATAGGAACTGCAGGAGCTTAGACATCACAAGCGTTGTGAGATTAGAAGAGGTAACAGAGATAGGGAAAAGTGAGGCAATGTGGGATTTAAAAGCATGAACGATAATTTTAAAACTGAGCCATTGTGGGGAGAAAGAAGAAAGAACTTGATGTGAATAAGGATATGGGCAGCAGAGTTTCAGATAACCTCAGTTCAAAGAGGGTAATGTGTGGGAAACCAGCTCGGGGTACATTAGAATACTCATGACTAGAGGCTGCAGACTACTTAGCATGTCGGAAGATGGTTGTGGTTGGAGATCCATCATCTCCAGGAGTTCCTCAGGGTAGTGTCCTAGGCCCAAACATATTCTGCTGCTTCATCAATGGCTTTCTCTCCATCATTAGGTTAGAATGTTCACTGATGATTGCAGTGTTCAGCACCATTTGTGATATTTCAGATACTGAAGCAGTCCATGTCCAAATGCAACAAGATCTGGGCAATATTCCCATTTTAGGCTGACAAGTGGCAAGTAACATTCACAGCACACATATGCCAGGCAATGCCAATCTCCAACCAGAGAGAATCTAACCATCGCACCTTGGTGTTCAATAGCATTACCATCACTGAACCCCCTCTATCAGTATCCTGGGCTTATCATTGACCAGAAACGGAAGTGGACTAGCCATGTAAAGACTGCAACTTTAACAGCAGGTCAGATGCTAGGAATCCTGCACTGAGTAACTCACCTTTTGACTCCCATTGACTGTCCACCACTGACAAACCACAAGTTGGGACAGTGATGGAATACACACCACTTGCCTGAATGAGTGCAGCTCCAACAACACTCAAGAAGATTGACACCATTCAGGACAAAAGAGCTTGCTTGACTGGCACCATATCCACAAATTACCACTCCCTCCACCACCACCACCAGGGCAGTGTGTATTATCTCAAAGATGCACTTGTTAAATTCATCAAGACTCCTGCAACAGCACCTTCCAAACACATGACCACTCCTGTCTAGAAAGACAAGGGCAGCAGATACATGGAACACCACCACCTACAAGCTCCCCTCCAATCACTCATCCGTCTGACTTGGAAACATATTGTTATTCCTTCAGTGTTGCTGGATCAAAATCCTGAAATTCCCTCCTTGACAGCACTGAGTCTGCCTCGGCAAATGGACTGCAGCAGTTCAAGTCAGAAGCTTATCATCACCTTCCCAAGGATAAGGGGAGATGGGCACTAAATGCTGGCCCAGCCATTGATGGCCACATCCCAGATGAATAATGGTACAAGGAACAAGCAAAGTTTCAGAGGGGATAAAGCAGAGACAGAGCCAAAAGGTGGCAGTAAGAAACCTTTGTGAGAGGGGATATGTGGTTCAAAACACGGCTTGGTTCAAAGACAGTATTAGAGGCTATCAACCATCTGATTTAGTTACAGACTGTTGCTATGAAAGAGGGATGCATTTGGCAGCTACCAGTTTCAACTGGGGACTAAAGACATTGATTTTAATCTTCCCAATACTGAATTGGAGTAAAGTTCTGCACATCAAATTCTGGGTATTGGATGAGCAATCAGCTCATTTAACAAGAGTGCAGAAGTCAAGAGATGGTGGATGAGAGGCAGGGATGGGTTTAGACAAAGGGACACCGCTTAATTTGGTGGTTAGCAGTGCTGCCTCACAGCGTCAGGGACCCAAGTTTGAATCCACCCTCGGGCAATTGTCTGTGTGGAGTTTGCACGTTCTCCCTGTGTCTGCATGGGTTTCCTCTGGGTCCTTCAGTTTCCTCCCACAGTCCAAAGGTGTGCAGGTTAGGTGAACAGGCTATGCTAAATTGCCCATAGAGTTCAGTGATGTGTAGGCTAAGTGGATTAGCTATGGGAAATGTGGGGTTATGGGGAAAGCGAGTGGATTTGGGTGGAATGGTCTTCGACAGACCAGTGAAGACTCAATGGACCAAATGGCCTCTCTTTGCACTGTAGGGATTCTATGATATAATGTCATGGAGCTGCAATATTTCAACTGAGGAAAAAGGAGGGGGTTTAATTGAATTCTGCATGGGGAGGGGAGATGAGTCAGAGATTATGGTGCAGGAACAGGAAAAGAAATCACTGCAAGAGACTCACTGGCAAGGAGTTAATGGATAAGAATGGATGATGGTGCATCAGCCAAGTGATGTAGGAGCGACACTGGGACAGGACGGTGTGGTTAACCACAGAGGTAACAGATAGACAAGCGGGGATAGTTTACCTCTATCACAGTCAAATAGCAGGTCATTTAAATCTCTGACAAAAAGCCTTCTCTTTATCAGCCTCTAAAGCAAAGGAGATTTGAAAGTCTCACTCTTTATTCAGATGTCTGGTCTAGGATTCCTGCTTCAGCAAGTCTGAACAGTTATGTGTTAACTGTTGTTCTGCAGTAGATTGGGGAAAAAGTTTGCACTTTTTAGATTACTTATAGTGTGGAAACAGGCCCTTCGGCCCAACAAGTCCACACCGACCCGCCGAAGCGCAACCCACCCAGACCCCTTCCCCTACATTTATCCCTTCACCTAACACGACTGGCAATTTAGCATGGCCAGTTCACCTTTGTGCATCTTTGGACCGTGGGAGGAAACCGGAGCACCCAGAGGAAACCCACACAGACACGGGGAGAATGTGCAAACTCCACTCAGTCAGTCGCCTGAGGCGGGAATTGAACCTGGGTCTCTGGTGCTGTGAGGCAGCAGTGCTAACCACTGTGCCGCCCACTTTTATAGCACCTTTAGCAGTGAAAGAATATTTCAGAAATAATGTTTCCATGACCAATGCTCAAGGCAGACCTGTGCCGAGGGAAGCAGTGATGTGCATGATGTTGTGCTCACAGGCAGATACTCACAAGTGGATGGCTTTTTCCCGGATTTGGACTCACACCAGACAGACAAACCGTCCTCCTGCAGTTTCATCTGTCGATTTTTCTTCCAGAATCTCGATTTGATTTTTTGCAAGTTGCTGCCTACCATCATAAATTTCACATCTTCATCCTCACGAAGTGCTGCAAGAGGCAGGAAGACAAATGGTCAGAGAAGATAACAACTCAATGAACACAACATCCAGAAAGATCCTGTTTTATTCGCTTGTCGGGAATCTCTCTTTCAAAAGGTGAGCACCAAAATGAACACGTTGAAGAAAAGTTGTTAGTTAACCCTTTTGGCTCATGTTTAATGTTTAACTTCAGGTCGTGGTCATTTGACCAGATGAATGGCCTTTTCTTAGCAACCTATCAGCCCAGCTCTTACAATCTGCACATCGCAAACACCGCTCTTCAGCCAGAAAAGTTTGGTCTAATCTCATTCCCTTGTTCACTCCCAGGACTCTATTTTTCCTCAATTTCTGGGCACATTCCATTGATATGAACACCTCAGTTGATTTGTAAAACCTCGCTAAATCCCTGGCATTACACGGGCACTCAAAGCAAGCCTGAACTTCAGCATGTAATATGATTACTGCCACCATGCTCTCAGACTTGGAACCTACATGGCTAGCTTGGAAAAGGGAAACCACTTCCCTGTCTCACGAGAGAGAAGGTCCTTGTGTTGTTGTCAGTTACCAATCAGTTACGGCTCATGTTGACAGGACAGACAGTGTTGCAAAGCTTTTTTGAGGAGCGCTGGGTCTCACCCTTTGAAATCTTAAACTGTTCGGCTCACAAATTATCATAGTGGGCAGTGTTTAAGGTATGCCTCAGTATTAACCCTTTCATACCCTTTATTGACCCCCACCTCCAAACATGGAGACTGACTTACTCTGAATCTTACTGCAGCTGAAAGGGACTCCATTAAATACCCAGCTGATCACACACAGCCCTGAAGGTGCATGCCTGGCCTAATGTGTTTTCTGTGACAGTCTACAGTTCCACCAATGCTGCCTTTACAAGATCCTGCCAATAAGCTGGGCAGTCAGACGCACTAACATCCACGTCCTCAACCAGGCCAACATCCCCAGCATCAAGGCACTGCCACCCCCTCACCTTTATATTGGCAACAATGGGCTGGGTACATTGTCCGTATGACTGAGATAAGACTCCCCAAGCAGATACTCTATTCCCAGCTCTGAAATGACAGGCAAGCCCCAGGAGGACAGATGAAATGCTTCAGGGATACCCTGAAGGCCTCACTGAGTGAAGTGCAGCATTCCCACAGACACCTGGGAATCAATGGCCTCAGACCGTCCATAGGGGAGGAGGAGTATCTGGGAGCACCTTGAGACCAGTTGTTGAGAGAAAAATGGAAGCTGGGCGAAAGGAATGCACTGCCACACCAATGGTCCACCCATCCCTTCCTGTGACCACCCCCTGGCCCACGTGTAACAGAGCCTGCGGTAACCATACCGGCCTGTAGAGCCACCTACAGACTCATCCTAAGTGTGGAAGAGAGTCACCCTCATCTGTGAGAGACTACCAGTGGTGATGATAGTGCCATTTGCTTTTGAACCACCACTGCAGAGTGTGGCTATTTAATAGTAAGATAACATAACTCATGAAGCCAGTACCATTCTTGCATACAGTGGAGTAGACTGTTCACAGGGAAAGGAATGACTAACAAGTACAATGCTTTCAAAAGTGTGATAATAAGAGTTCAGAGACATTATGTTTCTGTTAGACTGAAGGGTAAAGCTGGTAAGATTAAGGAACAATGGATGAATAAAGATATTGAGGTTCTAGTCAAAAATGAAAAAAGAATCATATTAGATATAGACAACTGGGATAGAATGAATCTTTTAAAGAGAATAAAGTGTGTTGGGGCATTCTTAAGAGGGAAATCAGTAAGGTAGAGAGGGGATACTAGATAGCCTTGGCAGGTAAGATTGAGGATAATCCAAAGATGTTCCACAAGTACATTAAGAGCAAAATAGCAACTAGAGAGTACTGCCCCTTAAAGATTAGTGCGGTTGTGTTTGTTTGAACCTCAGGAGATGGGAGAGATATTAAATGAATGATTTGTGACAGTTTTTACATGGAGAAAGAAATGGAGGATATGGTCTCAGTGAAATAAGTATTGATGTTTTCAAAACAATTCACATTGGACAAGAGGAAGTGCTAGGCGTCATACAGAATATAAAGGTGGATAAATCTTCAGGACCTGATCACGTCTACCCCAGAACATTGTGGGAAGTTAGGGGGGAAATTGCGGACCCCCTAGCAGAGGTGTTTGTATCACCTTTAATGACCGGTGAGGTGCCAGATGACTGGAAGGTGGATAATGTTGTGCCTTCACTTAAAGACAAACCTGGGAATTACAAACTCCTGAGTCTGACATTGGAGGAGGGTAGGTTGTTGGAGGGGATTCTGAAAGATAGGATTTACATGCATTTGGAGAGGCAAGAACTGATTAGGGGTAGTCAGCATGGTTTTGTGGATGGGAAATCATGTCTCATAAACTTGATTGAGTTTTTTGAGGAAGCTTTCTCCCAGTCGATTAAAAAAATAGAGGGCCGAGAGGTAGACATTGTTTATTTGGACCTTAGTAAGGCCTTTGGTAAGGTTCCGCATGGTAGACTACTTCAGTTGGCTTTACAGTCAGAGACAGAGGGTGGTGGAGGATTGTTTTCTCAGACTGGAAGCCTGTGACTAGTGGCGTTCAACAGGGTTCAGTACTGGGTCCACTTTTGTTTGTCTTTATATAAATGATTTGGATGAAAATATAGGAGGCATGGTTATTAAATTCGTGCACACACGCAGATGACAAGCAACATGAGTTCAACTGGGACAACACTATTATTATAGGACAAGCCAAACAGAGAACAGCCAGGGAATTCCTAGAGGCATGGCACTCATTCACAGATCAATCAATAAGCACATCGACCTGGACCCAACATACCGACCGCTGCAATGGACAGCTGGAACTGACAACCGGAAGCGGCAAAGACAAACTACTATAAATACCGGAGGAAACATCACAGAAGCGCTTCACAGGAGGCTCCAAGCAGTGAGGATGTCACCTAGATAGGGGACGAAATGTCTGCAACACAAATTCCCAGCTCGGCGAACAGAACCACAACAACGAGCACCCGAGCTACAGATCTTCTCACAAACTTTGAGTGCCGAAGGATGTTGTGGGTTACACAGGAACACAGATAATCTGAGAGGTGGCAAATAGAGTTTTAAAAGTGGAAAAGTGTGAGGTGATTCATTTTAGAAGGAGTAACAGGAATAAAGTGTACTGGGCTAATGGTAAGATTCTTGGCAGAGTAGATGAGCAGAGAGATCTCGTGTCCATGTGCATAGATTCCTGAAAGTTGCCACCCACATTGATTGGATTGTTAAGGCAGCATATGGTCTGTTAAGTTTTATTGCATGTGGGATTGAGTTTCGGAGTCATGAGGTTATCTTGCAGCTGTATAAAACTCTGGTGTGGCCGCACTTGGAGTATTGTGTACAGTTCTGGTCACTGCATTATAGGAAGGATGTGGAAACTTTGGAAAGGGTGCAAAGGACATTTACCAGGATGTTGCCTGATCTGGAGGGAAAGTCTTATGAGGAAAGGCTGAGGGACTTGACGCTGTTTTTGTTGGAGAGAAGGTTGAGAGGTGACTTAGAGACCAACAAGATGATCAGAGGATTAGATAGGGTGGACAGTGAGATCCTTTTTCTGAGGATGGTGATGGCAAGCACAAGGGGACATAGTTTTCTTTATTGGGGAAGAATGGATATAGGACAGAGGTCTGAGGTAGGTTCTTTACTCAGAGAGTGGTATGGGTGTGCAATGCTCTGTTGGCAACAGTAGTAGACTTGCCAACTTTAAAAGCATTTAAATGGATAAACATATAGATGATAATGTAATAGTGCAGGTTAGATGGGCTTCAGATTGGTTTCACAGGTTGGCACAACATCGAGGGCCGAAGGGCCTGTATTGCACTGTTATGTTCTATGTTCTCGAAGATTGCAAAGAGATCTTAATCAACTGGATCAATGAGTTAAGGAATGGTAGATGGAGTTTAATTTGGATAAAGTGTGAGGTATTACATTTTGGTAAAACAAACAAGGGGAGGACTTCTACAATTAATGGATGGGCCTTGGGTAATGTTGTAGAACAGAGAGACCAATGGGTTCAGGTACATGGTTCTTTGAAATTTGTATCATAGGTAGACAGGGTGGGAAAAAAGGTGCTTAGCACACTTGTCTTCATTGCTCAGACCTTTCAGTGTAAGAGTTGGGACGTCATGTTGCAGTTGTACAGGACATTGGTAAGATCTCTTCTGGAGTACTGTGCAGTTCTAGTCGCCCTGTTATATGAAGGATATTATTAAACAGGAGAGGATTCAGAAAAGATTTATCAAGATGTTACCAGATATGGAGGGTTTGAGTTATAAAGGAGAGGCTGGATAGTCTGGGACATTTACTCTGAAGTACAGCAGGTTCAGGGCTGATCTTATGGAGGTTTATAAAATCATGAAGGACATAGATAAGGTGAATAGCAAAGGTCTTTTCCTTAAGGTAGGTAAGTTCAAAGCAAGGGTCATGTTTTTAAGGTGAGAGGAGAAAGATTTTAAAGGGACATGAGGGCAACCTTTTTACCCAGAGATGGTTCGTGTGTGGAACGAGCTTCCAGAGGAAGTGGTCGATACAGGTACAGTTAAAACATTTAAAAAACATTTGGATAACTTCATGAATAGGAAAGGCTTGGAGAGGTATGGGCCAAACACAGGCAGGTGGGATTGGTCTAGTTTGGGAACATGGTCAGCATAGACTATTGGACTGAAGGGTCTGTTTCCATGCTGTTTGACTCTATCTGTTGCCCTTAGTTGAATTACATGTGACTCCAGGCCCACAGCAATGTGACTGACTCTTAATGACCCTCTGGGCAATCAGGAATGGGCAAAAAATGTTGCCTTAGCCAGTGACGCCAGCATTCCATGAACAAATATCAAAACATAAACAAGTGACAGTCCTGGCAATAATGGCTTGACATTCAGATGTGGGGTCATGATCCAGGGTTCGGTAGGATGAAGTGTCTGAGATTGGCATCAGTGTACCAGACTATAACTGCACAAGCTTTCTTGGCAGGTTTGATAACAAAGGAGACTTACTAGGCTTTAGGGTGTAGGTTTGCTCGCTAAGCTGTAGGTTTGATATCCAGACGTTTCATTACCTGGCTAGGTAACATCATCAGTGGCGACCTCTAAGTGAAGCGAAGCTGTTGTCTCCTGCTTTCTATTTATATGTTTGTCCTGGATGGGGTTCCTGGGGGTTGTGGTGATGTCATTTCCTGTTTGTTTTCTGAGGGGTTGATAGATGGTATCTATATCAATGTGTTTGTTTATGGCATTGTGGTTGGAGTGCCAGGCCTCTAGGAATTCTCTGGCATGTCTTCGCTTAGCCTGTCCTAGGATAGATGTGTTGTCCCAGTCGAAATGGTGGGTTTTTTCCCTCCGTGTGTAGGCCTATGAGGGAGAGGGGGTCGTGTCTTTTTGTGGCTAGCTGGTGTTCATGTATCCTGGTGGCTAACTTTCTTCCTGTTTGTCCTACGTAGTGTTTCTGGCAGTCCTTGCATGGAATTTTGTAGATGACGTTGGTTTTGTCCATGGGTTGTACTGGGTCTTTTAAGTTTGTTAGTTTTTGTTTGAGAGTATTGGTGGGTTTGTGTGCTACTAGGATTCTGAGGGGTCTTAGTAGTCTGGCTGTCATTTCTGAAACTTCTTTGATGTATAGTAAGGTGGTTAGGGTTTCTGGCTGTGTTTGGTCTGCTTGTCGTGGTTTGTACTTGAGGAATCTACGGACTGTATTTTGTTTTGAGTATCCGTTCTTCTTGAATACATTGTTTTCCGAAGTTTGTCTGTGCTGCAGTGTGTGATGGCTCGCTGGAATAGTGTTCTGATACAGCTTTGTTTGTGTGTGTTGGGATGGTTGCTGGTGTAGTTAAGTATTTGGTCAGTGTTTGTCGGTTTTCTGTATACGCAGGTTTGTAGTTCTCCGTTGTCCAGGTAATGAAACATCTGGATATCAAACCTACAGCTCAGCGAGCAAACCTACACCCGAACCCTCAACCTGAGCTACAAACCTTCACAAACCTTGCACTTACGAAGCTGCTGCCTGGGCTGGAAGGAGGGTCTGTGCTATAAGAAAGGGTTTGATATATTGAGAGTTGATTTCCTTGGAGCAGCGACGGTTGAGGGGGCCCCTGATAGAATGTATAAGATTGAGGGGCATAGGTACAGTGGATAGGATACATATTAGTTGGGGGGGTCAAAGACAAGCATGCTGAACCAGCGAGTCAGAAAGCTGAGAGGACAGGTAAGGAGAAATTTTCTCACCCAGAAAAACAGTCTGGGACTTACTGCCTGAAATGTAACATGCCATAGGTCTTACATATTCAGCTGCATTCCCACAGCATGCAGGACTAATGGGCCAAGAGCTGTAAGATAGGGCTAGTGTCATCAGATCTTTGTTGCCAAGCACAGGTACAATGGCCTACATGGACCCCCAGCTGGATATGTCAATGAACCCATGATGTGGTAAGAAGGTAAGTGCTGCATTTTGCTTATTCTTGTGTTTAGACCTAGTTTTTTTTTAAAGGTTACTTTTAGAGGGATGGCAGTGAAGGCAGTGCAATGTTCCTCTTGCAACATGTTTGAGCTGAGGGATGCCATGGTCGTCCCTGCTGATTACACTTGCAGGAAGTGCACCCATCTCCAGCTCCTCCAAGACCGTGTCAGGGAACTGGAGCTGGAGTTGGATGAACTTAGGATCATTCGGGAGGCAGAGGGGGTCATAGATCGGAGCTTTAGGGAAGTAGTAACTCCAAAGACTGCAGACAGATGGGTGACAGTGAGGGGGACTGGGAGGAAGCAGCCAGTGCAGAGACCCCCTGCGGCCATTCCCCTCAATAACAAGTATACCGTTTTGGATACTTGTAGGGGGGACGACTTACCAGGGGTAAGCAATGGGGTTCAGGCCTCTGGCACGGAGCCTATCCCCGTTGCTCAGAAGGGAAGGGAGGAGAAGAACAGAGCAATAGTTATTGGAGATCCGATAGTTCGGGGCACAGATAAGTGGTTTTGTGGGGGCGAGAGAGACTCACGTTTGGTATGTTGCCTCCCAGGTGCAAGGGTACGTGATGTCTCTGATTGTGTTTTCCGGGTCCTTAAGGGGGAGGGGGAGCAGCCCGAAGTCATGGTCCACATTGGCACCAACGACATAGGTAGGAAGAGGGATGAGGATGTTAGGCAGGCTTTCAGGGAGCTAGGTTGGAAGCTCAGAGTTAGAACAAACAGAGTTGTTATCTCTGGTTTGTTACCCGTGCCACGTGATAGAGCGTCGAGGAATAGAGAGAGAACAGTTAAATGCGTGGCTACAGGGATGGTGCAGGAGGGGGGGATTCCGGTATCTGGATAATTGGGGTTCTTTCTGGGGAAGGTGGGATCTCTATAAACAGGATGGCCTTCACCTGAACCTGAGGTGCACCAGTATCCTTGGGGGGAGCTTTGCTAGTGCTCTTTGGGGGGGTTTAAACTAACTCTGCAGGGGCATGGGAACCTACACTGTAGCTTTAGGGTACAGGACCTGGAGTGTAGGGAGGTTAGGAACATGGCATCAATCTCGAAGGAGGGTGCCTGTAAACAGGAAGGTGGCTTGAAGTGTGTATACTTCAATGCGAGAAGTATACGAAATAAGGTAGGTGAACTTGCAGCGTGGGTTGGTACCTGGAAGTTCGATGTTGTGGCTATTCCGGAGACATGGGTAGAACAGGGACACGATTGGCTGTTGCAGATTCCAGGGTTTAAATGTTTTAGCAGGGTCAGAGGTGGGGGTAAAAGAGGGGGAGGTGTGGCATTGCTTGTCAAAGATAGTATTACAGCAGTGGAAAGTATGATGGATGAAGACTCGCCATCTGAGGTAGTTTGGGCTGAGCTTAGAAATAGGAAAGGTGAGGTCACCCTGTTAGGAGCTTTCTACAGGCCTCCTAATAGTCCTAGAGACGTAGAAGAAAGGATTGCGAGGATGATTCAGGAGAAGAGTGAAAGTAATAGGATGGTTGTTATGGGGGACTTTAACTTTCCAGATATAGACTGGGAAAGCTATAGCTCGAGTATGTTAGATGGGTCGGTGTTTGTCCAATGTGTGCAGGAGGGTTTCCTGACACAATATGTAGACAGGCCAACAAGAGGTGAGGCCATACTGGATTTGGTTCTGGGTAACGAACCAGGCCAGTTGTTAGAATTGGAGGTAGGTGAGCACTTTGGGGACAGTGACCACAATTCGGTGACTTTTACTTTAGTGATGGAGAGGGATAAGTGTGCACTACAGGGCAAGAGTTATAGCTGGGGGCAGGGAAATTATGATGCGGTGAGGCATGACTTAGGATGTGTGGCTTGGAAAAGTAGACTTCAAGGAAAGGGTGCAATTGATATGTGGAGCTTAGTCAAGGAGCAACTATTGAGTGTCCTTGATAAGTATGTACCTGTCAGGCAGGGAGGAACGGGTCGTGTGAGGGAGCCGTGGTTTAATAAGGAATTGGAATCCCTTGTTAAAGGGAAGAGGGCGGCCTATGTAAAGATGAGGCATGAAGGTTCAATTGGGGCGATTGAGAGTTAAGGTAGCCAGGAGGGAACTAAAGAGAAAGCTAAGAGCAGCAAGGAGGGCACATGAAAAGTCCTTGGTTGGTAGGATTAGGGAAAACCCAAAGGCTTTCTAGAGGTATGTCAGGAATAAAAGGATGACTAGGGTAGGAATAGGTCCAGTCAAGGATAGTAGTGGGAAGTTGCGTGTGGAGGCTGAAGAAATTGGGGAGACACTGAATGAATACTTTTCATCAGTATTCACTCAGGAACAGGACATTGTTGCCGATGTGAATATTGAGTCACAATTAATTAGAATGGATGGCTTTGCAATATGTAGGGAAGAGGTGTTGGAAATTCTGGAAAGGGTGAAAATAGATAATTCTCCTGGGCCTGATGGCATTTATCCTAGGATTCTCTGGGAAGCAAGGGAGGAGATTGCAGAGCCATTGGCTTTGATTTTTATGTCCTCGTTGTCTACAGAAATAGTGCCAGAAGACTGGAAGATAGCAAATGTGGTTCCCTTGTTCAAGAAGGGGAGTAGGGAAAACCCTAGTAACTATAGGCCGGTGAGTCTTACCTCTGTTGTGGACAAAGTCTAAGAGAGAATTGTAAGGGATAGGATTTATGAACATCTGGATAGGAATAATGTGATCAAGGATAGTCAGCATGGTTTTGTGAAGGGCAGGTCGTGCCTCACAAACCTTATTGAATTCTTTGAGAAGGTGACTAAGGAGGTGGATGAGGGTAAAGCGGTAGATGTGGTGTATATGGATTTTAGTAAGGCATTTGATAAGGTTCCCCATGGTAGGCTACTGCAAAAAATACAGCGGTATGGCATTGAGGGTGAGTTGGAGGTTTGGATTAGGAATTGGCTGGCTGGAAGAAGACAGAGGGTAGTAGTTGATGGTAAAGGTTCATCTTGGAGTGCAGTTACTAGCGGTGTTCCGCAAGGATCTGTTTTGGGAACATTGCTGTTTGTCATTTTTATAAATGACCTGGAGGAGGGGCTAGAAGGTTGGGTGAGCAAGTTTGCGGATGATATGAAAGTCAGTGGAGTTGTTGACAGTGAGGAAGGATGTGGCAGGTTACAGCGGGATATAGATCAGCTGCAGAGCTGGGCAGAAAGGTGGCAAATGAAGTTCAATGTAGGTAAGTGTAAAGTGATTCACTTTGGTAAGAGTAACAAGAAGACGGAGTACTGGGCTAATGGTCGGATACTTGGTAGTGTGGATGAGCAGAGGGATCTTGGTGTCCATGTACACAGATCTCAGAAAGTTGCCACCCAGGTAAATAGTGCTGTGAAGAAGGCCTATGGTGTACTGGCTTTTATTGGCAGAGGAATTGAGTTCCAGAGTCCTGAGGTCATGTTGCAGTTGTATAAGACTCTGGTGCGGCCGCATCTGGAGTATTGTGTGCAGTTTTGGTCGCCATACTATTGGAAGGATGTGGAGGCACTGGAACGGGTGAAGAGGAGGTTTACAAGGATGTTGCCTGGTATGGTAGGAAGATCGTATGAGGAAAGGCTGAGGCACTTGGGGCTGTTTTCATTGGAGAAAAGAAGGTTTGGGGTGACTTGATAGAGGTGTACAAGATGATTAGGGGTTTAGATAGTGTTGACCATGAGAACCTTTTTCCACGTATGGAGTCAGATATTACGAGGGGACATAGCTTTAAATTAAGGGGTGGTAGGTATAGGACAGATGTTAGGGGTAGATTCTTTACTCAGTGAGTCGTGAGTTCATGGAATGCCCTGCCAGTAACAGTGGCGGACTCTCCCTCTTTATTGGCATTTAAACGGGCATTGGATAGGCATATGGAGGAAAGTGGGCTAGTATAGGTTAGGTGGGATTGGATCGGCGCAACATCGAGGACCGAAGGGCCTGTACTGCGCTGTATTTTTCTATGTTCTATGTTCTATGTCCCACTCAGTGGGGAGGGGCAGTGACAGTTCTCACAGCCCAAGAATGACTGACATTGGCTTGGGGAAGAGTCGTGAAAACAACTCAGTGTGGCTCAGCAAGAGACCAGACTTGATGGTGATCAAGTCATGTGTGGGTGTGATGGGACATGGCTGAACTGTTTGAGGGGTGAGGAAGGCATCTCTGTCATACAATCAGACAATCCCTTGTGTGGAGGCATGCCAATCGAGTCCACTCGGAACCTCCGAAAAGCATCCCTCCCAGGCCCACTCCTTTATCTAACCCTGTAACCTTGCACTTACTATGCCTAATCCACCTACCCTGCACACCAGGGGCAATTCGGCATGGTAAATCCACCTAACCTGCGCACACTCTGTCCATTGTCCAGTGGGGAAGTGTTTGGACCATCATGATGTGTTTAACAGAGCACAGTGATGATCTGGATGGTAAAGCAGTGGGTGAAATCGGGGCCATCAGAGATGGTAATTGAAAATGGAGTCACTGAATATGGGGGGGGGCATCAATGGTCAGGTATCTTGGGTTGGGGTCAAGGATCAGGTATCTGGGTCAGGGCCAACTGGCAGGTATCAGGGTCAGGATCCATGGGCAGGAGTCTAGGGTGGGGTCAATGCCAGATATCAGGGGTGGGGTCAATGGCCAGAAGTCTGCAGCGGGGTCAACAGGCATGTGGAGCCAATTGGCAGATGCTGTGGCAGGGTCGATGGGGAGGCGGCTAGGGCAGGGTCAGTGGGCAGGTGTCAGGGGCAGGGTCAGTGGCCAGGAGACTGGGGCAGGGTCAATGGGCAGGGGTCGGGAGCAGGAGTCAGGGGGTTGGGGCCAATTGCTTGGAGTTTGGGGCAACAGGCAATAATTTGGCACTGGTTGCTGGGCAGTACAGCCAAATGGCTTGTCTTTGTATTGAGTGAGGGAGCGTGGACAGCTCGGAGAAGCACCCTCACACACAGCAGGCACCACGCCCTTGAACACCTGGGGTCTGCTCAATAGCTGCAAGTTATCTACGTTAAGAGACAACAAAACTGCAGATACTGGAATCCAAAGTGGACCAGCAGGAGGCTGGAAGAACACAGCAAGCCAGGCAGCATCAGGGAGGTGGAGGAATCGACATTTCAGGAATAGAACATTACAGTGCAGTACAGGCCCTTCGGCCCTCGACATTGTTTTCACAGTTTAGTGCAATCTGAAGCCCATCCATCCAACCTATTCTATTTTCATTCATATGTCTATCCAATGACAATTAAATGTCCTGAAGGTTAGCGAGCAGTGCTTTCCACGCTCCTCCTACTACTGTGAGTAAATAACTGTGCAGGGTTACAGGGAGAGAAAAGGTAACGAATGGCTCATGCAGACAGCTGCCTCAGGCAGGATGGGATGAATGGTCTGACTCTTGCTGGTAACCGGCTTGTGGTTCTGTGAAGTAGGTCTAATGAAGAATCCGTTTTCACAGTGGCAAGACACACAAACACATGTTGCAATGATATGTCTTCATAGGGATGTGCCGAGATGTTGGCATGTGACTGACATCCATGTGAAATCAGGATTTCATTTATCAGTGAATTGGAGCGAAGGGAACATTGGCTAACCAGGTACACCCACTTGCTGAAAGTAATCAGCCCTGAGCTTTGGGCACTCCTGCTGGTGTTACTGGAGTGCAACATGGGAGCTGGAGCTCAGAGGTATTTGAGTATGGATCATTTCAGTCTCTTAACACACCCAATCCCCTTTTCCTGGTGACAGGAAGAGTCCCAAGGTGATGTTAAGACAGGAAAGCAGCCAAACACTCATTCTAACCAAGTGCCATCTCCTCATATGTCAGTGGAGGAAGGTCCAAGTGTTTACTTAAACATTCACAGCTATGTCCAATCTGGCCTTTGCTCCATCAGTAATCCCCAGGCAGTGAACAATCATGAATGAGTCCCACTCAAGGGTACTACATTCAATAACAGCACCAAATTCATGGGCCTATGCTTAACAGCAGCTTAACAAAGTACAGATCCAACTGCAACTATAGACCTGGTCCGAATGAGTGAGGAACTCTTCACGATACTGTGCTCCTCCAATTATAAAACACTTTCACAACCCACCTTTAATCCTCCAACCACTGGTAATCAAACACTCTTTCTGCTGCCAATGAACCATAATTTGAAATTCCATCCTTCAACCTCTCAAAAATCTCTGCCCTTCCTCATGACAATTGTCAAAACTCAATTATTTAAATCAAGTTTATGGTCAACTATCCTGGTATCTCCTTTTGTGGCTCAATGGCTAATTTTATTTGCTAACAAAGGTGCTATATGAATGAAAGTCATGATTGTTGTTAGAACACACAAGGGTGAAATTTCACAATCTCGAGTTCCTGTCAAACAGCCTTACTCACTGTTGGAGAGTGAAGGTCACGCAGTCTCTGATGTCTAACAGAGCAAACTATCCACACACAGGTCTATCTGCCACCACTGTATACAGAGCCTACATCTAACTGTTTGCTAGAAATACTTCCAGCCTGTTTCTAATCCTTAATTCTTCACATAACTTCACATGTGCATTTCCTCTCCTGAATCAGTTCAAGTCTGGGTCCATTTAAGACAGCGTCAAACTGTCTCAGTACAAAACAAAGTCTTTATAGTCAGTCGCCAGACGATTTAATTACACAATCTTCAGTAACTGTCTTATTATAGAAGCTTCAACAACGGAGAGGCAATGAAAGAGACTGCTCTGTCAGCTGACCTTCCTAATTCATGCCGAAGGGCTTGCAGCCTCTCCTGTCTGGGGAGCACAGCGCAATGCCTATCCCTATATCCCCGGGAACACGGCACAATACCTATCCCCATATCCCCAGGTACACGGTACATTACCTATCCCTATATCCCCAGGTACATGGCACAATACCTATCCCTATATCCCCGGGTACACGGCACAATACCTATCCCTATATCCCCAGGAACACGGCACAATACCAATCCCTATATCCCCAGGTACATGGCACAATACCTAACCCTATATCCCAGGGTACACTGCACAATACTTATCCCTATATCCCCGGGTAAACTGCACAATACTTATCCCTATATCCCCGGGTACACGGCACAATACCTATCCCTATATCCCCGGGTACACTGCACAATACCTATCCCTATATTCCCAGGTACACGGCACAATACCTATTCCTATATTCCCAGGTACACGGCACAATACCTATCTCTATATCCCCAGGTATACAGCAGAATGCCTATCCCTACATCCCGGCTGCACAGCACATTACCTATCTCTAGATCCCCGGGTACAAAGCACAATACCAATCTCACTATCCCCAGATACCTTCTCTATATTCCAAGGTATACAGCACAATACCTAACCCTACATCTCGGATACACGGCACAATACCTATCCCTATAAACCCGGGTACACAGCACAATACCTAACCCTATATCTCGGGTACAAGGCACAATACCCATCCCTAAATCCCCGGGTACACGGCACAATACCTATCCCTACATCCCCGGGAGCACAGCACAATACCTAATCCTATATCCCCGGGTAAATAGCACAATACCTATCCCTATATCCACGGGTACACGGCACAACACCTATCTCTATATCCCTGGTTACACGGCGCAACACCTATCACGATATTCCCAGGTGCACAGCACAATACCTAACCCTATATCACTAGGTACACAGCACAATACCTATCCCTATATCCCTGGGTACACGGCGCAATACCTATCCCTATATCCCCAGGTATACAGCACAATACCCAACCCTATATCCCCAGGTACACAGCACAATACCTATCCCTATATCCCCAGGTACACAGCACAATACCTATCCCTATATCCCCGCGTACACACCACAATACCTATCCCTATATCTCCGGGTACACACCACAATACCTAACCCTATATCCCCAGGTACACAGCATTATACCTATCCCTATATCCCCAGGTACACAGCACTATACCTATCCCTATATCCCTGGGTACATAGCACTATACCTATCCCTATATCCCTGGGTACATAGCACAATACCTAACCCTGGGTACAAGGTGCAATACCTATCCCTATATCCCCGGGTATACAGCCCAACACCTATCCCTATATCCCCGGTACACAGCATAATACCTATCCCGATATCCCTGGGTACACTGCGCAATACCTATCCCTCTATCCCCGGATATAAAGCACAATACCTATCCCTATTATCCCAGGGTATATGGCGCAATATGTATTCCTATATCCCTGGGTGTACAGCACAATATCTATCCCTATATCCCGGGTATACAGCACAATACCTATCCCTATATCCCTGGGTACACGGCACAATACCTATCCCTATTATCCCAGGGTATACGGCGCAATACGTATCCCTATATCCCCGGGTACACAGCACAATACCCTATCCCTATATCCCCAGGTATACATCACAATACCTATCCCTATATCCCTGGATACACTGCACAATACCTATTCCTAAATCCCGGGTGCACAGCACAATACCTATCACTATTACCCGGGAGCACAGCACAATATCTAACCCTATATCCCCGGGTGCACAGCACAATACGTAACCATATATCCCTGGGTACAAAATACAATATTTAACCCTACATCCTCGGAAAACAGCACAATACCTAACCCTATATACCTGGGTACATGGCGCAATACCTATCCCTATATCCCCGGGTACACAGCACAATACCTAACCCTATATCCCCAGGTACACAGCACAATACCTATCTCTAAATCCCTGGGTACACTGCACAATACCTAACCCAATATCCCTGGGGACACAGCACAATACCTATCCCTATATCCCCAGGTACACAGCATAACACCTAACCCAATATCCCCAAGTACACAGCACAATACCTATCCCTATATCCCCGGGTATACAGCACAATACCTATCCCTATATTCCTGGGTGCACGGTACAATACCTAATCCTATTTCCCCAGGTACACAACACAATACCTAACCCTATATCCCCAGGTATACATCACAATACCTATCCCTATGTCCCTGGGTACACTGCACAATACTTAATCCTATATCCCCGGGTATACAGCCAAATACCTATCCCTATATCACTGGGTACATGGCGCAATACGTACGCCAATATCCCCGGGTATACGGTGCAACACCTATGCCTATATCCCCGGGTGCACAATACCTATCCCTATTATCCCTGGATACACTGTGCAATACCTATCCCTATATCCCCGGGTACACAGCACAATACCTATCCCTATGTCCCTAGGTACACAGCACAATACCTAATCCTATTATTCCTGGGTACACGGCGCAATACCTAACCCTATATCCCCGGCTATACGGCACAATACCTATCCCTATATCCCCAGTTACACAGCACAATACCTAATCCTATATCCCTGTGTACACCGCACAATACCTATCCCTATATCCTCGGGTGCACGGCATAATACCTATCCCTATATCCACAGGTACACAGCACAATACCAATCCCTATATCCCCGGATACACTACTATATACATATCCTCCCCATTGTACTAATCTTACCTGTGCAGTACCTCCTGTGTACTGATCCCTACCTCTGTACAGTACATTCTTGTGTACCAGTCCTAACTTCCTGGGATCACTGATTTGTAATTGCCCCTATCTCTCTGGAGAATACTGTTTTGTACCTGTCACTACAACGCCCCATGGGACATTGATATGTATCAGTCTCCTACCCATACAGCAGTGCCTGGGCTACATTTTAGCTTGTCGTATTCTAGATCTCTGCCAAGCTTTTGACGATTGCGATTGGCCAGAGTGAGAGGCGCACCCTGACTTTAGATACTGTAATTTCTTCTCAGTCTCCAGATTTCAGCAGCTGACTGTGAAGAATTGGCCTCTGTTGCTCACTGACCACTCCCACTCTGCTGGATAAATGTCTGCTGATGCCAAGACTCTTCTGGAATTCTAAGAACCGTCTTGTGTCAGTCTATCATTGCACTAACACCATACGGGCAGGCCAAAGACGATACTGACCTGCCCCAGTTCAACCTTTTCCAACAATCACAAAATTCAATTTAGTCTCAGTTCCAAATTCTAGTAAACAAGCAGCTGACTTCAATATCGACTCCTTCTCCTCATAATGGTGTGTTCATGCCAAAAGCAATTCTGTATAGCCAGTAGCAAGCATTTACTCACAGCAATACTGAGTACAGGGGAAATCAACTGTAATTCCAGTAACTGGACTGCTAACAAGAGAGTGAGCAAAGTGCCATGAATCAGTGGGCAGTTTCCGAGGAGGAGCTGAGGGTAGGAGCTGGAGAGCAGATATTGCCCGTTTCTTGTGCATTACTTCCCACATTACTTACAGTAGGAAGCATGGTTTAGACACAGAAGGTTGGTCTGCAGGTGTACCAGGTAATTCTAAAGGCAAATGGAGTTTTGTCCCTCATTGTTAAAGGGGTTGAGTTTAAAAGCAGGGAGGTTATGTTGTAGCTGTACAGGGTGCTGGTGAGGCCCCACCTGGAGCATTGTATGCAGGTTTGGTCTCCTTACTTGAGAAAAGATGGACTGGCGCTGGAGGGGGTGCAGAGGAGGTTCACTAGGTTGATTCCAGAGTTGAGGGGATTGGCTTATAAGGAAAGACTGAGTAGATTGGGATTATATTCATTGGAATTTAGAAGAATGAGGGGGGATTTTATAGAAACATGTAAAATTATGAAGGCAATAGATGAGATAGAAGTAGAAAGGATGTTTCTACTGGTAGGTGAAGCTAGGACAAGAGGGCATAGCCTCAAGATTAGGAGGAGCAGATTTAGGACTGAATTGAGAAGGAACGTCTTCACCCAGAGGGTTGTGAATCTGTGGAATTCTCTGCTCAGCGTAGTAGGTGAGGTTTCCTCAGTAAAATGTTTTTAAAGCGGAGATTGATAACTTGTTGAAAAATAAAGGAATTAAGGGATACAGTGAGAGGGCAGGTAAGTGGAGCTGAGTCCATGAAAAGATCAGCCATGACCTTAGTGAATGGTGGAGCTGGCTTGAAAGGTCAGATGGCCTACTCCTGCTCCTAGTTCTTATGTTCCTATCAGTAACTGTGATAGCTCCAGATTTAGCAATGTTCCAGAACATGGCCTAGGGCCTCCAGGACCTTTGAGAAAGCAGCTGCACAGTCACACCATGTGCAAGGTGTGTCATGAGTCTACACAGCACCAGCTGACAGCACATGGCACTCAAAAGGTATTCATGGATTTTCATAACTTGCCAGCTCTGATTAACCAGACCCTCAACTACAAGTGAAGTACCACCTCCTTTGTGCACTCTAATCAGAGAGCTAGTCTGTCATTCTGATTGAGCTGGAGAAGTGCCAAGTGCAACTTAAAGTGGGCGGCACGGTGGTACAGTGGTTACCACTGCTGCCTCACAGCGTCAGAGACTCGGGTTCAATTCCTGCCTCAGGCAACCGTCTGTGTGGAGTGTGCACATTCTCCCCGTGTCTGCGTGGGTTTTCTCCGGGTGCTCCGATTTCCTCCCACAATATGCAGGTTAGGTGAATTGGCTATGCTAAATTGCCCATAGTGTTAGGTGCATGGGTAAATGTAGGGGAATGGGTGTGGGTGGCTGTGCTTCGGCGGGTCGGTTTGGACTTGTTGGGCCGAAGGGCCTGTTTCCACACTGTAAGTAATCTAAATCTAAAGTCTTTGAGTATCAATGTTTCCTCAGTTGCTGAGCAGTGGCAAATCCAGTGATTAAAAGATCCAATCTTGAGGAAGATGATATTTTTATAGCAGTAATCACCTCCGGACATTGCAAACCACTTTACACCCAATGAAACCCACAGGGTAAAACTCGCAAAGGAGACATACTGGTGTGACTCTCCCCGTACACTTCAAAGTGGAGGTCTACGACACCCCGTACGTTAATTTCCAAGTGTTACCGCTTTAACTAATTTTCCTCGTCACATTGTGCATGCTTTAGCAATGCAGTCACCATTAGGAATAGGAGATTGCTTTGTGCCTTGAACCTGTTCAACCATTCACTGTTTAATCATGGCTGTGACCCAATTCTATTTACCTACCTTTGCCCTGCTTTAGTGACTTTGTATGGATATAAAAGATATTTTTGTGGATGAAGTATATTTTTGCAATTAAAACAAAAACCCTTGTCTCTTATCCATTATCCTCTCTTGTATTGCAGAGAAATGCAGCAGCCAACCTATACATAGCGACGTCTCAGAAGTAGTTTTCATAATATCCCTACAGTGTGGAAACAGGCCATTAGGCCCAACAGGTCCACACCAACCCTCCAAAGAGTAAACCACCCTAGACCCGCTTCCCTACCCTATTACTCTACATTTACCCCTGACTAATGCACCTAACCTACACATCCCTAAACACCATGGGCAATTTAGCATGGGCTATTCACCTAACCTGCACACCTTTGGACTGTGGGAGGAAACCAGAGCGCCCAGAGGAAACCCACACAGACATGGGGAGAATGTGCAAACTCTACACAGACAGTTGCCCGAGGCTGGAATCAAATTTTTATGATAGACATTAGAAACTTGTTTTTAAAATCTTTAACGGGACCTGAACTTGCTTGGGCATTTCAGAGAACAGTTATGAATCTACAACATTGCGTGGGTCTGGAGTCAGGTGTAAGCAGTTTTCCTTCCCTAAGGACGCTGCGATTCCGATGAAGTCTTGATAACCAATGACAGTTGTCGTGGCCACCTTCATGGAGACTCGCTATCAATTCCATGTGATGATCATCTCCAGTAACACACATGCAAATCACCAGCCCTTGACAACCAACTGGATTATCACCAAATCCCCCACTGTTAACATCTTGGGGATTACCAGTAACCAGAAATTCAACTGGACTTGCCAAATAAATATAATGGCTAAAGATCAGGTCAGAGGTTAGGAATACTACAGCGAGTAACTCACTCTTAACTCCATAAAAGTCTGTCCAACGTCAAGACATAAATCAGGAATGTGATGGAATACTCCTCACTTGCCTGGATGGGTGGACTTCAACAACACACAAGAAGCTTGACACTATCCAGCACAAAGCAGCCTACTTGTTTGGCACATCCACAAACATTCACGCCCTCCACCACTGATGGTCAGTAGCGGTGGTATGCTCTGTCCACAAGAGGCGTGCTCAAGGCTAATAATCCAGATAAGATTCTGACACTGAACATTCAAACTGCAGCTCATTAACAGAAACTGCCTGGCACTGCCAGTTATCATACTCCTGGTTAATCACTCTGGGAGGATGATGCTTCAGAAAGCCATTACCATAAAGTACATCCCAACCAGGACTCCATCCCTCCGTGTAATAGTAGGGTTGAGGGGGTGGGAAGGGGAGGGAGTGAAATGGAATAACTTTGGAATAATGGATAAGCAGGAAAAGAACAGAGCAGCTGTGATCCTTCACAGAACCAATGTCCACAGTTTTCTCTGATGCTGTAGACCTGTGTAGTATTTCCAATTCTGGCACCCTATTACAGACTCACCATTCCCTCACCGTCGTGAGGTCAAAATCCTGAAACCTCCTTCCTAATAACATTATGAATATAACTACACTCCCAAGGACTGCAAGCTCACTATCACCTTCTTCAGGATGATGCAAAATAAACCATTAAACATTGGCCCAACCTCATTCCACAGACTCAATAAAAAAAGCTGAGGTTGGGTCTGAATTGAAGGACCCAGCAGTGATCTGTAATGTACTGGTGGTCTCACATTTCACTTGGCACTTCAACACAACCTACACGCAGAGCTGTTGGACTCATCTCTTAAGAATAATAGCCAAATTAAAGTTGAATTCCAATGTGTCAGAATGAGTCTCTGTTCAGAGGCATTTCTCCCACCCAACAAATAGCTCAAAGCTTCAAGTCCCACCCAGAGAATTAGGCACATAACCCCAGTTAATCCTCCAGTGTGGTATCAACAGAATGGTGCATTGTCAAAGGCACCATCTATCAGAAAGAAAATTGAGACCTTATCAACCCTTCCTTTGGGCAAAAGATCCCACTATCCAACAGCTAAAAACAGATGTGTATAAACAAATGCTGTGTCTCGGAGAATACAGCAAGGACTGCTCTTCACAAAGTGCCTCACAGTTCTTATTTAATAAAAATGGAAAGAACTGCAGATGCTGTAAATCAGAGACAAACATGGAAATTGCTGGAAAAGCTCAGCAGGTCTGGCAGCATCTGTGGATAGAAATCAGAGTTAATGTTTCAGGTTGGGTGACCCTTCCTCAGAAACTGTAACTCTGATTTCACTGCATAGATACTGCCAGACCTGCTGAGCTTTTCCAGCAGTTTCTATTTTTGTCTCACTCTTTTTTTAAATCAGCTTTGGCAACAGCCTGAGTTCATGAAATGAACAATAAATGATAATTACATTTACATAGCACTTATCACAACCACCAGGCATGTCAAACCACTTTACAGATATTGAAATACTTTTGAAATATGTGTAATGCAGGAAACCCAGTAGCTAACTGACACACACAACAAATTCCCACAAACAGCAACATGACAATAACCAGATCATCTGCTATTTGTGATGCTGATTGAGGGTTAAATATATAAACACATTTTTAAACATAAATATTGGGGATAACTTGAATAGAATCTTTTAGATGTGGTGCTGAAGTGGACCATTTCCTTCATCAGGTCTGTCCCATTATTCAAGGAGATCTTGGTTAATCTGATAATCCTCAAAAATTTACATTTTGTTTATCCCCTAACCCTTGAATCCCTTACCGATTAAAAATTCCACTCAGGGGATCCAAGATGGCGGCGACCCAGCAAGTCTGAGTCTATAGTACTCTTCCCAAGACTTGGGTAAAGTGGGTCACCCACCCCCACCACACTCACCAAATCATTCATAATAGCTGTTAAATTTAAATAGTTGCTTAGTATTACATTTAAATAGTCTAATATTTAGTGAAAAATGACCAAAGGGAAGGGAACCCGCAGCTCTCAACAAGCAGGACCCCCTCCCCCACCCTCTCCCTCTTCAGCTGCAGCAGAGGCGTCCACAGCCGCCCCGGGGGACTTACCGACGGTAACAAGCCTTATGGAGATGATCACCAAACTGGACGCGAAGATCGATGCCTTCATTGAAGAGTCCCGACATCGCTGGGAATCACTCTCGGCCGCGCTGCAGAAGCACGGCCGAGACATCCAGGAACTGGAGCGCCGAGTCGGAGGGGTGGAGTTAAAGGCCGCGACCTCCGAAACTGCAGCTCAATCGGCCGCGGATCAGGTCCGGGCTCTCGAGCAGCGAGTCCGGACCTTAGAAAATCATACTGACGACCTCGATAATCGAGGTCGTCGAAAAAATGTTCGTTTGCTGGGCCTTCCCAAACGGGAAGAGGAAGGCCAGCTTACAGCATTCCTGGAGCAGTGGCTGCCACAGCTTTTAAATCTGCATGCTGGATCAGGCCAGGTAAGGGTGGAATGGGCCTACCGGGTCGCAATACGTGGGCCCGGCTCAAACCAGCGCCCACGCCCAGTCCTGTTCCAGCTGCAGAGCTATAGGGAGAGGCAGATGCTCCTAGAAGCCTCAAGAAATCTTGGAAAAGACCCCCAAGCCATGATCTATAAAGGATCCAAGATTATGCTATTTCAGGATTTTTCCCCAGCTCTGGTCCGAAAGAGGAAGGCATTCAATGTGGTGAAGAAGCGTTTAAGGGACTTAAATACTCAGTACTCCTTACGCTATCCAGCGACGCTACGCTTTAACCACGAAGGATCCATATGTAACTTCGGATCACCAGAGAAGGCTAAGGAATTCTTGGACTCTCTTAAATAAACTGTAAGAGATTGTGGATGTTGGTTTGCCTTTCCCCCCACTTTGGTCTATATCCCCCCCCCTTTTTTTCACCTCATTGTTTAATATTATCATGGGGGGGCGGGGAGAGGGATTTGATTTTCTCCCCCCCCGCTTGGTTTGTTTTCTTTTATTACTTTATGTATATATATGGGTATGTATGTATGTATATGTATGTTGGGGCAATTGGTTAATGTTGGTGGGGGGAGGTGGTTACCTTATTCTATTTTACCTCTGTCTTTAGGAGCGGGGTTGTTTTTCCCCTGTTATTTTGTGTTATTATATCTAATTGTTACTTGTTGAAATTGTAATTTTATAGTTATATATTTATATATGGTATTAACATTCCCAAATATATCCAGGTGGTGGTGTGGGCGGGAGTAGGGTGCTCACTGTTAACTCTAGCTTTGTATTATATTTGAATTCTCCTCATTTTATTGAGGAGCACCTGGGTCAAGGGTGCGGCATTGGTTGAGAGAGGATAAGATGGACTTTTGGAGAGGAAGTGACACTCCCTGGGAACAAGGGGGAAAATCTCCATTTAGGTACGTTTTATATTTTTTTTATTTAGAAATAGTTTTTTATTATATTGTTGTGAGTGTAATAGAGAGCCTTTATTTTTGTAAATTTTATATGCTCCATGCTCAGGATGTTCCAGATAGGGTTTCCCCTCCCAAGGGGTCTCGGATCTGCCCAGATGATTATGGTTGATCAGTCGGTTAAGTGGTGCACCTGGAATGTCAAGGGGAGTAATTCGCCAGTCAAAAGGAAGAAAATATTATCAAATCTTAAGAAAGAAAGAGTTGATATAGCTCTCCTACAAGAGACACACCTGTCGGATAAAGAACATTTAAAATTAGGGCAGGGCGGATTTGATCAGGCCTTTTTCTCTTCTTTTAGCTCAAAAAGCAGGGGAGTTGTTATTCTTGTTCGGAAGAATTTCCCTTTCAAAATTCTAAATCAGATAAAAGACGAATTTGGACGATATATTTTGATTAAAGCCCTTGTAAATGGAGAGGAATATGGGATTCTAAATTTGTACTGCCCCCCGGCACACCCCTCTAAATTTATAACAGAAGCTTTTTCAAAATTGATGGCCTTTGGTGCCCGTCATACAATTATAGGGGGAGACTTTAATTGTATTATGGATCCGGAAATAGATAGGATTCCCAAGAGTGCTGCCGGAGTATCTCCCAGATCTAGACAATTGGCGGATCTGAATAAAGAATTAGGATTGGTACATGTATGGAGATGTCTTCATCCACAGGGTAGAGATTTTTCTTTCTACTCTAATCCACATAAATGTCATACAAGAATTGATATGTTTTTTGCCCCATCGATTTTTAAAAATTCTATATTATCCTGTAAAATAGGTACTATAGCGATTTCCGACCACGCCGCTGTATATATGGAAACTAAGGCGAGGAACAATGGGACATCCGCTCGGCCTTGGCGTATGGACCCCTTCCTGATAAAAGATAGTAAATTTGTAAAGTACTTCTCCCAAGAATTTAAAACTTTTTTAGAAATTAATTCAGGTACGGCTAGCAATCCGTCAATGATGTGGGAGACCATCAAAGCTCATGCACGAGGTTTGATCATCTCCTACTCAGCGACCCAGAAGAAACTGAAGGGAGAGCAACAGCGTCTGCTCGAAGCTCGCTTAAAAGGAGCTGAAACAGCATACGCTGATAGACCTTCTATTATAAAATTGCAAAGGATTACAGCTCATAGGACAGCTCTAAACACTACGCTTACTCAAACGGCTAAGAGGGAAATATTATTTGCAAAACAAAGGTTATATGAATATGGCGACAAACCGGGTAGATACTTAGCATTTCTTGCAAAGAAAAAGGCCTCTCAGACTATTACAACTATCAAGGAAAGTACAGGTACCTTGACTCATGATCATAAAAAGATTAATGCGATCTTTAGAGAATTTTATTCTGAGTTATATAAATCGCAGGATTGTGAAGATAGGACTAGGAGGATGCAGTCATTTTTTAAAAATTTGACCTTTCCGGGCTTGACTCCGGAACAGGTATCGGCCCTAAATGCTCCTCTAACAGTCCAAGAAATACTTGATGCAATTAGGCAACTCCAGAGCGGAAAGGCACCGGGCCCAGATGGTTTTCAAGCTGAATTCTATAAAGAATTTACAGAAATATTGGCTGATCCACTTATGGACATGTATAACTTTGCATATAGTCAGGGCTGTCTCCCGCCTTCGCTGAAAGAGGCAAATATCTCTCTTATCCTCAAAAAAGGAAAAGATCCAGAAGACTGTACATCATATAGACCAATATCCTTGCTAAATGTAGATTTTAAAATCCTCTCTAAAATGTTAGCACTGAGACTAGAAAGGGTACTGCCATATATTATAAAGGAGGACCAGACGGGATTTATTAAGGGCCGTAGATCATCCAATAATATTAGAAGGGTCTTGAATATGATCCAAGCCTGTCATCAGGGAAAGATACCAGGAGTAGTAATTTCATTAGACACGGAAAAGGCGTTCGATAGGGTTGAATGGTCATATTTGTTTTACACATTGGAAAAGTTTGGCGTTGGACAGGTGTTTACCAAATGGGTCTCAACATTGTATAGTGATCCCAAAGCAGTTGGTATTACCAATGGATTAAGATCGAATAGCTTCAGTGTGGGTAGGGGCTGCCGTCAAGGATGTCCTCTCTCGCCATTGTTATTTACGCTAATAATTGAACCACTAGCAGAAGCTATACGGACTGATCCTAATATAACAGCCCCGAGGATTGGTACAGGTAAACACAAAATTACCCTTTATGCAGATGATGTTCTTTTATTCCTCAATAATCCTCTGATGTCCTTACCTCGTCTAATTCAAGTTATTAATACATTTAGTGCATTCTCAGGCTATAAAATTAATTTTTCAAAATCGGAGGCTATGCCAATGGGTGGCCTGGTTATGACACCCCACTTAGTGGACAGATCCCTTTTTCCCTTTCGTTGGTCCCTGGAGGGCTTCTTATAGTTAGGTATTTTTATTACTCCAGTATTTGGTCAGTTGTATAGGGCTAATTTTGTGCAATTACTGGAAAGGATAAGGCAGGACCTCCAGCGATGGGGAGACCTTCCAATTTCCTGGTTGGGTAGAATAGCACTAATTAAAATGAATATTCTGCCCCGTCTCTTATATCCTATGAGAATGCTCCCGGTGATGCTGCCAAGGATAGCCCTACGTAAATTATATGGCTGGCTGGGTTCCTTTATCTGGAATCATAGACGGCCCCTTATTAAGCTGAAGAAGCTACAGCTTCCACAGGCAAGGGGAGGACTGGACTTCCCAGATTTTAGGAAATATCAGTTCAGTTCCCTATTAAGTTACATAGCTGATTGATTGTGGATCAGACAAGACTCAATCTGGCTGGACATCGAGGCCTCTCAAGTAAAATACCCACTTATTAACCTCTTATTTTCAGACAAGAGGAAAATCATTACAGATCACTGTAAAAACCCCATAATACTAAACACAATTAAGGCCTGGAATATAATGCGGCAAAATGAGGGTAATTTACATAAAACATCCCCCCATGCACCGATAGTAGGGGCATGGGGATTCCAACCGGGGTTTACAGCTGCCACTTTTAAACTCTGGAGATCCAGGGGTATCTCATGTTTAGGGGACCTATTTAAAGATGGGGTCCTGATGTCCTTTGAACAGCTGCGTCAGAAATTCGGATTACCCAACGGAGACCTCTTTCGATACTTCCAAATTCGAGATTATATACAGAAGAAGACTACGTTAATAGATAGTCTTTATAAATCAGATAGAGAATGTAATGTCCTACGACCAGTAGGGGTATCCTCTGTTAGTACTATTTATCATTTACTACATGAAGTGTCGGGAGATATGGACAATCTGCTTAAAACATGGGATCAGGATTTGGGACTAGAAATCTCTATAGAAACATGGAATGATATTTGGGAAAATGCTAGAAGAATTACTATCTGTAACAGAACCCAGGCTATCCAGCTGAAGATACTTCATAGGGCCCATATAGCACCGGCTCGATTGGCAAAATTTAAGGCAGGAGCATCTCCAATGTGTCCCAAATGCAAAATAGAGGTGGGCACTCTTGTACATTGCCTATGGACTTGTCATAAGATCCGTAGATATTGGACTAAAGTAGCAAGTACCCTGACAGACATTTTAGGAACGGAAATTAGAGTGGACCCTGTATCTCTCCTTTTGGGCTTTTCGAACTTTTCCTCCCTGGATACGCACGGGAAGAGACTATTTTCTATTCTCTCTTTCTGTGCAAGGAAAAATATTTTGGTGAACTGGGTGGCTGAAGGCCCCCCTGGACTTTCAAATTGGCACAGATTAATTATGGAATATATTCCCCTTGACTTCCTTACAAATATGGTGCACTGAAAGACTGAATTATTTTATAAAATATGGCAGCCCTTTTTGAATTACATAAATGCAGATATTTCGGCCATCCTAACAAGGGCCTTTATTTAGTGAAGATTACAAACCTGGCTGCTCCGGGGCCCCTTGGGAGAGGAATCCCGCATGAATACGGGTTTTATTACATTTGATGTTAATACATTCCGAGCATGTAAGAGACTTAAGTATACACTCTGGTTAGTTATAGGTTAGATTAGTAGAAAGTTGAGTTTTGGTTTTTTTTATTTTATTTTTGTTTTTGTTTTTTTTTTCTTTCCTTTGTTAAATTTTGACTATTGTATATTTGATTTAATTGTACATCAATGTTTGTATTTGAGAGTTTTGTTTATTTTTATAAACTTGCAAAAATGTTAAATTTCTAATAAAAATATCTATAAAAAAAAATTCCACTCAGCTTTAAATATATAACATCCCAGCCTCCAGGGTAAAAATATTCACAGATTCGATACCCTCAAAAGAAATCCCTCCTCTTCTCTGACTTAAAAGGGTGACTCCTTCACTCTGCATTTATGCCCCCAGTCCAAGACTCTCTGACAAGGGAGCCTTTCTACACCTACCCTGTCAAGCCCCCAAACAAACAAACAGTCTGATATGTTTCAATAAGGTCTTCTCTCATTCTTCTGAACTTAGAGTACAGAGCCAAATTATTCAACCTTCCCTTATAAGATAGTTCCTCCACACCTTATTAAAACCTTCTCTTCATTGTGTCCAATGCCAGTTTATTTTACTTTAGATAAAGGGACCAAAACCAATCACAGTATTCCATCTGTGTTCTGACGAGTACCTGTGTTCTAGCATCCTGTTCCTTGGTCAACATCTGTCTCAGGTTTGCTGCACTACTCCAGTGAAGCTTAGCACAGGTTTGGAGGGAATCCTGAGGGACAGTATGTCCATGTATTTGGAAAGGCAAGGACTAATTAGGAATAATCAACATGGCTTTGTGCGTGGGAAATCATGTCTCATAAACTTGATTGAGTTTTTTGAAGAAATAACATAGAGGTTTGATGAGGGCAGAGCAGTAGATGTGATCTATATGGACTTCAGTAAGGCATTCAACAAGGTTCCCCATGGGAGACTGATTAGCAAGGTTAGGTCTCCTGGAATACAGGGAGAACTAGCCATTTGGATACAGAACTGGCTCAAAGGTAGAAGACAGAGGGTGGTGGAGGACAGTTGTTTTTCAGACTGGAGGCCTGTGACCAGTTGAGTGCCACAAGGATTGGTGCTGGATCCTCTACTTTTTGTCATTTACATAAATGATTTGGATGCGAGCAAAAGAGGTACAGTTAGTAAGTTTGCAGATGACACCAAAATTGGAAGTGTGGTGGACAGTAAAGAAGGTTACCTTCGATTCCACAGGATCTTGACCAGATGGGCTGAGAAGTGGCAGATGGAGTTTAATTCAGATAAATGTGAGGTGTTGCATTTTGGGAAAGCAAGTCTTAGCAGGACTTATACACTTAGTGGTAAGGTCCTAGGGAGTGTTGCTGAACAAAGAGACCTTGGAGTACAGGTTCATAGCTCCTTGAACGTGGAGTCATAGGTGGATAGGATAGTGAAGAAGGCATTTGGTACGCTTTCCTTTACTGGTCAGAGTATTGAGTACAGGAGTTGGAAGGTCATGTTGCAGCTGTACAGAACATTGGTTAGGCCACTGTTGGAATATTGCGTGCAATTCTGGTCTCCTTCCTATCGGATAGATGTTGTGAAACCTGACAGGGTTCAGAAAAGATTTACAAAGATGTTGCCAGGGTTGGAGGATTTGAGCTACAGGGAGAGGCTGAACAGGCTGGGGCTGTTTTTCCTGGAGTGTCAGAGGCTGAGGGGTGGCCTTATAGAAATTTACAAAATTATGAGGGACATGGATAGGATAAATAGACAAAGTCTTTTCCCTGGGGTGGGGGAGTCCAGAAATAGAGGGCATTCGTTTAGAGTGAGAGGGGAAAGATAGAATTGACCTTAGGGGCAATTTTTTCACAGAGGGTGGTACGTGTTTGGAATGAGCTGCCAGAAGAAGTGGTGGAGGCTGGAATAATTGCAACATTTAAAAATCATCTGGATGGGTATATGAATATAAAGGGTTTAGAGGGATATGGGCTAGGTGCTGGCAGGTGGGACTAGATTGGGTTGGGATATCTGGTTGGCGTAGACGGGTTGGACCGAAGGGTCTGTTTCCATGCTGTACATCTCTATGACTCTGTGAGTCTAAGTTGGAAGAACAGCATCTCACTTTCCACTTGGGAACTCTACAGCCTTTTGGATTCAATACTGAGTTCAGCAATTTTAGGAATGGAGGCAGCCACACACCAGGCCTTGTTATCACAAGTTAGAGTGGTGCTGGAAAAGCACAGCAGGTCAGGCAGCATCCAAGGATCAGGAAAATCGAAAATCATTCCTGATTAAGGGCTTTTGCCCGAAACGTCGATTTTCCTGCTCCTCAGATGCTGCCTGAACTGCTGTGCTTTTCCAGCACTACTCTGATCTTGACTCTAATCTCCAGCATCTGCAGTCCTCACTTTCGCCTTGTTATCACAGGGTCTGCTACTATAGACAACCCATTGTCATACGCTAATACAGCCCATTAGTAGCTATTCATTCTCTTAAACTAATTGTTTTTCACTTCTTTGTCTGTCCAACTGTTCTTCTCTCTTCGCTATTCTTTACTCTTTACCCCTTCCCCCTACTCTATTTTCTGCATAAACAATTTTTCCAAACAACCATCAGTTCTGAGGAAGGGTCATTAACTCTGACTTCTCTTCACAGATGCTGCCAGACCTGCTCAGCTTTCCAGCAATTTCTGTTTTTGTTTCTGCTTTCCACCATCTGCAGTTCCTTCTGTTTTTATAAGGTACCCTGGCTTTTTGGCTCCCTCCCTTTTTCAACAAAGCTGTTGCACTAGCAGTTTTCCAATCCTCCGGGACTTTTCCAGAATCCTGGAAGGATTCTTTGAAGATTACCACCAGTGTACCCACTATCTTTGCAGCTACAGTCAGTTCTGATGTAACGCAATAGTTCAGTTCTCGGGCGATCTCACGTTATAAGAAAATCACGCAATAGCCACGCCACCAAAATTAATGGGACTGAAAGCACATTATAGCCAATAAAGATAAGGAAAGTTTGCTTTCTACAAATAACAGTCTTTATACTTCAATCGCATGAAAGCCAATTTGCATTGAAGTGCTTGTTTAACAGGAGCGGCTGTACTTCCTCTAATATCCTCGGTTGCTTCCCATCAGATCCAGGGAACTTATCAGCTTTTAGCCCCCTTAGTTTCCTTAGCATGTATTCTCTGGTGATAGTTATTGTATTTATTTCCTTCCAACCATTTTTGCCTCTTGACTTTTTGATCCTTTTGGAATGCTATCAGTGACCTAGATCATAAAGACAAATGCAAAGTATTCATTCAATCCTTCAGCCTTTTCCTGGTTTTCCATTATTGTCTCCCCAGCCTCATTTTCTCACGGGCACATTGGCCTTCCTTTTAAAAAACTTTTTAGATAAGGCATTTTTTTAATATGACTTGCTTGTTTACTCTCAGGAGTTTATTTTCTCCCTCTTCTATATTTTTGATAATCTTTTGTTGGTTTTAAAATTTGCCCACAGTCAATGGACAGCCCTTTTCTCATGCCCTCCTGACGTAGTCTCTGTCCTACACAACAGCTACGGTTAGGGGATGCTTACACACTATTGCACTAATGTCGTCTTCTTGTTGCTCTCTTATCTTCACTCACGTGGATTCTACATCTTTCAATCCAAGGTCACTTTCTGCTATCATGCTTGTTCCATCTCACATCAACTAATGCCAGCCCATTTGCCATGACCGTGGCAACTTTCAGTCAGGTTAACTCATTCTGAAAGTCGATGTGGCTTAACCTATCAACCTTGACCTCCACTCCCTGAATTCTGGAGCCTTCCCTACACTGAAGAGAAGCAAGGGTTGAGACAGAAAGAGACACACAAAGTAATACTGAGGCTGTATCTGACAGTGATGTTCAATCGTTTTAATTTTAAAAATATACTTTATTCCTGAAAAAATCAAAAGTACATAGAAATGTTCTAAACTCCTTAGTCTTTGCAGAGAAAACAAACAAACGAAACATTGGAATTTTGACATTTCTATGTACTTCTGACTTTTTTATAAATAAAGTATATTTTTAAAATTGAAAACAATTGAACTGCACTGTCGGATGCAGCTTCAGGGCATCACTTTGTGTCTCTTTCTGTCTCAGTCCTTGCTTCTATAGTTGCAAAAGCAAAGGCATTTTCTACCTCCATTCATTGTGAAGCAGCAAGAGAGTGACAACTGAACAACGCTAGTTATACATTGGCAGAAGGACCTCACAGTGGTCTTTACCCACTGCACCTTGGCAGCAGCTGCCCCAAGTTAAGTGCCACCCTCAGCACGTAGTCCTGGACTTTTGGAATGTGCCAGTCTGCAACACTTGGTCAGGGTCAACTCTATATACTGGAAGACCAACAAGTTTCAGGCAGATCAAGAGCATCTTTCACCAGGTTAATGGTCCTCCAGGTGCACTCAATGTTTGTCTTGGTGTGCATCCTGGGGAACAGCCTGTAGCGCATGCAGTCCTGCATCACGCAGTTGCTCAGGACAAACCTCAATAAAAACCGTTGCATTTCTTTCAAGACATTGTCTCACAGACACAAGAATGCACCTTTGCAAATAGTCTCTTTATCAGCACAGCCGTGTCGAGAGCAGCATGCGGTGGCACAGATGAGACTGGGTATGTGTGAAGGATCTGATGGGCAGTGCCCTTCTCACCACCAGCCAAGCTACATCTTGGTGCTTGTTGGACAGTTCTGATGATGAGACATTCTGCCAAAAGGACTTTGACATTTCTCTTCAGGGAATTTTGTGACAAGTTCCACACTCTCCTTTTCCTGCAGGGTCTCCAGAACAGTATATGCTGACCACTTCCTAATGGGACTGGTATTCAAATCTTGGCAAGCTTTTGCAGGAGGGTCAGGTGATATAGAACAGACCAACTAGTTGGAGCATTCCACGGTAAAATGTCAGCCCCGACCTTCACAACACCAGGGACAGGTAGAACCTCAGCAACTAGTTAAATTTGGGTGTCTACATACAGAGGGTCTACGCACAACCTGATGCAGCCACACACAAAGGTGGCCATTAGGATGAGGACAGCATTGGGTATGTTCTTCACCCCTCCTTGTCCAGAGGTCTGTACATGGTGTCTCTGCAGACATGGTCCATCTTTGACCTCCAGCTGAACTGGGAGATGTTTCTGGTGACTGCAATGGCACAAATTTGGGGAATGGGCCAGATCTGTGCCGATGAAACAACACCGAGAGTACCTCATGCCTGATGACTAGGTTTTTACCTGCAATGGAGGGGGAAGTAATGCTCCTATCTGCTCAGTTTCTGCCTCCCCTTGCTTCCAAGTTCAGGCATACCTCCTAGCCCCTCCGACCTACATGCTCAGCACCTTCAGATAATCTTACCATGATAGTGAAGGGGAGAAAGGATCATCAGCCCAGTTCCCAAAGAACATAGCCTCGCTCTTTCCTCAATTTCCCTTGGCTCCCAATTTGAACTGGTCGCAGCTGCTTGCGAGTCTCTGCACTGACAGTCGATCTGAACAGAAACAGCGGTGCCATCTATGTACAGGGAGGCTTTGACCTGCTGGTCCCCACTGCATGGAACAGCTACCCCTCTCAGGCTCCCACCTGTCCTGATGGACTCAGCAAAAGGCTCTGTACCACAAACAAGGCAGGAGAAAGAGAGAGGGAAGCCCTGCCTGACTCCAGGTCTGATCAGGAAGCTTTCAGATTCCCACCCGTTGACTCAGACTGCACTAATGATATTTGTGTAGAGCAGTCAGATCCAATTGCAGATTCCCCTCCTCAAAGGCCATGTTGGAGAGCAGATCCCACATGTAGGAATGTGATATCCTGTCAAAGGCCTTCTCCTGGTCCAGGCTGATGAGGCAGGCATTCACCCCCACTGTCCTGTATATAGGCGGTGACACCCCTGTAGAACACGAGACTCTCTGAGATCATCCTGCCTGGTACAGCACAGATTTGGCCAGGGTGGATCACCGATCCCACAGCAGATCTGACCTGGTTAGTGAGGACCTTAGATAGAATTTTATAACCTGCAAGTGAAAGTGAGGACTACGGATGCTGGAGATTAGAATCAAGACTGTGGTGCTGGAAAAACACAGCAGGTCAGGCAGCATTCGAAGAGCAGGAAAATCGTCAGGAATGATTTTCAATTTTCCTGAACCTTGCATGCTGTCTGACCTGCTGTGCTTTTCCAGCACCATTCTAATCTTTTATAAACTGCACTCAGTCCTGAGATTAGTCGGCAGTTTCTGACTTTCTCCCTCTGCCCCTTCCACATATTGATGAGGGTGATGGTACCTTTCCCCATGGATTCTCACATGCCACCTGCCAGAAGTATACTCCTCCAGCTGCTCCTGGCCTATCACATCACACAGAGCTCAGTACAACTCAGCCGGTAAGCTGTCACTTCCGGGAGTTTTGTTCTTCCCAAGGACTTGAGAGCCTAGGTCCACTCATCCAGAGATGACAGCTGTTATCACGTGCTGTGGTCTATGACAGAGGACAGGAATGACCAGGAGGCTGTGCTGTGTGACATACAGTCCAACAGAAGAGAGTTTGCTGATCCTCAGGATGTCAGACTGAGATGGTGTTACTGAGCCATCTTCTTGCTTCAGGTTGCTGGGCCCAGAGCTCTCCTTGTGTACCTTCTGAAAGAAGGAATGCCAGAAAGGTCCATCCACTCAAGGTTGTGATATTAGGTTTGTTAGCCACTAGTTTCTCTTTAATGTGGGTTCTCTTACAAGTGGAAGCATGTTCTGTACATACAGCTCATCGAATCCATTTTGTCACCTTGATTCCTGGAAAGTGGAGCTCCAGTCTGGTCAGCCTCGTCAAAACCGTGCAATTCCAGTACCAGCCTTGTAAATCTAAAGAAACTCAGCAGGTCTGGCAGCGTCAGTACAGAGAGAAACAGAGTTAATGTTTTGAGTCTGCTATGACTCTCTTCTTAGAACCTCAAACCGAACCCAAAATGTTAACTCTGTTCTTTTCTCCAGAGATGCTGCCAGACCCGCTGAGTTTCTTCAGTACCCTCTGCATTTGTTTTAGAATAAGCTCACATTACTGTCAGTGTGTACCCAAACAGGTACCCAAAATTTCATTAGCTCCTCTCAGGAACAGTTTTTTAACATATTCTGAGCTATGAGCTATAGGGAGAGGCTGAGTCAGCTGGGGCTGTTTTCCCTGGAGCATTGGAGACTGAGGGGTGACCATATAGAGTCATTGAGATGTACAGCACAGAGTTTCAGTCCAACTCGTCCATGCACACAGATATCCTAACCTAGTCTAGTCCCAGTTGCCGGCACTTGACCCGTATCTCTCTAAACCCTCCCTGTTTATATACCCATCCAGGTGTCTTTTAAATGTTGTCATTGTACCAGCCTCCACCAACTCCTCTGGCAGCTCATTCCCTACACGCAACACCCTCTATATTAAAAAGTTGTCCCTTAGGTCCCTTGTAGTTTTTTCTTCTCTCACCCTAAACCTATGCCCTCTAGTTCTGGACTCCCCCACCTCAGGAAAAAGACCTTGTCACCCGTGAGCCATTGAAGATGGCACGATAGCTCAGTGGTTAGCACTGCTGGCTCACAGTGCTCGGGTTCAATTCCAGTCTCAGAGGAATGTCTGTTTGGAGTGTGCACGTTCTCCCTCTATCTGTGTGGGTTTCCTCCAAGTGCTCTGGTTTTCTCCCACAGTCCAAAGATGTTCAGGTTATGTGGATTGGCCATGCTAAATTGCCCATAGTGTTCAGGGATCTGCAGCTTAGGTGCATTAGTCAGGGGTAAATGTAGGGGAATGGGTGGTGGGTTATTCTTCTGAGAGTCAGTGTGGACTTATTGGGCCAAAGGGCCTGTTTCCAAACTGTAGGGATTCTAATTCTAAGAATTTACCAATCCACGCCTCTCATGATTTTACAAGCTTTTTTTTTTTAAGGGTGATCCTTCAGCCTCTGATGTTCCAGGGAAAACAGCCCTGGCCTATCCAGCCTCTCCCTAAAGCTCAAAACCTCCAATCCTGGCAACATCTTTGTAAATCTTCTCTGAATCCTTTCAAGCTTCATAACATCCTTCCTATAGTAGGGAAACCAGAATTGCACTGTATATTCCAAAAATGGCCTAACCAACGTCCTGTACAGTTATCACATGACCTCCCAACTCCTATACTCAATGCTCTGACCAATAAAGGAAAACATACCAAATGCCTTCTTCACTATTCTATCTATCTGAGAATTCACTTTCAAGGAGCAATGAACCTGCACTCCAAGGTCTCTTTGTTCAGCAACACTTCCTATTAAGGTTATAAGTCTTGCCCTGATTAGCCTTTCCAAAATGCAGCACTTCAAATTTATCTGAATTCCAATGACCCTCCCTCAGCCCATTGGCCCATCTGATCAAGATCCCACTGTACTCTGGAGTACAACCTTCTTCGCTGTCCACTACACCTCCAATGTTGGTGTCTTCTGCAAACTTACCAACTGTACCTCTTATGTTCACATCGAAATCATTTAAATAAATGACAAAAAGCAGTGGACCCAGCACCGATCCTTGTGGCACTCCACTGATCACAGGCCTCAAGTCTGAAAAACAACCCTCCACCATCATCCTCTGTCTTCTACTTTTGAGTCAGTTCTGTATCCAAATGGCCAGTTCTCCCAGTATTCCATGAGATCTAACCTTGTTAACCAGACTCCCATGGGGAACCTTGTTGAACGCCTTATTGAAATCCATGTAGATCACATCCACAGCTCTGCCCTCATCAATCCTTTTTGTTACTTCTTCAAAAAGTCAATCAAGTTTGTGAGACATGATTTCCTACGCACAAAGTCATGTTGTTGTGGTTCTGTTCACTGAGCTGGGAATTGGTGTTGCAGACGTTTCATCCCCTGTCTAGGTGACATCTTCAGTGCTTGGGAGCCTCCTGTGAAGTGTACAAAATCCCATGCAAGGACTGCACAAAACACTACATAGGACAAACAGGAAGACAGCTAACGATCCGTATCCATGAACACCAACTAGCCACGAAACGACATGACCAGCTATCCTTAGTAGCCACACACACAGATGACAAGCAACATGAGTTCGACTGGGACAACACTACTATTATAGGACAAGCCAAATAGAGAACAGCCAGGGAATTCCTAGAGGCATGGCACTCATCCACAGATTAAATCAATAAGCACATCGACCTGGACCCAATTTACCGGCCACTGCAGCAGACAGCTGGAACTGACAACCGGAAGCTGCAGATTCAAACCACTATAAATGCCGGAGGAAACTTCACAGAAGCGCTTCACAGGAGGCTCCCAAGCACTGAGGATGTCATCTAGACAGGGGACAAAACGTCTGCAACACAAATTCCCAGCTCGGCGAACACAACCACAACAACGAGCACCCGAGCTACAAATCTTTTCACAAACTTTGAACAAAGCCATGTTGACTATCCCTAATCAGTCCTTGCCTTTCCAAATACTTGTTAATCCTGTCCCTCAGGATTCCCTCCAACAACTTGCCCACCACCGAGGTCAGGCTCACCGGTCTATAGTTCCCTAGCTTGTCCTTACCACCCTTCTTAAACAGTGGCACCACGTTAACCAACCTCCAGTCTTCCAGCACCTCACCTGTGACTATCGATGATACAAGTATCTCAGAAAGAGGCCCAGCAATCACTTCTCTAGCTTCCCACAGAGTTCTCAGGTACACCTGATCAGGTCCTGGGGATTTATCCACCTTTAACCGTTTCAAGACATCCAGCACTTCCTCCTCTGTAATACGGACATTGTTCAAGATGACACCATCTATTTCCCTACATTCTATATCTTCCATGTCCTTCTCCACAGTAAATACTGATACAAAATACTCCTTTAGTATCTCCCCTATTTTCTGTGGCTCCACACAAAGGCCGTCTTGCTGATCTTTGAGAAGCCTTATTCTCTCCCTAGTTACCCTTTTGTCCTTAAAGTATTTGTAAAAACTCTTTGGATTCTCCTTAACTCTATTTGCCAAAGCTATCTCATGTCCCCTTTTTGCCCTCCTGATATCCCTCTTAAGTATAGTCCTCCTACCTTTATAACCTTGTCAGAATTCACTCAATCCTTGCTGTCTGTACCTAACATACACTTCCTTCTTTTTCTTAACCAAAACCTCAATTTCTCCAGCTATCCAGCATTCCCTCCACCTACTATACATGACTTTCACCCTTATAGGGCTATATTGTCTCTCGTTATATCATTTTTGAAGGCTTCCATTATAGAGGTTTATAAAATCATGAGGGGCATGTATAGGATAAATAGACAAAGTATTTTTCCTGGGGTGGGGGAGTCCAGAACTAGAGGGCAGAGGTTTAGGGTGAGAGGGGAAAGATTTAAAAGGGACCTAAGGGGCAACATTTTCACACAAACGGTGGTGTGTGTATAGAATGAGCTGCCAGAGGAAGTGGTGGAGGCTGGTACAGTTAGAACATTTAAAAGGCATCTGGATAGGTATATGAATAAGAAGGGTTTAGCGGGATATGGGCCAAGTGCTGGAAAATAGGCCGAGATCAGGTTAGGATATCTGGTCGGCATGGACAAGTTGGACCGATGGGTTTCTTTCTATGCTGTACATCTCTATGACACTTATGATGCACTTAATGCTTTAAGGTACTAACTGTTTCTACAACAATTAGCACTCACTCTGGTGTGAGCTTCCTCACACTTCCCACTGTCTCTCTTGCTATGATTTGAAAATCAGTGTTGTCTTTGTACAATCAGCTAATGCTATCAATATATTTTCCAGTTCTGTCAAACCTTCAAACACACCAGCCTTTCAAATTTAACTGGAGTTAAAATTCCTGGAAACGTTCTGTGAACCCAGCGTGTAAGGGTCTCTGACATCCTTCTGGGTGTGGGGCTACCAGAACTCGGCACAAACTGGGGCTTCAATTGCCTTTGGCTTTGGGTGAGGAACATCGCCAGTGTGAAGATAACACGACAGCTGCCTGTTTAAGACACGACGCCTCTTCAATCCGCTGTTTTGTGAAATGTACTGAATCTTTCCCCCTCTGATCACACACACACACAATCCATCCCAAATCTGCAGCTTCCAGTAAAACAAATCCCAGAAATATTCCACACTGTGCAAAGGGAGGTGCCTCCCTTCTCTGGCAGCGAGGGAGAGCCGCTGGAAACTCGAGATTTTTTTTCCCAGAGAAGGAGAAACTTTTCAGGAATGCTCCTTATTTAGTCAGAGGGTGGACTGCAGCCCCGCAGCTCTCCACAATCCATGTTTACTCCGTGTCCCGGTTATTCCTGGCCGGGGGCACATTCCTTCCCGACCTTCCCTCAGCAAGGCACATCCCATCCCATCCCATCCCATCCTTACCGACTTTCCTGAAGGCTTTCAGAGCGAGTTTGTTGGGATCCGACTCCGGCAGCTGCGAGCCCCTGGATCTGGTACCGATCATGGTGTTGCTTTGTCCCGGCCGCTCTCTCTGCTCGCTGCCCGGGGGGTGGTGGGGGTTCCTGAGCTCCGAGCCTGGGACACAGAGCCGGCCTGTGCCGGGCTGCTCTCTGTCTCTGTCTGTGTCTCTCTCTCTTCACTCCCTGCAGCTTGAGGTGTTTCTCTCTGCTCAATCCCCAGCTGCTCTCAGTTCCCCTGCCCTCCCCCTTCACCTTCTTCCCTCAGGCTGGAGGCTGGATCCTGCTAACCAGAAGCGTCTTCTCGCCGACCCTTCACTTATAATCCAGGAATTCAACTCATGTGACTTTCTGCCTCTATATAAGGAAAAAGGGGTCGTCGCCACGCGAGGTAATATTGGAAGGGGAAAGTTCATTCGCTTCCCCGCTGGCTAGGCATTACTGTTAGGGCTGGGACCATTGCTTTATAGAAACCGAATGCAAAATCAGCCCACTCCTGTCATTGGCTTCTGTCCTGAGGACCCAAAATACTTTCCCATTATACAGACCAGTACAAACAACCAAATATTTGTCATAACACAGTTCTGTCCCTATCTTCTCCCACTGCAGCTTTTCTTCAATGTGTTTGTGAGAGAATTCCTGTTTTTAGTGTGTGTTGGAATCAAGTCAGCCAAATTCCTTAAATAAAGAAGCTGTTGATTGTGGAAAAAAATTGCTCTGCAAAGATTCTAACATTGCAAAGTGTTCCTGTAGAGCCAGACCCAGGATTCTGTGGACAGGGTGGTGAGGCTAATGGGTGTGAGGCAGTATTTTTAGTCAGTGATGGATTCCTCTCCATGGCCCGTGCTTTCTTACCCACTGGTTACAACAAAGTTTAATTTTAAAGTGAAAGGTCATCCTGTCAATTTCGGACTGTGTGTAATTCAGCAAACAAAGGAAATAAATAACTGCGCACGCTGGAAATCAGAAATAAAAACAGGAATTAATAGTATATACTTAACGGTAAGGTCCATGGGAGTGTTGCTGAACAAAGAGACCTTGGAGTGCAGGTTCATAGCTCCTTGAAAGTGGAGTTGCAGGTAGGTAGGATAGTGAAGAAGGCGTTTGGTATGCTTTCCTTTATTGGTTATAGCATTGAGTACAGGAGTTGGGAGGTCATGTTGTGGCTGTACAGGACATTGGTTAGGCCACTGTTGGAATATTGAGTGCAATTCTGGTCTCCTTCCCATTGGAAAGATGTTGTGAAACTTGAAAGGGTTCAGAAAAGATTTACAAGGATGTTGCCAGGGTTGGAGAGTTTGAGGCTGAGAAGGTTGGGGCTGTTTTTCCTGGAGCGTCGGAGATAGAGGGGTTACCTCATAAAGGTTTATAAAATCATGAGGGCCATGGATAGGGTAAACAGACAAGGTTTTTTCCTTGGGGTGAGTGAGTCCAGATCTCGAAGGCATAGGTTTAGGGTGAGAGGAGAAAGATATAAAAGGGACCTAAGGTGGTGAGTGTATGGAATGAGCTCCCAGAGGAAGTGGTGGAGGCTGGTACAACTGCAACATTTAAAAGGCATCTGGATGGGTATATGAATAGGAAGCATTTAGAGGGATATAGGCCAAATGCTGGCAAATGGGACTAGATTTATTTAGGAAATGTGGTCGGCATGGATGCGTTGAACCGAAGGGTCTGTTTCTGTGCTGTACATCTCCTTGACTATGAATTGCTGGGAAAACTCTGCAGGTCTGGCAGCATCTGTGGAGAGAAAGCAGGATGTTAACTCTGTCTTCTCTCCACAAATGCTGGCAGATCTGCTGAATTTTCCCAGCAATTCCTGTTTTTGTGTGTGTATCTCTGTGTTAAAATCAAGTCAGCCAAATTCCTTAAATAAATAAGTTATTTATTGTGGACAAAAATGACTCTGCAAAGATGATAACATTACAAAATGTTCCTGTAGAGCCAGACTCAAGATTCTGTGACAAAAGACAGGGTGGTAAGGCTGATGAGTTGGCAGAGTTTAATATTCAGTGTATTGCCATGTTTCAGGGACTCAGCCGTGGACACAATGTGCTTTCTAATGGAAACACAAATATCTCCATTAATAGTGGCACACCTAGAGAACACATAGCCAAGTGATGAAAATTTTCCAACCAACATGAGACTGGTGCCACGAAAGGTTATGTCTGGTGATCCAAAGCATGATATGTATGTTTGCAAATGACTCAAGTCTTGCAACACAAAGCTACAATTCAAAAATTTACCAATGATACCAAACTTGGAGATAGTGACAGTGAGGATGACATCAATTGACCACAATAGGAAATAAATAAACTGTAATAATGGGCAGACATGTGGCATGTGAAGTTTTTTTTCATAGATATTTTTATTGAAAAAAGAAAATTTTTAAAAAGTTCTTTTTTACAAAGTACAGAAGTAATACAAGCAAGTATAAACACCAATCTGAGATTAAAAATTAAATAATAACCGAGACGACAAACAAAAAAAAGTAAAAAACCCAATTAACTACTAATCTATCCTACAAACAATCAAAACATAAAATAGGATAGCGATAAACAACAGAATAATTAAATAACTAGATACATGCTCAAAATAGATTTATACCAAGTCATAATAAAACCGGTATTTATATGGGATTCCTCCTCCTGGGGAGTCCCTGAACCAGCCAGAACCATCACCACAGTTAGACAAGCCCTGGTCAATATGGCCAAAATATCTGTGTCAATATAGTTCAAATAGGGCTGCCATGTTTTATAGAATAATTCAGTTTTTTGGTGCACCATATTTGTGAGGAAGTCAAGTGGGATATATTCCATGATTAACTTGTGCCAGTTCGAAAGTCCTGGAGCTGCCCAATTCACTAGAATATTCTTCCTTGCACAAAAGGAGAGAATGGCAAATAATTTCCTCCAATGCACGTTCAGGGAGGGCAAGTCTGAAAAACCCAAAAGTAGAGTCACTGGATCCAGTCTAATCTCCGTGCCCAAGATCTCTGTCAAGGCATTCACTACTCTATCCCAATACCTACATATCTTATGGCATGTCCATAGACAATGCATGAGAGTGCCAAAATCTATTTTGTATTTAGGACACATTGGGGATGCTCCTACGTGCGGGAGGTGGGTGGGGGAGGGGTTCCTGCCTGTTGCGAACTGCGGGAATCTTTGCCCTTAATCATTTTAGAAACTATACCAACTGTCCAAGTTTGATGTAAAATGACTGACTACACTGGGCAAAAGCTATCTAAAATGATTTAAAGGGTGTGGTGAAGACAAGTGCCCCACTTTGCCTGAGTCTTAAGCAGAGCACTACAGACTCAGACTTGCTGGGTCGCCGCCATCTTGAATCCCCCTCAGCACGTGAAGTTTAATAGAGAGCAATGTGAGTTGATGCACTCTCACAAAAGGAATGAGAAATAGATTTAATGACACAATTCTCAAGAGTATACAGGAAGAAAGTGACTTGGGAGTTTGTTTGCATAAATCTTTGAAGGTGGCAGAACATATTGAGAGAACAATTCGTAAAGTGTGTACGATGCTGAGCTTCACGAATGCAGGGACTACATACAAAAGCAGGAAAGTTGCAACAAACCTTTCTAATGCCTTGATAACGCCATAACTATAGAATTGAGTCAATTTCTGGTCAGCACTTACACGTTAATATAAATTCACACTATATAAATATTTATAAAAATATGAATTGTTTATATTCTGTTTAGCAGGCAACTATCAAACCATTAATTTTTTTAAACAAACAGTTAACTAGATCAGCATGAATTAAAGGTTTTCTTGAGTGAAACATATTCTGTCCCAAAAAATAATAAAGTACAATCTCAAATGTACACACAAGCACAGGTCATAAGTTTTAAGAAGACTATTTGGTGCAGAGAGGAAGAACAGAGATTGTGCAGTTTAAAAGTCCTTATTTTTAACCTGAGACTAATGTTATTTAGTTGTGGACTTGTATCCTTAGCAGTAGCAAGGATATCTTTGAGTTCTCAGAGAATGGCTGTTTCCTGATTTGCTTTTTCACCGGGTGTAGTTGTTGGAAGCTGAGAGGAAGTGGGTGGTCAAGCTACCATGGCTCCAAAACTGAATTGACATTCTGAATTGATCCACAGCCAGAGAAATCGGGCCTGACTGACAATTGGCCGAACTAAATTAAACAGCAACCAGCAGCTATCAGCTACAGAGAGCAGGAGAAATCAAGAACAAACAGGTCACAAAAGTTCAGAGGGAACCTCTTCTAACCAGCTGAGGGTTGTGTATTGGAGACGTATCAATCAGACTTTGTGGCACCTGAACTTCCAGTCAGTGCCTGAGGCCATGCACTTTATATCTCCCGACAATGACAACAGTTAAAGATATTGGTGCGACTCCATTGGATGCTTTGAAACCTGCTCATGACCCCAATGGCCAAAGGCCACTGAACATTCAGGAAGGTCCAGGGTGAGAAGACATAAAAACACCATCAGCGTAGACCCATGTCAGAAGACCCAGGATAGGACTCCAAAAGCTAGTGCTTCCAATTAAACTTGATGGAATATAACCTGATGTTGTGAGATTTTTAACTTTGTACACCCCAGTCCAACACCAGCACCTCTAAATCAGGATAGAATCTGCTCTGACCAGTGAGACCCACTTTCATGGAAGAGAGTAAGGCCTACATCAGAGAGATAGATTCCAACGGCCCATCTCAAACATATGGATTATTGCGGGAAATATCCTTTCTCAAAGTGATAAAACTATATAGTAAATATTGTGGGAAGCTGGGAAATGCTGACATAGCATTTTTAATAAGAGATAGTTTGTTAATAAAATTGAGTTGAACTTCAAACTTATTTTTGTGTCCCTTTGTCTGTCTCCGCAACAAGAGCACTGAGAGTCACAGAGATGTACAGCACGGAAACAGACCCTTCAGTCCAACTCGTCCATGCTGACCAGATATCCTAAATTAATCTAGTCCCATTTGCCAGCACTTGGCCATATCCTTCTAAATGTTTCCTATTCATATACCCATCTGGATGCCTTTTAAATGTTGTCATTGTACCAGCCTCCACCACTTCCTCTGGCAGCTCATTCCCCACCCTCTGTGTGAAAAAGGTTGCCCCTCAGGTCCAGTAAAAAAAATTTCTCTTCTCACTTTAACCCTACGTCCTCTAATTTTCAACTCCCCACCCTTAGTTATTCACCTTATCCACGCCCCTCATGATTTTATAAACTTCTATAAGGTCACCCCTCAGCTTCTGACGCTCCAGGGAAAATAGCTCAATCTCTCCAACCCTGGCTATATCCTTGTCCTTCTTTTCTGAACCTTTGGATAAATTGTTTTTAATATATAAACTGTTCGAAGTGTCCAAAGCCAGAAAGTGAGTAGGAGAGAGAGTGGATCTCAGGTCTTGTTACAAATTTGTATTTTTGGTAATTTCGTATTAAACTGCCAGTGAAATATAGTTCATTGAATATTCCCAAGTGTGCTTTTGTTGCCTTTTGAAGCTGGCTAACTGGCAAATAAGCCTTTTGTCTGCTAATGTGAAATGGTCACACAAATGTAAATTAAAACAGGTGATGTGAATTTCTTGAAGCTGCCTGATTTCAATGACTGGAGAAAATGGGAATATCACAGGGGCAAATCTCTTGTCAGGTAATCAGAATGGGCATTTTAGGTTGGTATTTGTTAAAGCATTTTAGTCCATAAGAAATCTTGTGTCTGGTTAGTTCTTATAAAACGTGATAGTTCTGTCCTCGTGTGATCTTGCATTATAAGAAAATTGTGCAATAATCGCACCACTTACTCAGGATGTGTTTGCGCTGATATGCAAATCTGCATATTATGGCTGTATAATTGCTTCCTTAAAGCCTTCCTAAGTGTTGAGTTACAGACTACTAGCCCATGCAAGGTAAACTGCTTCCTCACACAGAGGGAGAGGCATCTTGTAATGGTGGGGACACTGAAACAGTGTATGGATCAGCCAGATAAGCCACAAACCTATTGAATGGCGGTGCAGACTCAAGGGGTGAACAGTCTCGTCCTGTTGCTATTTTTTATTGTCTGCAGGGATCAATGTTGGGGCCCATGCTGTTTGTGGTATACTGGATATATCAACAAGTTAGACGTGAACGTAGGAGGGTTGATCAGTAAAGTTACAGAGAGATCAGGGTGTTCAAGTCCATTGTTCCCTGAAGGTGGCAATGCAGGTCAGTAGAGTGGTCAAGTAGGCATATGGCATGCTTTCCTTCATCAGACGGGGTATTGAGTACAAGAGTTGGCAGGTCATGTTACAGTTGTATAAGACTTTGGTTCAGCCACATTTGAAATACTGCATACAGTTCTAGTCGCCATATTACCGAAATGATGTGGATGCTTTGGAGACAGTGCAGACGAAGCTCACCAGGATGTTGTCAGATACAGAGGGCACTAGTTATGAGGAGACGTTGAGTAGATTAGAATTATTTTCATTAGAAAGAAGGAGATTGAGGGGGATCTGATTAATATCTACAAAATCATGAGAGGGATAGACAGGGTGGATAGCAAGAAACTTTTCCGCGGAGTTAGGGACTCAACTACTAGGGGTCACCAGTTCAATGTGAGAGGGGAAAAGTTTAGGGGAGATATATATGGAAAGTTCTTCACACAGAGGGTGGTGGGGGCCTGGAACACATTGCCAGTGGAGGTGGTAGGGGCGGGAACAAAAGCGTCATTTAAGACGTATCTAGACAGATCCATGAACGAGCAGGGAGCAGAGGGATACAGATTCTTAGAAAATAGGCGACAGGTTTAGATGGAGGATCTGGATCGGCACAGGCTTGGAGGGCCGAAGGGCCTGTTTCTGTGCTGTAACGTTCTTAGTTCTTTGTCACAGATGATACAAAATTGTTAGGGTTGTAGGTAGAGAGGGAGATACCCATAGATTACAGAAGAATGTACAAGTCTTCGAGATATTAGCCGGAAAAGATATAAAGTTAAACTGTTTTCAATGGTTGGAGATTCTAAATTTAAGACATAGCTTGAGAATTAGGGCCAGACCATTCAGGAGAGGTGTGAGGGAACATTTCTGTAGACAAGGGTAGTAGATGATCGGAGTTCTCTTCCACAAGTGGCAGTGGATGTTAACTTTAAATCTGACATATATAAATTTCTGTTTGTAAAAGTATTAAGGGAATTGGGCTAAAGATAGGTATGTGGGGTTAGGCCACAGAGCAGCCATGATCTCACTGAATGGTGAAATGGGCTCATATAGCTGAATGGCCTGCTGCTGGTCCTATGTCTAGGATATACCCAAGCTGGTCAGATGGGCTGATCAGTGGCAAATGGAATTCAATCCAGAGAAGTGTGATATGATACACTTGGGCAGGACAAACAAGGCAAGGGAAAACATGATGAACAGTAAGATCTTGGGAAGCACCAAGGGTCAGGAGGACTTTGATATTCATCAGTCCCTTCAGGTAATATGAAGGTGGATACAGTGGTTAACATGGTATGTGGGATACTCGTCTATGTTAGCTCACACTCATACTTTAAGGGCGGGACGGGGATGCTGGAACTGTATAAAACATTGGTTTGGCCATAGCTTGAAGTATTGTGAGCAGTTCTGGAATCCTCATTGTAGAAGGGATGTGATTGCGCTGGAGAGAGGGCAGAGGAAATTTACCAGCATGTTGCCTGGGCTGCAGTTAATTTCAGTGATGATTGGAGATTGGGATTGTTTTCCTTCAAGCAGAGGAAACTAAGAGGGATTACAGTTTAGATGGATAACATTATGAGGGGCATAGACTGGGTAGACAGGAAGGAACTTTTCCCATCGATGGAGGGATCAGCAACAGGGAGATCGAGTTAAGGTAAAGGACAGAAGGTTTAAAGAAGACTTGAGGAAAATATTTTTCATTCAGGTGGCAATCTGGAAGTCATTGCCTGTAAGGATGGTAAAGGCAGAAACCTCATAATAAATTTAAATGTGCACTTGCAATGCCAAAGCACAGGAGACCAGGGGCCAAGTGCTGGAAAATGGGATTACAATTGGTTTTGGATTTTGACCAAGATGCTTGGTTTTGACTGGCACAGACCTGACGAGATACAAAGCCCTTCATTCCTGATGAAAGGCTTATGACTGAAACGTCAATTGTCCTGCTCCTCGGATGCTGTCTGACCTGCTGCGCTCTTCCAGCTTCACACTCTTGACTCTGACTCTCCAGCACCTGCAGCCCTCACTTCCTCCTGTAGATCTCTGTGACTTCTATGACAGTTCCATAACTTCAGCCCAAAATCACAAAATCAAACATATTGATTCCACAATCTCACTCATTTCTTCAATGATGTGTTAACATTAACGGTACAGTGATGATGGTTTGTAATTCTGTTTGGAGCTTTCCTGGTCGTCTTTTGGATTTTAGATCTATTTCTTTCAAGTATTTCCGAATGTACCTTATCCTGGTCTTTCACAGAAAATTGGAGAGAGCAGCTCCACAGAGAAAAAGGAGGAAGAGCTTCCTGAAATCTTCTCACTTACCTGTCTGTCGTCCCTTTCACAGAGTTTGTTAAAACTACACCTGACAGATCAGAGCTCTCCTGAATGCACAGCTAGTGCTATTTTAAAAATTATTTCAAAGAATGTCTCTAGGCAAAACTGGCCTGAATCACACCAAGGTGCTGCTGATTGGTCTGGACATTGTGTCTCCTGATGTTATTTTGTCTTGTTTGACCAATTAGCATCACTTGTTCTCCCAAAATTGCAAACAATGACTTGTGCGGTCTCTTCTTTTTAAAGCAATGTCCTTTTAAATTTCTCATTTTCATTCCACAGTCCAAAAAAAAACAAAAAGAAGTGATTCTTACATTAATTATGGGTTCAATGATGCTCAGGGAGTAGATAACTCAAGTCTGGGGATGGATCTACTGCATTGGGTTACTGAGGGAATGGTCATTGTGACAGGAGGCAATTGCAGTCTGTGGGGCAGGAACTCATAGTGGATAGGACAGAACTCATACCTTTGGCTGGGTTTTCAAAGAGGTCATAGTAACTCTTGCTTCTATGGGGAGGCTATAGGGTCAACAAGCCCATAGGAATTTTCAAGGCCATTGCCTCTGGAGGCAAAGAGCAGACATTAATGATGAGGTAAAGGGGTTCAACAATAACAGGATGAGCTAACAGCTCATCAGGGTCTCAGGAAAACTAAGAACGACAGAGAATGACTAAGAGGTGAATCAGGAAGAGGATGAGAGGAAGCTAGCTAGGAATGTAAATGAGTTGCAAAAAATTCTACAGATGAGTAAAAAGAATAAGTAGGTGAAGTGAGTGTTGGTCCTCCCATGGGTGAGAATGGAGAGTTAATGAAATGGTGAATGAAATTAACAAATATTTTGTTTCTGTCTTCACAACAGAGGATACAAAATACTTTCCAGCAATAGCCAGAAATCAGGAGGTGGAAAGAAGAGAGGAATTCGTGAAATTACAATAACGAGGGAATAAGCAAACAAATGGACCTGTGGCTAACAAATGCCTGGGTCCAGATAGACTTCATGGTAGCACCTTCACAGAGGTGGCAGATGAGGAAGTTGAAGGGTTGGTGTTAATGTTCAAAAATTCGCTTTATTCAGGAATAGTTCCATCGAAATGAAAAGTAGGAAATATAAGCCAGAAAACAGGGAGCAATAGGTTAGATTCACGTTGGTCTTGGGAGAGTTTTTAAATTGGTCATTAAAGAGATTATTACTGTATGCTTAGAAAAACTCAAGCCAATCTCGCACGGTTGTGTTAAAGAGTAATGATTAGATTAGATTACTTACAATGTGGAAACAGGCCCTTCGGCCCAACAAGTCCACACCGACCTGCTGAAGTGCAACCCACCCAGACCCAGACCCATTCCCCTACACTTACCCCTTCACCTAACACTATGGGCAATTTAGCATGGCCAATTCACCTAACCTGCACATTTTTGGATTGTGGGAGGAAACCGGAGCACCGGGAGGAAACCCATGCAGACACAGGGCGAATGTGCAAATGATGCAAATGATGTTTAACCATTTTATTGAAGTTCTTTGAAAGAGTAACATCCACAGTAAATTAACGGGAATGCATTGTTGGACTGTAATTGAATTTCTAGATGGCATTTGTCAAGACGCAACATCAAAGGTTATTGTGGGAATGAAAAGCTCATGCAGTAAGGATGGTGTATTAGCATGGGTGGAAGATTAGCATGGGTGGAAGATTAGCATGGGTGGAAGATTAGCATGGGTGGAAGATTAGCTAGCTGGCAGGAAGCAGAAAGAATACGTAAATGTATCTAATTGACAGGATGGAATCTTTTCCAAAGATATATTTGTAGGACATGATTGTCACTGGCTGGGCTAGCATTTATTGTTTGTCCCTATTTGCCCTCAAGAAAGTGACAGTGACCTGCCTTCTTGCACCATTCCAGGTGCTGAATGTAGACCAAAAATGCTGCATAGGAGAGAATTCTACGCTTTTGACTAACCAAGGTCTCTGCTGGGCCTCAACATTTGTGGTTTCTATCAATGACTTAGATGAGGAGAATGAAGATATAGCATCTAGATTCATAAATGGCACGAAGATTACTGAGAAATGGCAAATGGAGTTTAATATAGATAAGTGTGAGGTCTCGCATTTTGGAAAGTCTAATTGAGATATGAGTTTCATGGTGAATGGTAGGGCCTTAAGGAGTGTAGTGGAACAGAGGGACCTTGGCGTTCAGGTACATGGTTCTCTGAAAGTGGAGTCCCAGTCAGTGAAGAAGGCTTTTGGCACACTGGTCTTCATCAGACAGAGCATTGAGTGTAGAAATTGGGAAGTTATGTTGCAGTTGTACAGGATATTGGTGAGACCGCACTTGGAGTATTGTGTTCAGTTTTGATCACCTTGTTATAGGAAGGATGTTATTAAACCGGAAGGAGTGCAGGAGAAATTTACAAGGATGTTGACAGGACTCAATGGTCTGAGTTACAGGGAGAGGTTGGACAAGATAGGACGTTTTTTTCTTTAGAGTGTAGGAGGTCAAGGAGAGATCTTATAGAAGTGTATATGATCATGAGACGCACGGACAGGGTGAATGCCCTCATTCCCTTTCCCAGGGTTAGAGAATCGAGGACTAGAGGGCATCTGTTTAAGGTTAGAGGGGAAAGAATAAAAGGGACCCTGAGGGGCACCTTTTTTACACAGAGGGTGGTGCGCATATGGAATGAGCTGCCAGGGAAATGGTTGAGGCGGTACATTAACAACATTTAAAAGGCATTTGGACAAATACATGGATAGGAAAGATTTAGAAGGATATGGGCCAAGTGCAGGGAAATGGGGTTAGGGTAGATGCACCTTTTGATTGGTGTGGACCAACTTGGGCTAAAGGGCCTGTCTTCACGCTGTAGGACTTTGTGACTTTATGACTCTATACATAGGAAAATATGTTATGACCAAAACATGGAGTTTGTAACAAAAACACCAATTGCTGGAGAAACTCAACAGTTCTGGCTGCATCTGTGGAGATAGAGCAGAGTTTAACTATTTGAGTTGTGACCCTTCTCCAGAATAGTTCCAAAACTGATGCATTAACTCTGCTTTCTCTCCACAAACTCTGCCAGACCTGCTGAGTTTCTCCAGCAATTTCTGTTGTTGTTTCAAATTTCCAACATCCACAGGTGTTTGTTTTATTGTAGAAGGGTTGGGTGAGTCAGCAAAAGTCTAACAGATGACGTGTAATGTGGGAGAATGTGAAATTGTTCACAATCCCTATTCCCCCTCACAAACCCAATCTCTATCCCTCACAAGCACAATCCCTACCCTTTCCCAAATACAATCCCTATCCCTCTACTTTGGCAGGATGAATGAAAATGTTAAATATTACTTAATGATGAATAACTACAGAATTCCAAGGTAAGGAGGGATTTAGAGAGATTTGCATGAATCAAAAAATATTATTGTAGGAACAACAAGTTATCAAGAAGGCTAATGAGATGCTATTCTTTATTGAGAGAGGAATTGAACAACTTGATCAAATGGGCCAATGGGCTGAGAAGTGGCAGATGGAGTTTAATTCAGATAAATATGAGATGCTGCATTTTGGGAAAGCAAATCTTAGCAGGAATTATACAATTAATGGTCAGGTCCTAGGGAGTATTGCTGAACAAAGAGACCTTGTAATGCAGGCTCATAATTCCTTGAAAGTAGAGTCGCAGGTAGATAGGATAGTGAAGAAGGTGTTTGGTATGCTTTCCTTTATTGGTCAGAGTACTGAGTACAGGGGTTGGGAAGTCATGTTGTGGCTATACAGGACATTGGTTAGGCCACTTTTGGAATATTGTGAGCAGTTCTGGTGTCCTTCCTATCGGAAAGATGGTGTGAAACTCGAATATGTTCGGAAAAGATTTCCAAAGATGTTGCCAGGATTGGAGGGTTTGAGCTATAGGGACAGGCTGAATAGGCTGGGGCTGTTTTCCCTGGAGCATCGGAGGCTGAGGGATGACCTTACAGAGGTTTATAAAATCATGAGGGGCACAAATAGGGTTTAAAGACAAGGTCTTTTCCCTGGTGTGATGAATCCAGAACTATAGGGCATTGATGTAGGGTGAGAGGAGAAAGATATAAAATGGATCTAAGGGGCAACCTTTTCACACAGAGGGTGGTACGTGTATGGAATAAGCTGCCAGAGGAAGTGGTGGAGGCTGGTACAATTACAGCATTTAAAAGGCATCTGGATGGGTATATGAGTAGGAAGGGTTTTGAGGGATACGGGCTGTGTGCTGGCAAATGGGACTAGATTAAGTTAGGATGTCTGGTTGGCATGAACGGGTTGGACCGCAGAGTCTGTTTCTGTGCAGTAAATCTCTATGACTCTATCTGGTATCGATGGTCTACTTTGTTATACAGGGCATTAGTGACACCATAACTTAAATACAGTGTGCAGTTTTGGTCTCCTTAGCATTTGAAATGATTCTGAAGAGGTTTCCTAGACTGATTTCTGAAATCAGTGGATTGTCTAATGAGGATAGGTTCTACTGGAGTTTAGAATCATAGAATCACTACAGTGTGGAAACAGGCCATTTGGCCCATCGAGTCTGCACTTATCCTCCAAAGACCATCCCATTCAGGCCCACTGCATCCCCATAACCCTGCATTTCCCATGGTCAATCTAACTAGCCGACACACCCCTGGATAAATTAACTTGACTAATCCACCTAACCTACATGTCTTTGGACTAGGGGAAGAAACCAGAGCATCTGGAGGAAACCCACACAGCCAGGGGGGGAAGGTGCAAACTCCACACAGGCAGTCATCTGAGGCTGGAATCGAACCCAGACCCCAATGGCCACCTTTTTCTGACAGAGATGAGGAGAATATTTCGTTCTCTCTGAGTATTGTGTGACATTGGAGATTTCTGCTGAAGAATGCAGTGGATGTTGTGGGTCAGTAAATATTTAAGGTGAAAGTGAATGTTAAGCATTTCAGATTATGGAGCAGAGGGATTTAGGTGGGAATGTGGAATTTGTACAAACAGTGCCCATCCTGTAGCCATCCAGGGTCCTGAAATTTTAGGGCTCAAGCCCGAAACGTCGATTCTCCTGCTCCTTGGATGCTGCCTAACCTGCTGCGCCTTTCCAGCAACACATTTTCAGCTCCTGAAATTTTATGCCATTTCAGGAAACAACTGTGGAGCTGTGTGGCACTTCCCCAATCCTTGATTCATAACTGCAATTGAGTTGTTACTGATGTAATTTCTCCAGTACCCAGATGCTTCTAGAGAGAACTGATTGTCTCCCTTACACACCTTAATCTACAAGGAGAAAGTGAGGACTGCCGATGCTGGAGATCAGAGCTGAAAAAATGTGTTGCTGGAAAAGTGCAGCCCTGAAGAAGGGTTTATGCCCGAAACGTTGATTCTCCTGCTCCTTGGATGCTGCCTGACCTGCTGCACTTTTCCAGCAACAAATTTTTCACACCTTAATCTACACCCAATTTACATTTTTCTTCCTTCACCATTAATAAATCTTTTGTTCTTTACATTCCTCTCTCAAGAGTATGAAAGGGAATCTATTTTTTAACATGTCTCAATTCTGAAGACCAGTCAAACTGAACTTGAAACGTTAACTCTTTTTCTGTTCCCACAGATGCTGCAACACCTACTGAGTTCCTCCAGCATTCTCTGTAATTGTTCCTGCGTCTTCTTGCCCCATTGACAATGATAGTCACCATCTCAGCATGGAGATTCCTCCCCATTCCACGCTTACCCCAGCTGCACCAGCGTTGCTTTATGAGCACCCTATCGCCAACCTGTGATGGTTGTGAGGTAGGGAAGGATTTCAGGATCCAGTTACCATCAATGCTAGATTCTGGAGGTCTGCTTGAGACCTCCCAGGTGCTGCCACAGCTTGAATGTACAATAGTACTCACCTGTATCTGCTAATGTGGATGTGGAGAAGATGTTTCTGCTAGCTGAAGAGACGAGGATAGGAGGGCACAGCCTCAGATTGAAAGGACAACCCTTTAAGACTTGAACTGAGGAGGAATAATTCTAGCCAGAGGGTGGTGAATCTGTGCAATGCTTGCCACAGACGGCTGTGGAGATCAAGTCATTGAGCGATTTTAAAACAGAAATAGATAGTTACTTGATTAGTAAGGGGAATCAATGGTTATGGGGAGGAGTCAAGAGAATCGGGGTCAGAAATATATCAAATGGTAGAGCAGACTAGATGGACCAAATGGCCTAATCTTGGGCTCCTATATCTTAATTTCTTATGGCTTTTCCAACATTCTCGAACCAGGGACACACAGTATCGTGACCACCTGCAGGCTCCCCATCCTTGAACATGAATTGCTGCAGGTTTATGGATCACAGGCAAAATTGTGAGGTGGAGTGGCTGCATATCTCAGAATGTCCTGATGCAGGAGTGCCTGTACATCTCGGAATGTCCTGATGCAGGGGTGCCTGTACATCTTGGAATGTCCTGATGCTGGAGCGGGTGCACGTCTCGGAATATCCTGATGCAGGGGTGCCTGTACATCTCGGAATGTCCTGATGCAGGGGTGCCTGTACATCTCGGAATGTCCTGATGCAGGAGTGGGTGCACGTCTCGGAATGTCCTGATGCAGGGGTGCCTGTACATCTCGGAATGTCCTGATGCAGGTTTATTTCAGAATTCCAAAGGCAGGGTTTTGGAGAACACCCCTGATCCACCTCAGTAAGAGACGGGAGTCAAAAGGGAAAGGAGTGAATCACTTTCTTTTGCATGTAACAGTTGCATGAATACCCCACAGTGGCAAATTCACCCACACTCTGCCTTTGTCTATGACAGCAGTAAGAGGCGGGGCAAACCCCTTCCCCACTAACAGGGCAGCTTGTGGTGAATCTCATGGTGAACGAGCTGCCAACAATTACTCTGGTGTCTCACTGTCATCTGTCTGTAGTTACAATATTGAACCATCTTCCAGCATGAACTAGAATCACCGGTACTAATAGCATCCCTAGCTGTGGGTTTTCAGGAGAGGGGCCTTTCAAAATTCCCCAAACAGTCTTCCCACTACACTCATGTCCACCTCTGACCTGCCCCCTTTTACAGGGCTAAGGGTGCTCCCCCGCCTGTGTCCGAACTGAGACCCCTCAGTGGGATGTTAATGATCGCTTTGGGCTGTTTCATGTCAGTCTGATATTTGAGAGAGGCCTGAGGAGTTCAGGGGAGTGGGCCTGCCCAGCTTAGGCCTCAGGCTGGGCTGAGGAACTGTCTACCTCCATGGCCTCATTTCAACACCGAGTCCATTCTGTTCTGCACCAACCCCAGTAACAAGCTTCATCTCCTCTCTTCACTTCAAGCTTCTCCATCAAGACCCTTATCATTCCCTGACTGCTTGACCAGTTTTCACACACCTCCAGTCGCCCCCGCCCTGACCACACCTATCAATGATACAGCTGGGACCCAGAGAGCTGTGTCACTGAGCAGGTTAGCTATTCACTTCTCTGAGCTGAAAGAACATGACAGCTGATTTATAGAATCCTTACAGTGTGGAGACAGGCCATTCAGCCCAACAAGTCCACACCAACCCTCCAAAGACCATCTCATCCAGAGCCCTACCCTTTCCCTGTAACCCTCTCATTTCCCATGGCTAATGCACTTAACCTATGCATCCCTGAACACTATGGGGAATTTAGCATGGCCAGTCCACCTACTTTGCACCTCTTTGGATTGGTCTTCAACTACTGTAATGCAAGACTGAAAACAACAAATGCTGGGGATCACAGCTGGTCAGGCAGCATCCATGTTTTTCAGATTCCAGCATCTGCTGTAATTTGCTCCTACATTATGACGCAAGAATTGTGTTAGCTCCCAGAACATACAAATGGGTCAGATAGTACTGAAGAATTTTAACATTTGCTCCTGGTATTTAAATAAGTACAGGAGAATCACAGTGTGATGATACTGCGCCTTTAACAGATTGTCCTTGGGTTTTTTTTTCGAAAGGGGTTGTAAAAGATAGAGGTTCCCATTTGTCTGGTGTCAGACCACTTTGATTATGAGCTGAAAATGTGTTGCTGGAAATGCGCAGCAGGTCAGGCAGCATCCAAGGAGCAGGAGAATTGACGTTTCGGGCATGAGTCCTTCTTCAGGACATGCCCGAAACGTTGATTCTCCTGCTCTTTGGATGCTGCCTGACCTGCTGCGCTTTTCCAGCAACACATTTTCAGCTCTGATCTCCAGCATCTGCAGTCCTCACTTTCTCCATTTTGATTATGGCAAACAGATACTGCCAAAGGCAACAATCTGGAAAAAGGGCTTTTGGGGTTTTTTAAATAGCACTTATACAACAAAAGGGGAATAGCTAGTTTTCCTAGTTCAGGAAATTTTCTACTTAAGAGTGTAGTGCTGGAAAAGCACAGCAGGTCAAGCAGCATCCAAGGAACAGGAGAGTCGACATTTTGGTCTCAGATTCCTGATGAAGGGCTTATGCCCGAAATGATTATTCTCCTGCTCCTTGGATGCTGTCTGACCTGTTGTGTTTTTCCAGCACCACACTCTCGACTCTGATCTCCAGCATCTGTAGTCCTCACTTTCTCCAGGGATTTTTCTAGTTTGGTTTTGTTTTAGTTGGGGAAGCTGCTGGAGTGAGACGGGGTTCCATGTGTCTGCCAATGATCCCTGCCTGATCTCTTTGCCATCTCTCTCTTGTAAGAACCTGGGGTTGAATTTGCCTTTTTGCCAAGGGGTGTGTTTATGGGATTTTGCAGGAAATCGGAATTGCAATTAGTTAAGCTGCGGGGGATATCGTGTCAGTCGGGTTTTCAGATTGTTGTTATTCTAAGTTCTGTTTTCTTTTGTTGGTGTTTCCTTTGGTAGTGTGTAAACACATTCTCATCACAAACACAATCCCTAACCATCTACAAACACAATCCCTAAACCCCTCACAAACACAATCCCTAACCCTGCACAAACACAATCCATTACCCTCCAGAAACACAATCCCTAAGCCCCTCACAAACACAATCCCTAAACCCCTCACAAACACAATCCCTAATCCTCCAAAAACACAATCCCTAACCCCCTCACAAACACAAACCCTAACCATTCACAAACACAATCCCTAACCCCCTCACAAACACATTCTCTAACCCGCAACAAACACAATCCCTAAGCCCCTCACAAACACAATCCCTAAACACCTCACAAACACAATCCCTAACCCACCACAAACACAATCCCTAACCCTTCACAAACACAATCCCTAACCCTCCACAAACACAATCCCTAAACTCCTCACAAACACAAACCCTAACCCCCTCACAAACACAATCACTACCTCCCTCACAAACACAATCCCTGATCCGCTCACAAGCACAATCCCGAAACCCCTCACAAACACAATTCCTAACACCCTCACAAACACAATCCCTAGCCCCCTCACAAACACAATCCCTAAACCCCTCACAAACACAAACCCTAATCCTCCAAAAACACAATCCCTAACCCCCTCACAAACACAAACCCTAACCATTTACAAACACAATCCCTAACCCCCTCACAAACACATTCTCTAACCCGCAACAAACACAATCCCTAAGCCCCTCACAAACACAATCCCTAAACACCTCACAACCACAATCCCTAACCCTCCACAAACACAATCCCTAACCCTTCACAAACACAATCCCTAACCCTCCACAAACACAATCCCTAAGCTCCTCACAAACACAAACCCTAACCCCCTCACAAACACAATCCCTAAACCCCTCACAAACACAATCCCTAACGCTCCACAAACACAATCCCTAAACCCCTCACAAACACAATATCTATCCCTGCACAAACACAATCACTAACCCTCCACAAACACAATCCCTAACACCCTCAAAAACACAATCCCTGATCCGCTCACAAGCACAATCCCTAAACCCCTCACAAACACAATTTCCAACTCTCCACAAACACAATCCCTAAACCCCTCACAAACACAATCCCTAACCCTCCACACACATAATCCCTAACTCTCCACAAACACAATCCCTGAACCCCTCACAAACACAATCCCTAACCCTCCACAAACACAATCCCTAAACCCATCAAAAACACAATCCCAAACCCTCCACATACACAATCCCTAAACCCCTCACAAACACAATCCCTAACCCTCCACAAACACAATCCCTAACCCCCTCACAAACACAATCCCTAAACCCTCACAAACACAATCCCAAACACCCTCACAAACACAATCCATAACCCCTTCACAAAGTCCCTACCACTCCACAAACTCAATTACTAACCCCCTCACAAACACAATCCCTAAACCCCGCACATACACAATCCCTAAACCCAATCCCTAAACCTCACAAACACAATGCCTAACACACTCATAAACACAATCCCTAACTCCTTCACAAACACAATCCCTAACTCCTTCACAAACACAATCCCTAACCCCTCCGCAAACACAATCCCTAAACCCTCACAAACACAATCCCTAATCCCTCCTCAAACACAATCCCTAACCCCCTCACAAACACAATCCCTAAACCCTCACAAACACAATCCCAAACACCCTCACAAACACAATCCATAACCCCTTCACAAAGTCCCTACCACTCCACAAACTCAATTACTAACCCCCTCACAAACACAATCCCTAAACCCCGCACATACACAATCCCTAAACCCAATCCCTAAACCTCACAAACACAATGCCTAACACACTCATAAACACAATCCCTAACACCTTCACAAACACAATCCCTAACTCCTTCACAAACACAATCCCTAACCCCTCCGCAAACACAATCCCTAAACCCTCACAAACACAATCCCTAATCCCTCCTCAAACACAATCCCTAACCCCCTCACAAATACAATCCCTAACTCCTTCACAAACACAATTCCTAACCCCTCCACAAACACAATCCCTAACACCCTCACAAACACAATCCCTAATCCCCTCACAAGCACAATCCCTAAACCCCTCACAAACACAATCCCTAACCCTCCACATACACAATCCCTAACTCTCCACAAACACAATCCCTAAACCCCTCACAAAGACAATCCATAACCCTCCACAAACACAATCCCTAAACCCCTCAAAAACACAATCCCTAACCCCCTCACAAAGACAATTCCTAACACCTCCACAAACATAATTCCTACCCCCCTCACAAAAACAATCCCTACCTCCCTCACAAAGACAATCCCTAACCCCTCCACAAACATAATTCCTACCCCCCTTACAAACACAATCCCTAAACCCCTCACAAACACAATTGCTAACATCCTCACAAACACAATCCCTAATCCTCCAAAAACACAATCCCTAACGCACTCACAAACACAATCCCTAACTCTTCACAAACACAATACCTAACCCCCTCAAAAACACAATCCCTAACTCTTCACAAACACAATCCCTATCCCCTTCACAAACACATTCTCGAACCCTCCACAAACACAATCCCTAACCTCCTCACAAACACAATGCCTAACACCCTCACAAACACAATCCCTAACCCTCCACAAACACAATTCCTAACCCCTCCACAAACACAATCTCTAAACCTCCACAAACACAATTCCTAAACCCTCACAAACACAATCCCTAACCCTCCACAAACACAATCCCTAAACCCCTCACAAACACAATCCCTAAACCCTCACAAACACAATTCCTAACCCCTTCACAAACAAAATTCCTACCACTCCACAAACACAATCCCTAACCCCTTCACAAACACAATCACTACCTCCCTCACAAACACAATCCCTAACCCTCCACAAACACAATCCCTAAACCCCTCACAAACACAATCCCTAATCCTCCAAAAACACAATCCCTAACCCCCTCACAAACACAAACCCTAACCATTCACAAACACAATCCCTAACCCCCTCACAAACACATTCTCTAACCCGCAACAAACACAATCCCTAAGCCCCTCACAAACACAATCCCTAAACACCTCACAAACACAATCCCTAACCCTCCACAAACACAATCCCTAACCCTTCACAAACACAATCCCTAACCCTCCACAAACACAATCCCTAAGCTCCTCACAAACACAAACCCTAACCCCCTCACAAATACAATCCCTAAACCCCTCACAAACACAATCCCTAACGCTCCACAAACACAATCCCTAAACCCCTCACAAACACAATATCTATCCCTGCACAAACACAATCACTAACCCTCCACAAACACAATCCCTAACACCCTCAAAAACACAATCCCTGATCCGCTCACAAGCACAATCCCTAAACCCCTCACAAACACAATTTCCAACTCTCCACAAACACAATCCCTAAACCCCTCACAAACACAATCCCTAACCCTCCACACACATAATCCCTAACTCTCCACAAACACAATCCCTGAACCCCTCACAAACACAATCCCTAACCCTCCACAAACACAATCCCTAAACCCATCAAAAACACAATCCCAAACCCTCCACATACACAATCCCTAAACCCCTCACAAACACAATCCCTAACCCTCCACAAACACAATCCCTAACCCCCTCACAAACACAATCCCTAAACCCTCACAAACACAATCCCAAACACCCTCACAAACACAATCCATAACCCCTTCACAAAGTCCCTACCACTCCACAAACTCAATTACTAACCCACTCACAAACACAATCCCTAAACCCCGCACATACACAATCCCTAAACCCAATCCCTAAACCTCACAAACACAATGCCTAACACACTCATAAACATAATCCCTAACTCCTTCACAAACACAATCCCTAACTCCTTCACAAACACAATCCCTAACCCTCCACAAACACAATCCCTAACCCCCTCACATACACAATCCCTAAACCCTTCACAAACACAATTCCTAACACGCTCACAAACACAATTCCTAACACGCTCACAAACACAATCCCTAACCTCCTCACAAACACAATCCCTAATCCTCCAAAAACACAATCCCTAACCCCCTCACAAACAGAAACCCTAAACCCCTCACAAACACAATCCCTAACTCTTCACAAACACAATCCCTAACCCCCTCACAAACACATTCTCTAACCCTCCAAAAACACAATCCCTAACACCCTCACAAACACAATCCCTAACCCTTCACAAACACAATCCCTAACCCTCCACAAACACAATCCCTAAGCTCCTCACAAACACAAACCCTAACCCCCTCACAAACACAATCCCTAACGCTCCACAAACACAATCCCTAAACCCCTCACAAACACAATATCTATCCCTGCACAAACACAATCACTAACCCTCCACAAACACAATCCCTAACACCCTCAAAAACACAATCCCTGATCCGCTCACAAGCACAATCCCTAAACCCCTCACAAACACAATTTCCAACTCTCCACAAACACAATCCCTAAACCCCTCACAAACACAATCCCTAACCCTCCACACACATAATCCCTAACTCTCCACAAACACAATCCCTGAACCCCTCACAAACACAATCCCTAACCCTCCACAAACACAATCCCTAAACCCATCAAAAACACAATCCCTAACCCTCCACATACACAATCCCTAAACCCCTCACAAACACAATCCCTAACCCTCCACAAACACAATCCCTAACCCCCTCACAAACACAATCCCTAAACCCTCACAAACACAATCCCAAACACCCTCACAAACACAATCCATAACCCCTTCACAAAGTCCCTACCACTCCACAAACTCAATTACTAACCCCCTCACAAACACAATCCCTAAACCCCGCACATACACAATCCCTAAACCCAATCCCTAAACCTCACAAACACAATGCCTAACACACTCATAAACATAATCCCTAACTCCTTCACAAACACAATCCCTAACTCCTTCACAAACACAATCCCTAACCCTCCACAAACACAATCCCTAACCCCCTCACAAACACAATCCCTAAACCCTTCACAAACACAATTCCTAACACGCTCACAAACACAATTCCTAACACGCTCACAAACACAATCCCTAACCTCCTCACAAACACAATCCCTAATCCTCCAAAAACACAATCCCTAACCCCCTCACAAACAGAAACCCTAAACCCCTCACAAACACAATCCCTAACTCTTCACAAACACAATCCCTAACCCCCTCACAAACACATTCTCTAACCCTCCAAAAACACAATCCCTAACACCCTCACAAACACATTCCCTAACCCTCCACAAACTCAATACCTCACCCCCTCACAAACACATTCTCTAACCCTCCACAAACACAATCCCTAACCTCCTCACAAGCACAATCCCTAAACCCCTCACAAACACAATCCCTAACTCTCCACAAACACAATCCCTACACCCTCACAAACACAATCCCTAATCCCTCCACAAACACAATCCCTAACACTCTCACAAACACAATCCCTAACTCGGTCACAAACACAATTCCTAACCCCTCCACAAACACAATTCCTAACTCTCCACAAACACAATCCCTAAACCCCTCACAAACACAATCCCTAACCCTCCACATACACAATCCCTAACTCTCCACAAACACAATCCCTAAACCCCTCACAAAGACAATCCCTAACCCTCCACAAACACAATCCCTAAACCCCTCACAAACACAATCCCTAACCCCCTCACAAACACAATCCCTAACCCCCTCACAAACACAATCCCTAATCCTCCACAAACACAATCTCTAACCCCCTCAAATTCACAATCCCTAACCCCCTCACAATCACAATTCCAAACACCCTCACAAACACAATCCCTAACCCCCTCACAAACACAATCCCTAACTCCTTCACAAACACAATTCCTAACCCCTCCACAAACACAATCCCTAACACCATCACAAACACAATACCTAATCCCCTCACAAACACAATCCCTAATCCTCCACAAACACAATCTCTAACCCCCTCACAAACACAATCCCTAACCCCCTCACATTCACAATTCCAAACACCCTCACAAACACAATCCCTAACCCCCTCACAAACACAATCCCTAAACCCCTCACAAACACAATCCCTAACCCCTTCACATTCACAATCCCTAAACCCCTCACAAACACAATTCCTAACACCCTCACAAACACAATCGCTAACCCCCTCACAAACACAATCCCTAAACCCCTCATAAACACAATCCCTAATCCTCCAAAAACACAATCCCTAACTCTTCACAAACACAATACCTAACCCCCTCACAAACACATTCTCTAACCCTCCACAAACACAATCCCTAACACCCTCACAAACGCAATCCCTAATCCCCTCACATACACAATCCCTAAACCACTCACAAACACAATGCCTAACACCCTCATAAACACAATCCCTAACTCCTTCACAAACACAATCCCTAACCCCTCCACAAACACAATCCCTACACCCTCACAAACACCATCCCTAATCCCTCCACAAACACAATCCCTAACCCCCTCACAAACACAATCCCTAACTCCTTCACAAACACAATCCCTAACCCCTCCACAAACACAATCCCTAAAACCCTCCACAAACACAATCCCTAACCCCCTCACATACACAATCCCTAAACCCTTCACAAACACAATTCCTAACACGCTCACAAACACAATTCCTAACACGCTCACAAACACAATCCCTAACCCCCTCACAAACACAATCCCTAACCCCCTCACAAACACAATCCCTAATCTTCCAAAAACACAATCCCTAACCCCCTCACAAACAGAAACCCTGAAACCCCTCACAAACACAATCCCTAACACTTCACAAACACAATCCCTAACCCCCTCACAAACACATTCTCTAACCCTTCACAAACACAATCCCTAACACCCTCACAAACACAATCCCTAACCCTCCACAAACACAATACCTCACCCCCTCACAAACACATTCTCGAACCCTCCACAAACACAATCCCTAACCTCCTCACAAACACAATGCCTAACAACCTCACAAACACAATCCCTAACCTCCTCACAAACACAATGCCTAACACCCTCACGTATACAATCCCTAAACCTCCACAAACACAATCCCTAACTCCTCCACAAACACAATCCCTAACCTCCTCACAACAACAATCCCTAAACCCCTCACAAACACAATCCCTACCACTCCACAAACACAATCCCTAACCCCTTCACAAACACAATCACTACCTCCCTCACAAACACAATCCCTAACCCTCCACAAACACAATCCCTAACACCCTCACAAACACAATCCCTAATCCCCTCACATACACAATCCCTAAACCACTCACAAACACAATGCCTAACACCCTCATAAACACAATCCCTAACTCCTTCACAAACACAATCCCTAACCCCTCCACAAACACAATCCCTACACCCTCACAAACACAATCCCTAATCCCTCCACAAACACAATCCCTAACCCTCCACAAACACAATCCCTAAAACCCTCACAAACACAATCCCTAACCCCCTGACAAACAGAATCCCTAACCCTCCACAAACACAATCCCTAACCCCCTCACATACACAATCCCTAAACCCTTCACAAACACAATTCCTAACACGCTCACAAACACAATTCCTAACACGCTCACAAACACAATCCCTAACCTCCTCACAAACACAATCCCTAATCCTCCAAAAACACAATCCCTAACCCCCTCACAAACAGAAACCCTAAACCCCTCACAAACACAATCCCTAACTCTTCACAAACACAATCCCTAACCCCCTCACAAACACATTCTCTAACCCTCCAAAAACACAATCCCTAACACCCTCACAAACACAATCCCTAACCCTCCACAAACACAATACCTCACCCCCTGACAAACACATTCTCTAACCCGCCACAAACACAATCCCTAACCTCCTCACAAGCACAATCCCTAAACCCCTCACAAACACAATCCCTAACTCTCCACAAACACAATTCCTACACCCTCACAAACACAATCCCTAATCCCTCCACAAACACAATCCCTAACACTCTCACAAACACAATCCCTAAATCCTTCACAAACACAATTCCTAATCCCTCCACAAACACAATCCCTAACTCTCCACAAACACAATCCCTAAACCCCTCACAAAGACAATCCCTAACCCTCCACAAACACAATCCCTAAACCCCTCACAAACACAATCCCTAACCCCCTCACAAACACAATCCCTAACCCCCTCACAAACACAATCCCTAATCCTCCACAAACACAATCTCTAACCCCCTCACATTCACAATCCCTAACCCCCTCACAATCACAATTCCAAACACCCTCACAAACACAATCCCTAACCCCCTCACAAACATAATCCCTAAACCCCTCACAAACACAATCCCTAACCACTTCACATTCACAATCCCTAAACCCCTCACAAACACAATTAATAACACCCTCACAAACACAATCGCTAACCCCCTCACAAACACAATCCCCAAACCCCTCACAAACACAATCCCTAATCCTCCAAAAACACAATCCCTAACTCTTCACAAACACAATACCTAACCCCCCTCACAAACACATTCTCTAACCCTCCACAAACACAATCCCTACACCCTCACAAACACAATCCCTAATCCCTCCACAAACACAATCCCTAACCCCCTCACAAACACAATCCCTAACTCCTTCACAAACACAATTCCTAACCCCTCCACAAACACAATCCCTAACACCATCACAAACACAATCCCTAATCCCCTCACAAACACAATCCCTAACCCACCACAAACACAATCCCTAAAACCCTCCACAAACACAATCTCTAACCCCCTCACATACACAATCCCTAAACCCTTCACAAATACAATTCCTAACACGCTCACAAACACAATTCCTAACACGCTCACAAACACAATCCCTAACCCCCTCACAAGCAAAATCCCTAACCCCCTCACAAACACAATCCCTAATCCTCCAAAAACACAATCCCTAACCCCCTCACAAACAGAAACCCTAAACACCTCACAAACACAATCCCTAACTCTTCACAAACACAATCCCTAACCCCCTCACAAACACATTCTCTAACCCTCCACAAACACAATCCCTAACACCCTCACAAACACAATCCCTAACCCACCACAAACACAATACCTCACCCCCTCACAAACACATTCTCTAACCCTCCACAAACACAATCCCTAACCTCCTCACAAACACAATCCCTAAACCCCTCACAAACACAATCCCTAACTCTCCACAAACACAATCCCGACACCCTCACAAACACAATCCCTAATCCCTCCACAAACACAATCACTAACACCCTCACAAACACAATCCCTAACCCACCACAAACACAATACCTCACCCCCTCACAAACACATTCTCTAACCCTCCACAAACACAATCACTAACCTCCTCACAAACACAATGCCTAAACCCCTCACAAACACAATCCCTAACTCTCCACAAACACAATCCCTACACCCTCACAAACACAATCCCTAATCCCTCCACAAACACAATCCCTAACACCCTCACAAACACAATCCCTAACTCCTTCACGAACACAATTCCTAACCCCTCCACAAACACAATCCCTAACTCTCCACAATCACAATCCCTAAACCCCTCACAAACACAATCCCGAACCCTCCACATACACAATCCCAAACTCTCCACAAACACAATTCCTAAACCCCTCACAAAGACAATCCCTAACCATACACAAACACAATCCCTAACCCCCTCACAAACAGAAACCCTAAACACCTCACAAACACAATCCCTAACTCTTCACAAACACAATCCCTAACCCCCTCACAAACACATTCTCTAACCCTCCAAAAACACAATCCCTAACACCCTCACAAACACAATCCCTAACCCTCCACAAACACAATACCTCACCCCCTCACAAACACATTCTCTAACCCTCCACAAACACAATCCCTAACCTCCTCACAAGCACAATCCCTAAACCCCTCACAAACACAATCCCTAACTCTCCACAAACACAATCCCTACACCCTCACAAACACAATCCCTAATCCCTCCACAAACACAATTCCTAACCCCTCCACGAACACAATCCCTAACTCTCCACAATCACAATCCCTAAACCCCTTACAAACACAATCCCTAACCCTCCACATACACAATCCCTAACTCTCCACAAACACAATCCCTAAACCCCTCACAAAGACAATCCCTAACCCTCCACAAACACAATCCCTAAACCCCTCACATACACAATCCCTAACCCCCTCACAAACACAATCCCTAACCCCCTCACAAACACAATCCCTAATCCTCCACAAACACAATCTCTAACCCCCTCACATTCACAATCCCTAACCCCCTCACAATCACAATTCCAAACACCCTCACAAACACAATCCCTAACCCCGTCACAAACACAATCCCTAAACCCCTCACAAACACAATCCCTAACCCCTTCACATTCACAATCCCTAAACCCCTCACAATCACAATTCCTAACCCCTCCACAAACACATTCCCTAACACCATCACAAACACAATCCCTAATCCCCTCACAAACACAATCCCTAACCCTCCACAAACACAATCCCTAAAACCCTCACAAACACAATCCCTAACCCCCTGACAAACACAATCCCTAACTCTCCACAAACACAATCCCTACACCCTCACAAACACAATCCCTAATCCCTCCACAAACACAATCCCTAACACCCTCACAAACACAATCCCTAACTCCTTCACAATCACAATTCCTAACCCCTCCACAAACACATTCCCTAACACCATCACAAACACAATACCTCACCCCCTCACAAACACATTCTCTAACCCTCCAAAAACACAATCCCTAACACCCTCACAAACACAATCCCTAACCCCCTGACAAACAGAATCCCTAACCCTCCACAAACACAATCCCTAACCCCCTCACATACACAATCCCTAAACCCTTCACAAACACAATTCCTAACACGCTCACAAACACAATTCCTAACACGCTCACAAACACAATCCCTAACCTCCTCACAAACACAATCCCTAATCCTCCAAAAACACAATCCCTAACCCCCTCACAAACAGAAACCCTAAACCCCTCACAAACACAATCCCTAACTCTTCACAAACACAATCCCTAACCCCCTCACAAACACATTCTCTAACCCTCCAAAAACACAATCCCTAACACCCTCACAAACACAATCCCTAACCCTCCACAAACACAATACCTCACCCCCTGACAAACACATTCTCTAACCCGCCACAAACACAATCCCTAACCTCCTCACAAGCACAATCCCTAAACCCCTCACAAACACAATCCCTAACTCTCCACAAACACAATTCCTACACCCTCACAAACACAATCCCTAATCCCTCCACAAACACAATCCCTAACACTCTCACAAACACAATCCCTAAATCCTTCACAAACACAATTCCTAATCCCTCCACAAACACAATCCCTAACTCTCCACAAACACAATCCCTAAACCCCTCACAAAGACAATCCCTAACCCTCCACAAACACAATCCCTAAACCCCTCACATACACAATCCCTAACCCCCTCACAAACACAATCCCTAACCCCCTCACAAACACAATCCCTAATCCTCCACAAACACAATCTCTAACCCCCTCACATTCACAATCCCTAACCCCCTCACAATCACAATTCCAAACACCCTCACAAACACAATCCCTAACCCCCTCACAAACATAATCCCTAAACCCCTCACAAACACAATCCCTAACCACTTCACATTCACAATCCCTAAACCCCTCACAAACACAATTAATAACACCCTCACAAACACAATCGCTAACCCCCTCACAAACACAATCCCCAAACCCCTCACAAACACAATCCCTAATCCTCCAAAAACACAATCCCTAACTCTTCACAAACACAATACCTAACCCCCCTCACAAACACATTCTCTAACCCTCCACAAACACAATCCCTACACCCTCACAAACACAATCCCTAATCCCTCCACAAACACAATCCCTAACCCCCTCACAAACACAATCCCTAACTCCTTCACAAACACAATTCCTAACCCCTCCACAAACACAATCCCTAACACCATCACAAACACAATCCCTAATCCCCTCACAAACACAATCCCTAACCCACCACAAACACAATCCCTAAAACCCTCCACAAACACAATCTCTAACCCCCTCACATACACAATCCCTAAACCCTTCACAAATACAATTCCTAACACGCTCACAAACACAATTCCTAACACGCTCACAAACACAATCCCTAACCCCCTCACAAGCAAAATCCCTAACCCCCTCACAAACACAATCCCTAATCCTCCAAAAACACAATCCCTAACCCCCTCACAAACAGAAACCCTAAACACCTCACAAACACAATCCCTAACTCTTCACAAACACAATCCCTAACCCCCTCACAAACACATTCTCTAACCCTCCACAAACACAATCCCTAACACCCTCACAAACACAATCCCTAACCCACCACAAACACAATCCCTCACCCCCTCACAAACACATTCTCTAACCCTCCACAAACACAATCCCTAACCTCCTCACAAACACAATCCCTAAACCCCTCACAAACACAATCCCTAACTCTCCACAAACACAATCCCGACACCCTCACAAACACAATCCCTAATCCCTCCACAAACACAATCACTAACACCCTCACAAACACAATCCCTAACCCACCACAAACACAATACCTCACCCCCTCACAAACACATTCTCTAACCCTCCACAAACACAATCACTAACCTCCTCACAAACACAATGCCTAAACCCCTCACAAACACAATCCCTAACTCTCCACAAACACAATCCCTACACCCTCACAAACACAATCCCTAATCCCTCCACAAACACAATCCCTAACACCCTCACAAACACAATCCCTAACTCCTTCACGAACACAATTCCTAACCCCTCCACAAACACAATCCCTAACTCTCCACAATCACAATCCCTAAACCCCTCACAAACACAATCCCGAACCCTCCACATACACAATCCCAAACTCTCCACAAACACAATTCCTAAACCCCTCACAAAGACAATCCCTAACCATACACAAACACAATCCCTAACCCCCTCACAAACAGAAACCCTAAACACCTCACAAACACAATCCCTAACTCTTCACAAACACAATCCCTAACCCCCTCACAAACACATTCTCTAACCCTCCAAAAACACAATCCCTAACACCCTCACAAACACAATCCCTAACCCTCCACAAACACAATACCTCACCCCCTCACAAACACATTCTCTAACCCTCCACAAACACAATCCCTAACCTCCTCACAAGCACAATCCCTAAACCCCTCACAAACACAATCCCTAACTCTCCACAAACACAATCCCTACACCCTCACAAACACAATCCCTAATCCCTCCACAAACACAATTCCTAACCCCTCCACGAACACAATCCCTAACTCTCCACAATCACAATCCCTAAACCCCTTACAAACACAATCCCTAACCCTCCACATACACAATCCCTAACTCTCCACAAACACAATCCCTAAACCCCTCACAAAGACAATCCCTAACCCTCCACAAACACAATCCCTAAACCCCTCACATACACAATCCCTAACCCCCTCACAAACACAATCCCTAACCCCCTCACAAACACAATCCGTAATCCTCCACAAACACAATCTCTAACCCCCTCACATTCACAATCCCTAATCCCCTCACAATCACAATTCCTAACACCCTCACAAACACAATCCCTAACCCCTTCACAAACACAATCCCTAAACCCCTCACAAACACAATCCCTAACCCCTTCACATTCACAATCCCTAAACCCCTCACAAACACAATTCCTAACACCCTCACAAACACAATCCCTAACCCCCTCACAAACACAATCCCTAAACCCCTCACAAACATAATCCCTAATCCTCCAAAAACACAATCCCTAACTCTCCACAAACACAATCCCTAACACCCTCACAAACACAATCCCTAATCCCCTCACATACACAATCCCTAAACCACTCACAAACACAATGCCTAACACCCTCATAAACACAATCCCTAACTCCTTCATAAACACAATCCCTAACCCCCTCACAAACACAATCCCTAACTCCTTCACAAACACAATTCCTAACCCCACCACAAATACAATCCCTAACAACATCACAAACACTATCCCTAATCCCCTCACAAACACAATCCTTAACCCTCCACAAACACAATCCCTAAAACCCTCACGAACAGAAACCCTAAACCCCTCACAAACACAATCCCTAACTCTTCACAAACACAATCCCTAACCCCCTCACAAACACATTCTCTAACCCTCCAAAAACACAATCCCTAACACCCTCACAAACACAATCCCTAACCCTCCACAAACTCAATACCTCACCCCCTCACAAACACATTCTCTAACCCTCCACAAACACAATCCCTAACCTCCTCACAAGCACAATCCCTAAACCCCTCACAAACACAATCCCTAACTCTCCACAAACACAATCCCTACACCCTCACAAACACAATCCCTAATCCCTCCACAAACACAATCCCTAACACTCTCACAAACACAATCCCTAACTCGGTCACAAACACAATTCCTAACCCCTCCACAAACACAATCCCTAACCCCCTCACAAACACAATCCCTAATCCTCCACAAACACAATCTCTAACCCCCTCACATTCACAATCCCTAACCCCCTCACAATCACAATTCCTAACACCCTCACAAACACAATCCCTAACCCCCTCACAAACACAATCCCTGAACCCCTCACAAACACAATCCCTAACCTCTTCACATTCACAATCCCTAAACCCCTCACAAACACAATTCCTAACACCCTCACAAACACAATCGCTAACCCCCTCACAAACACAATCCCTAAACCCCTCACAAACAAATCCCTAATCCTCCAAAAACACAATCCCTAACTCTTCACAAACACAATACCTAAACCCCTCACAAACACATTCTCTAACCCTCCACAAACACAATCCCTAACACCCTCACAAACACAATCCCTAACCCCCTCACAAACACATTCTCTAACCCTCCAAAAACACAATCCCTAACACCCTCACAAACACATTCTCTAACCCTCCACAAACACAATCCCTAACACCCTCACAAACACAATCCCTAACCCCCTCACAAACACATTCTCTAACCCTCCACAAACACAATCCCTAACACCCTCACAAACACAATCCCTAACCCCCTCACAAACACATTCTCTAACCCTCCACAAACACAATCCATAACCTCCTCACAAACACAATGCCTAACACCCTCACAAACACAATCCCTAACCCTCCACAAACACAATACCTCACCCCCTCACAAACACATTCTCTAACCCTCCACAAACACAATCCCTAACCTCCTCACAAGCACAATCCCTAAACCCCTCACAAACACAATCCCTAACTCTCCACAAGCACAATCCCTACACCCTCACAAACACAATCCCTAATCCCTCCACAAACACAATCCCTAACACCCTCACAAACACAATCCCTAACTCCTTCACAAACACAATTCCTAAGCCCTCCACAAACACAATCCCTAACTCTCCACAAACACAATCCCTAAACCCCTCACAAACACAATCCCTAACCCTCCACATACACAATCCCTAACTCTCCACAAACACAATCCCTAAACCCCTCACAAAGACAATCCCTAACCATCCACAAACACAATCCCTAAAACCCTCCACAAACACAATCTCTAACCCCCTCACATACACAATCCCGAAACCCTTCACAAACACAATTCCTAACACGCTCACAAACACAATTCCTAACACGCTCACAAACACAATCCCTAACCCCCTCACAATCACAATCCCTAATCCCCTCACAAACACAATCCCTAATCTTCCAAAAACACAATCCCTAACCCCATCACAAACAGAAACCCTAAACCCCTCACAAACACAATCCCTAACTCTTCACAAACACAATCCCTAACCCCCTCACAAACACATTCTCTAACCCTCCACAAACACAATCCCTAACACCCTCACAAACACAATCCCTAACCCACCACAAACACAATACCTCACCCCCTCACAAACACATTCTCGAACCCTCCACAAACACAATCCCTAACCTCCTCACAAACACAATGCCTAAACCCCTCACAAACACAATCCCTAACTCTCCACAAACACAATCCCTACACCCTCACAAACACAATCCCTAATCCCTCCACAAACACAATCCCTAACACCCTCACAAACACAATCCCTAACCCACCACAAACACAATACCTCACCCCCTCACAAACACATTCTCTAACCCTCCACAAACACAATCCCTAACCTCCTCACAAACACAATGCCTAAACCCCTCACAAACACAATCCCTAACTCTCCACAAACACAATCCCTACACCCTCACAAACACAATCCCTAATCCCTCCACAAACACAATCCCTAACACCCTCACAAACACAATCCCTAACCCTCCACAAACACAATACCTCACCCCCCCACAAACACATTCTCGAACCATCCACAAACACAATCCCTAACCTCCTCACAAACACAATGCCTAACAACCTCACAAACACAATCCCTAACCTCCTCACAAACACAATGCCTAACACCCTCACGAATACAATCCCTAAACCTCCACAAACACAATCCCTAACTCCTCCACAAACACAATCCCTAACCTCCTCACAACAACAATCCCTAAACCCCTCACAAACACAATCCCTACCACTCCACAAACACAATCCCTAACCCCTTCACAAACACAATCACTACCTCCCTCACAAACACAATCCCTAACCCTCCACAAACACAATCCCTAACCCCCTCACAAACACAATCCCTAAACCCCTCACATACACAATCCCTAAACCACTCACAAACACAATGCCTAACACCCTCATAAACACAATCCCTAACTCCTTCACAAACACAATCCCTAACCCCTCCACAAACACAATCCCTACACCCTCACAAACACAATCCCTAATCCCTCCACAAACACAATCCCTAACCCCCTCACAAACACAATCCCTAACTCCTTCACAATCACAATTCCTAACCCCTCCACAAACACATTCCCTAACACCATCACAAACACAATCCCTAATCCCCTCACAAACACAATCCCTAACCCTCCACAAACACAATCCCTAAAACCCTCACAAACACAATCCCTAACCCCCTGACAAACACAATCCCTAACTCTCCACAAACACAATCCCTACACCCTCACAAACACAATCCCTAATCCCTCCACAAACACAATCCCTAACACCCTCACAAACACAATCCCTAACTCCTTCACAATCACAATTCCTAACCCCTCCACAAACACATTCCCTAACACCATCACAAACACAATACCTCACCCCCTCACAAACACATTCTCGAACCCTCCACAAACACAATCCCTAACCTCCTCACAAACACAATGCCTAAACCCCTCACAAACACAATCCCTAACTCTCCACAAACACAATCCCTACACCCTCACAAACACAATCCCTAATCCCTCCGCAAACACAATCCCTAACCCCCTCACAAACACAATCCCTAACTCCTTCACAATCACAATTCCTAACCCCTCCACAAACACATTCCCTAACACCATCACAAACACAATCCCTAATCCCCTCACAAACACAATCCCTAACCCTCCACAAACACAATCCCTAAAACCCTCACAAACACAATCCCTAACCCCCTGACAAACACAATCCCTAACTCTCCACAAACACAATCCCTAACACCCTCACAAACACAATCCCTAACCCTCCACAAACACAATACCTCACCCCCTCACAAACACATTCTCGAACCCTCCACAAACACAATCCCTAACCTCCTCACAAACACAATGCCTAACAACCTCACAAACACAATCCCTAACCTCCTCACAAACACAATGCCTAACACCCTCACGAATACAATCCCTAAACCTCCACAAACACAATCCCTAACTCCTCCACAAACACAATCCCTAACCTCCTCACAACAACAATCCCTAAACCCCTCACAAACACAATCCCTACCACTCCACAAACACAATCCCTAACCCCTTCACAAACACAATCACTACCTCCCTCACAAACACTATCCCTAACCCTCCACAAACACAATCCCTAACCCCCTCACAAACACAATCCCTAATCCCCTCACATACACAATCCCTAAACCACTCACAAACACAATGCCTAACACCCTCATAAACACAATCCCTAACTCCTTCACAAACACAATCCCTAACCCCTCCACAAACACAATCCCTACACCCTCACAAACACAATCCCTAATCCCTCCACAAACACAATCCCTAACCCCCTCACAAACACAATCCCTAACTCCTTCACAATCACAATTCCTAACCCCTCCACAAACACATTCCCTAACACCATCACAAACACAATCCCTAATCCCCTCACAAACACAATCCCTAACCCTCCACAAACACAATCCCTAAAACCCTCACAAACACAATCCCTAACCCCCTGACAAACACAATCCCTAACCCTCCACAAACACAATCCCTAACCCCCTCACATACACAATCCCTAAACCCTTCACAAACACAATCCCTAACCTCCTCACAAACACAATCCCTAATCCTCCAAAAACACAATCCCTAACCCCCTCACAAACAGAAACCCTAAACCCCTCACAAACACAATCCCTAACTCTTCACAAACACAATCCCTAACCCCCTCACAAACACATTCTCTAACCCTCCAAAAACACAATCCCTAACACCCTCACAAACACAATCCCTAACCCTCCACAAACACAATACCTCACCCCCTCACAAACACATTCTCTAACCCTCCACAAACACAATCCCTAACCTCCTCACAAGCACAATCCCTAAACCCCTCACAAACACAATCCCTAACTCTCCACAAACACAATCCCTAAACCCTCACAAACACAATCCCTAATCCCTCCACAAACACAATCCCTAACACTCTCACAAACACAATCCCTAACTCCTTCACAAACACAATTCCTAACCCCTCCACAAACACAATCCCTAACTCTCCACAAACACAATCCCTAAACCCCTCACAAACACAATCCCTAACCCTCCACATACACAATCCCTAACTGTCCACAAACACAATCCCTAAACCCCTCACAAAGACAATCCCTAACCCTCCACAAACACAATCCCTAAACCCCTCACATACACAATCCCTAACCCCCTCACAAACACAATCCCTAACCCCCTCACAAACACAATCCCTAATCCTCCACAAACACAATCTCTAACCCCCTCACATTCACAATCCCTAACCCCCTCACAATCACAATTCCAAACACCCTCACAAACACAATCCCTAACCCCGTCACAAACACAATCCCTAAACCCCTCACAAACACAATCCCTAACCCCTTCACATTCACAATCCCTAAACCCCTCACAATCACAATTCCTAACCCCTCCACAAACACATTCCCTAACACCATCACAAACACAATCCCTAATCCCCTCACAAACACAATCCCTAACCCTCCACAAACACAATCCCTAAAACCCTCACAAACACAATCCCTAACCCCCTGACAAACACAATCCCTAACTCTCCACAAACACAATCCCTACACCCTCACAAACACAATCCCTAATCCCACCACAAACACAATCCCTAACACCCTCACAAACACAATCCCTAACTCCTTCACAATCACAATTCCTAACCCCTCCACAAACACATTCCCTAACACCATCACAAACACAATACCTCACCCCCTCACAAACACATTCTCGAACCCTCCACAAACACAATCCCTAACCTCCTCACAAACACAATGCCTAAACCCCTCACAAACACAATCCCTAACTCTCCACAAACACAATCCCTACACCCTCACAAACACAATCCCTAATCCCTCCACAAACACAATCCCTAACCCCCTCACAAACACAATCCCTAACTCCTTCACAATCACAATTCCTAACCCCTCCACAAACACATTCCCTAACACCATCACAAACACAATCCCTAATCCCCTCACAAACACAATCCCTAACCCTCCACAAACACAATCCCTAAAACCCTCACAAACACAATCCCTAACCCCCTGACAAACACAATCCCTAACTCTCCACAAACACAATCCCTAACACCCTCACAAACACAATCCCTAACCCTCCACAAACACAATACCTCACCCCCTCACAAACACATTCTCGAACCCTCCACAAACACAATCCCTAACCTCCTCGCAAACACAATGCCTAACAACCTCACAAACACAATCCCTAACCTCCTCACAAACACAATGCCTAACACACTCACGAATACAATCCCTAAACCTCCACAAACACAATCCCTAACTCCTCCACAAACACAATCCCTAACCTCCTCACAACAACAATCCCTAAACCCCTCACAAACACAATCCCTACCACTCCACAAACACAATCCCTAACCCCTTCACAAACACAATCACTACCTCCCTCACAAACACAATCCCTAACCCTCCACAAACACAATCCCTAACCCCCTCACAAACACAATCCCTAATCCCCTCACATACACAATCCCTAAACCACTCACAAACACAATGCCTAACACCCTCATAAACACAATCCCTAACTCCTTCACAAACACAATCCCTAACCCCTCCACAAACACAATCCCTACACCCTCACAAACACAATCCCTAATCCCTCCGCAAACACAATCCCTAACCCCCTCACAAACACAATCCCTAACTCCTTCACAATCACAATTCCTAACCCCTCCACAAACACATTCCCTAACACCATCACAAACACAATCCCTAATCCCCTCACAAACACAATCCCTAACCCTCCACAAACACAATCCCTAAAACCCTCACAAACACAATCCCTAACCCCCTGACAAACACAATCCCTAACCCTCCACAAACACAATCCCTAACCCCCTCACATACACAATCCCTAAACCCTTCACAAACACAATCCCTAACCTCCTCACAAACACAATCCCTAATCCTCCAAAAACACAATCCCTAACCCCCTCACAAACAGAAACCCTAAACCCCTCACAAACACAATCCCTAACTCTTCACAAACACAATCCCTAACCCCCTCACAAACACATTCTCTAACCCTCCAAAAACACAATCCCTAACACCCTCACAAACACAATCCCTAACCCTCCACAAACACAATACCTCACCCCCTCACAAACACATTCTCTAACCCTCCACAAACACAATCCCTAACCTCCTCACAAGCACAATCCCTAAACCCCTCACAAACACAATCCCTAACTCACCACAAACACAATCCCTAAACCCTCACAAACACAATCCCTAATCCCTCCACAAACACAATCCCTAACACTCTCACAAACACAATCCCTAACTCCTTCACAAACACAATTCCTAACCCCTCCACAAACACAATCCCTAACTCTCCACAAACACAATCCCTAAACCCCTCACAAACACAATCCCTAACCCTCCACATACACAATCCCTAACTGTCCACAAACACAATCCCTAAACCCCTCACAAAGACAATCCCTAACCCTCCACAAACACAATCCCTAAACCCCTCACATACACAATCCCTAACCCCCTCACAAACACAATCCCTAACCCCCTCACAAACACAATCCCTAATCCTCCACAAACACAATCTCTAACCCCCTCACATTCACAATCCCTAACCCCCTCACAATCACAATTCCAAACACCCTCACAAACACAATCCCTAACCCCGTCACAAACACAATCCCTAAACCCCTCACAAACACAATCCCTAACCCCTTCACATTCACAATCCCTAAACCCCTCACAAACACAATTCCTAACACCCTCACAAACACAATCGCTAACCCCCTCACAAACACAATCCCCAAACCCCTCACAAACACAATCCCTAATCCTCCAAAAACACAATCCCTAACTCTTCACAAACACAATACCTAACCCCCTCACAAACACATTCTCTAACCCTCCACAAACACAATCCCTAACACCCTCACAAACACAATCCCTAATCTCCTCACAAACACAATCCCTAACCTCCTCACATACACAATCCCTAACTCCTCACAAACACAATCCCTAACCCTCCACAAACACAATCCCTACACCCTCACAAACACAATCCCTAATCCCTCCACAAACACAATCCCTAACCCCCTCCACAAACACAATCCCTAACACCATCACAAACACAATCCCTAAACCCCTCACAAACACAATCCCTAACCCACCACAAACACAATCCCTAAAACCCTCCACAAACACAATCTCTAACCCGCTCACATACACAATCCCTAAACCCTTCACAAATACAATTCCTAACACGCTCACAAACACAATCCCTAACCCCCTCACAAGCACAATCCCTAACCCCCTCACAAACACAATCCCTAATCTTCCAAAAACACAATCCCTAACCCCCTCACAAACAGAAACCCTAAACCCCTCACAAACACAATCCCTAACTCTTCACAAACACAATCCCTAACCCCCTCACAAACACATTCTCTAACCCTCCACAAACACAATCCCTAACACCCTCACAAACACAATCCCTAACCCACCACAAACACAATACCTCACCCCCTCACAAACACATTCTCTAACCCTCCACAAACACAATCCCTAACCTCCTCACAAACACAATGCCTAATCCCCTCACAAACACAATCCCTAACTCTCCACAAACACAATCACTACACCCTCACAAACACAATCCCTAATCCCTCCACAAACACAATCCCTAACACCCTCACAAACACAATCCCTAACCCACCACAAACACAATACCTCACCCCCTCACAAACAAATTCTCTAACCCTCCACAAACACAATCCCTAACCTCCTCACAAACACAATGCCTAAACCCCTCACAAACACAATCCCTAACTCTCCACAAACACAATCCCTACACCCTCACAAACACAATCCCTAATCCCTCCACAAACACAATCCCTAACACATTCACAAACACATTCTCTAAGCCTCCACAAACACAATCCCTAACACCCTCACAAACACAATCCCTAATCCCCTCACATACACAATCCCTAAACCACTCACAAACACAATGCCTAACACCCTCATAAACACAATCCCTAACTCCTTCATAAACACAATCCCTAACCCCCTCACAAACACAATCCCTAACTCCTTCACAAACACAATTCCTAACCCCTCCACAAACACAATCCCTAACACCATCACAAACACTATCCCTAATCCCCTCACAAACACAATCCTTAACCCTCCACAAACACAATCCCTAAAACCCTCACAAACACAATCCCTAACCCTCCATAAACACAATGCCTAACCCCCTCACATACACAATCCCTAAACCCTTCACAAACACAATTCCTAACACGCTCACAAACACAATCCCTAACCTCCTCACAAACACAATCCCTAATCCTCCAAAAACACAATCCCTAACCCCCTCACAAACAGAAACCCTAAACCCCTCACAAACACAATCCCTAACTCTTCACAAACACAATCCCTAACCCCCTCACAAACACATTCTCTAACCCTCCAAAAACACAATCCCTAACACCCTCACAAACACAATCCCTAACCCTCCACAAACACAATCCCTAATCTTCCAAAAACACAATCCCTAACCCCCTCACAAACAGAAACCCTAACCCCCTCACAAACACATTCTCTAACCCTCCACAAACACAATCCCTAACACCCTCACAAACACAATCCCTAACCCACCACAAACACAATACCTCACCCCCTCACAAACACATTCTCTAACCCTCCACAAACACAATCCCTAACCTCCTCACAAACACAATGCCTAAACCCCTCACAAACACAATCCCTAACTCTCCACAAACACAATCCCTACACCCTCACAAACACAATCCCTAATCCCTCCACAAACACAATCCCTAACACCCTCACAAACACAATCCCTAACCCACCACAAACACAATACCTCACCCCCTCACACACACATTCTCTAACCCTCCACAAACACAATCCCTAACCTCCTCACAAACACAATGCCTAAACCCCTCACAAACACAATCCCTAACTCTCCACAAACACAATCCCTACACCCTCACAAACACAATCCCTAATCCCTCCACAAACACAATCCCTAACCCCCTCACAAACACAATCCCTAACTCCTTCACAATCACAATTCCTAACCCCTCCACAAACACATTCCCTAACACCATCACAAACACAATCCCTAATCCCCTCACAAACACAATCCCTAACCCTCCACAAACACAATCCCTAAAACCCTCACAAACACAATCCCTAACCCCCTGACAAACACAATCCCTAACCCTCCACAAACACAATCCCTAACCCCCTCACATACACAATCCCTAAACCCTTCACAAACACAATCCCTAACCTCCTCACAAACACAATCCCTAATCCTCCAAAAACACAATCCCTAACCCCCTCACAAACAGAAACCCTAAACCCCTCACAAACACAATCCCTAACTCTTCACAAACACAATCCCTAACCCCCTCACAAACACATTCTCTAACCCTCCAAAAACACAATCCCTAACACCCTCACAAACACAATCCCTAACCCTCCACAAACACAATACCTCACCCCCTCACAAACACATTCTCTAACCCTCCACAAACACAATCCCTAACCTCCTCACAAGCACAATCCCTAAACCCCTCACAAACACAATCCCTAACTCTCCACAAACACAATCCCTAAACCCTCACAAACACAATCCCTAATCCCTCCACAAACACAATCCCTAACACTCTCACAAACACAATCCCGAACTCCTTCACAAACACAATTCCTAACCCCTCCACAAACACAATCCCTAACTCTCCACAAACACAATCCCTAAACCCCTCACAAACACAATCCCTAACCCTCCACATACACAATCCCTAACTGTCCACAAACACAATCCCTAAACCCCTCACAAAGACAATCCCTAACCCTCCACAAACACAATCCCTAAACCCCTCACATACACAATCCCTAACCCCCTCACAAACACAATCCCTAACCCCCTCACAAACACAATCTATAATCCTCCACAAACACAATCTCTAACCCCCTCACATTCACAATCCCTAACCCCCTCACAATCACAATTCCAAACACCCTCACAAACACAATCCCTAACCCCGTCACAAACACAATCCCTAACACCCTCACAAACACAATCCCTAACCCACCACAAACACAATACCTCACCCCCTCACAAACACATTCTCTAACCCTCCACAAACACAATCCCTAACCTCCTCACAAACACAATGCCTAAACCCCTCACAAACACAATCCCTAACTCTCCACAAACACAATCCCTACACCCTCACAAACACAATCCCTAATCCCTCCACAAACACAATCCCTAACACATTCACAAACACATTCTCTAAGCCTCCACAAACACAATCCCTAACACCCTCACAAACACAATCCCTAATCCCCTCACATACACAATCCCTAAACCACTCACAAACACAATGCCTAACACCCTCATAAACACAATCCCTAACTCCTTCATAAACACAATCCCTAACCCCCTCACAAACACAATCCCTAACTCCTTCACAAACACAATTCCTAACCCCTCCACAAACACAATCCCTAACACCATCACAAACACAATCCCTAATCCCCTCACAAACACAATCCTTAACCCTCCACAAACACAATCCCTAAAACCCTCACAAACACAATCCCTAACCCTCCATAAACACAATGCCTAACCCCCTCACATACACAATCCCTAAACCCCTCACAAACACAATTCCTAACACGCTCACAAACACAATCCCTAACCTCCTCACAAACACAATCCCTAATCCTCCAAAAACACAATCCCTAACCCCCTCACAAACAGAAACCCTAAACCCCTCACAAACACAATCCCTAACTCTTCACAAACACAATCCCTAACCCCCTCACAAACACATTCTCTAACCCTCCAAAAACACAATCCCTAACACCCTCACAAACACAATCCCTAACCCTCCACAAACACAATCCCTAATCTTCCAAAAACACAATCCCTAACCCCCTCACAAACAGAAACCCTAACCCCCTCACAAACACATTCTCTAACCCTCCACAAACACAATCCCTAACACCCTCACAAACACAATCCCTAACCCACCACAAACACAATACCTCACCCCCTCACAAACACATTCTCTAACCCTCCACAAACACAATCCCTAACCTCCTCACAAACACAATGCCTAAACCCCTCACAAACACAATCCCTAACTCTCCACAAACACAATCCCTACACCCTCACAAACACAATCCCTAATCCCTCCACAAACACAATCCCTAACACCCTCACAAACACAATCCCTAACCCACCACAAACACAATACCTCACCCCCTCACACACACATTCTCTAACCCTCCACAAACACAATCCCTAACCTCCTCACAAACACAATGCCTAAACCCCTCACAAACACAATCCCTAACTCTCCACAAACACAATCCCTACACCCTCACAAACACAATCCCTAATCCCTCCACAAACACAATCCCTAACCCCCTCACAAACACAATCCCTAACTCCTTCACAATCACAATTCCTAACCCCTCCACAAACACAATCCCTAACACCATCACAAACACAATCGCTAACCCCTCACAAACACAATCCCTAACCCTCCACAAACACAATCCCTAAAACCCTCACAAACACAATCCCTAACCCCCTGACAAACACAATCCCTAACCCTCCACAAACACAATCCCTAACCCCCTCACATACACAATCCCTAAACCCTTCACAAACACAATCCCTAACCTCCTCACAAACACAATCCCTAATCCTCCAAAAACACAATCCCTAACCCCCTCACAAACAGAAACCCTAAACCCCTCACAAACACAATCCCTAACTCTTCACAAACACAATCCCTAACCCCCTCACAAACACATTCTCTAACCCTCCAAAAACACAATCCCAACACCCTCACAAACACAATCCCTAACCCTCCACAAACACAATACCTCACCCCCTCACAAACACATTCTCTAACCCTCCACAAACACAATCCCTAACCTCCTCACAAGCACAATCCCTAAACCCCTCACAAACACAATCCCTAACTCTCCACAAACACAATCCCTAAACCCTCACAAACACAATCCCTAATCCCTCCACAAACACAATCCCTAACACTCTCACAAACACAATCCCTAACTCCTTCACAAACACAATTCCTAACCCCTCCACAAACACAATCCCTAACTCTCCACAAACACAATCCCAAACCCCTCACAAACACAATCCCTAACCCTCCACATACACAATCCCTAACTGTCCACAAACACAATCCCTAAACCCCTCACAAAGACAATCCCTAACCCTCCACAAACACAATCCCTAAACCCCTCACATACACAATCCCTAACCCCCTCACAAACACAATCCCTAACCCCCTCACAAACACAATCCCTAATCCTCCACAAACACAATCTCTAACCCCCTCACATTCACAATCCCTAACCCCCTCACAATCACAATTCCAAACACCCTCACAAACACAATCCCTAACCCTCACAAACACAATCCCTAAACCCCTCACAAACACAATCCCTAACCCCTTCACATTCACAATCCCTAAACCCCTCACAAACACAATTCCTAACACCCTCACAAACACAATCGCTAACCCCCTCACAAACACAATCCCCAAACCCCTCACAAACACAATCCCTAATCCTCCAAAAACACAATCCCTAACTCTTCACAAACACAATACCTAACCCCCTCACAAACACATTCTCTAACCCTCCACAAACACAATCCCTAACACCCTCACAAACACAATCCCTAATCTCCTCACAAACACAATCCCTAACCTCCTCACATACACAATCCCTAAACCACTCACAAACACAATGCCTAACACCCTCATAAACACAATCCCTAACTCCTTCACAAACACAATCCCTAACCCTCCACAAACACAATCCCTAACCCCCTCCACAAACACAATCCCTAACACCATCACAAACACAATCCCTAATCCCCTCACAAACACAATCCCTAACCCACCACAAACACAATCCCTAAACCCTCCACAAACACAATCTCTAACCCCTCACAAACACAATCCCTAACCCTTCACAAATACAATTCCTAACACCCTCATAAACACAATCCCTAACTCCTTCACAAACACAATTCCTAACCCCTCCACAAACACAATCCCTAACACCATCACAAACACAATCCCTAATCCCCTCACAAACACAATCCTTAACCCTCCACAAACACAATCCCTAAAACCCTCACAAACACAATCCCTAACCCTCCATAAACACAATGCCTAACCCCCTCACATACACAGTCCCTAAACCCTTCACAAACACAATTCCTAACACGCTCACAAACACAATCCCTAACCTCCTCACAAACACAATCCCTAATCCTCCAAAAACACAATCCCTAACCCCCTCACAAACAGAAACCCTAAACCCCTCACAAACACAATCCCTAACTCTTCACAAACACAATCCCTAACCCCCTCACAAACACATTCTCTAACCCTCCAAAAACACAATCCCTAACACCCTCACAAACACAATCCCTAACCCACCACAAACACAATACCTCACCCCCTCACAAACACATTCTCTAACCCTCCACAAACACAATCCCTAACCTCCTCACAAACACAATGCCTAAACCCCTCACAAACACAATCCCTAACTCTCCACAAACACAATCCCTACACCCTCACAAACACAATCCCTAATCCCTCCACAAACACAATCCCTAACACCCTCACAAACACAATCCCTAACCCACCACAAACACAATACCTCACCCCCTCACAAACACATTCTCTAACCCTCCACAAACACAATCCCTAACCTCCTCACAAACACAATGCCTAAACCCCTCACAAACACAATCCCTAACTCTCCACAAACACAATCCCTACACCCTCACAAACACAATCCCTAATCCCTCCACAAACACAATCCCTAACACCCTCACAAACACAATCCCTAACTCCTTCACGAACACAATTCCTAACCCCTCCACAAACACAATCCCTAACTCTCCACAATCACAATCCCTAAACCCCTCACAAACACAATCCCTAACCCTCCACATACACAATCCCAAACTCTCCACAAACACAATTCCTAAACCCCTCACAAAGACAATCCCTAACCCTACACAAACACAATCCCTAACCTCCTCACAAACACAATCCCTAATCCTCCAAAAACACAATCCCTAACCCCCTCACAAACAGAAACCCTAAACACCTCACAAACACAATCCCTAACTCTTCACAAACACAATCCCTAACCCCCTCACAAACACATTCTCTAACCCTCCAAAAACACAATCCCTAACACCCTCACAAACACAATCCCTAACCCTCCACAAACACAATACCTCACCCCCTCACAAACACATTCTCTAACCCTCCACAAACACAATCCCTAACCTCCTCACAAGCACAATCCCGAAACCCCTCACAAACACAATCCCTAACTCTCCACAAACACAATCCCTACACCCTCACAAACACAATCCCTAATCCCTCCACAAACACAATCCCTAACACCCTCACAAACACAATCCCTAACTCCTTCACAAACACAATCCCTAACCCCTCCACAAACACAATCCCTAACTCTCCACAAACACAATCCCTAAACCCCTCACAAACACAATCCCTAACCCTCCACATACACAATCCCTAATTATCCACAAACACAATCCCTAAACCCCTCACAAAAACAATCCCTAACCCTCCACAAACACAATCCCTAAACCCCTCACATACACAATCCCTAACCCCCTCACAAACACAATCCCTAACCCCCTCACAAACACAATCCCGAATCCTCCACAAACACAATCTCTAACCCCCTCACATTCACAATCCCTAACCCCCTCACAATCACAATTCCTAACACCCTCACAAACACAATCCCTAACCCCTTCACAAACACAATCCCTAAACCCCTCACAAACACAATCCCTAACCCCTTCACATTCACAATCCCTAAACCCCTCACAAACACAATTCCTAACACCCTCACAAACACAATCCCTAACCCCCTCACAAACACAATCCCTCAACCCCTCACAAACATAATCCCTAATCCTCCAAAAACACAATTCCTAACTCTTCACAAACACAATACCTAACCCCCTCACAAACACATTCTCTAAGCCTCCACAAACACAATCCCTAACACCCTCACAAACACAATCCCTAATCCCCTCACATACACAATCCCTAAACCACTCACAAACACAATGCCTAACACCCTCATAAACACAATCCCTAACTCCTTCATAAACACAATCCCTAACCCCCTCACAAACACAATCCCTAACTCCTTCACAAACACAATTCCTAACCCCTCCACAAACACAATCCCTAACACCATCACAAACACTATCCCTAATCCCCTCACAAACACAATCCTTAACCCTCCACAAACACAATCCCTAAAACCCTCACAAACACAATCCCTAACCCCCTGACAAACACAATCACTTATCCTCCACAAACACAATGCCTAACCCCCTCACATACACAATCCCTAAACCCTTCACAAACACAATTCGTAACACGCTCACAAACACAATCCCTAACCTCCTCACAAACACAATCCCTAATCCTCCAAAAACACAATCCCTAACCCCCTCACAAACAGAAACCCTAAACCCCTCACAAACACAATCCCGAACTCTTCACAAACACAATCCCTAACCCCCTCACAAACACATTCTCTAACCCTCCAAAAACACAATCCCTAACACCCTCACAAACACAATCCCTAACCCTCCACAAAGACAATCCCTAACCCCCTCACAAACACAATCCCTAATCCTCCACAAACACAATCTCTAACCCCCTCACATTCACAATCCCTAACCCCCTCACAATCACAATTCCTAACACCCTCACAAACACAATCCCTAACCCCCTCACAAACACAATCCCTAAACCCCTCACAAACACAATCCCTAACCCCTTCACATTCACAATCCCTAAACCCCTCACAAACACAATTCCTAACACCCTCACAAACACAATCGCTAACCCCCTCACAAACACAATCCCTAAACCCCTCACAAACACAATCCCTAATCCTCCAAAAACACAATCCCTAACTCTTCACAAACACAATACCTAACCCCCTCACAAACACATTCTCTAACCCTCCACAAACACAATCCCTAACACCCTCACAAACACAATCCCTAACCCCCTCACAAACACATTCTCTAACCCTCCACAAACACAATCCCTAACCTCCTCACAAACACATTCTCTAACCCTCCACAAACACAATCCCTAAACCCCTCACAAACACAATCCCTAACTCTTCACAAACACAATCCCTAACACCCTCACAAACACAATCCCTAACCCTCCACAAACACAATAACTCACCCCCTCACAAACACATTCTCTAACCCTCCACAAACACAATCCCTAACTCTCCACAAACACAATCCCTACACCCTCACAAACACAATCCCTAATCCCTCCACAAACACAATCCCTAACACCCTCACAAACACAATCCCTAACTCCTTCACAAACACAATTCCTAACCCCTCCACAAACACAATCCCTAACTCTCCACAAACACAATCCCTAAACCCCTCACAAACACAATCCCTAACCCTCCACATACACAATCCCTAACTCTCCACAAACACAATCCCTAAACCCCTCACAAAGACAATCCCTAACCCTCCACAAACACAATCCCTAAACCCCTCACATACACAATCCCTAACCCCCTCACAAACACAATCCCTAACCCCCTCACAAACACAATCCCTAATCCTCCACAAACACAATCTCTAACCCCCTCACATTCACAATCCCTAACCCCCTCACAATCACAATTCCTAACACCCTCACAAACACAATCCCTAACCCCCTCACAAACACAATCCCTAAACCCCTCACAAACACAATCCCTAACCCCTTCACATTCACAATCCCTAAACCCCTCACAAACACAATTCCTAACACCCTCACAAACACAATCCCTAACCCCCTCACAAACACAATCCCTAAACCCCTCACAAACATAATCCCTAATCCTCCAAAAACACAATCCCTAACTCTTCACAAACACAATACCTAACCCCCTCACAAACACATTCTCTAAGCCTCCACAAACACAATCCCTAACACCCTCACAAACACAATCCTTAATCCCCTCACATACACAATCCCTAAACCACTCACAAACACAATGCCTAACACCCTCATAAACACAATCCCTAACTCCTTCATAAACACAATCCCTAACCCCCTCACAAACACAATCCCTAACTCCTTCACAGACACAATTCCTAACCCCTCCACAAACACAATCCCTAACTCTCCACAATCACAATCCCTAAACCCCTCACAAACACAATCCCTAACCCTCCACATACACAATCCCAAACTCTCCACAAACACAATTCCTAAACCCCTCACAAAGACAATCCCTAACCCTACACAAACACAATCCCTAACCTCCTCACAAACACAATCCCTAATCCTCCAAAAACACAATCCCTAACCCCCTCACAAACAGAAACCCTAAACACCTCACAAACACAATCCCTAACTCTTCACAAACACAATCCCTAACTCTTCACAAACACATTCTCTAACCCTCCAAAAACACAATCCCTAACACCCTCACAAACACAATCCCTAACCCTCCACAAACACAATACCTCACCCCCTCACAAACACATTCTCTAACCCTCCACAAACACAATCCCTAACCTCCTCACAAGCACAATCCCTAAACCCCTCACAAACACAATCCCTAACTCTCCACAAACACAATCCCTACACCCTCACAAACACAATCCCTAATCCCTCCACAAACACAATCCCTAACACCCTCACAAACACAATCCCTAACTCCTTCACAAACACAATTCCTAACCCCTCCACAAACACAATCCCTAATTCTCCACAAACACAATCCCTAAACCCCTCACAAACACAATCCCTAACCCTCCACAAACACAATCTCTAACCCCCTCACATTCACAATCCCTAACCCCCTCACAATCACAATTCCTAACACCCTCACAAACACAATCCCTAACCCCCTCACAAACACAATCCCTAAACCCCTCACAAACACAATCCCTAACCCCTTCACATTCACAATCCCTAAACCCCTCACAAACACAATTCCTAACACCCTCACAAACACAATCGCTAACCCCCTTACAAACACAATCCCTAAACCCCTCACAAACACAATCCCTAATCCTCCAAAAACACAATCCCTAACTCTTCACAAACACAATACCTAACCCCCTCACAAACACATTCTCTAACCCTCCACAAACACAATCCCTAACACCCTCACAAACACAATCCCTAACCCCCTCACAAACACATTCTCTAACCCTCCACAAACACAATCCCTAACCTCCTCACAAACACATTCTCTAACCCTCCACAAACACAATCCCTAACACCCTCACAAACACAATCCCTAACCCCTCACAAACACATTCTCTAACCCTCCACAAACACAATCCCTAACCTCCTCACAAACACAATGCCTAACACCCTCACAAACACAATCCCTAACCCTCCACAAACACAATACCTCACCCCCTCACAAACACATTCTCTAACCCTCCGCAAACACAATCCCTAACCTCCTCACAAGCACAATCCCTAAACCCCTCACAAACACAATCCCTAACTCTCCACAAACACAATCCCTACACCCTCACAAACACAATCCCTAATCCCTCGACAAACACAATCCCTAACACCCTCACAAACACAATCCCTACACCCTCCACAAACACAATCCCTAACTCTCCACAAACACAATCCCTAAACCCCTCACAAACACAATCCCTAACCCTCCACATACACAATCCCTAGCTCTCCACAAACACAATCCCTAAACCCCTCACAAAGACAATCCCTAACCCTCCACAAACACAATCCCTAAACCCCTCACATACACAATCCCTAACCCCCTCACAAACACAATCCCTAACCCCCTCACAAACACAATCCCTAATCCTCCACAAACACAATCTCTAACCCCCTCACATCCACAATCCCTAACCCCCTCACAATCACAATTCCTAACACCCTCACAAACACAATCCCTAACCCCCTCACAAACACAATCCCTAAACCCCTCACAAACACAATCCCAAACCCCTTCACATTCACAATCCCTAAACCCCTCACAAACACAATTCCCAACAACCTCAACAAACACAATCCCTAACCCCCTCACAAACACAATCCCTAAACCCCTCACAAACATAATCCCTAATCCTCCAAAAACACAATCCCTAACTCTTCACAAACACAATACCTAACCCCCTCACAAACACATTCTCTAAGCCTCCACAAACACAATCCCTAACACCCTCACAAACACAATCCCTAATCCCCTCACATTCACAATCCCTAACCCCCTCCCAATCACAATTCCTAACACCCTCACAAACACAATCCCTAACCCCCTCACAAACACAATCCCTAAACCCCTCACAAACACAATCCCTAACCCCTTCACATTCACAATCCCTAAACCCCTCACAAACACAATCCCTAAACCCCTCACAAACACAATCCCTAACCCCCTCACAAACACAATCCCTAAACCCCTCACAAACATAATCCCTAATCCTCCAAAAACACAATCCCTAACTCTTCACAAACACAATACCTAACCCCCTCACAAACACATTCTCTAAGCCTCCACAAACACAATCCCTAACACCCTCACAAACACAATCCCTAACCCCCTCACAAACACAATCCCTAAACCACTCACAAACACAATGCCTAACACCCTCATAAACACAATCCCTAACTTCTTCATAAACACAATCCCTAACCCCCTCACAAACACAATCCCTAACTCCTTCACAGACACAATTCCTAACCTCTCCACAAACACAATCCCTAACACCATCACAAACACTATCCCTAATCCCCTCACAAACACAATCCTTAACCCTCCACAAACACAATCCCTAAAACCCTCACAAACACAATCCCTAACCCCCTGACAAACACAATCCCTAACCCTCCACAAACACAATGCCTAACCCCCTCACATACACAATCCCTAAACCCTTCACAAACACAATTCCTAACACGCTCACAAACACAATCCCTAACCTCCTCACAAACACAGTCCCTAATCCTCCAAAAACACAATCCCTAACACCCTCACAAACAGAAACCCTAAACCCCTCACAAACACAATCCCTAACTCTTCACAAACACAATCCCTAACCCCCTCACAAACACATTCTCTAACCCTCCAAAAACACAATCCCTAACACCCTCACAAACACAATCCCTAACCCTCCACAAACACAATCCCTAACCCCCTCACAAACACAATCCCTAATCCTCCACAAACACAATCTCTAACCCCCTCACATTCACAATCCCTAACCCCCTCACAATCACAATCCCTAACCCCCTCACAAACACAATCCCTAAACCCCTCACAAACACAATCCCTAACCCCTTCACATTCACAATCCCTAAACCCCTCACAAACACAATTCCTAACACCCTCACAAACACAATCCCTAACCCCCTCACAAACACAATCCCTAAACCCCTCACAAACACAATCCCTAATCCTCCAAAAACACAATCCCTAACTCTTCACAAACACAATACCTAACCCCCTCACAAACACATTCTCTAACCCTCCACAAACACAATCCCTAACACCCTCACAAACACAATCCCTAACCACCTCACAAACACATTCTCTAACCCTCCACAAACACAATCCCTAACCTCCTCACAAACACATTCTCTAACCCTCCACAAACACAATCCCTAACACCCTCACAAACACAATCCCTAACCCCCTCACAAACACATTCTCTAACCCTCCACAAACACAATCCCTAACCTCCTCACAAACACAATGCCTAACACCCTCACAAACACAATCCCTAACCCTCCACAAACACAATACCTCACCCCCTCACAAACACATTCTCTAACCCTCCACAAACACAATCCCTAACCTCCTCACAAGCACAATTCCTAAACCCCTCACAAACACAATCCCTAACTCTCCACAAACACAATCCCTACACCCTCACAAACACAACCCTAATCCCTCCACAAACACAATCCCTAACACCCTCACAAACACAATCCCTAACTCCTTCACAAACACAATTCCTAACCCCTCCACAAACACAATCCCTAACTCTCCACAAACACAATCCCTAAACCCCTCACAAACACAATCCCTAACCCTCCACATACACAATCCCTAACTCTCCACAAACACAATCCCTAAACCCCACACAAAGACAATCCCTAACCCTCCACAAACACAATCCCTAAACCCCTCACATACACAATCCCTAACCCCCTCACAAACACAATCCCTAACCCCCTCACAAACACAATCCCTAATCCTCCACAAACACAATCTCTAACCCCCTCACATTCACAATCCCTAACCCCCTCACAATCACAATTCCTAACACCCTCACAAACACAATCCCTAACCCCCTCACAAACACAATCCCTAAACCCCTCACAAACACAATCCCTAACCCCTTCACATTCACAATCCCTTAACCCCTCACAAACACAATTCCTAACAACCTCACAAACACAATCCCTAACCCCCTCACAAACACAATCCCTAAACCCCTCACAAACATAATCTCTAATCCTCCAAAAACACAATCCCTAACTCTTCACAAACACAATACCTAACCCCCTCACAAACACATTCTCTAACCCTCCACAAACACAATCCCTAACCTCCACACAAACACAATGCCTAACACCCTCACAAACACAATCCCTAACTCTCCACAAACACAATCCCTACACCCTCACAAACACAATCCCTAATCCCTCCACAAACACAATCCCTAACACCCTCACAAACACAATCCCTAACCCACCACAAACACAATACCTCACCCCCTCACAAACACATTCTCTAACTCTCCACAAACACAATCCCTAACCTCCTCACAAACACAATGCCTAAACCCCTCACAAACACAATCCCTAACTCTCCACAAACACAATCCCTACACCCTCACAAACACAATCCCTAATCCCTCCACAAACACAATCCCTAACACCCTCACAAACACAATCCCTAACTCCTTCACGAACACAATTCCTAACCCCTCCACAAACACAATCCCTAACTCTCCACAATCACAATCCCTAAACCCCTCACAAACACAATCCCTAACCCTCCACATACACAATCCCAAACTCTCCACAAACACAATTCCTAAACCCCTCACAAAGACAATCCCTAACCCTACACAAACACAATCCCTAACCTCCTCACAAACACAATCCCTAATCCTCCAAAAACACAATCCCTAACCCCCTCACAAACAGAAACCCTAAACACCTCACAAACACAATCCCTAACTCTTTACAAACACAATCCCTAACCCCCTCACAAACACATTCTCTAACCCTCCAAAAACACAATCCCTAACACCCTCACAAACACAATCCCTAACCCTCCACAAACACAATACCTCACCCCCTCACAAACACATTCTCTAACCCTCCACAAACACAATCCCTAACCTCCTCACAAGCACAATCCCTAAACCCCTCACAAACACAATCCCTAACTCTCCACAAACACAATCCCTACACCCTCACAAACACAATCCCTAATCCCTCCACAAACACAATCCCTAACACCCTCACAAACACAATCCCTAACTCCTTCACAAACACAATTCCTAACCCCTCCACAAACACAGTCCCTAACTCTCCACAAACACAATCCCTAAACCCCTCACAAACACAATCCCTAACCCTCCACATACACAATCCCTAACTCTCCACAAACACAATCCCTAAACCCCTCACAAAGACAATCCCTAACCCTCCACAAACACAATCCCTAAACCCCTCACATACACAATCCCTAACCCCCTCACAAACACAATCCCTAACCCCCTCACAAACACAATCCCTAATCCTCCACAAACACAATCTCTAACCCCCTCACATTCACAATCCCTAACCCCCTCACAATCACAATTCCTAACACCCTCACAAACACAATCCCTAACCCCTTCACAAACACAATCCCTAAACCCCTCACAAACACAATCCCTAACCCCTTCACATTCACAATCCCTAAACCTCTCACAAACACAATTCCTAACACCCTCACAAACACAATCCCTAACCCCCTCACAAACACAATCCCTAAACCCCTCACAAACATAATCCCTAATCCTCCAAAAACACAATCCCTAACTCTTCACAAACACAATACCTAACCCCCTCACAAACACATTCTCTAAGCCTCCACAAACACAATCCCTAACACCCTCACAAACACAATCCCTAATCCCCTCACATACACAATCCCTAAACCACTCACAAACACAATGCCTAACACTCTCATAAACACAATCCCTAACTCCTTCATAAACACAATCCCTAACCCCCACACAAACACAATCCCTAACTCCTTCACAAACACAATTCCTAACCCCTCCACAAACACAATCCCTAACACCATCACAAACACTATCCCTCATCCCCTCACAAACACCATCCTTAACCCTCCACAAACACAATCCCTAAAACCCTCACAAACACAATCCCTAACCCCCTGACAAACACAATCCCTAACCCTCCACAAACACAATGCCTAACCCCCTCACATACACATTCCCTAAACCCTTCACAAACACAATTCCTAACACGCTCACAAACACAATCCCTAACCTCCTCACAAACACAATCCCTAATCCTACAAAAACACAATCCCTAACCCCCTCACAAACACAAACCCTAAACCCCTCACAAACACAATCCCTAACTCTTCACAAACACAATCCCTAACCCCCTCACAAACACATTCTCTAACCCTCCAAAAACACAATCCCTAACACCCTCACAAACGCAATCCCTAACCCTCCACAAACACAATTCCTAATCTTCCAAAAACACAATCCCTAACACCCTCACAAACAGAAACCCTAAACCCCTCACAAACACAATCCCTAACTCTTCACAAACACAATCCCTAACCCCCTCACAAACACATTCTCTAACCCTCCACAAACACAATCCCTAACACCCTCACAAACACAATCCCTAACCCACCACAAACACAATACCTCACCCCCTCACAAACACATTCTCTAACCCTCCACAAACACAATCCCTAACACCCTCACAAACACAATCCCTAACCCACCACAAACACAATACCTCACCCCCTCACAAACACATTCTCTAACCGTCCACAAACACAATCCCTAACCTCCTCACAAACACAATGCCTAACCCCTCACAAACACAATCCCTAACTCTCCACAAACACAATCCCTACCCCTCACAAACACAATCCCTAATCCCTCCACAAACACAATCCCTAACACCCTCACAAACACAATCCCTAACCCACCACAAACACAATACCTCACCCCCTCACAAACACATTCTCTAACCCTTCACAAACACAATTCCTAACATGCTCACAAACACAATCCCTAACCTCCTCACAAACACAATCCCTAATCCTCCAAAAACACAATCCCTAACCCCCTCATAAACAAAAACCCTAAACCCCTCACAAACACAATCCCTAACTCTTCACAAACATAATCCCTAACCCCCTCACAAACACATTCTCTAACCCTCCAAAAACACAATCCCTAACACCCTCACAAACACAATCCCTAACCCTCCACAAACACAATCCCTAACCCCCTCACAAACACAATCCCTAATCCTCCACAAACACAATCTCTAACCCCCTCACAAACACAATCCCTAACCCCCTCACAAACACAATTCCTAACACCCTCACAAACACAATCCCTAACCCCCTCACAAACACAATCCCTAACCCCTCACAAACACAATCCCTAACCCCTTCACAAACACAATCCCTAAACCCCTCACAAACACAATTCCTAACACCCTCACAAACACAATCGCTAACCCCCTCACAAACACAATCCCTAAACCCTTCACAAACACAATTCCTAACACGCTCACAAACACAATCCCTAACCTCCTCACAAACACAGTCCCTAATCCTCCAAAAACACAATCCCTAACACCCTCACAAACAGAAACCCTAAACCCCTCACAAACACAATCCCTAACTCTTCACAAACACAATCCCTAACCCCCTCACAAACACAATCCCTAAACCCCTCACAAACACAATCCCTAACCCCTTCACATTCACAATCCCTAAACCCCTCACAAACACAATTCCTAACACCCTCACAAACACAATCGCTAACCCCCACAAACACAATCCCTAAACCCCTCACAAACACAATCCCTAATCCTCCAAAAACACAATCCCTAACTCTTCACAAACACAATACCTAACCCCCTCACAAACACATTCTCTAACCCTCCACAAACACAATCCCTAACACCCTCACAAACACAATCCCTAACCACCTCACAAACACATTCTCTAACCCTCCACAAACACAATCCCTAACCTCCTCACAAACACAATCTCTAACCCTCCACAAACACAATCCCTAACACCCTCACAAACACAATCCCTAACCCCCTCACAAACACATTCTCTAACCCTCCACAAACACAATCCCTAACCTCCTCACAAACACAATGCCTAATACCCTCACAAACACAATCCCTAACCCTCCACAAACACAATACCTCACCCCCTCACAAACACATTCTCTAACCCTCCACAAACACAATCCCTAACCTCCTCACAAGCACAATTCCTAAACCCCTCACAAACACAATCCCTAACTCTCCACAAACACAATCCCTACACCCTCACAAACACAACCCTAATCCCTCCACAAACACAATCCCTAACACCCTCACAAACACAATCCCTAACTCCTTCACAAACACAATTCCTAACCCCTCCACAAACACAATCCCTAACTCTCCACAAACACAATCCCTAAACCCCTCACAAACACAATCCCTAACCCTCCACATACACAATCCCTAACTCTCCACAAACACAATCCCTAAACCCCACACAAAGACAATCCCTAACCCTCCACAAACACAATCCCTAAACCCCTCACAAACACAATCCCTAACCCCCTCACAAACACAATCCCTAACCCCCTCACAAACACAATCCCTAATCCTCCACAAACACAATCTCTAACCCCCTCACATTCACAATCCCTAACCCCCTCACAATCACAATTCCTAACACCCTCACAAACACAATCCCTAACCCCCTCACAAACACAATCCCTAAACCCCTCACAAACACAATCCCTAACCCCTTCACATTCACAATCCCTTAACCCCTCACAAACACAATTCCTAACAACCTCACAAACACAATCACTAACCCCCTCACAAACACAATCCCTAAACCCCTCACAAACATAATCTCTAATCCTCCAAAAACACAATCCCTAACTCTTCACAAACACAATACCTAACCCCCTCACAAACACATTCTCTAACCCTCCACAAACACAATCCCTAACCTCCACACAAACACAATGCCTAACACCCTCACAAACACAATCCCTAACTCTCCACAAACACAATCCCTACACCCTCACAAACACAATCCCTAATCCCTCCACAAACACAATCCCTAACCCACCACAAACACAATACCTCACCCCCTCACAAACACATTCTCTAACTCTCCACAAACACAATCCCTAACCTCCTCACAAACACAATGCCTAAACCCCTCACAAACACAATCCCTAACTCTCCACAAACACAATCCCTACACCCTCACAAACACAATCCCTAATCCCTCCACAAACACAATCCCTAACACCCTCACAAACACAATCCCTAACTCCTTCACGAACACAATTCCTAACCCCTCCACAAACACAATCCCTAACTCTCCACAATCACAATCCCTAAACCCCTCACAAACACAATCCCTAAACCTCCACATACACAATCCCAAACTCTCCACAAACACAATTCCTAAACCCCACACAAAGACAATCCCTAACCCTACACAAACACAATCCCTAACCTCCTCACAAACACAATCCCTAATCCTCCAAAAACACAATCCCTAACCCCCTCACAAACAGAAACCCTAAACACCTCACAAACACAATCCCTAACTCTTTACAAACACAATCCCTAACCCCCTCACAAACACATTCTCTAACCCTCCAAAAACACAATCCCTAACACCCTCACAAACACAATCCCTAACCCTCCACAAACACAATACCTCACCCCCTCACAAACACATTCTCTAACCCTCCACAAACACAATCCCTAACCTCCTCACAAGCACAATCCCTAAACCCCTCACAAACACAATCCCTAACTCTCCACAAACACAATCCCTACACCCTCACAAACACAATCCCTAATCCCTCCACAAACACAATCCCTAACACCCTCACAAACACAATCCCTAACTCCTTCACAAACACAATTCCTAACCCCTCCACAAACACAGTCCCTAACTCTCCACAAACACAATCCCTAAACCCCTCACAAACACAATCCCTAACCCTCCACATACACAATCCCTAACTCTCCACAAACACAATCCCTAAACCCCTCACAAAGACAATCCCTAACCCTCCACAAACACAATCCCTAAACCCCTCACATACACAATCCCTAACCCCCTCACAAACACAATCCCTAACCCCCTCACAAACACAATCCCTAATCCTCCACAAACACAATCTCTAACCCCCTCACATTCACAATCCCTAACCCCCTCACAATCACAATTCCTAACACCCTCACAAACACAATCCCTAACCCCTTCACAAACACAATCCCTAAACCCCTCACAAACACAATCCCTAACCCCTTCACATTCACAATCCCTAAACCTCTCACAAACACAATTCCTAACACCCTCACAAACACAATCCCTAACCCCCTCACAAACACAATCCCTAAACCCCTCACAAACATAATCCCTAATCCTCCAAAAACACAATCCCTAACTCTTCACAAACACAATACCTAACCCCCTCACAAACACATTCTCTAAGCCTCCACAAACACAATCCCTAACACCCTCACAAACACAATCCCTAATCCCCTCACATACACAATCCCTAAACCACTCACAAACACAATGCCTAACACCCTCATAAACACAATCCCTAACTCCTTCATAAACACAATCCCTAACCCCCACACAAACACAATCCCTAACTCCTTCACAAACACAATTCCTAACCCCTCCACAAACACAATCCCTAACACCATCACAAACACTATCCCTCATCCCCTCACAAACACCATCCTTAACCCTCCACAAACACAATCCCTAAAACCCTCACAAACACAATCCCTAACCCCCTGACAAACACAATCCCTAACCCTCCACAAACACAATGCCTAACCCCCTCACATACACATTCCCTAAACCCTTCACAAACACAATTCCTAACACGCTCACAAACACAATCCCTAACCTCCTCACAAACACAATCCCTAATCCTACAAAAACACAATCCCTAACCCCCTCACAAACAGAAACCCTAAACCCCTCACAAACACAATCCCTAACTCTTCACAAACACAATCCCTAACCCCCTCACAAACACATTCTCTAACCCTCCAAAAACACAATCCCTAACACCCTCACAAACGCAATCCCTAACCCTCCACAAACACAATTCCTAATCCTCCAAAAACACAATCCCTAACACCCTCACAAACACAAACCCTAAACCCCTCACAAACACAATCCCTAACTCTTCACAAACACAATCCCTAACCCCCTCACAAACACATTCTCTAACCCTCCACAAACACAATCCCTAACACCCTCACAAACACAATCCCTAACCCACCACAAACACAATACCTCACCCCCTCACAAACACATTCTCTAACCGTCCACAAACACAATCCCTAACCTCCTCACAAACACAATGCCTTAACCCCTCACAAACACAATCCCTAACTCTCCACAAACACAATCCCTACACCCTCACAAACACAATCCCTAATCCCTCCACAAACACAATCCCTAACACCCTCACAAACACAATCCCTAACCCACCACAAACACAATACCTCACCCCCTCACAAACACATTCTCTAACCCTTCACAAACACAATTCCTAACATGCTCACAAACACAATCCCTAACCTCCTCACAAACACAATCCCTAATCCTCCAAAAACACAATCCCTAACCCCCTCATAAACAAAAACCCTAAACCCCTCACAAACACAATCCCTAACTCTTCACAAACACAATCCCTAACCCCCTCACAAACACATTCTCTAACCCTCCAAAAACACAATCCCTAACACCCTCACAAACACAATCCCTAACCCTCCACAAACACAATCCCTAACCCCCTCACAAACACAATCCCTAATCCTCCACAAACACAATCTCTAACCCCCTCACATTCACAATCCCTAACCCCCTCACAATCACAATTCCTAACACCCTCACAAACACAATCCCTAACCCCCTCACAAACACAATCCCTGAACCCCTCACAAACACAATCCCTAACCCCTTCACATTCACAATCCCTAAACCCCTCACAAACACAATTCCTAACACCCTCACAAACACAATCGCTAACCCCCTCACAAACACAATCCCTAAACCCCTCACAAACACAATCCCTAATCCTCCAAAAACACAATCCCTAACTCTTCACAAACACAATACCTAACCCCCTCACAAACACATTCTCTAACCCTCCACAAACACAATCCCTAACACCCTCACAAACACAATCCCTAACCCCCTCACAAACACATTCTCTAACCCTCCACAAACACAATCCCTAACCTCCTCACAAACACAATGCCTAACACCCTCACAAACACAATCCCTAACCCTCCACAAACACAATACCTCACCCCCTCACAAACACATTCTCTAACCCTCCACAAACACAATCCCTAACCTCCTCACAAACACAATCCCTAAAACCATCACAAACACAATCCCTAACCTCCACAAACACAATCCCTACACCCTCACAAACACAATCCCTAATCCCTCCACAAACACAATCCCTAACACCCTCACAAACACAATCCCTAACTCCTTCACAAACACAATTCCTAACCCCTCCACAAACACAATCCCTAACTCTCCACAAACACAATCCCTAAACCCCTCACAAACACAATCCCTAACCCTCCACATACACAATCCCTAACTCTCCACAAACACAATCCCTAAACCCCTCACAAACACAATCCCTAACCCTCCACAAACACAATCCCTAAACCCCTCACATACACAATCCCTAACCCCCTCACAAACACAATCCCTAACCCCCTCACAAACACAATCCCTAATCCTCCACAAACACAATCTCTAACCCCCTCACATCCACAATCCCTAACCCCCTCACAATCACAATTCCTAACACCCTCACAAACACAATCCCTAACCCCCTCACAAACACAATCCCTAAACCCTCACAAACACAATCCCTAACCCCTTCACATTCACAATCCCTAAACCCCTCACAAACACAATTCCTAACACCCTCACAAACACAATCCCTAACCCCCTCACAAACACAATCCCTAAACCCCTCACAAACATAATCCCTAACCCCCTCACAAACACAATCCCTAATCCTCCACAAACACAATCTCTAACCCCCTCACATCCACAATCCCTAACCCCCTCACAATCACAATTCCTAACACCCTCACAAACACAATCCCTAACCCCCTCACAAACACAATCCCTAAACCCCTCACAAACACAATCCCTAACCCCTTCACATTCACAATCCCTAAACCCCTCACAAACACAATTCCTAACACCCTCACAAACACAATCCCTAACCCCCTCACAAACACAATCCCTAAACCCCTCACAAACATAATCCCTAATCCTCCAAAAACAACAATCCCTAACTCTTCACAAACACAATACCTAACCCCCTCACAAACACATTCTCTAAGCCTCCACAAACACAATCCCTAACACCCTCACAAACACAATCCCTAATCCCCTCACATACACAATCCCTAAACCACTCACAAACACAATGCCTAACACCCTCATAAACACAATCCCTAACTCCTTCATAAACACAATCCCTAACCCCCTCACAAACACAATCCCTAACTCCTTCACAGACACAATTCCTAACCCCTCCACAAACACAATCCCTAACACCATCACAAACACTATCCCTAATCCCCTCACAAACACAATCCTTAACCCTCCACAAACACAATCCCTAAAACCCTCACAAACACAATCCCTAACCCCCTGACAAACACAATCCCTAACCCTCCACAAACACAATGCCTAACCCCCTCACATACACAATCCCTAAACCCTTCACAAACACAATTCCTAACACGCTCACAAACACAATCCCTAACCTCCTCACAAACACAGTCCCTAATCCTCCAAAAACACAATCCCTAACCCCCTCACAAACAGAAACCCTAAACCCCTCACAAACACAATCCCTAACTCTTCACAAACACAATCCCTAACCCTCTCACAAACACATTCTCTAACCCTCCAAAAACACAATCCCTAACACCCTCACAAACACAATCCCTAACCCTCCACAAACACAATCCCTAACCCCCTCACAAACACAATCCCTAATCCTCCACAAACACAATCTCTAACCCCCTCACATTCACAATCCCTAACCCCCTCACAATCACAATTCCTAACACCCTCACAAACACAATCCCTAACCCCCTCACAAACACAATCCCTAAACCCCTCACAAACACAATCCCTAACCCCTTCACATTCACAATCCCTAAACCCCTCACAAACACAATTCCTAACACCCTCACAAACACAATCGCTAACCCCCTCACAAACACAATCCCTAAACCCCTCACAAACACAATCCCTAATCCTCCAAAAACACAATCCCTAACTCTTCACCAACACAATACCTAACACCCTCACAAACACATTCTCTAACCCTCCACAAACACAATCCCTAACACCCTCACAAACACAATCCCTAACCCCCTCACAAACACATTCTCTAACCCTCCACAAACACAATCCCTAACCTCCTCACAAACACATTCTCTAACCCTCCACAAACACAATCCCTAACACCCTCACAAACACAATCCCTAACCCCCTCACAAACACATTCTCTAACCCTCCACAAACACAATGCCTAACACCCTCACAAACACAATCCCTAACCTCCTCACAAACACAATGCCTAACACCCTCACAAACACTATCCCTAACCCTCCACAAACACAATACCTCACCCCTTCACAAACACATTCTCGAACCCTCCACAAACACAATCCCTAACCTCCTCACAAACACAATGCCTAACACCCTCACAAACACAATCCCTAACCTCCTCACAAACACAATGCCTAACACCCTCACGAATACAATCCCTAAACCTCCACAAACACAATCCCTAACCTCCTCACAACAACAATCCCTAAACCCCTCACAAACACAATCCCTACCACTCCACAAACACAATCCCTAACCCCTTCACAAACACAATTCCTAACCCTCCACATACACAATCCCTAACTCTCCACAAACACAATCCCTAAACCCCTCACAAAGACAATCCCTAACCCTCCACAAACACAATCCCTAAACCCCTCACATATACAATCCCTAACCCCATCACAAACACAATCCCTAACCCCCTCACAAACACAATCCCTAATCCTCCACAAACACAATCTCTAACCCCCTCACATTCACAATCCCTAACCCCCTCACAATTACAATTCCTAACACCCTCACAAACACAATCCCTAACCCCTTCACAAACACAATCCCTAAACCCCTCACAAACACAATCCCTAACCCCTTCACATTCACAATCCCTAAACCCCTCACAAACACAATTCCTAACACCCTCACAAACACAATCCCTAACCCCCTCACAAACACAATCCCTAAACCCCTCACAAACATAATCCCTAATCCTCCAAAAACACAATCCCTAACTCTTCACAAACACAATACCTAACCCCCTCACAAACACATTCTCTAAGCCTCCACAAACACAATCCCTAACACCCTCACAAACACAATCCCTAATCCCCTCACATACACAATCCCTAAACCACTCACAAACACAATGCCTAACACCCTCATAAACACAATCCCTAACTCCTTCATAAACACAATCCCTAACCCCCTCACAAACACAATCCCTAACTCCTTCACAAACACAATTCCTAACCCCTCCACAAACACAATCCCTAACACCATCACAAACACTATCCCTAATCCCCTCACAAACACAATCCTTAACCCTCCACAAACACAATCCCTAAAACCCTCACAAACACAATCCCTAACCCCCTGACAAACACAATCCCTAACCCCCTCCACAAACACAATGCCTAACCCCCTCACATACACAATCCCTAAACCCTTCACAAACACAATTCCTAACACGCTCACAAACACAATCCCTAACCTCCTCACAAACACAATCCCTAATCCTCCAAAAACACAATCCCTAACCCCCTCACAAACAGAAACCCTCAACCCCTCACAAACACAATCCCTAACTCATCACAAACACAATCCCTAACCCCCTCACAAACACATTCTCTAACCCTCCAAAAACACAATCCCTAACCCTCCACAAACACAATCCCTAACCCCCTCACAAACACAATCCCTAATCCTCCACAAACACAATCTCTAACCCCCTCACATTCACAATCCCTGAACCCCTCACAAACACAATTCCTAACACCCTCACAAACACAATTGCTAACCCCCTCACAAACACAATCCCTAAACCCCTCACAAACACATTCTGTAACCCTCCACAAACACAATCCCTAACACCCTCACAAACACAATCCCTAACCCCCTCACAAACACATTCTCTAACCCTCCACAAACACAATCCCTAACCTCCTCACAAACACATTCTCTAACCCTCCACAAACACAATCCCTAACACCCTCACAAACACAATCCCTAACCCCCTCACAAACACATTCTCTAACCCTCCACAAACACAATCCCTAACCTCCTCACAAGCACAATGCCTAACACCCTCACAAACACAATCCCTAACCTCCTCACAAACACAATGCCTAACACCCTCACAAACACAATCCCTAACCCTCCACAAACACAATACCTCACCCCCTCACAAACACATTCTCGAACCCTCCACAAACACAATCCCTAACCTCCTCACAAACACAATGCCTAACACCCTCACAAACACAATCCCTAACCTCCTCACAAACACAATGCCTAACACCCTCACGAATACAATCCCTAAACCTCCACAAACACAATCCCTAACCTCCTCACAACAACAATCCCTAAACCCCTCACAAACACAATCCCTACCACTCCACAAACACAATCCCTAACCCCTTCACAAACACAATCACTACCTCCCTCACAAACACAATCCCTAACCCTCCACAAACACAATCCCTAACCCCCTCACAAACACAATCCCTAATCCCCTCACATACACAATCCCTAAACCACTCACAAACACAATGCCTAACACCCTCATAAACACAATCCCTAACTCCTTCACAAACACAATCTCCTAATCCCTCCACAAACACAATCCCTAACCCCCTCACAAACACAATCCCTAACTCCTTCACAAACACAATTCCTAACCCCTCCACAAACACAATCCCTAACACCATCACAAACACAATCCCTAATCCCCTCACAAACACAATCCCTAACCCTCCACAAACACAATCCCTAAAACCCTCACAAACACAATCCCTAACCCCCTGACAAACACAATCCCTAACCCCCTCACAAACACAATCCCTAAACCCCTCACAAACACAATCCCTAATCCTCCAAAAACACAATCCCTAACTCTTCACAAACACAATACCTAACCCCCTCACAAACACATTCTCTAACCCTCCACAAACACAATCCCTAAAACCCTCACAAACACAATCCCTAACCCCCTGACAAACACAATCCCTAACCCCCTCACAAACACAATCCCTAAACCCCTCACAAACACAATCCCTAATCCTCCAAAAACACAATCCCTAACTCTTCACAAACACAATACCTAACCCCCTCACAAACACATTCTCTAACCCTCCACAAACATAATCCCTAACACCCTCACAAACACAATCCCTAACTCTTCACAAACACAATCCCTAACCCCCTCACAAACACATTCTCTAACCCTCCACAACCACAATCCCTAACCTCCTCACAAACACAATGCCTAACACCCTCACAAACACAATCCCTAACCCTCCACAAACACAATACCTCACCCCCTCACAAACACATTGTCGAACCCTCCACAAACACAATCCCTAACCTCCTCACAAACACAATCCCTAAACCTCCACAAACACAATCCCTAACCCCTCCATAAACACAATCTCTAACCCTCCACAAACACAATCCCTAACCTCCTCACAACAACAATCCCTAAACCCCTCACAAACACAATCCCTAACTCCCCACAAACACAATCCCTACACCCTCACAAACACAATCCCTAATCCCTCCACAAACACAATCCCTAACCCCCTCACAAACACAATCCCTAATCCTCCAAAAACACAATCCCTAACCCCTCCACAAACACAATCCCTAAACCCTCACAAACACAATCTCTAACCCTCCACATACACAATCCCTAAACCCCTCACAAAGACAATCCCTAACCCTCCACAAACACAATCCCTAAACCCCTCACATACACAATCCCTAACTACCTCACAAACACAATCCCTAACCCCCTCACAAACACAATCCCTAACCCTCCACAAACACAATCCCTAAACCCCTCACATACACAATCCCTAACTACCTCACAAACACAATCCCAACCCCCTCACAAACACAATCCCTAATCCTCCACAAACACAATCCCTAACCCCTTCACATTCACAATCCCTAAACCCCTCACAAACACAATTCCTAACACCCTCACAAACACAATCCCTAACCCTCCACAAACACAATCCCTAAACCCCTCACATACACAATCCCTAACTACCTCACAAACACAATCCCAACCCCCTCACAAACACAATCCCTAATCCTCCACAAACACAATCCCTAACCCCTTCACATTCACAATCCCTAAACCCCTCACAAACACAATTCCTAACACCCTCACAAACACAATCCCTAACCCTTCACAAACACAATCCCTAACACTCCACAAACACAATCCCTAACCTCCTCATAAACACAAACCCTAACCCCCTCACAAACACAATCCCTAAACCCCTCACAAACACAATCCCTAACGCTCCACAAACACAATCCCTAAACCCCTCACAAACCCAATATCTATCCCTGCACAAACACAATCACTAACTCTCCACAAACACAATCCCTAACACCCTCACAAACACAATCCCTGATCCGCTCACAAGCACAATGCCTAACACCCTCACAAACACAATCCCTAACCCTCCACAAACACAATCCCTAATCCTCCACAAACACAATCCCTCCCTCTCCACAAACATAATCCCTACCCCTCACACACACAATTCCTAACCCCCTCACAAACACAATCCCTACCCCCTCACAAACACAATCCCTACCCCTCACAAACACAATCCCTACCCTTCCACACACACACAATCCCTAACCCCCTGACAAACGCAATCCCTACCCCCTCCACAAACACTATCCCTATCCCCTCACAAACACAATCCCTACCCTTCCACATACCCAATCCCAATCCCCCCTCCCTCCCCTCCATAATCCTGAGCTGCAGCTATCTTGTGGAATCCTCTTCTTCACCATGATTCAAACCCAATCCCAGGGACAGTTGGAAACCTGCTTTTGCAGGAATTCATCCCTGACCATTAGCTTCTGCCATGGATCTGAGTCAAATAAATATGGGGACTATTTTCGCCATCTGACTGTGAATTGACTCCCACTAACATCACTCTAAGGACTAAGCTCTCCCACCAACTCAATGTACTTCGGGGAGTAATTGGAGTTTGCGAACAGGATCAGTTCATTTGGAAAAATGCATATCAAAGGGGAGAGAATCTAAACATCTGTCTTTGGTCTGTGTTATGTTTTTTTTGTAGGCTGTCTTGCTGACTGGTAACATTCTGATTGGCTTGGGAAGGGAGCCTGATGTTTGGGGTCAGAGGTTAATGGGGCATTCCTTGAAGCCTGTAATGCTATATTAGTCATTGCAAATTCAAAATAATTAATGGTGCCTGCAGTTCCCTCTCCTTTAATCAGTGATTTAGTAATGACTGTTTTACTGTCTGCAGACAAGTTAAAATACACATTCCAGGAAGCAGAGAGACTCAGGACAAGGTTTTGGAGGGAGTCGGGCAGGCTAAGTTAGAAGATGTGCATGTTGGGTATTATGTCCGTGAGCAGTCTTTCACCTCATCCAGCCTGCACAGTGATAGTAATCAGAGTGGACACATCAAATGATGCATCAATAGACTGGTTTGTAGATATGGATTTTGTTTTAATCAGTCTGCTCAGACATTTTATGACACATCGCCAGGCCAGGTGGAACATGAACACACACCATCTGGCCCTCAGAGGAAGCAACACAACCATAGCCCTGGTTTACAGTCACTGCTGTTTGTACTTACCTTTTAAATTTAAAGTCTATAATAGAACATAGAACAGTGCAACAGGGGAACAGGCCCTCCAGCCCACCGTGTCTGTGCTAACCATGGTGCCATTCTAAACTAATCCCATCTGCCTGCGCATGGCCCATATCCCTCTATTTCCTGCCTGTTCACGTATCTATTGAAATGCTTCTTAAACATTGTTATTGTCTCTGCTTCTAGCACCTCCCTTTTCAGCACATTCCAGGTACCTCTGTGTAAGAAACTTTCCTTGTACATCTCCTTTAAACTTTTCTCCTCTCACAGTCCCTAGTGACATTTCCACCCTGGGAAAAAGCCTGTCCACTCTATTCATGCCTTTATAGACTTCTATTAGGTCACCCATCAATGTTGGACACTCGAGCAGAAACCATCAGGTTTCTCCAAACTGCTCCTTCTAGCTAAACACAAGTTTATCTCTCTGTAATGAGTTCAGCCATTTCCCTGATTGGGACTGTTAATCTGGTCCAATTAGGGAGCCCTGGCTGATTTAAAAAGAGGTAAAAACAATGGCTGCAGATGCTGGAAACCAGATTCTGGATTAGTGGTGCTGGAAGAGCCCAGCAGTTCAGGCAGCATCCGAGGAGCAGTAAAATCGACATTTCAGGCAAAAGCACAGAGGTTGAGTATCAGGGATACCGACATGCTGGTGTCTGGCTCATATGAGGGAGTATTATAGTCAAGGATTGTTCATGTGTAAATAAAAAGTGACTTGGTGATGGGGTACAGGCCTCTATGGAGTTATTTCACTTTCCTTATAGCTAATACGCTCCAATCCAGGCAACATTTTGCTAAATCTCTTCTGCACCCTCTCCAGATCCTTCCTATAGTGTTGTGACTAGAGCTGTAAACAGTCCTCCAAGTGTGGCCTGACTAAAGTTTTATACAACTGCAACATGACTTGCCAGCTTTTATATGCAATGCCTCAGCTGATGAAGGTAGTCGTGCAGTATGCTTTATTTACCACCCAATCCACTTGTGTGGCCACTTTCAGGAAGCTATAGAATAGCACCAAAAGATCTCTCCGTTAATCAATATTCCAAAGGGTCCTGTTGTTTATTGTATCCTTTCTTCTTGGCTTTGACCTCCGAAACTGTTCTAGATTGTCTGCTCAATTGACACACTAAACGTAGCAGGAAAAAGTGGGAACTGCAGGTGCTGGAGATCAGAGTCAAAAAGGTGTGGCACTTGAAAAGCACAGCCGGTCAGGCAGCATCCAAGGAGCAGGAGAGTCAATGGTTCAAGCAGAAGCTCATTCCTGATGAAGAACTTATGCTTAAAATGTTGATTCTCCTGCTCCTCAGATGCTGCCTGACTGGCCGTGCTTTTCCACCTTTTTGATGCTAAACTTAGCATCCATCCCCAGCAACACTGAGACATTGTGACTGTGGTACGTCACAAACTAGTAGCACAAATCATGTTTCAGAGGCAGCTCCCAGTCCCAGTGAGCTCTATCCCTGACAAAGACAAAGACATGAAAATCATGAAAGCATCTAATTCCCCTCCAAATTACGCTGGCCTCAGATTCACATCATCTTTTCTTGGTATCATTGAAGGGTGAGGTTTTGGTGGGAAGGTGAATAAAAATGTTGAACTATGGGAGTAAGTGGATTATTACTGTCATTAACTCATTCTGTCACTGATAACTGTCCTGATCTAATAGTTCCTGGAGAGAGACTTGATGCTCTGCAGCCTGCCCCTTCAATACTATTATTCCATTTTTCAAATGTCTTTCACATTTCTGAATAAAGTTTGATAACATTTCATTGAAGAGAACCATGACACATGTTCACAGATGAAATCAATATTCTTAATTAAACACATACAATTCTTTAATTAGTTCTTTCTGTCTGAACTTTATTAAATATGAGGCCAGTAAGTATAACATGTTGAGGTTTAGCTGCATGATAGTCGGTTTAAGTTTAGATTCTGCTGCATTTCAGGTTTGTTTGTGAGTAGATTGCAGAGAAGGTGCTGTAATTATAGTAGCACAGTCATAACCATTGCTGACAGACTCACTGAAATCCAATGGGAGCTGATCAGTTTCTGCACATTTCACTTCCTGAGCCTTATGTGAGTGTGTGAAATGAGTAAGCAAGCTGACCTCTCCCCTGTTTAATTTCCACCGGTTTCAATGGGGAAACAACACTCACTTTACATGGTTCCCTGTAAGTGGGATCACAGACAGGGCAGTGAAGAAGGCGTTTGGCACACTGGCCTTCATCAGTCAGGGCACTGAGTATAAAAATTGGGAAGTTATGTTGCAGTTGTACAGGACGTTAGTGAGGCCACCCTTGGAGTATTGTGTTCAGTTTTGGTCACCTTGCTATAGGAAGGATGTTCCTTGTTACACGAATGCAGAAGAAATTTACAAGGATGTTCTCAGAACTCAATGGTCTGAGTTATAGGGAGAGGTTGGGCAAGCTAGGATTTTTTTCTTCAGAGCATAGGAGACTGAGGAGATCTTAGAGAGGTGTATAAGATCATGAGAGGCATAGATAGGGTCATTCTTTTTCCCAGGGTTGGGGAATCGAAGACTAGAGGACATCAGTTTAAGGTTAGAGGGTAAAGAATAAAAGGGAACCTGAGGGGCAACTTTTTTACACAGAGAGTGGTACATGTGTGGAATGAGCTGCCAGTGGAAGTGGTTGAGGCGGGTATATTAACAACATTTAAAAGGCATTTGGACAAATACATGGCTAGGAAAGGATTAGAAGGATATGGGTCAAGTGCAGGGAAATGGGGTCAGTGTGGATGGACACTTTGGTCGGCATGGACCATTTTGGGCCAAAGGTCCTGTCTCCGTGCTGTAGGACTCTATGACTCTACACTGTCATATAATCTTACACCACTGTATGCCACTGTCACTGTGCTACATCAGTGCAATTAGGCAGGTATTGAAGAGGTTAGAATTGCTTCAGAAAACACCAGCCTAGAAGCCCAACATCTTCACTTTGGATCTGGATCTTGGGAAAGCGTGGCTCTCAATGGTGTGATACCATGGAGGTAGACATGACAGGAAACTATTTCAATGTGTTTCAAGGGTAATTTGGCCAGGGCTACTGGAGGTCAGTGACCCTGAGGGAGTGTGAAGCCTCACCTAGCAGGTATCCCACAGCAAAGTAGGACCTTTATCCTCGCAGGTCACCCAGAGACCAGATAGTACTGTAAGTAACATGTTTAGTCCCTGGCAACCTCATGTATAATAGTATTTGTCTTTCCCCCTCTTTGATCCCATGTCAGTTACTCTCCTCACTGTGTCACTCTCTCCTGCAGCATGTCACTGTTTCCCTCAGCATGCAACTCTCTCCCTCAGTGTGTCACTCTCTCCCTCAGCATGTAACCCGTCCCCTCAGTGTAACACTATCTCCCTTACTGTGTCACTCTCTCCTCAGTGTAACACTCTCTCCCTCAGCGTGTCATTCTCTCCCTCAGCATGTAACCCGTCCCCTCAGTGTAACACTCTCTCCCTCAATGCGTAACTCTCCCCCTCAGAGTAACACGCTCTCCTCAGCACATCACGTTCCTCCTTGGTATTTCATTCTCTCCTTCTGTGTGCTGGGCTCTGCCTCAAACTGTCAGTCTTAGCATCAGCTTGTCACTCTCTTGCTCAGTGTGTCACTCTCTCTCTCACTGTGTTACTCAGTCTCACTGCGTGTAATACTTATCCTCACCATGATTTGGAGGTGCTGCTGTTGGACTGGGTTGGACAAAGTTAAAAATCACACAACATCAAGTTATAGTCCCAAAAGTCTCAGTCCCAAGATAACTTAAGGTTTTATCAGTATATTAAAAAAAATGTCATTTCAGCTCAGACTGTGACTTAAAAGGAGTTCTGGGATTTGCATACTAATTGAAACCTGCATCCCCGTTCTAAGTGATTAAAGACTTAACAGCAATCTGTTCAATACATCACATCAGTTGTATGACACTTTGATCTTTTATTGTAAATTCTGTAACCTAGTGTTGTGTGATTTTTAACTTTGTCCTTGCCATGTCACTATCTCCTTTACTTTCTCTTTTCTCTCCCTTAGTATGCCACACTCTTCCTCAACATGTTCCATTCTTCTCAATCCTTTCCTGAAGAAGGGCTCATGCCCGAAACATCGACTCTCCTGCTCCTTGGATGCTGCCTGACCTGCTGCGCTTTTCCAGCAACACATTTTCAGCTCTGGTCTCCAGGATCTGCAGTCCTCACTTTCTCCATACTTCTCAATGTAAATCACTCTCTCCCAAGTGCCTCACTTTCTTTCTAATCATATCACGCCTTCTAACAGTGTACCACACTCTCCCTCAATGTGTCACTCTGCAAATGGCGGCACAGTGGCACAGTGGTTAGCACTGCTGTCTCACAGCACCTGAGACCCGGTTCAATTCCCGACTCAGACGACTGACTGTGTGGAGTTTGCACGTTCTCCCCGTGTCTGCGTGGGTTTCCTCCGGGTGCTCCCGTTTCCTCCCACAGTCCAAAGATGTGCGGGTCAGGTGAATTGGCCATGCTAAATTGCCTGTAGTGTTAGGTAAGGGGTAAATGTAGGGGTATGGGTGGGTTGCGCTTCGGCGGGTCGGTGTGGACTTGTTGGGCCGAAGGGCCTGTTTCCACACTGTAAGTAATCTAATCTAATCTAAAAATGGATATTGTGAATTGGCCTACCCGTGGTCGGGGTAGCGCATTAGCATGGATAGAGAATTGGCTAACCAATAGGAGACAGAGAGAGGAGATAAAGGGACACTTTCAGGATGCCACAGAAATCAGTACTAGGGCCACAATTGCTATTAATGAGTTGGATGGGAAAAGTGAATGTGCTACCACCATGTCTGAGGCTGACACAAACCTAGGTGGAAAGTCAAGTTCAAAGTTTGTGCGAAGATTTGTAGCTCGGGTGCTTATTGCAGTGGTTCTCTTCGCCGAGCTGGAAGTTTTTGTTGCAAACGTTTCGTCCCCTGGCTAGGAGACATCATCAGTGCTCTGGAGCCTCCTGCGAAGCGCTTCTTTGATGTTTCTTCCGGCATTTATAGTGGTCTGTCCTTGCCGCTTCCGGGTGTCAGTTTCAGCTGTCCGCTGTAGTGGTTGGTATATTGGGTCCAGGTCGATGTGTTTGTTGATGGAGTTTGTGGATGAATGCCATGCCTCTAGGAATTCCCTGGCTGTTCTCTGTCTGGCTTCCCCTATGATATTAGTGTTTTCCCAGTCGAATTCATGTTGCTTGTTGTCTGAGTGTGTGGCTACTAGGGATAGCTGGTCGTGTCGTTTCGTGGCTAGTTGGTGTTCATGTATGCGGATTGTTAGCTGTCTTCCTGTTTGTCCTACATAGTGTTTTGTGCAGCCATACATCAGGAGCGTTTCAGAACTGACAGCCAGACTACTGCGACCCCTAGGACTCATAACGGCACACAAACCAACAGCCACGCTCAGACAACAACTTACTAGAACAAAGGAGCCAATACCCAACATGAGCAAAACTAATGTAGTTTATAAAATACCATGCAAGGACTGCACAAAACACTATATAGGACAAACAGGAAGACAGCTAACAATCCGCATACATGAACACCAACTAGCCACGAAACGACACGACCAGCTATCCCTAGTAGCCACACACTCAGACAACAAGCAACATGAATTCGACTGGGAAAACACTAATATCATAGGGGAAGCCAGACAGAGAACAGCCAGGGAATTCCTAGAGGCATGGCATTCATCCACAAACTCCATCAACAAACACATCGACCTGGACCCAATATACCAACCACTACAGCGGACAGCTGAAACTGACACCCGGAAGTGGCAAGGACAGACCACTATAAATGCCGGAAGAAACATCAAAGAAGCGCTTCGCAGGAGGCTCCAGAGCACTGATGATGTCTCCTAGCCAGGGGATGAAATGTTTGCAACAAAAACTTCCAGCTCGGCGAACAGAACCACTGGAAAGTCAAGTGATTGCAAAGACACAAAAAGTCTACAGAGGGATATAGACATGTTAAACAAGTGGACAAAAACTTTCCTGGTGGACAATAATGTGGGAAAATGTGTGGCTTTGGACATTAGCAGAAAGTATAGAAGAGCTGAATATTATTTAAATGAAGTAAGATTGCAGAAAGCTACAACAGAGAGGGATTTGTGAGTCACAGAGTCTTATATCTGTATGGCATGGAAACAGACCCTTTAGTCCAATACGTCCATGCCGACTACATATTAGTCGCTTTGCCAGCACCTGGCCCATATCCCTCTAAATCGTTCCGATTCCTTTTAAATGTTGCAAATGTACTAGCCTCCATTATTTCCTCTGGCAGCTCATTCCTCTGCGTGAAAATGTTGCCCCTTAGGTCCCTATCCTATCTTTCCCACTCACCCTAAACCTATGCTCCCCAGTTCTGGACTCCCCACCCCAGGGAAAAGACCTTGTCTATTTACCCTATCCATGCCCCTCATGATTTTATAAACCTCTATAAGGTCACCCCTCAGCCTCTGATGCTCCAGGGAAAACAGCCCCAGCCTGTTCAGCCTCTCCCTATTGCTCAAATCCTCCAACCCTGGCAACAGCCTTGTAAATCTTTTCTGAACCCTTTCAAGTTTCACAACATCCTTCCTATAGCCTCATGCAATAATCACAAAAATCTAGCATCCGAGTTCAGCAGGTGATAGGGGAGGAAAATGTTGACCTTTATTTCAAACAGCATGAAGTCTGAAAATAGAGAAGACTTACTAAAAGTATACAAGGCACGATCCACACCTGGAATACGGTGAAAAGTTCTGGGCCCCTGAGCTCTGGAAAGATATATTGGTATTGGAGGCAGTGCAGAGACCATAAAACCATAAAATATAGGATCAGAATTAGGCCATTTAGCCCACTGATCATGGTTGATATGTTTTTCAACCCCATTTTCCTGCCTTGTCCCTGTAACTGATTAAGAACCTATCTATTCCTGTCTTAAATAAACTCAATGTGTAAAAAGTGAGGTCTGCAGATGCTGGAGATCAGAGCTGGGAATGTGTTGCCGGTTAAAGCACAGCAGGTCAGGCAGCATCCAAGAAACAGGAAATTCGACGTTTTGGGCCAGAGGGGTCCTGATGAAGGGCTCTGGCCCGAAACGTCGAATTTCCTGTTCCTTGGATGCTGCCTGACCTGCTGTGCTTTAACCAGCAACACATTCTCAGCTTAAATAAACTCAATGCCTGACTGGCTGTGCTTTTCCAGCAGCACATTCTTTGACTCTGATCTCCAGCATCGGCACTTCTCACTTTCTCCCTGACCTTAATAACTTGGTCTCTAACAGCCTTCTGCAGCAATGGGTTCCACAGACTCACCACCCTCTGGCTGAAGAAATTCCTCCTCATCTCAGTTCTAAAGGATTGACCTTTCACTCTGAGGCTGTGCCCTTGGGTCCCAGTCTGTCCCACTATTGGAAACATCTTCTCCAGATCCCCTCTATCCAGATCTCTCAGTATTCTGTAAGTTTGAATCAGATTCCCTCCTCATCCTTTGAAACACCATTGAGTACAGACCCAGGGTCCTCAACTGTTCCTCATATGACAAGCCTTTCATCCCGGGGATCATTGTTGTAAACTTCCTCTGGGCCCCCTCCGATGCCAGCACATTCTTACTTAGCTACAGGAGCCCAAACTGTTCACATTGTTCCAAATACAGTCTGACCACAGCCTTATATAACCTCAGCAGTACATCTCTGCTCTTGTGTTCTAACGCTCTTGAAATGAATGCGAACATTGCATTTGCCTTCCTAACTGCCAGCTGAATCCTGAATTTGGACTCCTATTTCCAGAGCCTTTCCCCATTTAGGAAGTAGTATATGTCTCTATTATTTTGACCTGACAGTTTGCTACATTGTATTCCATCTGCATCTTCTTGCCCACTTGCCCAGCACATCCAACTCCTTCCGCAGCCTCCCCATCTCCTCAATACTACCTGTCCCTCCACCTGTCTTTGTATCACCTGCAGGCTTAGCAACAATGGTCTCAGTTCCTTCATCCAGAAATATAAAGTGAACACTTGTGGTCTCAACACTGACCCCTGTAGATCTCCACTTGTCACTGGCTGCCATTCTGAAAAAGACCCCTTTATCCCCATTGTCTGCCTCGTACCAGTCAGCCAACCCTCTATCCATGCCAGTACCTTCCCCCTAACACCATGGGCTCTTATCTCATTTAGCAACCTACTGTGCAGCACCTTGTGATTGCCTAAAGATTGCCTTAAAATCCAAAGACATCATGTCCATTGGCTCTCCTTGGTTTAACTTTCTCAGTTCCTCCTCAAAAATGTCTAACCGATTTGTGAGGTATGGCATCCCCTTGCTGAAGCCGTGCTAACTCAGATCTATTTTCCCATGCAGTTTCAAGTACTCCACAATCTCATCCTTAATAATTGACATTAGAATCTTTCCAATGACTGAGGTCAGGCTAAGTAGAACTTCCAGTCTTCTACCTCCCTCCTTCCTGAAACAGAAATATTACATTAGCCACTTTCTAATTGTCTGTGACCCTTCCTGACTCCACTGATTTCTGAAAGACCGCCACCAATGCCTCTACAATCTCCTCAGCTCTCTCCTTCAGAACCCTGGAGTGTAGTCCATCTCGTCTGGTGATTTATCCAACTTCAGACCTTTTAGCTTCCCTGCACCTTCTCCTGAGTGATGGCCAATGAACTCACATCTTCACCTAACTCTCTTGAAATTCTGTTATGCCACTGGTTCCATCCACTGTGAAAACTGATGCAAAGTACGACTCAGTTTCTCTGCCATTTCTTGGGTATGAAGAGTGTCCTATGAGGCGAAGTTGAGTAGATTAAGCCTGTACTCATTGGAGTTTAGAAAAATGACAGGCAATATTATTGAAACGTACATGATTCTGAGGGGACTTGACCCAGGAGATGCAGAAAAGTAGTTTCCACTTGTGGTAGAGTCTTGGAATAATCTCAGAATAATGAATTGCCCAGCTACGTGAGAGATGAGGAGGAATTTCTTCCCTCAAGGGTAGTGTAGCTGTGGAACACTTCACCACAGAGGGCTTTTTGATTGGATCATTAAATATTTTCCAGGCTGAGATAAACAGTGTTTTAATCAGTAAGTGAATCAAAGGTTCTGGGGTGAAAATAGAAAGAGAATGATCAGAGCAGCCATGATCTCACTGGGTGGCAGAGTAGGCACAATGGGCTGAATGGCCTTCTTTGCCTACAATGTCTATTGGTCTTAGAGTGCAGAAGGAGACCATTTGGCCCATTCATGCTTCACCAGGTCTTCAAATGTGTGGCTTTAGATTAGATTAGATTACTTACAGTGTGGAAACAAGCCCTTTGGCCCAACAAGTCCACACCGACCCGCCGAAGTGCAACTCACCCAGACCCATTCCCCTACACCTAACACTATGGGCAATTTAGCATGGCCAATCCACCTGACCTGCACATTTTTGGACTGTGGGAGGAAACTGGAGCACCCGGAGGAAACCCACACAGACACGGGGAGAATGTGCAAACTCCACACAGAGAGTCGCCTGAGGCAGGAATGGAACCTGGTTCTCTGGCGCTGTGAGGCAGCAGTACTGACCACTGTGCCACTCATAACCTCAGGCCCATTGGACCATTACCTCGGGCCAATCTCCTGCTTTTACCCCATAGCCTTGCATCTTATTTTTATTCCACACATTCGCTCTCATCAGAGAGGAAATTCCTCCTCATCCCGATCTTAGATGTGCAACCCATAATTCTGAGATTATTCCTTTGGTCATAGATTCTCCCAGAAAGAAAAATGACCTTTCTGTATTTATCCTGTTGAGTCTTCTAGTCATATAGCATGGTAACAGACCCTTCGTTCCATCTCATGCATGACAATCAGACATCCCGATCTGACCTACTCCTATGTGCCAGCACCCGGCCCATATCCCTATAAACCCTTCTTACTTATATACCCATCCAGATGCCTATTAAATGCTGTAATTGTACCAGCCTCCACCACTTCCTCTGGAAGCTCACTCCATACATCACCTTCTGCATGAAAAACGTTGCCCCTGAGGTTTTTTATATATCTTTTCCCTCTCACCCTGAACCTATGCCCTCTAGTTCTGGACTGCCTCACCCCAGAGAAAAGATCTCATCTATTTAACCTATCCACGCCTCTTATGATTTTATGAACCTCTGTAAGGTCACCTCTCAGCGTCTGACACTCCAGGGAAAACAGCCCCAGCCTGTTCAGCCTCTCCCTATAGCTCAAATCCTCCAACCCTGGCAACATCCTTGTAAATTTTTCCTGCAGCCTCTCAAGTTTAACAACATCCTTCCTATAGAAGGGCGACCAGAATTGTACGCAGTTTCCCAAAGTGGCCTCGCCAACGTTCTGTACAACTGTAACATGACCTCCCCCAACTCCTATAGCCAACGCCTTCTTCACCATCCTGTCCACCTGCGACTCCTCTTTCACACAACTATGCACCTACATCTCATGGTGTTTTTATTTGGCAATACTCCCGAAGGCCCTATTTTAATTGTCGGGGTTAGAGTGGTGTTAGAAAAGCACAGCAGGTCAGGAAGCACCAGAGGAGCAGGAAAATCAACGTTTCGGGCAAAAGCCCTTCATCAGGAATAGAGGCAGAGTGCCTGCAGAGTGAAGAGATAAATGAGAGGGGGTGGGGGTGGGGAGAAAGTAGCATAGAGTACAATAGGTGAGTGGGGGTGGGGATGGAGGTGATAGGTCAGAGGGGAGGGTGGGGGAAGGTAGCAAAGAGTACAGTGGGTGAATGGGGGTGGGGATGGAGGTGATAGGTCACAGAGGAGGGTGGGGGAAGGTAGCAAAAAGTACAATGGGTGAACTGTGTAAACCCTGCCCTGGTTTCCTTTCCCAAAATGCAACACTTTGCATTTATCTAAGTTAAACTCCTTCTGCCACTCCTCAGCCCATTTGCCCATCTTATGAAGGTCCTCTTGAACTCTGAGAAAATTGCCTTCACTGTCCAATACAACACATCTTTTGCTGTCATCTGTCATCAAAGTTACTAACCATACCTCCTACAATCATATCCAAATCGTTTATATAAATGACAAACAGCAGTGGACCCTATCTTGTATGTTTCAGTGAAGTCGCCTCTCATTCTGCCATATTCCGCCAACCACACCTCCAGTACAGGTTACAGCATTTCTATAACTCTGTAGTTCTGATCTCCCTCAGAATATCACTCTCCCTCACTATCCAACCTCACCATCCTTCTCTGAGTTTTTTCCCTTTATTTAGATTTTTCAGTATTTTTGTCCCATTTTTGTTTTGCTTGTAGCTCTTACCCACCTGCTCGTGTTTGGCTTCCCTTTAGGAGGGCTTTCTCCTCAGACATGACCCGTACTTTTAGCATAAGGACTCCCTGAGTAATGTTTAACTTCAGATGGTGAGGGCTATGAGGAAGCAGATGTTTTTGCGTGGAGGCTTCACTGATCTCAATCAGAACAGCAGTTCCACTGTGCTCCATTGGCTGCTGTGTTTTCGACTTCATGACTAAATATAGAGCTTTGCGGAGTCAGGATGTCACGTAATACACTTTATAAATGCAAGTCCTTTCTTCTTTGTTTCTGAGAATCAGCTAAAACAGAATCCAACTCAATTCGTGTTCCTATGGAACTCAGTAGATAAAACTTATGGTTGCAATGTTTGAATGAAGTTGGACTAAATGTACCCAGACAATGGACAAAGAAAAACACACACACACAATCACACACATAGATACACAGACACAAAAGACTCACTAATACACAAAAGCCTCCATACTCACACATACAAGCACAGATTTACACACATGCACATTCACAGACACAGAGAGCAACACTCTTTCATACACACAATTACACACATACGCAATCACACACATGCACACAAATGCACACTCACCCAAACACACACACTCCACCCTATGGTGAGGCAGCAGCATAGAGATAAGGTCACTAGACTAATACCCCAGAACCCCAGGCTAATGATCTACGGTCATAGATTCATATCCACAGAGGAATGTTATTAATTTATGGAGCTCTCAGTCTAACAACACAGGAACCTGTTGAAATGCAAAATCAATTAAAAAAAATTCAGATATAGTTGGCCTCTTGAAAACATTTAAACACTTCTGATTGTTGTAAAAACCCACCACGTTCACTAATTCCTGTTAGGGAAGTGAATCTGCCATCTTTAACTAGTCTGACCTACATGTGACTCCAGAACCACAGCAGTGTGGTTAGCTCTTGACTGTCCTTTGGATAATCATGGTTGCACAAATGCTGACCTAATCAGTGACACCCACAATGAATAAAAAAACACCAGAGTGATACACACATCCACATGTACACACACAGATACCTCTCTCACTCCATCCCTCCCGCTTCCTCTCTCGCATGGTTTCTTATAACCACATTCCCAAGCAGGTTGAATGGGCAGACTTTCCCTGTCAGATTGTTCATTCTGACTGTTAGACTGAGGGCTCCATAAAATCATCACATTCCCCTGTGGATGAGCTGAAATTGCCTCTTAAAGGGCAGCATGAGAATTTATCCAAGCGTAGGATCAGGGACAAACCACTCCATCCCCTCGAGTTTTTCCTGATATTCAATCAGGTCATGGTACTCCCACATCTCAATGCCATTATTTACCTTTGCTGTGATCTTCCTCAACAGCGTAACTCAACAAAAAAAGACAAAGGCATCAATCTCAGACTCCAAGGGTTTGATTTTTTTGCCGAGTTGTGTTGTGGAGGTGAGAGCACATCATGGCACAGCATTTTTCAGGAGATGGCTAATTATTAGGTCATCATGGCCAATTCCATCGTGCTTTTGAAGCAAGAGCACATTTCATTGTGGCAACTAGTTAGTAGTAGACCCAGCAAGATGCTTTGAAGCTAGTGGTGACAGTGAGATGGTGTTAGCGGCATGGTGGCACAGTGGTTAGCACTGCTGCCTCACAGGGCCAGAGATCTGGGTTCAACTCCCACCACAGGCAACTGACTGTGTGGAGTTTGCACATTCTCCCTGTGTCCGCGTGGGTTTCTCCCGGATGCTCTGGTTTCCTCCCACAGTCCAAAGATGTGTGGGTCAGGTGAATTGGCCATGCTAAATTGTCCGTAGTGTTAGGTAAGGGGTATGGGTGGGTTGCGGGTCGGTGTGGACTTGTTGGGCCGAAGGGCCTGTTTCCACACTGTAAGTAATCTAAAGATACTGTCAGCTAGTTGGTACTAAACACTAGCAATGTCGCTTTGCAATTAATGAAAGATAGCTTCAATCTATGAGGAAAATATGGGAAGGACACTGAAAATGTAATTTTCTATGTTTAAATATAATTTTCTATGTTAAAATATAATTGTCTATATTAATGAAGCCTAATCCATGTCTAGACACTTGTCAATTCTGCCATCTTGCTTTTGAGAACCGACTCAACAATTTAAACAAAGTATGCCTGGTGTCACTGTTTTTTTTGCCACAAACACCACCGACCTCCACAAATCTGTTACTGAGAGAACTAGGAATAACGAAAAGAAGCCGATAACAAAAAACAGAGGGCAGAATCTGGTCATGGCTGGAGGGACACGGTCCATGGTGAGAAAGGTGGCCGAGTTGGGCGAGTAGTCTACCAAGGCCTATCTTGACACTGGGGGCAGGTGTCAAGGTGAGAATCTCACTAGGTCATGGCAAGTTGCCTCATGAAGGGAATTATTGGTGTCAACCACAGAAGGAGGTCATTCAGTCCACCATACCCTCCATTAAGTGAGCGACATGACCAAGCATCCACCTCCTGTTTTTCTCCCAACAACCCAGTACATTGTTTTTATCCAAATAATCATCCAAAGCCCTCTTGAATGCCCAATCACCTCACTAACAGCAGCTTTCTGCCTCACCATTGGATATGAGTAAACTGAGAATTCTTGATATGGAAATCATGCAGCCAGCTCATGGAGTGGATCACTCCCTTTCAGGCAACACCTCCCAGTCCCAGAGCTCTGCTCCCATTATGGCAACTCAGTGGCCATGCATGAGCCCTGGCTGCTAATTCCCCCTTTTTATCCCAACTGCTGCTTTTGGTCAAGGTGCTTCCTTGTTGCAGCCACTCACTCTGTCTGGATGGGGCACTGGCTCAGTTTGTGGCCACAGAAAGGAGAGTGTGGTTTGCTGATTCCCAGCGGCAAAGAAACCAGTTAAGTTATTCAGCAGCAACAATGGTGCACCCATGAGCAATATCACTAGGTACGGGGTCAGCAGCCCAGCACAGGTTAAATTCAGGCAAAGGAAGATATAGAATGTAGTGAAATAGATGGTGACATCTTGAAAAATGTCCATAGTGCTGGATGCCTTGAAATGCATAAAAGTGGATAAATCCCCAGGATCTGATCAGGTGTACCCTAGAACTCTGTGGGAAGCTAGAGAAGTGATTGCTGGGCCTCTTGCTGAGATATTTGTATCATCGATAGTCACAGGTGTGGTGCCAGAAGACTGGAGGTTGGCTAACATGGTGCCACTGTTTAAGAAGGGTGGTAAGGACAAGCCAGGGAACTATAGACCAATGAGCCTGACCTCAGTGGTGGGCAAGTTGTTGGAGGGAATCCTGAGGGACAGGATGTACATGTATTTTGAAAGGCAAGGACTGATTAAGGATAGTCAACATGGATTTGTGCGTGGGAAATTATGTCTCAGAAACTTGATTGAGTTTTTTGAAGAAGTAGCAAAGAGGAATGAGGAGGGCAGAGTGGTGGATGTGATCTATATGGACTTCAGTAAGGCGTTCAACAAAGTTCCCCATGGAAGACTGGTTAGCAAGGTTAGATCTCACAGAATACAGGGAGACCGAGCCATTTGGATACAGAACTGGCTCAAAGGTAGAAGACAGAGGGTGTTGGTGGAGGGTTGTTTTTCTGACTGGGGGCCTGTGACAAGTGGAGTGCCACAAGGATCGGTGCTGGGTCCTCTACTTTTTGTCATTTATATAAATGATTTGGATGCGAGCATAAGAGGTACAGTTAGTAAGTTTGCAAATGACACCAAAATTGGAGGTGCAGTGGACAGCGAAGAACGTTACCTCAGATTACAACGGGAACTTGATCAGATGGGCCAATGGGCTGAGAAGTGGCAGATGTAGGTTAATGCAGATAAATGTGAAGCGCTGCATTTTGGGAAAGCAAATCTTAGCAGGACTTATACACTTAATGGTAAGGTCCTAGGGAGTGTTCTGAACAAAGAGACCTTGGAGTGCAGGTTCATAGCTCCTTGAAAGCAGAGTCGCAGGTAGATAGGATAGTGAAGAAGGCGTTTGGTATGCTTTCCTTTATTAGTCAGAGTATTGAGTACAGGAGTTTAGAGGTCATGTGTGGTTGTACAGGACATTGGTTAAGTCACTGTTGGAATATTGCATGCAATTCTGGTCTCCTTCCTATCAGAAAGATGTTGTGAAACTTGAAAGGGTTCAGAAAAGACTTACAACGATGTTGCCAGGATTGGAGGATTTGAGCTATGATGAGAGGCTGAACAAGCTGGGGCTGTTTTCCCTAGAGCGTCAGAGGCTGGGGGGTGACCTTATAGCTGTTTACAAAATTATGAGGGGCATGGATAGGATAAATAGACAAAGTCTTTTCCCTGGGCTGGGGGATTCCAGAATTAGAGGGCATAAGTTTAGGATGAGAGGGGAAAGATATAAAAGAGACATAAGGGGCAAGTTTTTCCCGCAGAGGGTGGTACGTGTATGGAGTGAGCTGCCAGAGGAAGTGGTGGAGGCTGATACAATTGCAACATTTAAGAGGCATTAGGATTGGCATATGAATAGGAAGGGTTTGGAGGGATATGGGCCAGGTGCTGGCAGGTGAGACTAGATTGGGTTGGGATATCTGGGTGGCATGAATGAGTTTGACCGAAGGGTCTGTTTCCATGCCGTACATCTCTGTGACTCTAAGTCTTCATATGATTGGAATGGTCATTAGTCAAAGAATCATGAGTAACTAGACAAGAGGAAGTGGAAATCCCACAAGACTAACTGTAGGTGTGGAGTTTCCTGCTCTGTAAGTAGGGCAGAAGTTCCAGGTGACCCACCTGCAGCTTGGTGACTCAGTGGTCAGCACTGCTGCCTCACAGTACATGAGACCAGTGTTTGATTCTGGCCTCGGGTTACTATCTGTGTGGAGCTTGCAAGTTTTCCCAGTGTCTGCGTGGCCTTCCTCTGGATGCTCTGGTTTCCTCCCACAATTCAAAGATGTGCCGGTCAGGGTGGAATGGCTCTGGGTTAAAAACCCCATGATGTGTTGGGTATGGATGAGTTACTTTTGGGGGGGAAGGGGGTTAGTGCAGATTAGGTGGGCAAAATGGCCTCTTTCTGCTCTGTAGGGAGTTTGGTGATTCAATCCTTGCAGATGTTTAACAAATTCAGCCTTTTGAAATAGCCAAGCTGAATGCAGCAAGGCTGAGCAGGAAGGAATCCTTGCTGAAAGCATTTCCAACAACGATCAGACCTGATGCTCCTGTCGCATCATCAACAGCCAAATTCTAAGAGTGGAATTAAGGGAAATCAGACACACACAGCACCCAAAGACAAGGTAATTGCAGTCAAGGGGCAAGAGGAAGGAGCTGACAATCAGATCAGAGCAAAGTCTCGCTGTTACCAAATTAAGGCGAGTCAGTGGATCAACTGGACATTTCAGGAAGACTTGAATGTGAGAGGCTATGCGTGCGCAAATACTGCTTTCCAACGATCTATTGTAAAACAGGGTTCATGATTCAAATCCAGAATGACTTTTCCTCAGAGCAGACAGACCTGCTGAGTTTCTGCAGCACTTTTGACATTGTGCCTGAGATACGGATTCCTGAGACCTTTGCTGGCAATCCCTTTGTGTGAATTGATGCCCACTGCATGTCTGGGGACAGCGAGTGGCGCATTTCCCCTGCACTTTGCAGGGAGAATTATTTCCTGTTTCAACATCGGAATCTGTAATTTCAATTTGACATCCTCTTGTATTAAAATGCCACACCAGAAGAAACAGTTCTGGATGTAAAAGGATAAAGTATATCTTTTGAAATGACAGCGTTTTTAAAAAAATGCCTTGTGATTTACTCTGCAATTGATTGATGTGGGGAGAAGGGACTTGCAATCGGAGTTAGGTTTGTAAAGCAGATGTATCAGGTCTCACTCACTCATCATAATACTCATTCATTTCGGCCCTGTTACTTTGCCAAGTTGTTATGTTTCTGCAGCGCACTCTATACATATCTCAACAGGTGCTGACCATAAAAATCCCAACCTGGTGATCATCAGTTGGAATGTCTTGGAATTTATATTTAGCTCGGTTGAAGATCAGCATTTATTTTGCTCTCCAGTCTCACTCACACACACACACCCTTCCACACATACACACAAATTCGCACACACACACACACACATTCTCTCACACACACACACCTTCACACATTTACACTTACACACACAAATGCACACGCACACAGATTCACATGCACGGATTTACACACACACAGACAGATTAGCTAAATTCTGAAATCTGATCTGTAACACACTTCTCACTTTCTGTAATTACAGAAACAAGGCTGTAGCAAGAAGTTTAAATTGAGAGAATTCCAAGTAGGGAATATCTCGGATTTCTTTGTGGATTCCAGGAAAGCAGATCTGCTTGTTCCAGACCGCAAGGAAATTGAGAATGAGTGACAACCGACTCAATTTTCAGCTGCAGTTCCAACCCCTGAGGAACCGCCCGACAGTTAGTCCACACATGCTGTTGTTCATGTGATACTGTGTCCAGGTCAGTGGGCAAGGTCATTGTGCCCAGGTAAGGGGGCAGAGCCAGGATGCCCAGATTAAGGGGGGTGTGGTCACTGTGGCTGGTTTGGGGGGGCAGGGTCACTGTGCCTGGATCAGGGGATAGGGTAACTGTCCCCTGGTCAGGGGATGAGGTCACTGTCCCCAGAGCATGGGGTGGGGTCACTGTGCTAGTTCACGGGGCAGGGTCACAGTGCAGGGGTCAGGAGGTAGGGTCAATGTGCTCGGGTCATGCGGTGGGGTCACTGCCCGGGTCAGGAGGTGGGGTCACAGCGCCTGGGTCAGGGGAAGGGGTCACAGTGACAGGTCAGGGGGTGGCATAACTGTATATGGGTCAGGGGTCAGGGTAACTGTGCCCACATCAGAGGCAGGGTCACTGTGCCTGGGTCAACGGGAGGGGTTACTGTTCCTGGTTCAGGGGACAGGGTCACGGTGCCTGGGTCAGGGGGCAAAGTCATGGTGCCTGGGTCATGGTGCCTGGGTCAGGGGGAGGGTCACTGTGCCTGGGTCAGGGGGCGGTGTCACCGTGCCTGGGTCGGGGGGGGGTGGGGGCAGGGTTACAGTGCCTGGGTCAGGGGGCAGTGTCACAGTGTCTGGGTCAGGGGGCGGTGTCACTGTGCCTGGGTCAGGGGGCAGTGTCACTGTGCCTGGGTCGGGGGCGGTGTCACTGTGCCTGGGTCAGGGGGCAGTGTCACTGTGCCTGGGTCAGGGGGCAGGGTCACAGTGCCTGTGTCAGGGGGTGGGGTCACTGTGCCTTGGTCAGGGGGCGGTGTCACTGTGCCTGGATCAGGGGGCAGGGTCACAGTGCCTGGGTCAGGGGGCGGTGCCACTGTGCCTGGGTCAGGGGGCAGGGTCACGGTGCCTGGGTCAGGGGGCGGTGTCACTGTGCCTGGATCAGGGGGCAGGGTCACTGTGCCTGGGTCAGGGGGCAGGGTCACAGTGCCTGGGTCAGGGGGTGGGGTCACTGTGCCTGGGTCAGAGGCGGTGTCATTGTGCCTGAGTCAGGGGGCGGTGTCACTGTGCCTGGGTCAGGGGCAGGGTCACTGTGCCTGGGTCAGGGGCAGGGTCATTGTGCCTGGGTCAGAGGCGGTGTCACTGTGCCTGGGTCAGGGGGCAGTGTCACAGTGCCTGGGTCAGGGGGCAGGGTCACCAATCCTGGGTCGGCGGGTGGGGTCACTGTGCCTGGGTCAGGGGGCAGGGTCACAGTGCCTGGGTCAGGGGGCTGGGTCACTGTGCCTGGGTCAGGGGGCAGGGTCACTGTGCCTGGGTCAGGGGGCAGTGTCACAGTGTCTGGGTCAGGAGGCAGTGTCACAGTGCCTGGGTCAGGGGGCAGGGTCACTGTGCCTGGGTCAGGGGGCAGGGTCACAGTGCCTGGGTCAGGGGTGGGGTCACTGTGCCTGGGTCAGAAGCGGTGTCACTGTACCTGGGTCAGGGGGCTGGGCCACAGTGCCTGGATCGGGGGTGGGGTCACTGTGCCTGGGTCAGGGGGCAGTGTCACTGTGCCTGGGCCGGTGGCAGGGTCACTGTGCCTGGGTCAGGGGGCAGTATCACTGTGCCTGGGTCAGGGGGTGGAGTCACTGTGCCTGGTCAGGGGCGGGTTCTCTGTGTCTGGGTCAGGGGACAGGGTCACTGTGCCTGCGTCGGGGGCAGTATCAGTGTGTCTGGGTCAGGGGGCTGGGTCACTGTACCTGGGTCAGGGGGCAGTGTCACAGTGCCTGGGTCAGGGGCAGGGTCACTGTACCTGGGTCAGGGGGCAGTGTCACAGTGTCTGGGTCAGGAGGCAGTGTCACAGTGCCTGGGTCAGGGGGCAGGGTCACTGTGCCTGGGTCAGGGGGCAGGGTCACAGTGCCTGGGTCAGGGGTGGGGTCACTGTGCCTGGGTCAGAAGCGGTGTCACTGTACCTGGGTCAGGGGGCTGGGCCACAGTGCCTGGATCGGGGGTGGGGTCACTGTGCCTGGGTCAGGGGGCAGTGTCACTGTGCCTGGGCCGGTGGCAGGGTCACTGTGCCTGGGTCAGGGGGCAGTATCACTGTGCCTGGGTCAGGGGGTGGAGTCACTGTGCCTGGTCAGGGGCGGGTTCTCTGTGTCTGGGTCAGGGGCAGGGTCACTGTGCCTGGGTCGGGGGCAGTATCAGTGTGTCTGGGTCAGGGGGCTGGGTCACTGTACCTGGGTCAGGGGGCAGTGTCACAGTGCCTGGGTCAGGGGCAGGGTCACTGTGCCTGGGTCTGGGGGCAGTGTCACAGTGTCTGGGTCAGGGGGCAGTGTCACTGTTCCTGGGTCAGGGGGTGGGGTCACTGTGCCTGGGTCAGAGGCGGTGTCACTGTGCCTGGGTCAGGGGGCTGGGTCACTGTGCCTAGGTCAGGGGGCAGTGTCACAGTGCCTGGGTCAGGGGGCAGGGTCATTGTGCCTGGGTCAGGGGTTGGGTCACAGTGTCTGGGTCAGGGGGCTGGGTCACTGTACCTTGGTCAGGGGGCAGTGTCACAGTGCCTGGGTCAGGAGACAGGGTCACTGTGCCTGGGTCAGGGGGCAGGGTCACTGTACCTGGGTCAGGGGGCAGTGTCACAGTGCCTGGGTCAGGGGCAGGGTCACTGTGCCTCGCTCAGGGGGCAGGGTCACTGTACCTGGGTCAGGGGCAGGGTCACTGTACCTGGGTCAGGGGGCTGGGTCACAGTGTCTGGGTCGGGGGCAGTGTCACTGTGCCTGGGTCAGGGGGCAGTATCACTGTGCGTGGGTCAGGAGGCAGTGTCACTGTGTCTGGGTCAGGGGGCTGGGTCACTGTGCCTGGGTCGGGGGCAGTGTCACTGTGTCTGGGTCAGGGGGCTGGGTCACTGTACCTGGGTCAGGGGGCAGTGTCACTGTGCTTGGTCAGGGGTGGGTTCTCTGTGCCTGGGTCAGGGGGCAGGGCCACTGTGCCTGGGTCAGGGGGTGGGGTCACTGTGCTTGGTCAGGGGCGGGTTCTCTGTGCCTGGGTCAGAGGCGGTGTCACTGTGCCTGGGTCAGGGGGCAGGGTCACTGTGCCTGGGTCAGCGGGTGGGGTCACAGTGCCTGGACAGGGGGCGGGATCTCTGTGCCTGGGTCAGGGGGCAGGGTCACTGTGCCTGGGTCAGGGGGCAGTGTCACAGTGCCTGGGTCAGGGGGCAGGGTCACTGTGCCTGGGTCAGGGGGTGGGGTCACTGTGCCTGGGTTAGAGGCGGTGTCACTGTGCCTGGGTCGGGGGCAGGGTCACTGGGCCTGGGTCAGGGTGCAGTGTCACATTGCTTGGGTCAGGGGGCAGGGTCACCTTGCCTGGGTCAGGGGGTGGGGTCACTGTGCCTCGGTCAGGGGCAGGGTCATTGTGCCTGGGTCAAGGGCAGGGTCACAGTGTCTGGGTCAGGGGGCTGGGTCACTGTACCTGGGTCAGGGGGCAGTGTCACAGTGCCTGGGTCGGGGACAGGGTCACTGTGCCTGGGTCAAGGGGCAGGGTCACTGTACCTGGGTCAGGGGGCAGTGTCACAGTGCCTGGGTCAGGGGCAGGGTCACTGTGCGTGGGTCAGGTGGCAGGGTCACTGTACCTGGGTCAGGGGCAGGGTCACTGTACCTGGGTCAGGGGGCAGTGTCACAGTGTCTGGGTCGGGGGCAGTATCACTGTGCCTGGGTCAGGAGGCAGTGTCACTGTGCCTGGGTCAGGGGGCAGTGTGACTGTGCCTGGGTCGGGGGCAGTGTCACTGTGTCTGGGTCAGGGGGCTGGGTCACTGTACCTGGGTCAGGGGGCAGTGTCACAGTGCCTGGGTCAGGGGCAGGGTCACTGTGCCTGGGTCAGGGGGCAGGGTCACTGTGCCTGGGTCAGCGGGTGGGGTCACAGTGCCTGGACAGGGGGCGGGATCTCTGTGCCTGGGTCAGGGGGCAGGGTCACTGTGCCTGGGTCAGGGGGCAGTGTCACAGTGCCTGGGTCAGGGGCAGGGTCACTGTGCCTGGGTCAGGGGGTGGGGTCACTGTGCCTGGGTTAGAGGCGGTGTCACTGTGCCTGGGTCGGGGGCAGGGTCACTGGGCCTGGGTCAGGGTGCAGTGTCACATTGCTTGGGTCAGGGGGCAGGGTCACCGTGCCTGGGTCAGGGGGTGGGGACACTGTGCCTGGGTCAGGGGCAGGGTCACTGTGCCTGGGTCAAGGGCAGGGTCACAGTGTCTGGGTCAGGGGGCTGGGTCACTGTGCCTGGGTCAGGGGGCAGGGTCACTGTACCTGGGTCAGGGGGCAGTGTCACAGTGCCTGGGTCAGGGGCAGGGTCACTGTGCGTGGATCAGGGGGCAGGGTCACTGCACCTGGGTCAGGGGCAGGGTCACTGTGCCAGGGTCAGGGGGCAGGGTCACAGTGCCTGGGTCAGGGGGCAGTGTCACAGTGCCTGGATCAGGGGGCAGGGTCACTGTACCTGGGTCAGGGGGCAGTGTCACAGTGCCTGGGTCGGGGGCAGTGTCACTGTACCTGGGTCAGGGGCAGGGTCACTGTGCGTGGATCAGGGGGCAGGGTCACTGTACCTGGGTCAGGGGCAGGGTCACTGTGCCAGGGTCAGGGGGCAGGGTCGCAGTGCCTGGGTCAGGGGGCAGTGTCACTGTGCCTGGATCAGGGGGCAGGGTCACTGTACCTGGGTCAGGGGGCAGTGTCACAGTGCCTGGGTCGGGGGCAGTGTCACTGTACCTGGGTCAGGGGCAGTGTCACTGTGCCTGGGTCAGCGGGTGGGGTCACAGTGCCTGGGTCAGGGGGCAGGGTCACTGTGCTTGGGTCAGGGGGCAGTATCACATTGTCTGGGTCAGGGGGCAGTGTCACTGTGCCTGGGTCAGGAGGCAGGGTCACTGTTCCTGGTCAGGGGCGGGTTCTCTGTCCCTGGGTCAGGGGCAGTGTCACAGTGCCTGGGTCAGGGGCAGGGTCACTGTGCCTGGGTCAGGGGCAGGGTCACTGTGCCTGGGTCAGGGGCAGGGTCATTGTGCCTGGGTCAGAGGCGGTGTCAGTGTACCTGGGTCAGGAGGCAGTGTCACAGTGTCTGGGTCAGGGGGCAGGGTCACTGTGCCTGGGTCAGGGGGTGGGGTCACTGTGCCTGGGTCAGGGGGCAGGGTCACTGTGCCGGGGTCAGGGGGCAGGGTCATTGTTCCTGGGTCAAAGGCAGAGTCACAGTGTCTGGATCAGGGCGCTGGGTCACTGTACCTGGGTCAGGGGGCAGTGTCACAGTGCCTGGGTCAGGGGACAGGGTCACTGTGCCTGGGTCAGGGGGCAGGGTCACTGTGTCTGGGTCAGGGGGCAGTGTCACAGTGCCTGGGTCAGGGGCAGGGTCACTGTGCCTCGGTCAGGGGGCAGGGTCACTGTACCTGGGTCAGGGGCAGGGTCACTGTACCTGGGTCAGGGGGCTGGGTCACAGTGTCTGGGTCGGGGGCAGTGTCACTGTGCCTGGGTCAGGGGGCAGTATCACTGTGCGTGGGTCAGGAGGCAGTGTCACTGTGTCTGGGTCAGGGGGCTGGGTCACTGTGCCTGGGTCGGGGGCAGTGTCACTGTGTCTGGGTCAGGGGGCTGGGTCACTGTACCTGGGTCAGGGGGCAGTGTCACTGTGCTTGGTCAGGGGTGGGTTCTCTGTGCCTGGGTTAGAGGCGGTGTCACTGTGCCTGGGTCGGGGGCAGGGTCACTGGGCCTGGGTCAGGGTGCAGTGTCACATTGCTTGGGTCAGGGGGCAGGGTCACCGTGCCTGGGTCAGGGGGTGGGGACACTGTGCCTGGGTCAGGGGCAGGGTCACTGTGCCTGGGTCAAGGGCAGGGTCACAGTGTCTGGGTCAGGGGGTGGGGACACTGTGCCTGGGTCAGGGGCAGGGTCACTGTGCCTGGGTCAAGGGCAGGGTCACAGTGTCTGGGTCAGGGGGCTGGGTCACTGTGCCTGGGTCAGGAGGCAGTGTCACTGTGCCTGGGTCAGGGGGCAGTGTGACTGTGCCTGGGTCGGGGGCAGTGTCACTGTGTCTGGGTCAGGGGGCTGGGTCACTGTACCTGGGTCAGGGGGCAGTGTCACAGTGCCTGGGTCAGGGGCAGGGTCACTGTGCCTGGGTCAGGGGGCAGGGTCACTGTGCCTGGGTCAGGGTGCAGTGTCACATTGCTTGGGTCAGGGGGCAGGGTCACCGTGCCTGGGTCAGGGGGTGGGGACACTGTGCCTGGGTCAGGGGCAGGGTCACTGTGCCTGGGTCAAGGGCAGGGTCACTGTGTCTGGGTCAGGGGGCTGGGTCACTGTGCCTGGGTCAGGGGGCAGTGTCACAGTGCCTGGGTCAGGGGGTAGGGTCACTGTGCCTGGGTCAGGGGCCAGGGTCACTGTACCTGGGTCAGGGGGCAGTGTCACAGTGCCTGGGTCAGTGGGCAGGGCCACTGTGCCTGGGTCAGGGGGCAGGGTCACTGTGCATGGGTCAGGGGCAGGGTCATTGTGCCTGTGTCAGGGGGCAGGGTCGCAGTGTCTGGGTCAGGGGGTTGGGTCACTGTACCTGGGTCAGGGGGCAGTGTCACAGTGCCTTGGTCAGGGGACAGGGTCACTGTGCCTGGGTCAGGGGGCAGGGTCACTGTACCTGGGTCAGGGGGCAGTGTCACAGTGCCTGGGTCAGGGGGTATGGTCATTGTACCTGGGTCAGGGGGCAGTGTCACAGTGCCTGGGTCAGGGGACAGGGTCACTGTGCCTGGGTCAGGGGGCAGGGTCACTGTACCTGGGTCAGGGGGCAGTGTCACAGTGCCTGGGTCAGGGGGTAGGGTCACTGTACCTGGGTCAGGGGGCAGTGTCACAGTGCCTGGGTCAGGGGCAGGGTCATTGTGCCTGGGTCAGGGGGCAGGGTCACTGTACCTGGGTCAGGGGGCTGGGTCACTGTACCTGGGTCAGGGGGCAGTGTCACAGTGCCTGGGTCAGGGGACAGGGTCACTGTGCCTGGGTCAGGGGGCAGGGTCACTGTACCTGGGTCAGGGGGCAGTGTCACAGTGCCTGGGTCAGGGGGTAGGGTCACTGTACCTGGGTCAGAGGTCAGTGTCACAGTGCCAGGGTCAGGGGCAGGGTCATTGTGCCTGGGTCAGGGGGCAGGGTCACAGTGTCTGGGTCAGGGGGCTGGGTCACTGTACCTGGGTCAGGGGGCAGTGTCACAGTGCCTGGGTCAGGGGACAGGGTCACTGTGCCTGGGTCAGGGGGCAGTGTCACAGTGCCTGGGTCAGGGGGCGGATTCTCTGTGCCTGGGTTAGGGGGCAGGGTCACTGTGCTTGGGTCGGGGGCAGTGTTACTGTGTCTGGGTCAGGGGGCTGGGTCACTGTGCCTGGGTCAAGGGCAGGGTCACTGTGTCTGGGTCAGGGGGCTGGGTCACTGTGCCTGGGTCAGGGGGCAGTGTCACAGTGCCTGGGTCAGGGGGTAGGGTCACTGTGCCTGGGTCAGGGGCCAGGGTCACTGTACCTGGGTCAGGGGGCAGTGTCACAGTGCCTGGGTCAGTGGGCAGGGCCACTGTGCCTGGGTCAGGGGGCAGGGTCACTGTGCATGGGTCAGGGGCAGGGTCATTGTGCCTGTGTCAGGGGGCAGGGTCGCAGTGTCTGGGTCAGGGGGTTGGGTCACTGTACCTGGGTCAGGGGGCAGTGTCACAGTGCCTGGGTCAGGGGACAGGGTCACTGTGCCTGGGTCAGGGGGCAGGGTCACTGTACCTGGGTCAGGGGGCAGTGTCACAGTGCCTGGGTCAGGGGGTAGGGTCACTGTACCTGGGTCAGGGGGCAGTGTCAGAGTGCCTGGGTCAGGGGACAGGGTCACTGTGCCTGGGTCAGGGGGCAGGGTCACTGTACCTGGGTCAGGGGGCAGTGTCACAGTGCCTGGGTCAGGGGGTAGGGTCACTGTACCTGGGTCAGAGGGCAGTATCACAGTGCCTGGGTCAGGGGCAGGGTCATTGTGGCTGGGTCAGGGGGCAGGGTCACAGTGTCTGGGTCAGGGGGCTGGGTCACTGTACCTGGGTCAGGGGGCAGTGTCACAGTGCCTGGGTCAGGGGCAGGGTCATTGTGCCTGGGTCAGGGGGCAGGGTCACAGTGTCTGGGTCAGGGGGCTGGGTCACTGTGCCTGGGTCAGGGGGCAGGGTCACTGTGCCTGGGTCAGCGGGTGGGGTCACAGTGCCTGGACAGGGGGCGGGATCTCTGTGCCTGGGTCAGGGGGCAGGGTCACTGTGCCTGGGTCAGGGGGCAGTGTCACAGTGCCTGGGTCAGGGGGCAGGGTCACTGTGCCTGGGTCAGGGGGTGGGGTCACTGTGCCTGGGTTAGAGGCGGTGTCACTGTGCCTGGGTCGGGGGCAGGGTCACTGGGCCTGGGTCAGGGTGCAGTGTCACATTGCTTGGGTCAGGGGGCAGGGTCACCGTGCCTGGGTCAGGGGGTGGGGTCACTGTGCCTCGGTCAGGGGCAGGGTCATTGTGCCTGGGTCAAGGGCAGGGTCACAGTGTCTGGGTCAGGGGGCTGGATCACTGTACCTGGGTCAGGGGGCAGTGTCACAGTGCCTGGGTCGGGGACAGGGTCACTGTGCCTGGGTCAAGGGGCAGGGTCACTGTACCTGGGTCAGGGGGCAGTGTCACAGTGCCTGGGTCAGGGGCAGGGTCACTGTGCCTGGGTCAGGGGGTAGGGTCACTGTGCCTGGGTCAGGGGCCAGGGTCACTGTACCTGGGTCAGGGGGCAGTGTCACAGTGCCTGGGTCAGTGGGCAGGGCCACTGTGCCTGGGTCAGGGGGCAGGGTCACTGTGCATGGGTCAGGGGCAGGGTCATTGTGCCTGTGTCAGGGGGCAGGGTCGCAGTGTCTGGGTCAGGGGGTTGGGTCACTGTACCTGGGTCAGGGGGCAGTGTCACAGTGCCTTGGTCAGGGGACAGGGTCACTGTGCCTGGGTCAGGGGGCAGGGTCACTGTACCTGGGTCAGGGGGCAGTGTCACAGTGCCTGGGTCAGGGGGTATGGTCATTGTACCTGGGTCAGGGGGCAGTGTCACAGTGCCTGGGTCAGGGGACAGGGTCACTGTGCCTGGGTCAGGGGGCAGGGTCACTGTACCTGGGTCAGGGGGCAGTGTCACAGTGCCTGGGTCAGGGGGTAGGGTCACTGTACCTGGGTCAGAGGGCAGTGTCACAGTGCCTGGGTCAGGGGCAGGGTCATTGTGCCTGGGTCAGGGGGCAGGGTCACTGTACCTGGGTCAGGGGGCTGGGTCACTGTACCTGGGTCAGGGGGCAGTGTCACAGTGCCTGGGTCAGGGGACAGGGTCACTGTGCCTGGGTCAGGGGGCAGGGTCACTGTACCTGGGTCAGGGGGCAGTGTCACAGTGCCTGGGTCAGGGGGTAGGGTCACTGTACCTGGGTCAGAGGTCAGTGTCACAGTGCCAGGGTCAGGGGCAGGGTCATTGTGCCTGGGTCAGGGGGCAGGGTCACAGTGTCTGGGTCAGGGGGCTGGGTCACTGTACCTGGGTCAGGGGGCAGTGTCACAGTGCCTGGGTCAGGGGACAGGGTCACTGTGCCTGGGTCAGGGTGCAGTGTCACAGTGCCTGGGTCAGGGGGCGGATTCTCTGTGCCTGGGTTAGGGGGCAGGGTCACTGTGCTTGGGTCGGGGGCAGTGTCACTGTGTCTGGGTCAGGGGGCTGGGTCACTGTGCCTGGGTCAAGGGCAGGGTCACTGTGTCTGGGTCAGGGGGAAGTGTCACAGTGCCTGGGTCAGGGGGTAGGGTCACTGTGCCTGGGTCAGGGGCCAGGGTCACTGTACCTGGGTCAGGGGGCAGTGTCACAGTGCCTGGGTCAGTGGGCAGGGCCACTGTGTCTGGGTCAGGGGGCAGGGTCACTGTGCATGGGTCAGGGGCAGGGTCATTGTGCCTGTGTCAGGGGGCAGGGTCGCAGTGTCTGGGTCAGGGGGTTGGGTCACTGTACCTGGGTCAGGGGGCAGTGTCAGAGTGCCTGGGTCAGGGGACAGGGTCACTGTGCCTGGGTCAGGGGGCAGGGTCACTGTACCTGGGTCAGGGGGCAGTGTCACAGTGCCTGGGTCAGGGGGTAGGGTCACTGTACCTGGGTCAGGGGGCAGTGTCAGAGTGCCTGGGTCAGGGGACAGGGTCACTGTGCCTGGGTCAGGGGGCAGGGTCACTGTACCTGGGTCAGGGGGCAGTGTCACAGTGCCTGGGTCAGGGGGTAGGGTCACTGTACCTGGGTCAGAGGGCAGTATCACAGTGCCTGGGTCAGGGGCAGGGTCATTGTGGCTGGGTCAGGGGGCAGGGTCACAGTGTCTGGGTCAGGGGGCTGGGTCACTGTACCTGGGTCAGGGGGCAGTGTCACAGTGCCTGGGTCAGGGGCAGGGTCATTGTGCCTGAGTCAGGGGGCAGGGTCACAGTGTCTGGGTCAGGGGGCTGGGTCACTGTGCCTGGGTCAGGGGGCAGGGTCACTGTGCCTGGGTCAGGGGGTGGGGTCACTGTGCCTGGGTTAGAGGCGGTGTCACTGTGCCTGGGTCGGGGGCAGGGTCACTGGGCCTGGGTCAGGGTGCAGTGTCACATTGCTTGGGTCAGGGGGCAGGGTCACCGTGCCTGGGTCAGGGGGTGGGGTCACTGTGCCTCGGTCAGGGGCAGGGTCATTGTGCCTGGGTCAAGGGCAGGGTCACAGTGTCTGGGTCAGGGGGCTGGGTCACTGTACCTGGGTCAGGGGGCAGTGTCACAGTGCCTGGGTCGGGGACAGGGTCACTGTGCCTGGGTCAAGGGGCAGGGTCACTGTACCTGGGTCAGGGGGCAGTGTCACAGTGCCTGGGTCAGGGGCAGGGTCACTGTGCCTGGGTCAGGGGGCAGGGTCACTGTACCTGGGTCAGGGGCAGGGTCACTGTACCTGGGTCAGGGGGCAGTGTCACAGTGTCTGGGTTGGGGGCAGTATCACTGTGCCTGGGTCAGGAGGCAGTGTCACTGTGCCTGGGTCAGGGGGCAGTGTGACTGTGCCTGGGTCGGGGGCAGTGTCACTGTGTCTGGGTCAGGGGGCTGGGTCACTGTACCTGGGTCAGGGGGCAGTGTCACAGTGCCTGGGTCAGGGGCAGGGTCACTGTGCCTGGGTCGGGGGCAGGGTCACTGGGCCTGGGTCAGGGTGCAGTGTCACATTGCTTGGGTCAGGGGGCAGGGTCACCGTGCCTGGGTCAGGGGGTGGGGTCACTGTGCCTGGGTCAGGGGCAGGGTCACTGTGCCTGGGTCAAGGGCAGGGTCACAGTGTCTGGGTCAGGGGGCTGGGTCACTGTGCCTGGGTCAGGGGGCAGGGTCACTGTACCTGGGTCAGGGGGCAGTGTGACTGTGCCTGGGTCAGGGGGCAGTGTCACAGTTCTTGGGTCAGGGGCAGGGTCACTGTGCGTGGATCGGGGGCAGGGTCACTGTACCTGGGTCAGGGGCAGGGTCACTGTGCCAGGGTCTGGGGGCAGGGTCACAGTGCCTGGGTCAGGGGGCAGTGTCACTGTGCCTGGATCAGGGGGCAGGGTCACTGTACCTGGGTCAGGGGGCAGTGTCACAGTGCCTGGGTCGGGGGCAGTGTCACTGTACCTGGGTCAGGGGCAGTGTCACTGTGCCTGGGTCAGCGGGTGGGGTCACAGTGCCTGGGTCAGGGGGCAGGTTCACTGTGCTTGGGTCAGGGGGCAGTGTCACATTGTCTGGGTCAGGGGGCAGTGTCACTGTGCCTGGGTCAGGGGGCAGGGTCACTGTTCCTGGTCAGGGGCGGGTTCTCTGTCCCTGGGTCAGGGGCAGTGTCACAGTGCCTGGGTCAGGGGCAGGGTCACTGTGCCTGGGTCAGGGGCAGGGTCACTGTGCCTGGGTCAGGGGCAGGGTCATTGTGCCTGGGTCAGAGGCGGTGTCACTGTACCTGGGTCAGGAGGCAGTGTCACAGTGTCTGGGTCAGGGGGCAGGGTCACTGTGCCTGGGTCAGGGGGTGGGGTCACTGTGCCTGGGTCAGGGGGCAGGGTCACTGTGCCGGGGTCAGGGGGCAGGGTCATTGTTCCTGGGTCAAGGGCAGAGTCACAGTGTCTGGATCAGGGCGCTGGGTCACTGTACCTGGGTCAGGGGGCAGTGTCACAGTGCCTGGGTCTGGGGGCTGGGTCACTGTGCCTGGGTCAGGGGGTGGGGTCACTGTGCTTGGGTCGGGGGCTGTGTCACTGTGTCTGGGTCAGGGGGCTGGGTCACTGTGCCTGGGTCAAGGGCAGGGTCACAGTGTCTGGATCAGGGCGCTGGGTCACTGTACCTGGGTCAGGGGGCAGTGTCACAGTGCCTGGGTCAGGGGGCGGATTCTCTGTGCCTGGGTTAGGGGGCAGGGTCACTGTGCTTGGGTCGGGGGCAGTGTCACTGTGTCTGGGTCAGGGGGCTGGGTCACTGTGCCTGGGTCAAGGGCAGGGTCACTGTGTCTGGGTCAGGGGGCTGGGTCACTGTGCCTGGGTCAGGGGGCAGTGTCACAGTGCCTGGGTCAGGGGGTAGGGTCACTGTGCCTGGGTCAGGGGCCAGGGTCACTGTACCTGGGTCAGGGGGCAGTGTCACAGTGCCTGGGTCAGTGGGCAGGGCCACTGTGCCTGGGTCAGGGGGCAGGGTCACTGTGCATGGGTCAGGGGCAGGGTCATTGTGCCTGTGTCAGGGGGCAGGGTCGCAGTGTCTGGGTCAGGGGGTAGGGTCACTGTACCTGGGTCAGGGGGCAGTGTCAGAGTGCCTGGGTCAGGGGACAGGGTCACTGTGCCTGGGTCAGGGGGCAGGGTCACTGTACCTGGGTCAGGGGGCAGTGTCACAGTGCCTGGGTCAGGGGGTAGGGTCACTGTACCTGGGTCAGAGGGCAGTGTCACAGTGCCAGGGTCAGGGGCAGGGTCATTGTGCCTGGGTCAGGGGGCAGGGTCACAGTGTCTGGGTCAGGGGGCTGGGTCACTGTACCTGGGTCAGGGGGCAGTGTCACAGTGCCTGGGTCAGGGGCAGGGTCATTGTGCCTGGGTCAGGGGGCAGGGTCACAGTGTCTGGGTCAGGGGGCTGGGTCACTGTACCTGGGTCAGGGGGCAGTGTCACAGTGCCTGGGTCAGGGGCAGGGTCATTGTGCCTGGGTCAGGGGGCAGGGTCACAGTGTCTGGGTCAGGGGGCTGGGTCACTGTACCTGGGTCAGGGGGCAGTGTCACAGTGCCTGGGTCAGGGGCAGGGTCATTGTGCCTGGGTCAGGGGGCAGGGTCGCAGTGTCTGGGTCAGGGGGTTGGGTCACTGTACCTGGGTCAGGGGGCAGTGTCACAGTGCCTTGGTCAGGGGACAGGGTCACTGTGCCTGGGTCAGGAGGCAGGGTCACTGTACCTGGGTCAGGGGGCAGTGTCACAGTGCCTGGGTCAGGGGGCGGATTCTCTGTGCCTGGGTTAGGGGGCAGGGTCACTGTGCTTGGGTCGGGGGCAGTGTCACTGTGTCTGGGTCAGGGGGCTGGGTCACTGTGCCTGGGTCAAGGGCAGGGTCACTGTGTCTGGGTCAGGGGGCTGGGTCACTGTGCCTGGGTCAGGGGGCAGTGTCACAGTGCCTGGGTCAGGGGGTAGGGTCACTGTGCCTGGGTCAGGGGCCAGGGTCACTGTACCTGGGTCAGGGGGCAGTGTCACAGTGCCTGGGTCAGTGGGCAGGGCCACTGTGCCTGGGTCAGGGGGCAGGGTCACTGTGCATGGGTCAGGGGCAGGGTCATTGTGCCTGTGTCAGGGGGCAGGGTCGCAGTGTCTGGGTCAGGGGGTTGGGTCACTGTTCCTGGTCAGGGGCGGGTTCTCTGTCCCTGGGTCAGGGGCAGTGTCACAGTGCCTGGGTCAGGGGCAGGGTCACTGTGCCTGGGTCAGGAGGTAGGGTCACTGTGCCTGGGTCAGGGGCCAGGGTCACTGTACCTGGGTCAGGGGGCAGTGTCACAGTGCCTGGGTCGGGGGCAGTGTCACAGTGTCTGGGTCAGGGTCACTGTACCTGGGTCAGATGGTGGGGTGAAGGGTCGATACAGTCCTTTTCCCCACCTTTTCCTCCACAACATCGATGACTATAACGGCACCACCTTGTGCTCCCATGAGGAGGTTGAACTGTTCAAAACTTCACCAACACCTTCTACCCTGACCCCAGGTTCACCTGGACCACCTCAGACACCTCCTCCCCCCCTTCTTGGTCGTCTCTATCACCATGTCCAGTGACCAACTCAACACAGACATCTACTACAGGCCCACCAACTCCCACAGCCACCTGGACGACACTTTGCCCCACCCTACCTCCTGTAAAAATGCCATCCCATATTCCCAATTCCATCCCGTATTCCCAATTCCTCCGTCTCCACCGTATCTGCTCCCAGGGGGACCAGTTCCACCATAGATTGTCCCAGATGGCCTCCTTCTTCAAAGACTACAATTACCCCTCATGTATTTGACAATGCCCTGCAGTGAATCTCCTCCACTTCCTGCACTTCCGCCCCTACAATCGCAACAAGGACAGAGCTCCCAATCCTCACCTTTCACCCCATCAACCTACAGATTCATCTCATCATCCTCTGCCAGCTACAAATAGAGCTGAAAATGTGTTGCTGGTTAAAGCACAGCAGGTCAGGCAGCATCCAAGGAACAGGAAATTCGACGTTTCGGGCCAGAGCCCTTCATCATACTTACAGCTACAAATAGACACCATCACCAAAGATATATTTCCACCCCCACCCCTATCTGCGTTCCCTGAGAGACAGACCATCCCTCCATGACTCCCTTGTCAGTTCCACACAACCCCACCAGCCCTCACCCCACTGCCAGTATTTTCCCCGACCACCGCAGGAAGTGCAAATGTTGTACCCACACCTCCCCCCTCACCTCCATCCAAGGCACCGACTGATCCTTCCACATTAGACAGAGATTTTCTTGCACTTCCACACACCTCATCTCTTCTATCTGTTGCTCTCGATGTGGTCTCCCCTACACTGGGGAAACTGAACGTCAACTTGCGGATCGTTTCAGAGAACATCTCTGGGACACCCACACCCATCAACTCCACCACCCTGTGGCTGAACACTTCAACTCCCCCTCCCACTCCCCCAAGGACAAGCAGGTCTTGGGCCTCCTCCACTGCCAAACCCTATCTGCCTGGAGGAAGAACGTCTCATTTTCCGCATTGGGACACTCCAGCTACACGGGATTAATGTGGATTTCACCAGTTTCCCCATTTCCCTACCTCTCCACCTTATCCCAGATCCAACCTTCCAAATCAGCACCGCCCTCTTGAACTGCCCTACATGTCCATCTTCTTTCCCATCTATCTGCTCCACCCTCCTCTCTGACCTATCACCTTCACTCCCACCTCCATCTACCTATCGCATTCCCATCTACCATCACCACCCTACCCCAGCACCACCCCCTTCCATTTATTTCTCAGCACCCTTGGCCCACAAGCCTCATTCCTGATGAATGACTTATGCCCGAAACTTCAACTTTCCTGCTCCTCGGATGCTGCCTGACCTGCTATGCTTTTACAGCACGACACTGTTTGGTGGAGTCACTGTGCCTAGGTCAACGGATTAGGTCACTGAGCTGAGATCAAGGGGTGAGGCCACTGTGACTGGGTCGGGGGCAGGGTCACTGTGCCGGGCTCAGGGGTTGGAGTCACTGTGCCTGGGTCAGGGGGCAGTGTCACAGTGTCTGGGTCAGGGGGCAGGGTCACTGTGCCTGGGTCAGGGGGCAGGGTCACTGTGTCTGGGTCAGGGGATGAGGTTACAGTTGCCAAGATCAGGGATAGCGGTTGCTGTGCCCTGATCAAGATACTGAGTGCCCAGTCCAGCATGATGCATCATCGCACATTGGCAAAGATATGTAATTGATGGTGTACTGGCGTATAATCTGCCTGCTTGTCGTTATTTGCAAAATTTCAAAGGAAATTAGCCATGAAGATCAATCTTCAAACATCTTGTGGTATTGCCACTGAACCAGTAATACAGAGACAAGGGTAATGTTGTGGAGAACAGTAACTCTCCCAGTCACTGACATGGCCACTCTCCCAGTCACTGTCCTGGTCACTGACATTGTCACCCCCCAGTCACTGCCCTGGTCACTGACATGGTCACTCTCCCAGTCATGGTCCTTGTTGCTGATGTGGTCACTCCCCCAGTCACTGTCCTGGTCACTCCCCCAGTCACTGTCCTGGTCACTGATGTGGTCACTCTCCCATTCACTGACATGGTCACTCCCCCAGTCACTGACATGGTCACTCTCCCAGTCACTGTCCTGGTCACTGACGTGGTCACTCTCCCAGTCACTGACCTGGTCACTGACGTGGTCACTCCCCCAGTCACTGTCCTGGTTATTGATGTGGTCACGCCCTCAGTCACTATCCTGGTCACTGACATGGTCACTCCCCCAGTCACTATCCTGGTCACTGACGTGGTCACTCCCACAGTAACTGTCCTGGTCACTGAAGTGGTCACTCCCACAGTCACTGTCCTGGTCACTGACGTGGCCACTCCCACAGTAACTGTCCTGGTCTCTGGTGTGGTCACTCTCCCAGTCACTGTCCTGGTCACTGACATGGTCACTCCCACAGTCACTGTCCTGGTCACTGGTGTGGTCACTCCACCAGTCACTGTCCAGGTCACTGAAGTGGTCACTCCCACAGTAACTGTCCTGGTCACTGACGTGGTCACTCTCCCACAGTCACTATCCTGGTCACTGACGTGGTCACTCTCACAGTAACTGTCCTGGTCACTGAAGTGGTCACACCCCCAGTCACTGTCCAGGTCACTGATGTGGTCACTCCCACAGTCACTATCCTGGTCACTGATGTGATCACTCCCCCAGTCACTGTCCTGGTCTCTGATGTGGTCACTCCCCCAGTCACTGTCCAGGACACTGACGTGGTCACTCCCACAGTAACTGTCCTGGTCACTGGCATGTTCACTCTCCAGGTCACTCTCCTAGTCAATGACGTGGTCACTCTCCAGGTCACTGACATGGTCACTCTCCCAGTCACTCTGCTGGTGACTGATGTGGTCACTCTCCCAGCCACCAGTCTGGTCACTCTTTCTGACGATGCCAACCACAAAACAGTGGTTCCATAATCTCACTGTACGTCTGGTGCCACCTGGTGCTCTGGATGTGACAGTACCATCCACGAATTTAAAAGGCATTTGGATGGCGATGGGAAGAGGAAGGGTTCAGAGGTTCATGGGCCAAGTGCTGGCAAATGGGACGAGATTAGTTTAGGATCATTTACAGCAGCAGCGAGTGAGGAGAGTGAGGAGCTGAGTGGGAGAGGGGAGAGTGAGGAGCTGAGAGGGAGAGGGGAGAGTGAGGAGCTGAGTGGGAGAGGGAGAGTGAGGAGCTGAGTGGGAGAGGAGAGAATGAGGGGCTGAGAGCGAGAGGGAGAGTGAGGAGCTGAGTGGGAGTGTGAGGAGCTGAGTAGGAGAGGAGAGAATGAGGGGCTGAGAGGGAGCGGGGAGAGTGAGGAGCTGAGTGGGAACGGGGAGAGTGAGGAGCCGAGTGGGAGTGGGGAGAGTGAGGGGCTGAGTGGGAGCGGGGAGAGTGAGGGGCTGAGTGGGAGTGGGGAGAGTGAGGGGCTGAGTGGGAGTGGGGAGAGTGAGGAGCTGAGTGGGAGCGGGGAGAGTGAGGAGCTGAGTGGGATTGGGGAGAGTGAGGAGCTGAGGGCGGGTGGGGAGAGTGAGGAGCTGAGTGGGAGTGGGGAGAGTGAGGAGCTGAGTGGGAGTGAGAGGGTGAGGGGCTGAGTGGGAGTGGGGAGAGTGAGGGGCTGAGTGGGAGGGGGGAGAGTGAGGAGCTGAGTGGGAGTGGGGAGAGTGAGGAGCTGAGTGGGAGGGGGGAGAGTGAGGGGCCGAGTGGGAGCGTTTGGATCATGCTCTGGGAAGGTGAGTGAGCTGATATATTTGGGTACTAGCTAAACCCGTGTGATGTCTCCCATAGAGCCCTCCTCCTCTCACCAAAACAAAAAACGTCTGTCATGTGTTGACAAGGTCAGGTTTTTCTATTTTTTTGATCGTGTGATTGGTCAAAACCTTTCTTTCATATTCATCTATCTCCGTTAAGACTTAGTTAAGCCCAAGAGTAAAAATGGCAGGAGATCTCAGACCCGTGATATCTCCTCTTGCTCAACGTGGGAGCTCAGGGAAGGAGCTGATGTCCCTGACTCCCTCACGTGCTGGAAGTGTGTCCAGCTGCAGCTCTTGTTAGACCGCATGACGGCTCTGGAGCTGCGGATGGACACACTTTGGAGCATCCATGATGCTGAGGAGGTTGTGGATAGCATGTTTAGTGAATTGGTCACACAGCAGATTAGGATGCTGAGGGAGAAAGGGACTGGGTGACCGAAAGGCAGAGGAAGAGCAGGAAGACAGTGCAGGTGTCCCCTGCAGTCATCTCCCTCCAAAACAGGGATACCGTTTTGGATACTGTTGGGGGAAGATGGCTCACCAGGGGAAGGCAGCTGTAGCCAAGTTCATGGCTGTACAGAAGGGCGGGAAAAAGAGTGGAAGGGCTATAGTCATAAGGGATTCAATAGTAAGGGAAGTAGGCGGTTCTGTGGTCGAAAACGAGACTCCTGAATGGTATGTTGTCTCCCAGGTGAGACATCTGAGGGATGTCTCAGCGCCAGGGACCTGGGTTCAATTCCCACCTCAGGCGACTGACTGTGTTGCGTGGGTTTCCTCTGGGTGCTCCGGTTTCCTCCCACAGTCCAAAGATGTGTGGTTCAGGTGAATTGGCCATGCTAAATTGCCCGTAGTGTTAGGTAAGGGGTATATGTAGGGGTATGGATGGGTTGCGCTTTGGCGGGTCGGTGTGGACTTGTTGGGCCGAAGGGCCTGTTTCCACACTGTAAGTAATCTAATCTAATCTAATGTCTCAGATCGGCTGCAGGACATTCTGAAGGGGGAGAGTGAACAGCCAGCTGTCGTGGTGCATACAGGCACCGATGATGTGGGTAATAAACAGGATGAGGTCCTACAAGCAGAACTTAGGGAGTTAGGAGCCAAGTTAAGAAATAGGACCCCAGAGGTAGTGATCTCAGGGTTGCTATCAGTGCCACTTGCTAGTCAGAGTAGAAATGAAAGAATAGGCAGAATCAATGTGTGGCTTGAGAGATGGTGCAGGAGGGAGGGGGTTCAGATTTTTGGGACATTGGGACTGGTTCTGGGGGAGGTGGGGCTATTACAAATTGAATAGTCTACACCTTGGTCAGACTGGAACCAATGTTCTAGCGGGGGCTTTTGCTAACGCTGTTGGGGAGGTTTTAAACTAATGTGGCAGCCAGTAAGGAACTAGATAATGAAGTCAGTGTGACTAAAGGGAAGAGCATGCAGGGAACAGATGATGAACGCAAAGGGACAGGTGGTCAGAGGTGCATTTGTTTTAATGTGAGAAGTGTCGTGGGTACTTAGGGTTTGGATTAGTACCTGGGAGTATGATGTTATTGCTATTATTGAGACTTGGTTGAGGGAAGGGCATGATTGGCAACTAAGTATCCCAGGTTATTGATGCTTCAGGCGGGTTAGAGAGGGAGGTAAAAGGGTGTGGAGGAGTTACATCACTGGTCAGAGAGGATATTACAGCTGAAGGAGGGCACTACGGAGGACTCGAGCAGGAAGGGTGTGGTAACAATGTTGGGGTTGTACTACAGGCCTCCCAACAGTGAGTGTGAGATAGAGGTACTAATACGTGAACAGATTATGGAAAGCTGAAGGAGCAACAGGGTGGTGGTGATGGGAGATTTTAATTTTCCCAACATTGCCCTGGGATCACTTAATGTTAGAGGTATAGATGGAGCAGAATTTGTAAGGAGCATCCAGGAGGTTTTACAGAGCAGTATGTAAATAGTCCAACTCGGGAAGGGCCCATACTGGGGCTGGGGAATGAGCCCAGCCAGGTGGGTGAAGTTTCAGGAGGGGATAACTTTGGGAATAGTAATCACAATTCCATAAGTTTTAAAATACTCATTGACAAAGACTAGAGTGGTCCTTAAGGAAGTGTGCTAAATTGGGGGAAGGCCAATTATAGCAAAATTCGGCAGGTGCTGGGGGAATGTGGATTGGGTGCAGCTGTTTGAAGGGAAATCCACATTTGATATGTGGGAGGTTTTTAAAGAGAGGTTGATTAGAACGCAGGACAGACACGTCCCTGTGAAAATGAGGGATTGAAATGGAAAGATTAGGGAACCATGGATGACAGGTGAAATTGTGAGACTAGCTAAGAGGGAAAAGGAGGCATACATAAGGTCTAGGTAACTGAAGATATTTGAAGCTATGGAAGAATATTGGGAATGTAGGACCAATCATAAATGAGGAATTAAGAAGGCTAAAAGGGATCATGAAATACCTTTAGCAAACAGGGTCAAGGAAAATCCCAAAACCTTTTTCATATATAAGGAGCAAGAGGGCAGCTGGAGAAAGGGTTGGCCCACTCAAGGACAAAGAAGGAAAGTTTTGTGTGGAGTCAGAGAAAATGAGTGAGTATTTTGCATTGGCAGTGCTGATGACACTTAGATTGGTGGAGTAGCAGATAGTGAAGGGAACTGTCAGGGAATACAGCAGAGTACAGATAGATTGGAGAGTTGGGCAGAGAAATGGCGGAAGGTGTTCAATCCCGAGGAGAGGGACATGGCGGATGTTGCGGTTAGGGATAGACGATTGATTACTCTTGATCAAGTCGACATAAAGAGGGAAGAAGTATTGGGTTTTCTAAAATGATGGGATCTATCCCAGGTTACTGAGGGAAACAGGGAGAAAGTGAGGACTGCAGATGTTGGAGATCAGAGCTTAAAAATGTGTTCCTTCAAGAATTCCTGAAGAAGGGCTTATGCCCGAAACATCGATTCTCCTGCTCCTTTGATGCTGCCTAACCTGCTGCGCTTTTCCAGCAATACATTTTTAAGTACTGAGGGAAATAAGAGAGGAAATAGCTGGGGTTTTAACAGATATCTTTGCAGCATCCTTGAACACGGGGGAGGTTCCAGAGGACTGGAGAATTGCTAATGTTGTCACCTTATTAAAAAAAGGTAGCAGGGAAAATCCTGGTAATTATAGATCAGTGCGCCTGATGTCAGTGATAGGAAGCTGCTGGACAAGATACTGAGGGATAGCATCTATTTACATTTGGAATAAAATGGGCTTATCAGTGAAAGGCAACATGACTTTGTCCAGGGAAGTTCATGTCTTACCAACTTAATAGAATTCTTTGAGGAAGTGACAAAGTTGATTGATGAGGGAAAGGCTGTAAATGTCATATACATGGACTTATTAAGGAATTTGATGAGGTTCCCCATGGTAGGCTGATGGAGAAAGTGAAGTCACATGAGTTCCAGGGTGTTCTAGCTAACTGGCTGGTGAACAGAAGATAGAGAATAGTAGTGGAAGGGAGTTTCTCAAAATGTGACCAGTGGTGTTCCACAGGGATCCGTTTGGGACCACTGTCGTTTGAGATATACATAAATGATTTGTAGAAAGGTATAGGTGGTCTGATTAGCACGTTTGCCGATGATACTATGATAGGTGGAGGAGCAGATAGTTAAGGGGACTATTAGAGAATACAGCAGAGTATAGATAAAGAAATGGCAGATGGAGTTCAATCCAGGCAAATGTGAGGTGATGCATTTTGGAAGATCCAATTCAAGAGCAAACTACATGGTAAATGAAAAGGCCTTGGGATCTGGGTCCATTATTCCCTGAAGGTGGCAACGCAGGTCAGTAGGGTAGTCAAGTATGGCATATGGCATGCTTTTCTTCATCAGACGGGGTATTGAGTACAAGGGTTGGCAGGTCATGTTACAGTTGTATAGGACTTTGGTTTGGCCACATTTGGAATACTGTGTACAGTTCTGGTCACCACATTACCAAAAGGATGTGGATGCTTTGGAGAGGGTGCAGTGGAGGTTCACCAGGATGTTGCCTGGTATGGAGGGCACTAGCTATGAAGAGAGGTTGAGTAGATTAGGATTATTTTCATTAGAAAGACAGAGGTTGAGGGGGGCCTGATTGAGGTCTACAAAATCATGAGAGGTATAGACAGGGTGGATAGCAAGAAGCTTTTTCCTAAGAGTGGGAGACTCAATTATTTGGGTCACTAGTTCAAGGTGAGAGGGGAAAAGTTTAGGGGAGGTATACATGGTAAATTCTTCACGCAGAGCGTGATGGGTGCCTGGAATGTGTTGCCAGCGGAGGTGGTAGAAGCCAGAACAATCATGTCATTTAAGATGTATCTAGATGGGTACATGAATGGGCAGGGAGCAGAGGGATACAGACCCTTATAAAATAGGCGACAGGTATAGATAGAGGATCTGGATCAGTGCAGGCTTGGAGAGCCTGTTCTTTATTCTTTGTTCTAGCAATGTTCTGATTGGCTCCTGACGTGGTGACCATGGTTTCATGTGAGTCAGTGGAACACCCAGCCTGCAAAGAGAAATCATCAGAAGAGTCTCGCGCTCTCTGTCTCATGTAGATGGACTGGAGAGTAATAGGTAGCTACCTTCCACTGACTTTTCTCTGCAAATCCCTTGAAGCAAGAACTAAATGCTGTAAATTCAGTGAAAGGATCAGTTCTTCACCAATGAGTGTAAGATGGCTTCGGTGTGTAAACAACTTTATGCAAACAGCAAAAAGCTGAAGGGAGTTGGAAGGAACCAAATACAGTTCATTGAATCCTGCGGACCACACTGGTGAATATTTTACTGGGATATTGATAGATTAAGTGAACAGGCAAAATTGTGGCAGATGGAGTTCAATGTGAGCAAGTCAACTTTGGACTAAGAAAGGACAGGTCAGGGTACTGTCTCGATGGTATGAAGTTAAATGCAGGGGGTGTCCAAAGAGACTTTGAGGTTCAGGTGCACAGATCTTTAAAATGTCACAAACAAGTGCAAAAAAATGATCAAGAAGCTAATGGAATCTTGGCCTTTCTATCCAAAGCTCTGGAGTGGGAGTATATAAAAGTAATGCTGCAATCTCTAAAGCCCTGGTTAGACCACACTTGGACTACTGTGTGCAGATTTGGGCACCACTCCTTAGGAAGGATACAGTGGCCTCATAGGGAGTTCAAATTAGGTTGACTAGAATGATACCTCAGGTGTTAATTGCGAGAAGGGGTTAGACAAATTAGGCCCTTTTACTCTAGAATTTAGACAGTTAAGGGGTGATCTGATATAAGATACTTCAAGATATTAACAGAATAAGACAGGGTATGTCAAGAAATGATTTCCACTGGTTGGGGATTCTAGATCCAGGGGGCAGAGTTTGACAATTAAGGCCAGACCATTCAGGACAAATGTTGAAAGGCACCTCTCTACACAAGGGTGGTAGATGATTGGAATTCTCTTCCACAAACAGCAGTGGGTGCTGGATCAGTTGTTAAGTTTACGTTTGAGATAGATGAAGTTTTGTTAAGTAAAGGTATTAATGGAAATGGGCCAAAGGTATGTATATGGAGTCAGTACACAGTGGAACTACGATCTCAGTGAATGTGGAACAGGCTTGAGGGGCTGAATGGCCTACATCCAATCCTATGTTCTTCTCTGATCTTTCTTGTTTTTCCACTGTTAGGTTCTCTGTCTGATCTGTCTGCATGTGAAGGGGGGCATTTAGGAAGTGATAGAGTTTAAGTTGTAGAGTTGTACATTAGCAATTCATATTTCCACTTTGCCATTGATTAAAGATCGTTTGTGTGTAATAAACATCATTTTCTTGCTAAGTGCAGAGCCTGGTGATCATCACTCAGGCCAATTGCAGTCTTTGGATAGTTTGACCAAATCTTCACACATTTGTGATGACCCTGGGAATCGTGGGCTGGATTTCCAACGCACTATCCAGCGATATCTGATAAGGGGTAAATGGAAATAAATAATAATGTAAGACAAATGATAATCAAAAGCCCAAAAGGTTATCAGCTTTAAACACATACCAACCTGCCGACTATATTCTGCACAAAGACTGTACTGCAGTGCCTGAGGGGAATAACAGAGAGAGCATTAATGAAGGTGTGGCTGAACATGGGAGGAGCAAAGGCTTCTCAGAGGAAAAAATACATCAATCACTTCCGAATAACTTCAGCGATCACAGCTTAGCAAAGCTATAGGAAAGAACCATCCACGACCTGTGGCTCTGCTGACCAAATTATGAATTCAGATTCTCACTGCCCTGCAGCCAGACACTAAGCTGTTTGCCCCTGGCATCGATGTAGTTGGACAGCTTTCTTCAAGCATGTTGCCCACCCCCTGCGGACGGATCATCCCTCCTCTGCTGAACTTAGTTCATCTAAATCCTTACCTCATTGTTGAAATGATGATGACTCTGACAGCCTGCTGTTTCATGAATGTTATTGTTGTGAATTCAGAGTTGTATTCGTTGCTGCACTGTGACCATGAAAAGGGGCAAGTTTCCTCTCAGCTGCTGTGGACCTTTAAGAGCTGCAGCAGCATGTGATTTTCCTGCCCTAACAGGTCAGTAGTAAATTCTTTGGGCTATTTGCCAATGACAGGGAAATCTAGAAACATTACTGGGAGGAGGGTTGGTGTGAATCAGCGAGGGCCAAACACCCTCCATCAATGAGCCAATTTACTGATGCCAGGATCATCAGGTAGAAAAAAATGTGGTCAGTTCTTTCCATGAGTGGTCAGAGTGACGGTTCTGAACCTGTAACCATGGAGCTGAGAACTGCCTCAGCATATAAAACAGATTGGAAAATAGGTTATTCACAAATTCTAACAACTGGATCATAATAAAGCCATTGGTTCCAGATGGAACAGAGCCCAGAACACTGAAGCATACTCTGAACTCACTGTGTAAATCCAGCAACAGTGCAAGTTCTGAAAGAGGCAAAGTTAACTTCAGACTTCTGTTCAGAAAGTTTTGAATCAAAGCCAATTAGAGCACAATTAATAATGGATAATAGGATAAGCTATAATAAAGGAAGCTGGTGGAGATTATTCATTGTGACCTCAGGAAATATGAAAGATACTCTGAGGAAGAGTTACTGGACCCAAATCATTAACTCTGCTTTCTCACCACAGATGCTGCCAGATCTGCTGAGTTTTCCCAGTAATTTTTGTTTTTGTTTCTGATTTCCAGCATCTGCAGTTCTTTCACTTCACATTTAATCCAGAAGAGATGCCCGAAAGAAAAATCATCACCACTGATTCTTTGGAACGCTCTGAGCAAGAATTAAGAATGAAATGTTGGTCATTGTTCGATGTCACGACAGAAAATTATTGGGGAAAGGCCAGGGAATTGGAAATAATGTCCAAGCTCTTTCAAAGGGATGGCACATGCACAATGGGCTGAATGGCCTGCCACTCAGTAATATCATTTTGTCGAATATCTAAACATGTCCTTTAAAAAGGGTGGAGTTTTAGGGAGGTCGAGTAGGATCCAACTTCTACTTGGTGGTGGATGTATGGGGGAGTGAGAGGGAGAGGGGTTACCATTTGGTTAGTTATCATCATTCGAGATCCCAACTTAAGGATGTCTATAAGATGTAACAGAAAAAACTTAAATGAGATGATTTGCTAATTTTACAATTTTATTAACACAAACAAAAAAGCAATGCATATGAATCGGCGAAGTATGTGGCTGTGCTAAAATCTATCAAATCTAATAGAAACCAAATTGGTATTACATATAACTATTCAAGAATATCAAAGATGATCCAAGCATTGCTGATATTAGAATGTTGAACAATATCAAGGAAACAAATATCCACCAACATTTAAAGCACGAACAGAAATGAAATTTCAGTGAAATATCCTTTTTATATGCTATTTTGTCGACTGCTTTACAAATATGGGTGTCAAACAGATATTGTGTGTGTAACTCTCTTCCACTTTCATGTGATACTGCATCAGTTCATATCATCCTTTAATTGTTTCATGAAGATTCCTTATGAAATTCCAGTATTTCTTCAGTAATTAAACTTTTACTTTCATGCCCAGGAACATAGTCTCTCCAGGACTCTTTTCGAGACATTAAAGTATTCATTATACTTTCTTGTTGTCAGTGCTGAGTACTAATGTAACTATTTGCATAATAAAAACTGAAAGAACCGTGGATGCTGTAAATCAGAAACAAAAACAGAAATTGCTGGAAAAGCTCAGCAGATCTTTCAGCATCCATGGAGAGAAATCGGAGTTAATGGTTCAACTCCAGTGACCCTTCTTCTGTCGACCAGAAACATTAACTCTGACTTCTCTCCACAAATACAGACATAGAGTCAAAAATATACAGCACAGAAACAGATCCTTCGGTCCAACTCACCCATATCTAAATTAATCTAGTCCCATTTGCTGGCACTTGGCCCATATCCCTTTAAACCCTTCCTATTCTTGTACACATTTAGATGCCTTTTAAATGTTGTATTTATACCGGCCTCACCATTTCCTGTGGTAGCTCATTCCATACACGCACCACCCTCTGTGTGGTAATGTTACCGCTTAGGTCCCTTTTAAATTTTTCCTCACTCACCCTAAAGCTATGCCCTCCAATTCTGGACTCCCCCATCCCAGGGAAACTACCTTGTCTATATATCGTATCTATGCCCCTCATAATTTTATAAACTTCTATCAGGTCACCCCTCAGTCTCTGACACTCCAGGGAAAACAGACCTAGCACTTTCAGCCTCTCTTTATAGCTCAAACCCTCCAACCCTGGCAACATCCTTGTAAATCTATTGCAGACAAACCTGCTGAGCTTTTCCAGCAGTTTCAGTTTTTTTTGCTAATTAATAACATAGTTATATCATCTCCATATTCCTCTTAAGATAGTTCACTTTTCTGCCAGCTGTTACTGAGTTTTTTGAGATTTATTCCTTCGTGAACTTTTATAGTTGCATGTTTTTTTTCTGTTGACTAGAGTCCTACCTAACTAGTCATACTTAATTCTCAATCAAGACTTTATTTCTAACCAGATATACCCTTCCAACAACACGGACACATCCGCCTGTTATATGTACCCACCAGACGATAGCCCTGTATTACATGTTTGTCATTACATGTCTCTGTTACACATGTATGTTATAAACCTGCTGCTACATCCCCCATTACAAACCCGTCCATAGATCACACCTGTCTGTGACAGACATGTCATTATACACCTCTCCATTATACACCACACCTATCACATTCACCTATTACATACTCTTCCATTATACATCCACCTGTTGTGTACTGTCTCACTTCACAGTCACCCAATATATACTGTATGTTACACACCAGACCTGTTATTGTATCTTGTGCTCCTATTTAGCTCCCATTTACTGGCTCACACCAATCAGAACCTGCTCTTTGCTGCTGCCAACCTTGATCACAAAAGCATCCCCTACACCTATCACATTACACTGTACCCTCTCTTCCCTCTGCCCCTCCTGATGTTGGACAGCCTCCTGGTCCAATGCGTTACAGGTCCATATTCTGACTATCTTTCATGCCTTTTCTTACCTGACTACTTTCTTAACCTTTAACTCACAGCTAACAAGTCCCTCATAATGTTAAACAAGACCAGTTTCTGCAGTACCTCGTTCTCTCTTCTGTCTGGGGTCCTCTCATTCTGTATGCTATTAGTTACACCAACTCTATTCTGAACTCGGAGGTCTTGCTGGAGTGATTGAACTCTGGAATAGACTATCCTGACAGTGTTTACTCTCCCTTTGTGACTCTGAGCTTAAGAGATTCAAGGTGGAGACCTTTAATGCAGATTGATTCACTTAGGTCAGTCTCACTATCAACAAAGTCCCACATAGTTCAATTACAAACTGAACATATGAATGTATGAAATAGGAGCAGAAGTTCCTTAATTCAGCACCTTAATCTGCTCCACAATTCAGTAAGATCATGGCTGCTCTGTTTGTGCTCTGAATTTCACATTTCCATCTACCCCAATAACCTCTAGTTCTGGACTACCAACATCATTCCCACGTTCACCTTGTCAACTCCAGAGAGGATCCTCTGCTAAATTGTCCATAGTGTTAGGTCAAGAGGTAAATGTAGGGGAATGGGTCTGGGTGGGTTGCGCTTCGGCGGGTCGGTGTGGACTTGTTGGGCCGAAGGGCCTGTTTCCCTGCTGTAAGTAATTTAATCTAATCTTGTACACTTTGATAAAGCCACCCTTCACTTCCCGATCTCCAGTGAAAACAAGCCCAGTCTGCCCATCGTTCCTCATAAACTGACCCACATGTTCCAAGTGTCAATCTAACAGATTATATCCTTCCTTAAATAAAGGCAGCAATATTGAACATGGTTTGCAAGAAACAAAAAGAGAAAACTCAGCAAGTTTGGCAGTATCTGTGGAGAGAGAAGCAGAGCTAATTATTCGAGCCCCATGCTGCAACTCTTCTTCAGAATTGAAATGGGGGTTTTATTTTAGGCTGTTGGGAGGTGGAGTGAGTCAGTGAGGACTCCTATCTTCTGTCAAATTCCCTTCTTAATTTTTTTTCATATATTTTCACTGAAGACAAATGCCATATCTCCACCACCCCACCAAGAGTGAGAGCTTCCAACACAAAGGTATTTTCTTCCACAGCATGACATGTATTTATCTTATTTCCACATGTCAATTTGAGCAGAAAGGGAACCACACTAATCTGTGTTTTGTAAACTAAATTGTCTTGCAGTTTAACTGTAAAACTTCAATATCTGAATGCCCAAAAACTATCTGCTACAGCAAATCTCTGTAGCAAACCCCTTTTATTCTCCTCTGACCTTTGTTAGCTTTCCAAGTTAAAGGGCAAGCCTTACCTCCCTTCTCTTTTGAGAAACCTTCTTGCCCTCAAAAACCCACCATAGTGATTGTTTTGGGAAGCATCACGAAAAACAACAAATTTCATGTTCCAGGCATCTGCCAATTGTGGAACTTTCAAAACAGAATCCTCCACTGTTAACTTTTGTCTATATTTTGTTTGGGTGCCCAGCCAATTCACTCAGTCTTCACAAAATATTCGGTCGGAATTTTGGAAGCCACTGCATCATGTTTTGACGTCCTACTTTGACGAATAGCAATGGGGCTGACATTTTCCAATAGCTGAAGCAAAGTTACCTTGGATCCATTCTACCTGACTTCACATCCTGTCCTGACTTTCAAGTTTGAATTCTGCTTTAATTATTTCTGTGATGACATTTTCAAATTCACTGTTCCCACGAAAACAATTGTGGCCCCTTTCCAAGGTGTGTGTGTGTGTGTGTGTACGCAGAGGGGGGTGCATGTGTTGCTGTGTGGGTGTGGGTGTGTGTTGGTGTGTGGGTGTGTGTTGGTGTGTGGGTGTGTGTGTGTATGTGCGTGTGCGGTTTCCTGTGTGTTGGTGTGTGCACACGCATGCGCATGTGTGGGGTTGTGTGCATGTGTGTGTGTTGGTGTGTTTGAGTATGTGTGTCTAGGTCTGTGTGTGCATGTGTGTGGATGTGTGTGTGTCCACGTGTGCATGGGTGTGTGGGGTGGGTGTGCATGTGCGTGTTTGTTTTGTGTGTGTAGGTATGTGGGTGTGTGTGTGAGTGTGCATGTGGATGTGAGATTGTGTGTGTATGTATGTGTGGATGGTTGGGTGGAGATGGCTGTTCATTAGTCACTGACAGAACTTTAGGATTCCTATCAAAAGCTAACCGACATGGAACATATCCTCCAACCATCTGCAAAGTAGTTTTAGCTAATGCAGCTCACTCTAAGGCAGACACTCATTTACAGATTGGCTAATCTGCCAAAATACTATGAATCCTATGACTGCGTAGTTCCTTTCACATGCCCCTTTGCTAGAAGGGCTTTCTACTGCTGTATTCAGGATGATTCACTTCATGTTCATACACATACTGATGAATTCAGTATTAGCTGAGCATATTACCCATCCCTTGTTGCGTTATCATCCCCAAGTTTGAAACTGGTGAAACTCTCAAATTCCTTATTACTCAGAGTCTAGATAGCATTTTAGCCAGTCCATTCCACACACTGTAAACGTACACCTGCTGTCAAATACTGCACATTTGAAAGACTCTATCATCAATATATTCATCACCGGGCTGAAACTTCTGATGACCTCTACAGTGTCCTCTCTTATGATCAGAAGACCATAAAATATAGGAGTAGAATTAGGTCATTCAGTCCATCGTGTTTCATCCACCATTCGAATATGGCTCAAATGTTTCTCAACCCCAGTCTCCTATCTCCTCCCTGTAACCTTTGATACCCATAGTGATCAAGAACTAAACTATCGTTGTCTTACATACATTCAATGACTTGGCCTTCTATGGCAATGAGTTGCATGGAATAACTAACCCCTGGCTGAAGAAATTCCTCTGAATCTCATTTCTAAAGGGCTATCCCTTCACTCTGACACTGTGCCCTTGGGATCTATGCTTTCTTAAGCGTGGAAACAACTTTTCCATGTCTACTCTATCAGATCTCTCAGTCTTCGATAAGTTTCAATGGAATCCATTCTCATACTTCTAAACTCAATCAGGTACAGACCCAGAGCCCAGAGCCTCATATGACAAGCCCTTTATCTCTGAGATCATTCTTGTAAATCTCTTCTGGACCACTTCCAACGCCAGCATCTCCTTCCTTAGATACAGGGCCCAAAACTGTTCACAGTATTCCAAATGTGGTCTGACCAAGAGCCATATACAGCCTCAGCAGTACACCTCCCTCTTCTATTCTAACCCTCTGAAATGAATGCTAACATTGCATTTGCCTTCCTAATAGCCAATGAACCTACACGTCAAACTGAACAGAATCCTGAATTCAGACTCCCAAGTCCCTTTGTGCAGATTTGCAAAGCCTTTCCCCATTTAGAAAATAGTCTATGCCTCTTACAAAGTGTAGAATCTCGCACATTCCCACATAGTATTTTGTCTGCCATTTCTTTGTTCTTCTCTGTCTGTCCATGTCCTCCTGCAGCCTCTCCACTTCCTCATAACTAGCTATTGCCCACTTATCTTTGTTTTATTTGCAAATTTAGCAACAATGCCCCCAGTTCCTTCATCCAGATCATTAATGTATAACATGAATAGTTGTAGTATCAATACTGACCCCGTACTAATCCCCACTGCCATCCTAAAATAGACCCCTTTATCCTCACTCTCTGCCACTGGTAACCTTTGTTGAACTTGCTTGTTACCTGCTCAAAGAATTCTAACATATTTAACATGCGTGACCTCCCTTGACTCAGCCCTATTTTACCATGAATTAGAAATGCCGGTGTTGGAATGGGTTGTACAAAGTTGAAAATCACACAACACCAGGTTATAGTCCAACAGGGTTAATTGGAAGCACACTAGCTTTCTGAAAGTTATCATCATATTTCTGTCAAGATTTCTATTAGTTTCAGTTCTCCTTTCACATTGTCACCTGTTCCCTATATCTAAACGGTCTTGACAATTTGTACAGATTCTGTCCCCCATTTTCTGTCCTATCACCATTTACCCCCTATCCCATTTAACCCTTTATCCCATTTACCCCTGCCATATTACCACTTAACCCTTTTCCCCTCTGAATGCTGCTGGGAAAGAAGGTTTTCCTCAAGGTTCATCTGAGTGTATCTGACATTTGTTCTCACAGTGTATGTTTATCCACATACAAACCTAACTCATGTCATAACTAGAAGTCTGTTCATACTTGATGCTTGGTACAGTTCAACAACACAAAATGCCAGCACAAGATTGGACAATTTGTTAAATGAAATTTCTGCAGCTTTAAAAATAGGCAACTGGATTCCTCCACAGCACTATCCTTTTTCTTTTTAAATTGGTCAAAATCTGACCATGTTTTGTAAGCGAACAAGAAATCATCCCTTTAATAAAGTTAACAATTTGTCCAAATCTTCATCTGTGTTCAGATCACCAGGCTCTAATTCTGAATAAAAATATTGTTGCGTCTCATCTCTATGTGAGTAATGAAAGTGTTATTGCCATAGCTCACTCCCTCTCAGGGAGTGGATTGGATAAATATGGGAGCAAATAAACAGTAGTGAGTCATTTTTTAAGGAATGTGGCTAGTTTAAAGAAGGCTCTCATTAAAAATGTGGACTTGGACACTGTGTGAGTGGAGTTACCGTTTGCAGTGTAACATTGATAGCAGAGGATAGTTGAGTCAAAGTGTAGAGTTTCCAGGTATGATTAGCCACCTCTGTTTTCTGAAAGTAACTCCCTTTGACCTGTGGAGGAATAAAATTAAAACATGGACCTGGATTTTTCTTGGAGAAACTAAGGACTGCAGATGCTGGAGATCAGAGTCGAAAGTGTGTGAAGCTGGAAAAGCACAGCAGGTCAGGCAGCATCTGAGGAGCAGGAAAATCGACATTTCGGGCAAAAGCCCTTCATCAGGAATGAGGCTGGGAACCTCGAGGGTGAAGAGATAAATGGGAGGGGGTTGGGGCTGGGGAGAAGGTAGCTGAGAGTGCAGTAGGTGGATGGAGGTGGGGGTGAAGGTGATAGGTCGGAGAGGAGGGTGGAGCGGATAGGTGGGAAGGAAGATTGACAGAATGGGCAGGTCATGAGGGTGGTGCTGAGCTGGAAGGTTGGAACTGGGGTAAGGTGGTGGGAGGGGAAATGAGGAAACTGGTGAAGTCCACATTGATGCCCTGGGGTTGAAGGGACCAGGTGGAAGATGGGGCATTCTTCCTCCAAGTGTTGAGTGGTGAGGGAGCAGTGGTGGAGGAGGCCCAGGACTTGCATGTTCTCAGCAGAGTGGGAGGGGAGTTGAAATGTTCGGCCACGGGGTGGTGGTGATGATTGGTGTGGGTGTTCAGGAGATGGTTCTCTGAAACGCTCTGCAAGAAGGCATCCGGTCTTCCAGCCTCGTTCCTGATGAAGAGCTCCTGCTTCTCAGATGCAACATGAGCTGCTGTGCTTTTCCAACACCACAATCTCTCGACCCGGGATTTTTCTTTACCAATCGCTCCCTATTAACTTTTAATGAATTCATTCATCACCTGAATGTGACATCTTTTCGATCTCAGGCATTCCTTCAGTCCCAATCAGATGACAACAGCATAGGCCCCTGCAGGAGCCCATCATCACATCCTGGCAATCAAAGAACCATTTATGTATACTCTCTGTTTCCTGCCAGCCAGCCAATCTTCTGCCCAAGCTTCAAGTACAGTACAACGACAGGCTCCCCTTTATCTGCATTGCATGTTACACCTTCAAAAAATTGCATTAAATTGGATAAACATGAGTTCCTTTTGATGAAAATACACGACTTTTCCTAATTACGTTCTGAAGTCTTTCTAAATGTACTGCATTGTTTTCTTTACTGATTGATTCTAACCTCCCCCTTTGACAGACTATTGATTTTTTTGAAGAGGTGATAAAAATAAATGATGAGGGAAGGGCTGTGGATGTTGTTTCTCTGGACTGGAGTAAGGCATTTGATGAAATCCCACATGACAGGTTGGTACAAAATCATTAAAATCACATGGAATTCGGGGTGAGCTGGTGGGATGGATACAGAACTGGCTTGGTCATAGAAGACAGAGGGTAGTGACAAAAGGGTGTCGTTCAGAATGGAGACCAGTAACTAGAGATGTTCCACAGAGATCAGTCTTAGGTCCTTTGTTGTTTGTTCTATATATAAATGATCTGGAGGAAAATGTGGGTGATCTGATTAGTACGTTTGCAAATGACATGAAGATTGGTAGAGTTGCTGATAGTGCAACGATTGTGAAAGTTTACAGGAGGATATAGGTAGATTGGTGACTTGGGCACAGAAATGGCAAAATGGAGTTGAATCCAGTTCAATGTGAGGTGATAATTTTGGGGAATCAAATTTAGGTGTGAACTATAGTGTAAATGGCAGAACCCTTAGGAACATTACCATACAGAGGGATCTGGGTGAACAGGTCCACAGACGGTTAAGGTCATTAAGAAGGCATATGGCATGCTTACCTTTGTTGGCAAGGGTATGGAGTACAAGAGTTGGCAAACCATGTTGCAACTATACAAAACCATGATTGGGCAGCATTTGGAGTATTGGGTACATTTTAGGTCACCACACTACCAGAAGGATGTGGAAGGTTTGGAGAGAGTGCAGGGAAGGTTCACCTGGATGTTGCCTGGTCTCGAAGGCATTGGCTAAGAGGAAAGGTTAAGATAGAATAGTTTTCACTGGAAAGACGGTGGCTGAGTGGAGACCTGTTTGAGGTCTACACAATTATGAGAGGTATAGATAGGGTGGGTAGTCAGAGGCTCTTTCCTAGGGTTGAATTTCAATTACAAGTGGTGACAGGTTCAGGGGAGAGGAGGACAGGTAAAGTGAGATGTACGAGGGATATTTTTCACCCAGAGAGTGGTAGGAGCCTGGAACACAGAGCCAGAAGAGGTGGTTGAAGCAGGTATGTTAGTGACATTTAAGAGGCATCTGGATGGTTACATGAATAGGGAGGGAATAAAGGGATACAGACCAAACATGGGCAGAAGGTTTGTTATTGTAGCTTAGATAGTACATGACCATCAGCATAGGCGTAGACGGCTGAAGGGCCTGTTCCTGTGCTGCACTTCTCTGACTGACCAATAGCTTCCTGCTTTCTGCCTTCACGCCATTTTGAACAGAGAGGTTACATTTTAAACAGGGGTATTACATTGTAAACAGGGGATTCCTTTTTAAACAGGGGGGCTACATTTTAAAGGGGGGATTATATTTTAAAAAGGGGGGGTTACATTTTAAACAGGGGATTCCTTTTTAAACAGAGGAGATTATATTTTAAATGGTGGATTACATTTTAAACAGAGAGGTTGCATTTTAAACAGAGGGATTAAATTTGCGTCTCTCTAGCTTATGGAAATTTTCCTGAACCTTGGGAAGTTTGGAAAATTAACACTGACACATGTATTTTCTCATTGGCCACCACCTTTAGGACTCTAGGATGAAGTCCACATGAACCTGGGGACGTATTATTCACAGTTCCATCAGTTTGCTTAGTATCACTGCTCTTATGATTGTATTTTCAAGCAGTTCCTCTCTCCCTTCCACCTCCTGGTTTACAGTTATGACTGAAATGCTTTCCTAATATTTGTTTGTTTCATCCACCATTTCTTTATTATCTACTTGTAATTCCCATTCTCATCCACTCACTTCACCCACTCCTTTCTTCTTCAAATACCAGTTTGTTATTTTTACTGCCTGACTAGTTTCCTCTCAGGTTCTAATTTTTGCCTTCCTGATTAATATTATTGTCAGCCTCTGCTATTCCTTACATTCTGGCCAGTCACCTGACCTGCCTCTTGACTTTGTGAATCCCATGCTTTTCCTGAAGTTGGAAGCTTTCCATGAACCACAGATTTTCTCTTGGAATTTTTCTTTACAACAGGAATATACTTAGAGTTTTCTGAAATATTGTCTTTGTGGTAATTGTCACAGCCAGCTGGATGTCATAAAATATGAGTTACCTGATTGGGTCTCATTAGGGAGCTGTGGCTGACACATTAAAAAAAGGTGAATGTCTGAGGTAGTGACACCCTTGTACCTGACTCTGAAATGTGGCAGCACTGTAGTTAAGGATTGTTGGTGTGTTAATAAAGGGGGACATTGGAGATTGGATATCAGCTTCTGTGAAGTCTTTTTATAAAATAAAATAGAATCACCTTTACTGTCACATCTAATCAATGAATACAGTGACAAACTTATACATTGCCAATTACAGCACCAACTTCGATACAGAGGTATTAGGCACAGCTCCTCTTGTTACAGGATTTTAGACAGAACAGAAATAAAATGGCCAGCATTGTGGAAACAAGTCCAGTACAGCAGACCACACTGGCACTTAGCTTCCAGTCTGCACTGGGCCCTGGCTCCCCACTGCACTGACAACACACCAGGCCGTGAAGCCACTGTGGGTGGTCACTGTGCTAGCCCATGAGGTCACCACGTCTCACCCAGAGGCCACTACTGGCACACTGGCAGGGCCTGACAGAAGGAGGTCATCACACCACACGGCGAGGTCCTGAAAGGAGGCTGGGAGATCACCACACCACACCACACCGTGAGGGCCCGACAGGAGACTGAAAGGTCGCCACACCACACTGTGAGGGCCCCAAAGGAGGCTGGGAGATCGCCACATCACACCGCGAGGGCCGGACAGAAGGCTGGGAGAACACCACACCACACTGCGAGGACCCGACAGACGGCCAAAAGGTCACCACCCCACACCACGTGGGCCCTACAGGAGGAGATCACCACACCACACTGTGAGGGCCCTACAGGAGATCACCATGCCACACCGCGTGGGCCCTACAGGAGGAGATCACCATGCCTCACCATGAGGGCCCTACAGGAGATCACCACGCCACACCATGAGGGCCCTACACGAGGCCGAACGGTCACCATTCCATATTGTGAGGGCCTTACAGGAGATCACCACGCCACACCAGGAGGTTACTGTGAGAAATGGGGAGGTCACCACACCACACCGGCAGGGCTCTACAGGAGGCCGGGTGGTCACCATGCCTCACCGAGTGGTCACTGTGGGAAACAGGGAGGTCACCATGCCACACCGGTAGGAACCTGCAGGAGGCCACTATCGGAGGCCCTGAACTATAGACTCTGTTAGTATCTCTCAGTCTCAACACAGAACTGAAGTCTTTCATCCCAGTTACCATTCTTATAAGAAAGACAAGAAAGGATTGCAATTTATATAGCACCTTTGTTGACTGCAGGATAACTCAAAGTGCTCCACAGCTATTAATATTGTTTTCGATTGTAGACACATTGTAATGTCAGGAGGACAGACGTCAATTTACACATAGCAAGCTCTCACTAATAGCAAATGATAAGAATCAGTCATTTTCAAGATATTGATTGAGGGATGAATATTGGCAGGACATGAGGGAAAGCTACCCTTTGAATATGAATTCTTCCAAATCCACCTAACAGAGCAGTTCAAAGTTTCATTCAAAAGGATGTGCTACACTCCTTCAGAACAGGCACTGGTGTGTCTTCTGTCTAACTGTTAATGTCTCTCAGTCTAACTGTTAGTGACTAAGTCTGTTAGTGTTTCACAGTCTAATTGTTCATATCTCTCACTCTAACTGTTAGTGTCTTTTGGTCTAACTGTTCGTATCTCTCAGACCAACTGTTAAGGTCTCTCAGTCTGACTGTTAGGAACTCTCAGTTGTTTCATGCCTCTCAGTCTAACTGTTAGTGTCTCAGTCTGTTAGTACTTCCCAGTCTAAGTCTTAGTGTGTCTCAGTCTAACTGTTACTATCTCTCAGACTAATTGGTAGTGTCTCTCAGTCTGTTAATATCTCTTATTCTATCTGTTAATACCCCTCAGTTTAACTGTTAGTGTCTATCAGACTAATTATCAGTGTCTCTCAGTCTACCTGTTAGTATCTCTTAATCTAATTGTTAATGTCTCTCAGTTGAGTGGTAATGTCTCTCAGTCTGTTAGTGTCACCCAGTCTGTCAGTATACCTCTGTCTATCTATTAGTGTCTCACAGTCTAACAGTTAGTATCTCTCAGTTTAACTGTGTCTCCCAACCTAACTTTTAGTGTATCAATGGAAAATAAAGAGCATGAAAGCATGGGAGGGGTTAAAGCATGAAGACCACTGGCAATCTGTGGTCTGTGGAAGGCAGGATGGGATAAGAATAGTGGAATGCTCTTACACTAATTAACAGAGTAAGGTTAAGGCTGAAAGGTCACTATGGCGGGATGAGATAACAGTCAGTAGAGGTAGTATTCTGTTAAGTGTTATAGGATTGCAACCATAAATGTTTGGAACATGACATTAAAATATCTATTTAATAGTTAGTAGAGTCAGCTTGAGACAGGAGACTATTGTAATAGATGGAATAGCTAAATATCTATCATGACAGGTTAGTCTGGAATGGAAGATCACTGTAGCAGAGGTAATAATAAATATCTAATCATGACATTAGGAAAATATTAAATAGGGTCTGGAATGAAAGACCATTGTTGCAAAGAATTAACAATAAATATCTAACCGTGACATTAGAATAATATTAAGTAGAATGTACAGCTAAAGAGATAATGGGAACTAACATCATTGGTTTATTGTGTAGCTAGAGTGAGGTACTTTGATTAATATAGTTAGACATCCTGATAAGTTAACAGAAACATGATTTAAAAAAATATAAAAATCCACGGACCTGGAGGTTCGTGGGCATTCGCGAATCTGCTTTCTCAGTGTCACGGTTTCTTGTTTGCAAATGAAGGACCTACTTTTTGAAGAACTCTCTGCATCTCTATATTTTCTCCATGACATCTCTCAGTCTAACTGTTCGTGTCTGTCAGTCTAGTTGTTAGTAACTCCCAACTTCTCAGTCTCTTTCAGTCCAACTGTATCTCTCAGTCTAACTGTTAATATCTCTCAGTGTAATTGTTAGAAACATTCAGTTTAACTTTTAGCGTCTCTCAGTCTAGCTGTTAGTAACTTTCAACTTCTCAGTGTCTTTCAGTCCAACTGTATCTCTCAGTCTAACTGCTAATGTCTCTCAATGTAATTGTTAGTGTTGCTCAGGGTGTTAGTGTCTCTCATTCAAGCTGTTCGAATTTCTCAGTCTATCTGCTAGTGTCTGGTAGTCTTTTAGTGTCTCAGTCAAGTTGTTTGTGCCTTTCAGTCTAACTGTTAATTTCTCTCAATTGAGCTGTCAATGTCTCTCAATCTAACTGTTAGCATCTCTCAGTCTAACTTTTAGTGTCATTCAGTCTAGCTGTTACTGTCTCTCAGTCAGTTAGTGTCTCTCAGTCTAACTGTAAATATCTCTCAATCGAATTGTTAGTGTCTCTCAGGATGTTAGTGTCTCTTAATCTAACTGTTAGCTTCTCTAAGTTGAGCTGTCAATGTCTCTCAATCTAACTGTTAGTGTCTCTCAGTCTAACTGTTAACATCTCTCAGTATAACTCTTAATATCTCTGTCTAACTGTTAGTAGCTCTTAGTCTAACTTTTATTGTTTCTCAGTCTAACTGTAGGTGTCTCCCTATCTATTAGTGTTCTCTCAGTCTAGCTGTTAGTGTCTGTTGCTGTAACTGCTAGTATCTCTGAGTCTAACACGTATTATCTCTCAGTCAAACTGTTAGTATTTCTCAGTCACAGTGTTGATGTCTCTCAGTCTGTTAGTATCTTTCAGTCTAAGTGTTCGTGTCTCTTAGACTAACTGTTAGTATCTTTAAGCTAACTGTTAGTATCTCTCAATCTAACTGTTAATGTCTCTCAGTCTAACTGCTGGTGTATCTCATTCCAACTCAGGCTCTGTCAGTTGAGCTGTTAACATCTCTCAGTCTAACTGTTAGTTTCTCTCAGTGTAACTGTTAATGTCTCTCAGTCTGTTAGTATCTCTCAGTCAAACTGTTCGGGTCGCTTAGTGTCACTCAATCTAAATGTTAGTATCTCTCTTTCTAACTTTTTGTTTCTCTCTTTCTAACTGTTAGCATCTCTCAGTCTGACAGTTAGTGTCTCTTACACTAAATGTTCATGTCTCTCAGAACAATAGTTAATATCTCACAGTCCGTTCATTTATCTCAGTCTACTGTTTGTGTCACTTATTCTATCTGTTAGTGTCTCTCAGTCTAATACTTAGTGTCTCTCAATCTAACACTTAGTGTCTCTCAATCTAACACTTAGTGTCTCTCAGTCTAACTGTTAGTGTCTCTCAGTTTAACTTTTAGTGTCTCTCAGTCAAACTGTTCGGGTCACTAAGGCTGTTCATGTCTTTCAGTCTAACTTTTTGTTTCTCTCTTTCTAACTGTTAGCATCTCTCAGTCTGACTGTTAGTGTCTCTCAGCCTAACTGTTAATATCTCTCGGTGTAGCTGTTTGTATCTCTCAGTCTAACTCTTAGTGTCTCTTACTCTAAATGTTCATGTCTCTCAGTCTAATAGTTAGTTTCTCTCAGTCCATTCATTTATCTCATTCTAACTGTTAGTATCTTTCAATCTAACAGTTAATGTCTCTCAGTCTAACTGTTAATATATCTCTCAGTCTAACTATTCGTGTCTCTCGGTCTGTTAGTGTCTCTCAGTCAAACTGTTCGGGTCGCTAAGTCTATTCGTGTCTCTCAGTCTAACTTTTTGTATCTCAGTCTAACATTTAGTGTCTCTTAGTCTAACTGTTCGTATCTCTCAGTCTAACTGTTTGTGTCTCTCAGTCTAACTGTTCGTATCTCTCAGTCTAACTGTTCGTGTCTCTCAGTCTAACTGTTCGTGTCTCTCAGTCTAACCGTTCGTGTCTCTCAGTCTAATTGTTCGTGTCTCTCAGCCTGTTTGTGTCCCTTACTCAAGCTGTTCAGGTCTCTAACGGTTCGATCTCGCAGCAGAGCGACTAAAGTCCCTCAGTGTAATTGTTAGTATCTTTCAGTCTAATCGTTAGCGTCTCTCAGTCTAACCTTTAGTATCTCGCAGTCTAACTGTTAATGTCTCTCAGTTTGTTAGTGTCTCTCAGTCAAACTGTTCAGGTCGCTAAGTTTGTTAGTGTCACTCAGTCTAATTCTTAGTGTCTCTCAGTCTAATTGTTGGTGTCTGTCATTCTGTTAGTGTTTCTCAGTCTAACCATTCGTACCTCTCAGTCTAATTCTTAGTGTCTCTCAGTCTAATTCTTAGTGTCTCTCAGTCTAACTGTTAGTGTCTCTCAGTCTAATTGTTAGTGTGTCTCAGTCTGTTAGTGTCTTTCACTCAAAATGTTCAGATCGCTAAGTCTGTTAGTCTCTCTCAGTCAAAATGTTAGTGTCTCTCAGTAGAGCTGTTAAAGTGCCTCAGTCCATGGGGCGGCATGGTGGGTCAGTGGTTAGCACTGTTGCCTCACAGTGCCAGGGACCCAGGTTCAATTCCAGCCTTGGAATTGTCTGTGCGGGTTTCCTCTGGGTGCTTCGGTTTCCTAGCTACAATCCAAAATTGTGCAAATTAGGTGAATTGGCCATGTGAAATTGCCCATAGTGCTAGGTGCATCATTCAGAGAGAAATGGGTCTGGGTGGGTTACTCTTCGGAGTGTTGGTGTGGACTTGTTGGGCCTAAGGGCCTGTTTCCACACTGTGGGGAATCTAATCTAAGTGTTAGTGTCTCTCAGTCTAACTGTTAATATCGCTCAATCTAACTGTGCAGGTCATTAAGTCTGTTCTGAGTCTAACTGTTAGTATCTCTCAGTCTGTTAGTGTCTGTCAGTCTAACTGTCGGTATATCTCAGTCTAACTGTTAATGTCTCTCATTCTAACTCTTAGTGTCTCTCAGTCTAAATGTTAGCATCTCTCAGTCGAGCTGCTAAAGTCCTTCAGTCTAATTGTTAGTGTCTCTCAGCAGAGCTGTTTGTATCTCTCAGTCTAACTGTTAGTGTCTGTCTGTCTAATTGTTTGTATCTCTCAGTCTAACTGTTTGTGCCTCTCAGTCGAGGTGTTAGTATCTTTCAGTTCGCTGTTAGTATCTCTCAGTCTAACTGTCGGTATTTCTCAGTCTGACTGTCTCTCAGTCTGTTAGTATCTCTCAGTCTAACTGTCGGTATTTCTCAGTCTGACTGTCTCTCAGTCTGTAAGTATCTCTCAGTCTAACTGTCGGTATTTCTCAGTCTGACTGTCTCTCAGTCTGTAAGTATCTCTCAGTCTAACTGTCGGTATTTCTCAGTCTGACTGTCTCTCAGTCTGTTAGTATCTTTCAGTCTAACTGTCGGTATTTCTCAGTCTGACTGTCTCTCAGTCTGTAAGTATCTCTCAGTCTAATTGCCAGTGTCCCATTGTCTAGATGTCGGTATTTTTTAGTCTAATCATTAATGTCTCTCAGTCTGTTCATGTCTTTCACTCAAAATGTTCAGGTCGCTAAGTCTGTTCCTCAGTCTGCAGGATGACATGCTGGCTCAGTGGTTAGCACTGCTGCCTAACAGCGCCAGGGATCCAAGTTCAATCCCAGCCTTGGGCGACTGTCTGTGTGGAATTTGCACATTCTCCCAGTGTCTGTATGGGTTTTCTCCGGGTGCTCTGGTTTCCTCCCACAGTCCAAAGATGTGCAGACCAGGTGAATTGGCCATGCTAAATTGCCCAGAGTGATAAGTGCATTGGTCAGATGGGAATTGGGTCTGGGTGGGTTACTCTTCAGAGTAACACTTTGTTGGGCCAAAGGGCCTGTTTCCACACTGTGGGGAATCTAATCTAAATGCTAGTGTCTCACAGGGTAGCCTTTTGTGTCTCAGTCTGTTAGTATCTCTTAGTCTAACTGTTAATGTCTCTCAGTCTAATTGTTAGTGTCTGTCTGTTTAACTGTTTGAGTCTCTCAGTCTAACTGTTAGTATCTCTCAGTCTAATTGTTAGTGTCTCTCAGTCTGTGAGCATCTCTCACTCAAATTGTTTGGGTTGTAAGTCTGTTACTGTCTTTCGGTCTCAATGTTAGTGTCTCTCACTGAAAATGTTCAGGTCTCTAAGTCTGTTAATGTCTCTCAGTCCAAAGTTAGTGTCTCTCAGTGGAGGTGTTAAAGTCCCTCAGTCTATATGTTAGTATCTCTCAGTACAGCTGTTTTATCTCACAGTTTGTTCGTGTGTCTCAGTCTGACTGTGAGTATCTCTTTGTCACTTGTTATAACTGTTAGTGTCTCTCAGTCTAGTCATTAATGTCTCTCAGTCTAACTGTTAATGTCTCTCAGTTGAGCTGTTGTGTTTCTTACGCTACCCTGTTAGTGTCTCGCAGTTGAACTGTTAGTGTCTCTCAGTCTGTTAGTGTCTCTCAGTTTAAATGTCAGTGTCTCTCAATCTAACTCTTAGTGTCTCTCAGTCTAACTATTGATATTTCTCAGTCTAATTCTTAGTGTGTCTCAATCTAACTGCTAGTATCTCTCAGTCTAACTGTTAATGACTCAGTCTAACTGCTGGTATCTCTCAATCTAACTGTTAGGTCGCTAAGTCTATTAGTGTCTCTCAGTCTAAATGTTAATGTTTCTCAGTCTAAGTCTTACTGTCTATCAGTCTAAATATTAGTGTCTCTCAGTCTAACTATTAGTATTTGTCAGTCTAATTCCTAGTATCTCTCAATCTCACTGTTGGTATCTCTCAGTCTAACTGTTAATGTCTCTCAGTCTAACTGTTAGTATCTCTCAATCTAACTGTTTATGTCTCTCACTCTAACTGTTGGTATCTCTCAATTTAACTGTTCTGGTCGCTAAGTCTGTTAGTGTCTCTCAGTTAAATTGTTTGGGTTGCTAATTCTGTTAGTGTCTCTCAGTCTAAATGTTAATATCTCTCAGTGTAACTGTTAGTATCTCTCAATCTAACTGTTCATGTCTTTCAGTCTAACTGTTAGTATCTCTCAATCTAACTGTTCGTATCTCTCAGTTTAACTATTAGTAGCTCTCAGTCTAACTACGGTTATCTCTCAGTAAAACTGTTTGCATCACTAAATCTGTCGGTGTCTCTCAGTCTAAATATTAGTGTCTCTCAGTCTGACTATTAGTATTTGTCAGCCTAACTCTTAGTATCTCTCCGTCTAACTGTTAGTATCTGTCAGCCTAATTGTTAGTGTCTCTCACTCAAAATGTTCGGGTTTCTGACTCTGCTGGTGTCTCTCAGTGTAAATGTTAGCATCTCTCAGTCTAACTCTTAGTGTCTCTCGGTCTGTTAGTATCACTCAGTCTAATTGTTAATATCTTAGTCTAACTGTTGGTATCTCTCAATCTTCAAAGTTTGTGCGAAGATTTGTAGCTTGGGTGCTCGTTGTTGTGGTTCTGTTCACTGAGCTGGAAGTTTTTGTTGCAAACGTTTCGTCCCCTGGCTAGGCGACATCATCAGTGCTTTGGAGCCTCCTGCGAAGCGCTTCTTTGATGTTTCTTCCGTAACATCAAAGAAGCGCTTCGCAGGAGGCTCCAAAGCACTGATGATGTCGCCTAGCCAGGGGACGAAACGTTTGCAACAAAAACTTCCAGCTCGGCGAACAGAACCACAACATCTCTCAATCTAACTGTTTGTGTCATTCAGTCTAATTGTTGGTATCTCTAAATCTAACTGTTCGAGTTGTTAAGTCTGTCAGTGTCTCTCAGTCTAATTTTTTGTATCTCTCAGTCTAACGTTTAGTGTCGTTCAGTCCAATTGTTTGTATTGTAGTCTAATTTTTAGTGTCTCTCAGTTGAACTGTTAATGTCTCTCACTCTAGTTATTAGTTTTTCTCAGTGTAACTCTTAGTATCTCTCAGTCTAATTCTTTGTGTCCCTCGGTCTGTTATTGTCTCTCAATCAAACTGTTCGGGTCACTAAGTCTATTAGTGCCTCTCAGTCTAACTTTTTGTATCTCTCAGTCTAACATTTAGTGTCTTTCAGTCTAATTGTTAGTATCGCAGTCTAATTTTTAGTGTCTCTCAGTCTAACTGTTTATGTCTCTCAGTCGAACAGTTAGTATTTCTCAGTCTAATCATTAGTGTCTGTCAGTCTAACTCTTAGTGTCTCTCAGTCTGTTAGTGTCTCCCAGTCTAACTATTATTATCTCAGTCTAACTTTTTATATCTCTCAGTCTAACTGTCAGTGTCTCTCAGTTTAACTCTTAGTGTCTCTCAGTCTAACTATTAGTATCACTCTGTCTAATTCTTAGTGTCTCTCAGTCTAACTATTAGTATTCTGGATCAGTGGTGCTGGAAGAGCACAGCAGTTCAGGCAGCATCCAACGAGCAGCGAAATCGACGTTTCGGGCAAAAGCCCTTCAACATTCCTGATGAAGGACTTTTGCCTGAAACGTCGATTTCGCTGCACGTTGGATGCTGCCTGAACTGCTGTGCTCTTCCAGCACCACTGATCCAGAATCTAGTTTCCAGCATCTGCAGTCATTGTTTATACCTAACTGTTAGTATCTCTCAGTTTAATTGTTAGTGTCTCTCAGTCTGTTAGCATCTCTCGCTCAAACTATTTGGGTCGTAAGTCTTTTACTGACTTTCGGTGTCAGTGTTAGTGTCTGTCACACAAAATATTCAGGTCGCTAAGTCTGTTAGTGTCTCTCAGTCCAAAGTTAGTGTCTCTCAGTCAAATTGTTCGGGTCACTAAGTGTGTTATTGTCTCTCAGTCTAAATGTTAATGTCTCTCAATCTAACTGTTAGTATCGTTCAGTGTATTTCTCAGTGTCTCTTAGTCAAGCTGTAGATATCTCTCAGTAGAACAGTTAGTGACTCTCAGTTGAACTGTTCATATCTCTGAGTCTAACTGTTCCCGTCTCTCAGACTAACTGTAGGTATCTCTGAATCTAACTGTTAGTGTCGGTTAGTTGAGCTGTTAATGTCTGTCAGTCTCACTGTTCATGTCTCTCAGTCTAACTGTTAGTATCACTCAGCCTAACTGGTAATATCTCTCAGTCTCACTGTTTGTACCTCTCAATCTAATTGTTAGTGTCTCTCTGTCTGATTGTTAGTAGAGCTGTTAAAGACCCACAGTCGAAATGTTAACGTCTCTCAGTGTAGCTGTTTGTATCTCTCAGCTTGACTGTCAGTATCTCGTAATCTAACTGTTAGTGTCTCCTCCTCCAGCCTCCAATCCCTTCCTCCACCTGCCCCCTCCAATCTCCTCCTCTTCCTGCCCCCTCCAATCCACTCCTCTTCCTGACCCCAATCCCCTCCTCCTCCTGCTCCCTCCAATTTCCTCCTCCTGCCCGCTCCAATTCCCTCCTCCACAGGCCGCTTCCAATCCCCTCCTCCCGTCCTTAATCCCCTGCTCCTCCTTCTCCCTCCAACCCCCTACTCCTCCTGCCCACTCCAATCCCCTCCACCTCATGCCCTCTCCAATCTCCTCCTCCTACTCCCGCCAATCCCCTCCTCCTCCTGCCCCATCCAAACTCCTCCTCCTGCTGCCACTCCAATCCCCTCCTTCTCCTGCTCCTCCAATCTCCTCCTCCTGCCTCCAATCCCTCCTCCACCTGCCCCCTCCAATCTCCTCCTTCTGCCTCCTCCAAACTCGTCCTCCCGCCCCCTCCAAACTACTCCTCTTTCTGCCCCCTCCAATCCCCTTCTCCTGCTGCCCCTCCAATCCCCTCCTCCTACCCCCTCCAAATACCTCTTCCTGCCCCCTCCAATCTGCTCCACCTCCAGACCCCTCCAATCACCTCCACCTCCTGCCCCCTCAATCTCCTCCTCCTCCTGCCCCCTCCAATCCATTTCTTCTCCAGCCCTCTCCAATCTCCTCCTCCTCCTGTTCCCTCCAATCCCCTCCTCCTCCTGCCTCTCCAATCACCTCGACCTCCTGCCCCCTCAATCTCCTGCCCCTGCCAATCCCCCTCCTCCTGCCCCCTCCAATCTCCTCCTTCTCCTGCCTCCAATCCCCTCATCCTCCAACCCCTCCAACCTCCTCCTCCTTCTGCCCCCCCAATACCCACCTCCTAGTGCTCCCTCCAATCCCCTCCTCCTCCTGCCCCTCCAATCTCCTACACCTCCTACCCCCTCCAATCTCCACCTCCTGCATCCAATCCCCTCCTCCTCCTGCACCTTCCAATCCCCTCCTCCTGTCCCTCCAATCTCGTCCTCCTCCTGCCCCTCCACTCCCCTCCTCCTGCCAACTCCAATCTCCTCCTCCTGCCCACTCCAATCCCCTCCGTCCCCTTCCCCTCCAGTCTCCTCCTCCTGCCTCCAATCTCCTCCTCCTACCCCCTCCAATCTCCTCCTCTTTCTGCCCCCCCAATACCCACCTCCTAGTGCCCCCTCCAATCTCCTCCTCCGGCCCCCTCCAATTTTCTCCTCCTGCCCCCTCCAATCTCCTCCTCCCGCCTCCAATCCCTTCCTCCACCTGCCCTTTCCAATCTCTTCCTCCTCCTGCCTCCACACTCCTCCTGTCCCCTCCAATCCCCTCCACCACCTAGCCCTCCAATCTCCTCCTCTTTCTGCCCCCTCCAATCTCCTCCTCCTCCTGCCCCCTCCAATCTCCTCCTCCTATCCCATCCAAGTTCCTCCTGCTGCCCCATCCAATTCCCTCTTCTACCTGCCCCCTCCAATCTCCACCGCCTCCTGCCCCCTCCAATCTCCACCTCCTCCTGCCCCCTCCAATCTCCTCATCCTCCTGCCTCCTCTAATTTCCTCATCCTGCCCCCTCCAGGCTCCTCCTCCTGCCCCCTCCAATCTCCTTTTCCTGCCTCCAATCCCATCATCCTCCTGCCCCTCCCAATCTCCTCCTCCTGCCCCCTCCAATCTCCACCTCCTCCTGCCCCCTCCAATCTCCTTCACCTGCCTCCAATCCCCTCATCCTCCTATCCCCTCCACTCACCTCCTCCTGTCCCCTCCAATCTCCTCCTCCTGCCCCCCTGATCCCCTCCCTCTCCTTCCCCTCCAATCATCTCCTCCTGCCTCCAATCCCCCATCCTCCAACCCCTCCAATCTCCCCCTCATTCTGCCTCCTCCAAACTCTTCCTCCAGCCCCTCCAAACTCCTCCTCTTTCTGTCCCCTCCAGTACCCACGTCCGACTCCCCCCTCCAATCCCTTCGTTCTCCTACCCCCTCCAATCTCCTCCTCCAGCCTCCAATCCCTTCCTCCACCTGTCCCCCCAATGTCCTCCTCCTCCTGCCCTCTCCAATCTCCTCCTGCCCCCAGTCCCCTTCTCCTGCTGCCCCTCCAATCCCCTCCTCCTCCTGCCTCCTCCAATCTCCTCCTCCTTCTGCCTTCTCCAAACTCTTCCTCCAGCCCCCTCCAATCTCCTCCTCTTTCTGCCCCCTCCAATCCCCCTCTCCTGCTGCCCCTCTAATCCCCTCCTCCTCCTGCCCCCTCCAATCCATTTCTTCTCCAGCCCTCTCCAATCCCCTCATCCTCCAACCCCTCCAATCTCCTCCTCTTTCTGCCCCCCAATACCCACCTCCTAGTGCTCCCTCCAATCTCCTACACCTCCTACCCCCTCCAATCTCCTCCTCCTGCACCTTCCAATCCCCTCCTCCTGTCCCTCCAATCTCGTCCTCCTCCTGCCAACTCCAATCTCCTCCTCCTGCCCACTCCAATCCCCTCCCTCTCCTTCCCCTCCAGTCTCCTCCTCCTCCTACCCCCTCCAATCTCCACCTTCTCCTGCCTCCAAACCCCTCATCCTCCAACCCCTCCAACCTCCTCCTCCTGCTGCCCCCTCCAATCTCCTCCTCTTGCCTCTAATCCCCTCCTTCTCCTACCCCCTCCAATCTCCTCCTTCTCCTGCCTCCAAACCCCTCATCCTCCAACCCCTCCAACCTCCTCCTGCTGCCCCCTCCAATCTCCTCCTCTTGCCTCTAATCCCCTCCTTCTCCTGCCCCCTCCAATCTCCTCCTTTCCCTGCCCCTCCAATCTCCTCATCCTCCCTCCTCCAGTCTCCTCCTCCTGCCCGCTCCAATCCCCTCCTCCACAAGCCCCTTCCAATCTCCGCCTCCCATCCTTAATCCCCTGCTCCTCCTTCCCCCCCGATCTCCTCCACCTCCTGCCTCCAACCTCCGACTCCTCCTGCCCCCTCCAATCCCCTCCACCTCCTGCCCTCTCCAATCACCTCCTCCTACTCCCGCCAATCCCCTCCTCCTCCTGCTCCATCCAATCACCTCCTCCTCCTGCCCCCTCCAAACTACTCCTCTTTCTGCCCCCTTCAATCCCCTTCTCCTGCTGCCCCTCCAATCCCCTCCTCATCCTGCCCCCTCCAATCCCCTCCTCCTCCTACCCCCTCCAAATACCTCTTTCTGCCCTCTCCAATCACCTCCTCCTATCCCCTCCAATTTCCTCCTGCTGCCCCATCCAATTCCCTCTTCTACCTGCCCCCTCCAATCTCCTCCTCTGCTGCCCCTCCAATCTCCTCATCCTCCTGCCTCCTCTAATCTCCTCATCCTCCTGCCTCCTCTAATTTCCGCATACTGCCCCCTCCAGGCTCCTCCTCCTGCCCCCTCCAATCTCCACCTCCTCCTGCTCCCTCCAATCTCCTTCACCTGCCTCCAATCCCCTCATCCTCCTATCCCCTCCACTCACCTCCTCCTGTCCCCTCCAATCTCCTCCTCCTGCCCCCCTGATCCCCACCCTCTCCTTCCCCTCCAATCATCTCCTCCTGCCTCCAATCCCCTCATCCTCCAACCCCTCCAATCTCCTCCTCCTTCTGCCTCCTCCAAACTCTTCCTCCAGCCCCCTCCAAACTCCTCCTCTTTCTGTCCCCTCCAGTACCCTCGTCCTACTCCCCCCTCCAATCCCTTCGTTCTCCTACCCCCTCCAATCTCCTCCTCCTGCTTCCAATCCCTTCCTCTGCCTGCCCCTCCAATCTCCTCATCCTGGCCCTCCTATCTCCTCTTTCTCCTGCATCCAATCTCCTCCTCCTCCTGGCCCCTCCAATCCCCTCCTCCTCCTGCCCCTTCCCATCACCTCCTCCTCCTGCCCCCTCCAATCTCCTCCTCCTCCTGGCCCCTCCAATCCCCTCCTCCTTCTGCCCCCTCCAATCTTCTCCTCCTGCCCCCTACAATCCACTACTCCTCCTGCCCCCTCCAATTTCCTCCTCCTCCTGCACCCTCCAATCTTCTCCTCCTCCTGCACCCTACAATCTCCTCCTCTTGCCCCTCCAATCTCCTCCTCCTGCCCCCGCTAATCTCTTCCTCCAGCCTCCAAACCCTTCCTCTGCCTGCCCCCTCCAATCGCCACCTCATTCCCCCTCCAATCCCTTACTTCTCTTGCTCCCTCCCATCTCCTCCTCCTGCCCCCTCCAATCCCCCCTCCATCTACTCCCTCCAATCCCCTCCTCCTCCTTCCCCTCCAATCACCTCCTCCTCCTCTCCCCTCCAATCTCTGCCTACTGCCACCTCCAATCTCCTCCTCCTGCCCCCTCCAATCGCCTCCTCCTCCTGCCCCTTCAATCTCTTCCTCCTCCTTCCTCCAATCACCTCCTCCTCCTGCCTCCTCCAATCTCCTCCTCCTGCCTCCAATCTCCTCCTCCTCCTGCCTCCTCCAATCCAGTCCTCCGCCTGCCCCCTCCAAACTCCACCTACTGCCCCCTCCAATTTCCTACTCCTCCATCCCCTCCAATCTCCTGCTCCTGCCCCCTCCAATCTACTCCTCCTTATGCCCCTCCAATCCCTTACTCCTCCTGCCCCCTCCATTCTCCTCCTCCTGCCTCCAATCCCCTCCTCCTCCTGCCCCTCCAATCTCCTCTTCCTTCCCCCTCCAATCCCCTCCTCCTCCTGTCCCCTTCAATTTCCTCCTCCTCCTGCTCCCTCGAATCTCCTCCTCCTGCCCCATCCAATTCCCTCCTCCTCCTTCCCCCTCCAATCTGTTCCTCCTCATGCCCCTCCAATACCCTCCTATTCGTCCCCCCTCCAATCCCCTCCTCCTGTGCCCTCCAATCTCCTCCTTCTCCTGTCCCCTCCAATCCCCTCCTCCTCCTCCCCCTTCAATTTCCTCCTCCTCCTGCCCCTTCCAATCTCCTTCTCCTTCCCCCTCCAATCCCCTGCTCCTCCTGCCACCTCCAATACCCTCCTCCTCCTGCCCCCTCCAAATTCCTCCTCCTGCCCCCTTCCAATCCCCTCCTCCTGCCCCCTCCAAACTCCTCCTCCTGCCCTCTTCAATCCCCTCTTCCTCCTGCCCTCTCCAATCGCCTCCACCTTCTGCTCCCTCCAATCTCCTACTCCTGCCCCCTCCAATCCCATCCTCCTCCTGTCCCCTCCAATCGCCTCGTCCTCCTGCCTCCTCCAAACACCTCCTCCTAACCTCTCCAAACCCCTCTTTCTCCTGCCCTCTCTAAACTCCTCCTCCTACCATCTCCAATCACTTCCTCCTCCTGCCCCCTCCAATCCTCTCCTTCTCCTGCCCTCTGCAATCCCCCCCTCCTCCTGCCCCTCCCATCTCCTCCTCCTCCTGCCTTCAATCCGCTCCTCCTCCTGCCTCCTCCAATCCCCTCCTCCCCTGGCCCCTCCAATCCCCTACTCCTCCTGCCTCCTCCAATCCCCTCCTCCCCTGCCCCCTCCAATCTCCTCCTCCTGTCCCCTCCAAACTCTTCCTCCTGCCTTCAATCCCCGCCTCCTCCTACTACCCCCTCAAATCTCCTCCTCCTCCTGCCTCCTCCAAACTCTTCCTCCTCCTGCCCCCTCCAATCCCCTCCTCCTCCTGCCCCCTCCAATCGCCTCCACCTTCTGCTCCCTCCAATCTCCTCCTCCTGCCCCCTCCAATCGCCTCCTCCTCCTGCCCCTTCAATCTCTTCCTCCTCCTTCCTCCAATCTCCTCCTCCTCCTGCCTCCTCCAATCTCCTCCTCCTGCCTCCAATCTCCTCCTCCTCCTGCCTCCTCCAATCCAGTCCTCCGCCTGCCCCCTCCAAACTCCACCTACTGCCCCCTCCAATTTCCTCCACCTCCATCCCCCTCCAATCTTCTCCTCCTGCCCCTTCAATCTCCTCCTCATCCTGCCCCCTCAAATCTCCTCCTCCTGCCCCCTCCAATCTCCTCATCCTCCTGGACCGTCTACTCTCCTCCTCCTCCTGTCCTCTCCAATCTCCTCCCCCGTCCCCTCCAATCCCCTTCTCCTCTTGCCCTCTACAATCTCCTCCTCCTCCTGCCTCCAATCCCCTCCAACCCCTCCCCTCCAAACCCCCCTCCTCCTGCCTCCTCCAATCTCCTCCTCCTGCCTCCAATCTCCTCCTCCTCCTGCCTCCTCCAATCTCCTCCTCCTGCCTCCAATCTCCTCCTCCTCCTGCCTCCTCCAATCCAGTCCTCCTCCTGCCCCCTCCGAACTCCACCTACTGCCCCCTCCAATCTCCTCGTCCTTCTGGACTGTCTACTCTCTTCCTCCTCCTGTCTCCAATTCCCCACGTCCCCCTGCCCCCTGCAATCTCCTACTCCTGCCCCCTCCAATCTACTCCTCCTCACGCCCCTCCAACCTCCGACTCCTGCCCCCACCAATCCCCTCATCCTCCTGCCTCCTCCAAACTCCTCCTACCCTCTCCAATCACCTCCTTCTCCTGCCCCTTCCAACCTCCTCCTTCTCCTCCTGCCTCCTCAAATCTCCTCCTGCCTCCAATCCCCTCCTCCTCCTGCCCCCTCCAATCCCCTGCTCCTCCTGCCACCTCCAATACCCTCCTCCTCCTGCCCCCTCCAAATTCCTCCTCCTGCCCCATTCAATCTCCTCCTCCTGCCCCCTCCAAACTCCTCCTCCTGCCCTCTTCAATCCCCTCTTCCTCCTGCCCTCTCCAATCGCCTCCACCTTCTGCTCCCTCCAATCTCCTACTCCTGCCCCCTCCAATCCCATCCTCCTCCTGTCCCCTCCAATCGCCTCGTCCTCCTGCCTCCTCCAAACACCTCCTCCTAACCTCTCCAAACCCCTCTTTCTCCTGCCCTCTCTAAACTCCTCCTCCTACCATCTCCAATCACTTCCTCCTCCTGCCCCCTCCAATCCTCTCCTTCTCCTGCCCTCTGCAATCCCCCCCTCCTCCTGTCCGCTCCAATCTCCTCCTCCTGCCTTCAATCCGCTCCTCCTCCTGCCTCCTCCAATCCCCTCCTCCCCTGGCCCCTCCAATCCCCTCCTCCTCTGTCCCTCCAATCCCCTCCTCCTCCAGCCACCTCCAATCCCCTTCTCCTCCTGCCCCTCCAATCTCCTCCACCTCCTGCCCCTCCAATGTCCTCCTCCTCCCCCTCCAATCTCCTCCTCCTCCCCTCCAATCTCCTCCTCCTGCCCCTCCAATCTCCTCCACCTCCTGCCCCTCCAATCTCCTCCTCCTCCCCTCCAATCTCCTCCTCCTGCCCCTCCAATCTCCTCCTCCTCCTGCCTCCTTTCCCCTCCTCCTCTGCCACTCCAATTGCTTCCTTCAGCCTCCAATACCTCCTACAATCTCCTCCTCCTTCCCCCTCCAATCTCTTCCTTCTCCTGTCCCCTCCAATCTCCTCCTCCTGCCTCCAATCCCCTCCTCCTCCAATCCCCTCCTCCTCCTTCCCTCTCCAAACTCCACCTACTGCCCCCTCCAATTTCCTCCTCCATCCCCCTCCAATCTCTTTCACGTCTTGCCCCCTCAAACCTCCTCCTCCCCCCTCCAGTCTCATCCTCCTTCTCACTTTCAATCTCCTCTGCCTCCTGCTCGTCAAATCCCCTCCTTGTCCTGCCCCCTCCAAATTCATCCTCCTGTCCCGTCCAATCCTCTCCTCCTCCTGCGCACTCCAATCTCCTCCTCCTGCCTCCAGTCCCCACGTCCTCCTGCCCCCTCAAATCTCCCCTTCCTGCTCCTCAAATTTCCTGCACCTCTGGCCCCCTTCCAATCTCCTCCTCCTCCTATCCCCTCCAATGACCTCCGCCTTCTGCCCCTACCGTCTCCTCCTCCTGCTTCCAATCTCCTCCTCCAGCCCCCTTCAACTTCCTCTTCCTCCTGCTTCCACTCCCTTCCTCCTCCCCTCCAATCTCCTACTCCTCCTCCCTCCTCTAATCTCCTCCTCCTCCTGCCCCTCCAATCACCTCCTCCTCCTGCCTCCAATCCCCTCCTCCTGCCCCCTCCAATCTCTTCCTCCAGCCTCCAATCCCTCTTCTGCCTGCCCCCTCCAAACTCCTCCTCCTGCCCCCTTCCAATCCCCTCCTCCTCCTGCCCCCTCCAAACTCCTCCTCCTGCCCTCTTCAATCCCCTCTTCCTCCTGCCCTCTCCAATCGCCTCCACCTTCTGCTCCCTCCAATCTCCTACTCCTGCCCCCTCCAATCCCATCCTCCTCCTGTCCCCTCCAATCGCCTCGTCCTCCTGCCTCCTCCAAACACCTCCTCCTAACCTCTCCAAACCCCTCTTTCTCCTGCCCTCTCTAAACTCCTCCTCCTACCATCTCCAATCACTTCCTCCTCCTGCCCCCTCCAATCCTCTCCTTCTCCTGCCCTCTGCAATCCCCCCCTCCTCCTGTCCGCTCCAATCTCCTCCTCCTGCCTTCAATCCGCTCCTCCTCCTGCCTCCTCCAATCCCCTCCTCCCCTGGCCCCTCCAATCCCCTACTCCTCCTGCCTCCTCCAATCCCCTCCTCCCCTGCCCCCTCCAATCTCCTCCTCCTGTCCCCTCCAAACTCTTCCTCCTGCCTTCAATCCCCGCCTCCTCCTACTACCCCCTCAAATCTCCTCCTCCTCCTGCCTCCTCCAAACTCTTCCTCCTCCTGCCCCCTCCAATCCCCTCCTCCTCCTGCCCCCTCCAATCGCCTCCACCTTCTGCTCCCTCCAATCTCCTCCTCCTGCCCCCTCCAATCGCCTCCTCCTCCTGCCCCTTCAATCTCTTCCTCCTCCTTCCTCCAATCTCCTCCTCCTCCTGCCTCCTCCAATCTCCTCCTCCTGCCTCCAATCTCCTCCTCCTCCTGCCTCCTCCAATCCAGTCCTCCGCCTGCCCCCTCCAAACTCCACCTACTGCCCCCTCCAATTTCCTCCACCTCCATCCCCCTCCAATCTTCTCCTCCTGCCCCTTCAATCTCCTCCTCATCCTGCCCCCTCAAATCTCCTCCTCCTGCCCCCTCCAATCTCCTCATCCTCCTGGACCGTCTACTCTCCTCCTCCTCCTGTCCTCTCCAATCTCCTCCCCCGTCCCCTCCAATCCCCTTCTCCTCTTGCCCTCTACAATCTCCTCCTCCTCCTGCCTCCAATCCCCTCCAACCCCTCCCCTCCAAACCCCCCTCCTCCTGCCTCCTCCACTCTCCTCCTCCTGCCTCCAATCTCCTCCTCCTCCTGCCTCCTCCAATCTCCTCCTCCTGCCTCCAATCTCCTCCTCCTCCTGCCTCCTCCAATCCAGTCCTCCTCCTGCCCCCTCCGAACTCCACCTACTGCCCCCTCCAATCTCCTCGTCCTTCTGGACTGTCTACTCTCTTCCTCCTCCTGTCTCCAATTCCCCACGTCCCCCTGCCCCCTGCAATCTCCTACTCCTGCCCCCTCCAATCTACTCCTCCTCACGCCCCTCCAACCTCCGACTCCTGCCCCCACCAATCCCCTCATCCTCCTGCCTCCTCCAAACTCCTCCTACCCTCTCCAATCACCTCCTTCTCCTGCCCCCTCCAACCTCCTCCTTCTCCTCCTGCCTCCTCAAATCTCCTCCTGCCTCCAATCCCCTCCTCCTCCTGCCCCTCTAATCTCCTCCTCCTCCTGACACTTCCAATCTCCTCCCCCGTCCCCTTAATCCCCTCTCCCTCCTGCGCCCTCCAAATTCCACCTATTGCCTGCTCCAATCCCCTCCTCCTCTTGCCCCTCCAATCTCCTCCACCTCCTGCCCCCTCCAAACTCCTCCTCATCCTGCTTCCTCCAATCTCCTACTCCTGCTCGCTCCAATCTACTCCTCGTCATGCCCCTCCAATCTCCCCCTCCAGACCCACCAATCCCCTCATCCTCCTGCCTCCTCCACACTCCTCCTCCTACCCTCCTAAAACCCCTCCTTCTCCTGCCCCCTCCAAACTGCTCCTCCTCCCCTCTCCAATCACCTCCTCCTCCTGCCCCTTCAAATCACTTCCTCCTGCCCCTCCAATCCCCTCCTCCTCCTGCCTCCTACAATCCCTCCACTTCCTGCCCTTCCTATCTCCTCCACCTTCTGCCCCCTCCAGTCTCCTCTTTCTGCCCCCTCCACTCCCCTCCTCCTCCCCCTCCAATCTCCTCCTCATCCTGCCCCCTCCAATCTCCTCCTCCTGCCCCTTCCAATCCCCACCTCATCCTGTGCCCTCCAATCTACTCCTTCTCCTGTCGCCTCCAATCTCCTCCTCTACCTCCAATCCCCTCCTCCTCCTGCCCCCTCCAAACGCCAACTCCTGCCCCCTCCAATTTCCTCCTCCTTCATCCTCCTCCAATCTCCTCCTCATCCTGCCCCTCCAATCTCCTCCTCCTGCCTCCTCCAATCCAGTCCTCCTCCTGCCCCCTCCGAACTCCACCTACTGCCCCCTCCAATCTCCTCGTCCTTCTGGACTGTCTACTCTCTTCCTCCTCCTGTCTCCAATTCCCCACGTCCCCCTGCCCCCTGCAATCTCCTACTCCTGCCCCCTCCAATCTACTCCTCCTCACGCCCCTCCAACCTCCGACTCCTGCCCCCACCAATCCCCTCATCCTCCTGCCTCCTCCAAACTCCTCCTACCCTCTCCAATCACCTCCTTCTCCTGCCCCCTCCAACCTCCTCCTTCTCCTCCTGCCTCCTCAAATCTCCTCCTGCCTCCAATCCCCTCCTCCTCCTGCCCCCTCTAATCTCCTCCTCCTCCTGACACTTCCAATCTCCTCCCCCGTCCCCTTAATCCCCTCTCCCTCCTGCACCCTCCAAATTCCACCTATTGCCTGCTCCAATCCCCTCCTCCTCTTGCCCCTCCAATCTCCTCCACTTCCTGCCCCCTCCAAACTCCTCCTCATCCTGCTTCCTCCAATCTCCTACTCCTGCTCGCTCCAATCTACTCCTCGTCATGACCCTCCAATCTCCCCCTCCTGACCCACCAATCCCCTCATCCTCCTGCCTCCTCCACACTCCTCCTCCTACCCTCCTAAAACCCCTCCTTCTCCTGCCCCCTCCAAACTGCTCCTCCTCCCCTCTCCAATCACCTCCTCCTCCTGCCCCTTCAAATCACTTCCTCCTGCCCCTCCAATCCCCTCCTCCTCCTGCCTCCTACAATCCCTCCACTTCCTGCCCTTCCTATCTCCTCCACCTTCTGCCCCCTCCAGTCTCCTCTTTCTGCCCCCTCCACTCCCCTCCTCCTCCCCCTCCAATCTCCTCCTCATCCTGCCCCCTCCAATCTCCTCCTCCTGCCCCTTCCAATCCCCTCCTCATCCTGTGCCCTCCAATCTACTCCTTCTCCTGTCGCCTCCAATCTCCTCCTCTACCTCCAATCCCCTCCTCCTCCTGCCCCCTCCAAACGCCAACTCCTGCCCCCTCCAATTTCCTCCTCCTTCATCCTCCTCCAATCTCCTCCTCATCCTGCCCCCTCCAATCTCCTCCTCCTGCCTCCTCCAATCCAGTCCTCCTCCTGCCCCCTCCGAACTCCACCTACTGCCCCCTCCAATCTCCTCGTCCTTCTGGACTGTCTACTCTCTTCCTCCTCCTGTCTCCAATTCCCCACGTCCCCCTGCCCCCTGCAATCTCCTACTCCTGCCCCCTCCAATCTACTCCTCCTCACGCCCCTCCAACCTCCGACTCCTGCCCCCACCAATCCCCTCATCCTCCTGCCTCCTCCAAACTCCTCCTACCCTCTCCAATCACCTCCTTCTCCTGCCCCCTCCAACCTCCTCCTTCTCCTCCTGCCTCCTCAAATCTCCTCCTGCCTCCAATCCCCTCCTCCTCCTGCCCCCTCTAATCTCCTCCTCCTCCTGACACTTCCAATCTCCTCCCCCGTCCCCTTAATCCCCTCTCCCTCCTGCACCCTCCAAATTCCACCTATTGCCTGCTCCAATCCCCTCCTCCTCTTGCCCCTCCAATCTCCTCCACTTCCTGCCCCCTCCAAACTCCTCCTCATCCTGCTTCCTCCAATCTCCTACTCCTGCTCGCTCCAATCTACTCCTCGTCATGACCCTCCAATCTCCCCCTCCTGACCCACCAATCCCCTCATCCTCCTGCCTCCTCCACACTCCTCCTCCTACCCTCCTAAAACCCCTCCTTCTCCTGCCCCCTCCAAACTGCTCCTCCTCCCCTCTCCAATCACCTCCTCCTCCTGCCCCTTCAAATCACTTCCTCCTGCCCCTCCAATCCCCTCCTCCTCCTGCCTCCTACAATCCCTCCACTTCCTGCCCTTCCTATCTCCTCCACCTTCTGCCCCCTCCAGTCTCCTCTTTCTGCCCCCTCCACTCCCCTCCTCCTCCCCCTCCAATCTCCTCCTCATCCTGCCCCCTCCAATCTCCTCCTCCTGCCCCTTCCAATCCCCTCCTCATCCTGTGCCCTCCAATCTACTCCTTCTCCTGTCGCCTCCAATCTCCTCCTCTACCTCCAATCCCCTCCTCCTCCTGCCCCCTCCAAACGCCAACTCCTGCCCCCTCCAATTTCCTCCTCCTTCATCCTCCTCCAATCTCCTCCTCATCCTGCCCCCTCCAATCTCCTCCTCCTGCCTCCTCCAATCCAGTCCTCCTCCTGCCCCCTCCGAACTCCACCTACTGCCCCCTCCAATCTCCTCGTCCTTCTGGACTGTCTACTCTCTTCCTCCTCCTGTCTCCAATTCCCCACGTCCCCCTGCCCCCTGCAATCTCCTACTCCTGCCCCCTCCAATCTACTCCTCCTCACGCCCCTCCAACCTCCGACTCCTGCCCCCACCAATCCCCTCATCCTCCTGCCTCCTCCAAACTCCTCCTACCCTCTCCAATCACCTCCTTCTCCTGCCCCCTCCAACCTCCTCCTTCTCCTCCTGCCTCCTCAAATCTCCTCCTGCCTCCAATCCCCTCCTCCTCCTGCCCCCTCTAATCTCCTCCTCCTCCTGACACTTCCAATCTCCTCCCCCGTCCCCTTAATCCCCTCTCCCTCCTGCACCCTCCAAATTCCACCTATTGCCTGCTCCAATCCCCTCCTCCTCTTGCCCCTCCAATCTCCTCCACTTCCTGCCCCCTCCAAACTCCTCCTCATCCTGCTTCCTCCAATCTCCTACTCCTGCTCGCTCCAATCTACTCCTCGTCATGACCCTCCAATCTCCCCCTCCTGACCCACCAATCCCCTCATCCTCCTGCCTCCTCCACACTCCTCCTCCTACCCTCCTAAAACCCCTCCTTCTCCTGCCCCCTCCAAACTGCTCCTCCTCCCCTCTCCAATCACCTCCTCCTCCTGCCCCTTCAAATCACTTCCTCCTGCCCCTCCAATCCCCTCCTCCTCCTGCCTCCTACAATCCCTCCACTTCCTGCCCTTCCTATCTCCTCCACCTTCTGCCCCCTCCAGTCTCCTCTTTCTGCCCCCTCCACTCCCCTCCTCCTCCCCCTCCAATCTCCTCCTCATCCTGCCCCCTCCAATCTCCTCCTCCTGCCCCTTCCAATCCCCTCCTCATCCTGTGCCCTCCAATCTACTCCTTCTCCTGTCGCCTCCAATCTCCTCCTCTACCTCCAATCCCCTCCTCCTCCTGCCCCCTCCAAACGCCAACTCCTGCCCCCTCCAATTTCCTCCTCCTTCATCCTCCTCCAATCTCCTCCTCATCCTGCCCCCTCCAATCTTCTCCTCCTGGCTCCAATCCCCACGACCTCCTCCCCCGTCCAATCTCCTCCTTCTGCTCCTCAAATCCCCTCCTCCTCCTGCCTCCTCCAATCTTCTCCTCCTGCTGCCCACTACCATCTCCTCCACCTGCCCCCCCAATTCGTCCTCCTGCTCCTCCAATCCCCTCATCCTCCTGCCCCCTCCAATTCCCTCATCCTCCTGCCCCCTCCAAACTCCTCCTCCTGCCCCCTCCACTTCTCGCCTCCTCTTGCCCCCTCCAATCCCTTCCTCCACTGGCCCCCTCCAATCCCCTCCTCCTCCTGCCTCCAATACCCTCCTCCTGCTGCCCCCTTCAAACTCCTCCTGCCCCCTTTTTATCTCTTCCTCCTCCCACCCCCTACAACCTCCTCCTCCTCCTGCATCCAATCCCCTTCTCCTCCTGCCCCCTCCAATCTCCTCTACCTCCTGCCCTCTCTAATCTCCTCCTCCTCATCCTCCTGCCCCCTCCAATCTCCTTCTCCTCCCCCCTCCAGTCTACTCCTCCTGCCTCCAATCCCTCCTGTCCCTTCCACATTCATTCTCCTGCCTCCTCCAATCCCCTCCTCCTCCTGACCCTCCAATTGCTTCCTCCAGCCTCCAATCCCTTCCTCTGCCTACCTCGCCAATCTCCTCCTCCTCCTCCTGTCCCCTCCAATCTCCTCCTCCTGCCTCCAATCCCCACATCCTCCTGCCCCCTCCAATCTCCTACTCCTGCCCCCTCCAATCTACTCCTCCTCATGCCCCATAAAATTTCCTCCTGCCCCCTCCAATCCCCTCCTCCTGCTGCCCCCTCTAAACTCCTCCTCCTACCATCTCCAATAACCTCTTCCTCCTGCCCCCTCCAAACTTCTCCTCCTGCCTCCAATCCCCTCCTCCTCTGTCCCTCCAATCCCCTCCTCCTCCAGCCACCTCCAATCCCCTTCTCCTCCTGCCCCTCCAATCTCCTCCACCTCCTGCCCCTCCAATGTCCTCCTCCTCCCCTCCAATCTCCTCCTCCTCCCCTCCAATCTCCTCCTCCTGCCCCTCCAATCTCCTCCTCCTGCCCCTCCAATCTCCTCCACCTCCTGCCCCTCCAATCTCCTCCTCCTCCCCTCCAATCTCCTCCTCCTGCCCCTCCAATCTCCTCCTCCTGCCTCCTCCAACCTCCTCCTCCTCCTGTTCCCTCCAATTACTTCTTCTTGCCCCCTCCAATCTCCTCCTCACCCTGCCTCCAATGCCCACGTACCCCTGCCCCTCCAATCTACTCCTCCTCACGCCCCTCCAATCTCCTCCTCCTCCTGCCTCCTTTCCCCTCCTCCTCTGCCACTCCAATTGCTTCCTTCAGCCTCCAATACCTCCTACAATCTCCTCCTCCTTCCCCCTCCAATCTCTTCCTTCTCCTGTCCCCTCCAATCTCCTCCTCCTGCCTCCAATCCCCTCCTCCTCCAATCCCCTCCTCCTCCTTCCCTCTCCAAACTCCACCTACTGCCCCCTCCAATTTCCTCCTCCATCCCCCTCCAATCTCTTTCACGTCTTGCCCCCTCAAACCTCCTCCTCCCCCCTCCAGTCTCATCCTCCTTCTCACTTTCAATCTCCTCTGCCTCCTGCTCGTCAAATCCCCTCCTTGTCCTGCCCCCTCCAAATTCATCCTCCTGTCCCGTCCAATCCTCTCCTCCTCCTGCGCACTCCAATCTCCTCCTCTTGCCTCCAGTCCCCACGTCCTCCTGCCCCCTCTAATCTCCCCTTCCTGCTCCTCAAATTTCCTGCACCTCTGGCCCCCTTCCAATCTCCTCCTCCTCCTATCCCCTCCAATGACCTCCGCCTTCTGCCCCTACCGTCTCCTCCTCCTGCTTCCAATCTCCTCCTCCAGCCCCCTTCAACTTCCTCTTCCTCCTGCTTCCACTCCCTTCCTCCTCCCCCTCCAATCTCCTACTCCTCCTCCCTCCTCTAATCTCCTCCTCCTCCTGCCCCTCCAATCACCTCCTCATCCTGCCTCCAATCCCCTCCTCCTCCTGCCCCCTCCAATCTCTTCCTCCTGCCTCCTCCAGTTTCCGCCCCCTGCCCCCTCCAACCACCTCCTCTTCCTGCCCCCTCTAATTTCCTCCTCCTGTCCCCTCCAATTTACTCCGCCTCCTCCTCCTGCCTCCTCCAGTTTCCGCCCCCTGCCCCCTCCAACCACCTCCTCTTCCTGCCCCCTCCAATCTCCTCCTCCTGCCCCCTCCAGTTTCCTCCTCCTGCCCCTCCAATCCCCTCCTCCTCTGCCCACTCCAATCTCCTCCTCCTCCTCCTGCCCCCTCCAATACTCTCTTCCTCCTGCCCACTCCAATCTGCTCCTCCTCCTCCTGCCTCCTCCAATCTCCTCCTCCTGCTGCCCCTCCAATCCCCTCCTCCTCCTGCACCCTCCAATCTCCCCTCCTGCCTCCTCTAATTGCCTCCACCAGTCCCCTCCAAACTCCTCCTCCTTGTGTGCCTCCATTCTCTTCATCCTGCCATCTCCAATCCCCTCCTCTACCTGCCCCTCCAATCTCTTCCCCCTCCTGCCCCTCCAATCTCCTCCCCTTCTGCCTCCTCCAATATCCTCCTACTGCCCCTCCAATCCCATCCTCCTCCTGCGTCCTCCAATCTCCTCCTCCTGCCCCTTCAATCTCCTCCACCTGCTCCCTCCAATCCCCTCCTCCTCCTCCCCCTCCAATATCCTCCTCTTGCCCCATCTAATACCCCCACCACTTGCAACCTCCAAACTCCTCCCCTTGCCCCCAACAATCTCCTCCTCCTCCTGCCCCCTCCGATCCCCACCTCCTCCTGCCCACTCCAATTTCCTCCTCCCGCCCCCTACAGTCTCCTCCTCTTCCTGCGACGCTAAGCCCCTCCTCCTACCCCCTCCAATCCCCATCTCCTCCTGCCACCTCCAATCTCCGCCTCCTGTCTCCAATCTCCTGCTCCACCTGCCCCTCCAATCCCCTCCTCCTCCTGCCCCCTCCAATCCCCTCCTCCTGCCACCACCAATCTCCTCCTCTTGCCCCCTCCAATCTACTCTTCCTCCTGCCCCCTCCAATCTACTGCTCCTCCTGCCCCCTCCAATCTCCTCTCCTGCCCCCGCCAATCTCCACCTCCTCCTGCCCCTCCAATCCCCTCCTCATCCTCCCCTCTCCAATCTCCTCCTCCTCTTGCCCCCTCCAATCTCCTCCTCCTCCTGTCTCCAATCCCCTCCTCATGCTCACTTCAATCTCCTCCACTTGCCCCCCCAATCTCCTCCTCCTGTCCCCTCCAATCCCCTCCTCCACCTGCCTCCTCCAAACTCCTCCTCCTGCCCCCTTCCAATCCCCTCCTCCTCTTGCCCCCTATAACCTCCTCTTCTTCCGGCCTCCAAACCTCTCCTCCTGCCCCTCCAATCCCCATCTCCTCCTGCCTCCTCCAATCTCTTCCTTCTGCCCCCTCCACCTCTCTCTTCCTCCTGCCCCCTCCAATCACTTCCTCCTCCTGCCCCCTCCAATCCCTTCCTCCTCCTGCCCCCTCCAATTCCATCCTCCTCCTGCCCCCTACAATCTCCTCTCCTCCTGCCCCCTCCAAACACGTCCTCCTACTCTCTCCAGTCACCTCAACCTCCTGCCCCTCCAATCTCATCCTCCTGCCTCCAATCCTCTACTCCTCGTGCCTCTCCAATCCCCTCCTCCTATTGCCTCCTCCAAACTCCTCCTCCTGCCTCCTCCAGTTTCCGCCACCTGCCCCCTCCAACCACCTTCTTTCCTGCCCCCTCTAATTTCCTCCTCCTGCCCCCTCCAATTTACTCTGCCTCCTTCTCCTGCCTCCTCCAATCTCCTCCTCCTGCCCCCTCCAGTTTCCTCCTCCTGCCCCTCCAATCCCCTCCTCCTCTGCCCACTCCAATACCCTCCTCCTCCTACCTCCTCCAATCTCCTCCTCCTGCCCCCTCCAATCCCCTCCTCCTCCTACCTCCTCCAATCTCCTCCTCCTCCACCTGCCCCCTCCAATCCCCTCCTCCTCCTGCGCCCTCCAATCCCCCTCCTCCTGCCTCCTCAAATCGCCTCCACCAGTCCCCTCCAAACTCCTCCTCCTTGTGCGCCTCCATTCGCTTCATCCTGCCATCTCCAATCCCCTCCTCATCCTGCTCCCTCCAATCTCCTCCTCATCCTGCCTCCAATCTCCTCCTCCTCCTCCCCTCTCCAATCTCCTCCTCCTCTTGCCCCCTCCAATCTTCTCTTCCTCCTGTCTCCAATCCCCTCCTCATGCTCACTTCAATCTCCTCCACTTGCCCCCCCAATCTCCTCCTCCTGTCCCCTCTAATCCCTTCTTCCTCCTGCCTCTCCAATCCCCTCCTCTACCTGCCTCCTCCAAACTCCTCCTCCTGCCTCCTCCAGTTTCTGCCTCGTGCCCCTTCCAACCACCTCCTTCTCCTGCCCCCACTAATTTCCTCCTCCTTCCCCCTCCAATATCCTCCTCCTGCCCCCTCCAATCCCCTCCTCCTCCTACCCCCTCCAATTGCCTCCACCTCCTGCATCCAACCCCCTACTCCTCCTGCCCCTCCAAACTCCTCCCCTTGCCCCGACCAATCTCCTCCTCCTCCTGCCCCCTCCAATTCCCACCTCCTCCTGCCCACTCCAATTTCCTCCTCCCGCCCCCTACAGTCTCCTCCTCCTGCCACGCTAACCCCCTCCTCCTACCCACTCCAATCCCCATCTCCTCCTGCCCCCTCCAATCTCCTGCTCCACCTGCCCCTCCAATCCCCTCCTCCTCCTGCCCCCTCCAATCTCCTCCTCCTGCCACCTCCAATCTCCTCCTCCTGCCCCCTCCAATCTACTCCTCCTCCTGCCCCCTCCAATCTCCTCTCCTGCCCCCTCCAATCTCCATCTCCTCCTGCCCCTCCAATCTCCTCCTCCTGCCTCTTCCATCACCTCCTCCTCCTGCCCCATCAAATCTCCTCCTCCTACCCCCTCCAATCTCCTCCTCCTGTCTCCAATCTCCTCCACCTTCCCCCTCCAATTTCCACCTCCTCCTGCCCCTCAAATCCCCTCCTCCTGCCCACTCTAATTTCCTCCTCCTTCCCCCTCCAATCTGCTCCTCCTCCTGCCTCCTCTAATCTCCTCCTCCTGCCCCCTCTAATCCCCTCTTAATCCTGCCCACTCTAATCTCCTCCTCATGCCCCTTCCAATCCCCTCCTCTCCTGCCCCCTACAACCTCCTCCTCCTACTGTCCCCTCCAATCTCCTCCTTATCCTGCCCCCTCCAATCTGCTCCTCATCCTGTCCTCTCCCATCTCCTCCTCATCCTGCCCCCTCCAATCGCCCCCTCCTCTTGCCCCCGCCAATCTCCTCCTCCTGCCCCTTCAATCACCTCCTCCTCCTGCCCCATCAAATCTCCTCCTCCTACACCCTCCAATCTCCTCCTCCTCCTGTCTCCAATCTCCTCCACCTTCCCCCTCCAATTTCCACCTCCTCCTGCCCACTCCAATTTCCTCCTCCTTCCCCCTCCAATCTCCTCCTCCTGCTGCCCCTCCAACCCCCTCCTCCTCCTTCCCCCTCCAATCCCCTCCTCCTGCCCACTCCGATTTCCTCCTCCTGCACCCTCCTATCACCTCCTCCTCCTCCTCCTGGCCCCTCCAGTCTCCTCCTCCTCCTGTCACGCCAACTCCCTCATCCTACCCCCTCCAATCCCCATCTCTTCCTGCCCCCTCGAATCTCCACCTCCTGTCTCCAATCTCCTCCTCCACCTGCCCCTCCAAACCCCTCCTCCTCCTGCCCCTCCCATCCCCTCCTCCTGCCACTTCCAATCTCCTCTTCCTGCCCCCTCCAATCTACTCCTCCTCCTGCCACCTCCAATCACCACCTTCTCCTGCCCCTACAATCTCCTCCTCCGTGCCCCTCCAATCTCCTCCTCCTGCCCCTCCAACCCCCTCCTCATCTTGCCCACTCCAATCTCCTCCTCCTGCCCCTCCCATCCCTTCCTCCTCCCGCCCCCTACAACCTACTCCTCCTCCTGCCCACTCCAATCTCCTTCTCACCTTGTCCCCTCCAATCTCCTCCTTATCCTACCCCCTCCAATCTCCTCCTCTTGCCCCCTCCAATTTCCTCCTCCTTCTGCCCCTCTAATCCCCTCCGCCTCCTGTCTCTAATCCCCTCCTCCACCTGCCCCTCCAATCCCCTCCTCCTCCTGCCCCCTCCAATCCCCTCCTCCTGCCACCTCTAATCTCCTCCTCCTGCCCCCTCCAATCTCCACCTCCTGCCCCCTCCAATCTCCTACTCCTGTGCCCTCCAATCCCCTCCTCCTCCAGTGTCCAATCCCCCATCCTCCTGCCCCCCTCCAATCTCCTCCCACTCCTGTCTCCAATCCCCTCCTCATTCCCCCTCCAATCTACACCTCCTGCCCCCTCCAATCTCCTCCTCCTCCTGCCCCCTCCAAGCCCCTCCTCCTCCTCCTGCCCACTCCAAGTTCCTCCTTCTTTCCCCTCCAATATCCTCCTCCTGCCCCCTCCAATCCCCCATTCCAAATGTCCCCTCCAAACTTCTCCTCCTCCTGCCTCCAAACCCCTCCTCCTCCTGCCACCTGCAATCTCCTCCTCCTGCTGCCCCCTCCATTCTCCTCCTCCTCCTGTCTCCAATCTCCTCCTCATGCCCACTCCAATCTCCACCTCCTACCCCCTTCCATCTCCACCTCCTGCCTCCTCCAATCTCCTCCTCATCCTGCCCCTCTATTCTCCTCCTCGCCCTCCCCTGTCCAATCCCCTGTTCCTCCTGCTCCCTCCAATTTCCTCCTCCTCCTGCCCCCCAAACTCCTGCTCCTGCCCCCACCAATTCCCTCCTCCTCCAGCCTCCTATCTCTTCCTCCTGCCCCTCCAATCTCCTCCTGCCCCCTCCAATCTCCTCCTCCACCTGCCTCCAATCCCTTCCTCCTCCTGCCACCTCCAATTTCCTCCCCCTCCCTGCCCCCCTCCAATCACCTCCTCCTGCTTCCAAACCCTCCTCTCCTGCCATTTCCAAACCCCTCCACCTCCTGCACCCTCCAATCTCCACCTCCTGCCCCCTCCAATTTCATCCTTATCCTGCCCCTCCTGCATCTCCAATCTCTTCCCCTTCCAATCTCCTCTCTCTCTCCCCCTTCTGCCCCTCCAATCTCCTACCCCTCCTGTTCCCTCTAATCTCCTCATCCTCCTGCCCCTCCAATCTCCATCTCCTGCCACCGCCAATACCCGGGCAGGACCCACCCACAGTCTCTGATCGCTGGGTACTGGGAACATACCTGGGCAGGTCCCGCTCACAGTCACTGAGCCCCCTCCAGCCTCCTGCCCCCTCCAAACCCCCCCTCGTCCTGCCCCCTCTAATCTCCACCTCCTGCCTCCAATCCCCTCCTCCTCCTGCCCTTCCAATCCCCTCCTCCTGCCCCCCCCATTCCCCTCCTCCTCCTGCCCCCTCCAATCTCGTCCTCATCCTGCCCCTCCTGTTTCTCCAATCTCCTTCCCCTCCAATCTCCTCTCTCTCCTCACCCTTCTGACCCCTCCTATCTCCTCCCCCTCCTGTTCTCTCTAATCTCCTCCCCCTCCTGCCCCTCCAATCTCCTCCTCCTCCTGCCTCCAATCCCCTCCTCATGCCCCCTCCAATCTCCACCACCTCCCCTCTCCAATCTCCACCTCCTCCTGCCTCTCCAATCCCCTCCTCCTCCTGCCACATCCAAATTCCTCCTTCTGCCCCCTCCAATCTCCTCTTCCTCCAGCCCCATCCAATTCCCTCCTCCTCCTGCCCCTCCAATCTCCTCCTCCTGCCACCGCCAATACCCGGGCAGGACCACCCACAGTCTCTGATCGCTGGGCACTGGGAACATACCTGGGCAGGTCCCGCTCACAGTCACTGAGCCCCCTCCAGTCTCCTCCTCCTCCTGCCCTCTCCAATCTCCACCACCTCCTGCCTTTCCAATCCCCTCCTCCTGCTCCTCCAATCTCCTCCTCCTCCTACCTCCACCAATCCCCTCCTCCTGCCCCTCAAATCTCCTCCACCTTCTGCCCACTCCAATCACCTCCTCCTGCCCTCTCCAACCCCCTCCTCATCCTATGCCCTCCAATCTCCTCCTCCTGTCCCCTATAATCGCTTCCTCCTGCCCCCATTAATCTCCTCCTCCCCCTGTCTCCAATCACCCTGTCCTCCTGCTCCCTCCAATCTACTCCTCCTCATGCCCCCTCCAATCTCCTCCTCCTACCCCCTCCAATCTCCTCCACCTCCTCTCTCCATTCCTCTACTCCTGCCCCATTCAATCTCCTCCTCCTGCCTCGAAGCCCCTACTGCTCCTGCCCCTCAAATCCTCTCCTCCTGCCCCTCCAATCTCCAACCCGTGCCCCTCCAATCTCCTCCTCCTCCTGCCCCACCAACTCCGTCCTCCTCCTGTACCCTCCAATCCCCTCCTCCTCCTGCCCATTCCAATCTCCTCCCGCTCACAGTCTCTCATTGCCGGGTACTGGGAACATACTGCTCATAGTCTCTGATCACTGGATACTGGTAAAATACCCAGGCAGGAATCGCACACAGGCTTCTAACCTCAGTCCATTATATCTCAGTAGATGACTCCTCATTTCTGCCACTGTAATACTATCCTTGACTAACAATGCCACACCTTTCCCTCTTTTACCATCTTTTCTGTTCTTATTGAGACATCTAAACCCCGGAACCTGCAACAACAATTCCTTTCCCTGCTCTGTCCATGTCTCTGAAATGGCCACAACATCGAAGTCCCAGGTACTGACCCATGCTGCAAGTTTACCCACGTTATTCTGGAGGCTGCTCGTATTGAAGCAGACTCACTTCAAACCGCCGTCCTGCTTACCGGTGAACTCTTGTGACCTTGAAGCCATATTTCTGCCCTCATTACTCTCAACCTCCTGGGCACTAGAACTACATTTCACGTTCCTATGCCCCTGCTGAATTAGTTTATCCTCCCAAAGAGCATTCACAAATCCCCCCCCCCCCAGGGTATGGGTACCCCTCTGGTTTAGGTGTAGACCATCCTATTTGTTAAGGTTTCACCTATTTCAGAAAGACCCCCAATTATCCAGGTATCCAAAACCCTCTGTACTACACCATCCCTGTAGCCACGTGTTCAACTGCTCTCTCTCCCTATTCCTCACCTCGCTAGCACATGGCACGGGCAACAAACAGAGATAACAATTCTGTTTGTCCTAATTCTAAGCTTCCACCCTAGCTCCCTGAATTTCTGCCTTACATCTGCCTTTTCCTACCTATGTCGTTAGTGCCTGTGTGGACCACGACTTGGGGCTGCTCGCTCTCCCTTCAGGGATCTTGAAAACATGATCCAAGACACCATGATCCCTGGTACCTGGGAGGCAACACACCAACCATGAGTCTCTCTCGTTCCCACAGAACCTCTTATCTGTCCCCCGAACTATGGAGCCCCCAGTGACTAATGCTCTGCTCCTCATTCCTATTCTGTGGTGAGCACCAGGGACCTGTACCCCATGGCTTACCCCTGGCAGGTCATCCCCGCCAACAGTATCCGAAACAGTATACTTGTTATTGAGGGGAACAACCACAGGGGATCCCTGCACTGCCTGCTGGTTCCCTTTCCGTCTCCTGATGGTAATCCATCTGCCTTTTTCTTGCACCTGAGGTGTGACTACCTCCCTGTAACTCTCTCAGTAACCCCCTTCACCTCCCAAATGAACCAAAGTTCATCCAGCTCCAGCTCCAGTTCCCTAACGTGGAGCTGGCATTGGATGCACTTCCCCAGATGCAGTCAGCAGAGACACAAGTGGCGATGCTTACCTCCCACATTCTGCAGGAGGAACATTCAACTGCCCTAACCTCCATTCCCATTATTCCAAATTCCCAAAGAGACTGTAGAAAAATAAAGAATAAAAAAAAAACTAGTTATCTTTCCAATTTGGCACACGGAACTTTTTCTTTGGTTAGAGGAGGGGGATGGGTGGGAGATACTCCCTAAGTAGTGCTTTGGGTAAGGCAACCACCCAAATGTATTACTCCGCCTTGTCTGTAGTCCTGTGTCCACTCCTGCTCAGTGTGCACTCCGCCTATTCATGAGGTAAGTTTTTAAATCAACGATTCACCTTCCCATCAGCCCCCTGGTCAACATGACCGCTCTTCTGTTGCTGACACAAAAATATTGTAGAAGACAGAATCGTGGTCAGAGTCCTTGACAACAAACTCTGATTTTTTGTTGCCGTTGAAATAGACTTAAAGTGAGCCCAGGAGGTCCAGAACATGAGGCAGGCTGATTGCAGAGTGTGAAAGTGATTTATCACTGCTTCGAAGGTCACTGATAGCACATCAATTGGCTAGAAACAAGAATGTCCTTCTCACAAAACAAAAGGTTTATTGCAATCAGGGAGAGGCTGGAACAGTCGTTATGAAATGTTGGTGTTGTGGTGAAACAAGGCAACACAAGTAACATGATTCTCCAGCAGCTGGTATCCAATGTTTTCACTGGGGCACATTCAGTTTCTTTCAGCAGTTGTGAAGTGGAAAATCATCTCCTAAACATAAATCAAATAGATCAACTTCTCCATAAAGGGGAATCCAGCAATTTGAGCTGGAAGAAGAAGCAGAAAAGATGAGAATGACACACTGTCTTGGTCAAATGGATATTATTGGTCCAATAGCAGGAGATAAAGATCTCAACCAGTAACCTTAAAACTCAGGAAAGGGTTAGTGCTAGGGTTAGGGCTAGTGCTAGGGTTAGGGCTAGTGCTAGGGTTAGTGCTTGTGTTAGGGTTAGTGCTAGGGTTAGGGTAGGGTTAGGGCTAGTGCTAGGGTTAGTGCTTGGGTTAGGGTTAGTGCTAGGGTTAGGGCTAGTGCTAGGGTTAGGGCTAGGGTTAGGGCTAGTGCTAGGGTTAGGGCTAGTGCTAGGGTTAGGGCTAGGGTTAGGGCTAGTGCTAGGGTTAGGGCTTGTGTTAGGATTAGTGCTAGGGTTAGGGCTGGGGTTAGGGCTGTTGCTAGGGTTAGTGCATGGGTTAGGGTTAGGGGTTCGTGCTTGGGTTAGTGCTTGCGATAGGGTTAGGGTTAGGGTTAGTGCTAGTGCTAGGGTTGGAGTTAGTGCTAGGGTTAGTATTCATGCTAGGATTAGGGTTAGAGTTATGGTTACGGTTAGTGCTAGGGTTAAGATTAGTGCTAGGCTTAGGACTAGGGTTAATTTTAAAATTAAGGTTATGACTGTAACTCTATGATATCAATGCATTTGTTGATTGAGGAGCAACTCCTGCTGTGCTCCCGAATGGTTTGACAATGCTCCTCTTCAACCAGCAGACAGCAAGGGTTTGAGAGGCTGCATCTGTCCAGCTAAAGGTCATCTTGAAATGTCCCTTACCTTGAACAAAATGGTCATTAATGAGGTCATTTTCGTTTTACTGAACCAGATCTTATCCCCCATTTGACAACCTGAGGAAAGGGACGGTATATTGGCCTTTATCTCTGCTGTCTGATTTCTGTTTCGATAGACAGTCGTTTCTCAGCAGCATGTGTTCCCATTGGCAGCTGGGATTCCAATGAAAATGATCTGAGCTGGGCGCAGCTGACCAGTATAATCTGTCAGGCGGGGACAACACATCAATGGTGTGAATGGAGCAGGTACATGTGGGCTTGACAGAAACCTCTTGGGGAAATACCGAGGCTCTGTCTCAGCACTCCGGTTTGTCACCTTCACTTTATCAGTTGCTTCCATTTCTCATCGCCATTCATCAACACTCTCACCCGTATCCCCTTCAAACGTCACCCACACTATTGCTCCCTACATTATTTTTATTTCTGCTTATGCCCCACAGTTTAGTGACATCTTTCTGCAGGCTTTCCTCCAGGCCGCTCGGAGAAACAGGAGATGTTCCTTCTTACAGATAGTGCTGGGACTTCCTTGAACGTGTCCCCTCACCTGGGTGAGTAGACAGACTGTGTAGGATCTGCTGCCATCTTCAATGGCCCCTCCTCATCCTTCCACCCACTGTAGGGGGTGAAACCAAGAAGGATGTCCCTGGGTTAATGCAGGAGATGCCCCTCTCCCCAATCAGGCCTGAACCTTTAAAGTCTTGAAGCTCCACAGGATGGCCACCAGCATCATTACCATCTCTGCATTGAGCAAACTGCCTTCACCTCAGCTGCTGGTGACAGAGCCACACCAAAGTGTGATGGTTATAAACACAAACATAAGACTTATTGATACAACAAATCTTTTTACAAGATTCAAATTAACTGTCACATATAAATATTGCACATTATGTTGGTTTCCCTTTAGTGTATACACCATTGTTACATATTTGTGCTGGCTTTGTCTAAGAACTAAGTGTACTGACACACATTGTTGGTTATAGGGGAGATGCGCAATTTCTTTATTATAGAAGAAACAATGTGTGTTTTGCATTCACTGTTTATTGAATGTTTGTATTAGTGTCCAATTTAATCCTCATGACTTTGAAAGATGCTGATGATGTTCAAGGCTCAGCTGCCCCTCCCTTTTTATATATCGTAAAGGTCATTCTCAGTGAGGAGAACTGAATGAACGCAAGGCCCAGTGGGGATGGCGCAGGGTCTGGTTATTTTGGTCATGGTAGGGTGATTGACATTAGTCTAAGTATGGAATTAGCATTCAGGAATGAGAGTGTGTGAGAAAAAAGGCCACCCCCATTTTGCGCTTCTGGTGGTGGATGGTGCAGATTCAGTGTCACCTCCATCAGGATGGCTGGCGTGGCTTAATTTTTGTCCCAAGCAAGTGATGGGGGTCACAATCTGATAGGTGCCTCACTCTTGGGTCAATCTTGTACCTATTTTATGGGATGAAGGCTTCTCTGGCCAGATCAGTATTTATTGCCCAATTAAGAGTCAACCACATTGCTGTGGTCTGGAGTCACGTGTAGCCAGCCAGGTAAGGATGGCAGTTTCCTCCCCGAAAGGACATTAGTGAACCAGATGGGCTTTTCCTGAAAGTCGCAAGGCATTTATGGTTGTCGTTAGACTCTTAAT